>NW_022589704.1:59617588-60326830 GCF_004348235.1 Phoca vitulina | reverse complement strand
GTTGGTTAAGCGACTGCCTTCGGCTCAGGTCATGATCCTGGAGTCCCCGGATCGAGTCCCGCATCGGGCTCCCTGCTCAGCAGGGAGTCTGCTTCTCCCTCTGACCCTCCCCCCTCTCATGTGCTCTCTCTCTCTCTCATTCTCACTCTCTCAAATAAATAAATAAAATCTTTAAAAATAAATCTTAAAAAAATAAGAGAGGGGATGATAAAATCATGGTTAAGCAAGGGGTTAAACATTTAAGTAGGTATGTTGTATAGGAAACAAATTAAAAATTTCTATACTGGGTCAGAACTTCGAGGGATTAAAGTTAGATTGGAATATTACTATTAAGTGGAGAAATCAATGTCAACTCAAGATTATCAAGAGAAATATTTTTTCCAGCTCTGCCATCAAAGTGGCCCAGCAGAGTTAATGTCCCGGCTACACGGGTCAGGGAATCTAACATGGAATCTAATTTGTAACCCTAGGTGTGTGCCCAGATTTTGATCTTTAATTCTAGCAGCCATTAAAAGTATCTAATCCCATGTCCTATAATAGAGAGAAAAATCAAGATAGGCTTAATATATCTTCATGCTTTCAGAAAGCAAGGATGTTTGTAAAATGTCAGGGTAATGTCAAAAGGACAATGGAGCCAACCTAAAGAAAAAAGATACTTATGGCTAACTGAAATGAGTTTCATCCGTGAAAAGCCATGAGTCTTTAATGATATGCAAAAAGGGAAAAGTCTACATATATTGTATAAAATGGAAATTGTAACCTAAAAGGGTGAATGCAATAGAATACGCTTAATTTTTAATAAATAGGGGGATGTTGACATTTACGGATGTTGTATGGTTTTTTTCCTAATGGAAAATGACAATAAATTATAGATACATATTTATTGATTCTAAGACTACCTTTTTGGTTTTTTTTTTTTTTACATTTTTAACATCTCTAAAATTGTGCTTCTACTGTGGATGGCTTTCTTAATTGCTGTTAGTGAAGAGCTGCGTGTTCATACTTGGTCACAGCTGTTCATAATGCTTCACTTTCATGGAGTAATGCACATTGTTGGTATTTCACAGGAACTGTCATTTGAAATGTCTAAAGAAAAGTTTCTTCTGTAATTTTGGCATTTGTTGAAATGAGGTATTGTGTACACAGAAAGCCAATGAACAGAGCAATGGAATGTGCATTTGATATTAGTGAGGCCTTCATATTCAGGGGAATGTCAACATATTTTCTGTATTTTTGTTCAGTAAAACAACCAAGTGCTTTATGGAAACTGAGAAAGAAAAATACCCACAAATAGATGGAGCTATGTTATATTTTGTTACTAAGATACATACAAAAAGATTCTTATTACACACCAAGAAATACAACTGAAGGCAGGAAAAATTGCCAAATCCCTTGTAAGAAATAAAAGAATTTCAGTGGTGAGAGGCTAGTTTAACTAATGCCTAAGTCATCCCAGACTATTGTTAAGGCATTGTGTATAGTTTAGTAAGATTTTTCTTTCTTAGGGGGCGCCTGGGTGGCTCAGTCAGTTAAGAGTCTGAGAGTGTTGATTTTGGCTCAGGTCATGATTTCAGGGTGGTGACATCGAGCCCCACCGTTGGGCTCTGTGCTCAGCACAGAGTCTCCTTGAGATTCTCTCTCTTTCTCTCCCTCTGCCCCTCCCCCTGCTCATACTCTCTCTCTAAATAAATAAAATCTTTTTTTTTTTTTTAAAGATTTTATTTATTTATTTGAGAGAGAGAATGAGATAGAGAGCATGAGAGGGGGGAGGGTCAGAGGGAGAAGCAGACTCCCCGCTGAGCAGGGAGCCCGATGCGGGACTCGATCCCAGGACTCCAGGATCATGACCTGAGCCGAAGGCAGTGGCTTAACCAACTGAGCCACCCAGGTGCCCTAAATAAAATCTTTTTTAAAAAAGGTTTTTTTTCTTAGATGTATATAAAATAATGACACAGCTAACAATAATAGCATCTTATATTTGATAAAATATGGTATGTATTTTTCTCTATTTGATTAAGAAGGGAAAGGGAAAGTCATAGAACTATGAGATAGCCAAATAAATGGAAAAAGTAGAAACTCTACCAAAGATAGGGAGAAGTAGGAGACGAGGGTCCAAGAGAGGGTGCAAAGATGATGGATTAGCCACATGCTCTAAAGAGGGAGGAGGCAGTACAATCTCCATCGCTTGTCTCCATGGAAATGAACTTTTAGGGGTTTTGTTTGTGTGGGTTTATTTTTATAACATTTTATTATTATTTTTTTAAAGTAGGCTCCATGCCAACGTGGAGCTTGAACTCACAACCCTGAGATCAAGAGTTGCATGCTCCACTGACTGAGCCAGCCAGGCCCACCTCCATGGAGATGAACCTTTAAGGGGTCTATTATTTTTAAGGCCTAGTAAGACTTATCCAGTTTCCCTATAATGCTAGAAGACCAGGACTTAATATTCAATACATAATCGGGACGTGATACTGGTTTATATAATGCTAACCAAGCAAACAAAAAATGAATACATTATTTCAGGAAAAGAGATCACCTTGCAAGAAACTAAAATCTTTATGACAGTGCAGATGAAAAGCCTCCTTGATGTAAAACCTAACTATTAAAAAGGGGCCTATCTTACCAAAGAAGACATACAGATGGCAAATAATCATAAGAAAAGACGTTCAGCATCATATTTCATTAGGGAATTGCAAATTAAAACAATAATGAGATATTATGGGACGCCTGGGTGGCTCAGTTGGTTAAGCAGCTGCCTTCGGCTCAGGTCATGATCCCAGGGTCCTGGGATCGCGTCCCGCGTCTGGCTCCCTGCTCAGCAGGGAGCCTGCTTCTCCCTCTGCCTACCGCTCCCCCTGCTTGTGCGCTCTCTCTTTCGATCTCTCTGACAAATAAATAAATAAAATCTTTTAAAAATATATAATGAGATATTACTACACACCTATTAGAATGGCCCAAATCCAAAACACTGACAACATCAAGTATTGGTGAGGATGTGGAGGAAGGAACAGGAACTCTCACTCATTGCTGGTGGAGATGGAAAATGGTACAGCCACTCTGAAAGATAGTTAAAGGTTTTTTTACAAAATTAAACACACTGTCGCAATATAATCCAGAAATTGTGCTTCTTGGTGTTTATCCAAATGAACTGAGTATGTATGTATACACAAAAATCTGCACACTGATGCTATAGCAGCTTTAGTTATAGTTGCCAAAACTTGGAAGTAACCAAGATATCCTTTAGTAGGTGAATGGATAAGCAAACTGTGATACATCCAGACAATGGAATATTACTCAGCACTAAAAAGAAATGAGCTTTCAAACCATAAAAGACAGGGGTGCCTGGATGGTTCAGACAGTTGAGCGTCCGACTCTTGATTTCAGTTCAGGGTCGTGAGATTGAGCCCTGCACAGGGCTCTGCACTAGGCAAGGAGCCTGCTTAAGATTCTCTCTCTCCCTCTGCCTCCACCCCCCAACCCTGCTCCCTCGCTCTCTTTCTAAAAAAACAAACAAATAAACACCCCCCCAAAAAAAAAAAACAGCAACAAAAACCATGAAAGACATTGAGGTGGGGCGCCTGGGTGGCTCAATTGGTTAAGCATCTGCGTTCAGCTCAGGTCATGATCCCAGGGTCCTGGGATAGAGTCCCGCGCTGGGCTCTCTCCTCAGTGGGGAGCCTGCCTCCTCTCTCCCTCTGCCTGCCACTCGCCCTGCTTGTGCTCTCTCTCTCTCTCTGTCAAATAAAACCTTAAAAAAAAAAAAGACATTGGGGAACTTTAAGTGCATATTATTAAAGGAAGCCGGTCTGAAAAGGCTATATATTGTATGATTCCAACTATATGACATTCTGGGAAAGGCAAAACTGTGGAGACAGTAAGAAAAGATCAGTGCTTGCCAGGGCTTAGGTGGGATGGGAGGATGAATAATCAGAATAGAGAGGATTTTTAGGGCAGTGAAACTATGCTGTATGATACTATAATGATAGATTCATGCCATTAATTTGTCCAAAGCCATAGAATGTACAACACCAAAAATAAACACCAAGGTAAACTATGGACTTTAGGTCATAATGACGTGTCAGTGTAGATTCATCATTTGTAACGAAAGTACCACTCTGGTGGGGAATATTGATAGTGGGGGAGGTTATGCATGTATGGGGACAGGGAGAATACAGGAACTCTCTGTACTTAGTGCTCAATTTTGCTGTGAAATTGAAACTGCTCTAAAAAAGAAAGCCTATTAAAAGAAAGGGGGCAGAGGGAGGGGAAGTATTCTGATGACAGATGATTTAGGTTTGAATAACCTTGGAAAATAAAACTACAAGTCAACTAAATTGATAATTCAGGCTCTCTGACCTGGTCTGAAGCAGTCTATTTTTTCTTTCTTTTTTTAATTTGTCTCTCAGAAAATTACCAGAAAAGTACAATCCCAGGAAAATATAGAAATTAATATTGTTGCAACCTTAGGAAGGTATAAGAACAAGTATAGAGATAATTTTTAAAAATGAATTGGGGGCACCTAGCTGGCTTAGTGGGTAGAGCATGCGACTCTTGATCTCAGGATCATGAGTTCGAGCCCTGCATGGAGTATAGAGATTACTTAAATAATGAAAACTTAAAAATAAAAAAAGAAAAAGAAAAAGAAATCTTCTAAAAAGTAATAATAAAATAAAAATGAATTGAACTCATGACGTTGCTGTTTTAAAATTATAAGTTTGATTGTCACTGCTGTTTAAAACATTTGAAATATTCTAAATAATTCTTTACATTATATTAAATTTGTAATTAAATTTTAAATCATTGAAGAGAATCACTGTTAAATGCTTTCAGAAGGGGCACCTGGGTGGCTCAGTCGTTAAGCATCTGCCTTCCGCTCAGGTCATGATCCCAGAGTCCTGGGATCGAGCCCCACATCGGTCTTTCTGCTCAGTGGGAAGCCTGCTTCTCCCTCTCCCACTCCCCCTACTTGTGTTCCCTCTCTCTCTGTCTCTCCCTCTGTCAAACAAATAAATAAAATCTTAAAAAAAAGAAAAATGCTTTCGGAAAACTGATTTTCTAGTTTTGTTTATTAGCTATGTAAGCTTAGGGCATGAAGTGGAGAGTAATCCCCTCCATGCTTCAAAGCCCATGAGACTTCAAGAAGCCCCGAAATAAGTACAGATAAAAAGCCCTAAAAATGCAGATCCTCCCGGAACAACACAATCAACTTTGAGAAATTTATTTTAAGGGAATAATTAAAATATGAGTTGAAGGTAAAGCTATAAGGATATTCATCATAGTGTTATTAAGTGTAGCAAAAGTGGAAACAACTTAAATGTTCAAAAATGAGGCATTTGATATTGATAAACATCCAAAAGTTTGCAGCTCATCCTACTAGGGAGGCTGTGAAAAAATTAGCTGCTACTCACAAAATGGTGCAGCCCTTACGCAGGGCAACTTGGCGGTGTCTACCAAGACTACAAAGGCATTTTGACTCAGCAATCCCACTCCTAGGAATTTATCTTAGCAATATACCTGTAATTGTAGGAAATGACATATGTGTAAGTTTATTCTTTGCCCCTCCGCATGTAATAGAAAAAGATAAGAAATAACCTTCCCTAGAGGACACTGGTTAAATAAACTATGGTTCATTCACACAATTGTATGTTTTGTGGCTGGAGGAGAGAATGAGGATGCTCTTGCAATACTGATAATGGAGAGGCTCTAGAAATGCATTAAGTTAAAAAAAAAAAGAAAAGGTGCAGAGCAGTGTAAACAGTGTGTTCTCTTTTGTGTAAAAAAGCAGGGGAAATAAGAATGTATATTTGCATTTGGTTTTATTTGCATAAGAAAACACTGGAAGGGACACAAAAAACTAGTAAAAGGAGTTACTTATAAGGGAAGGGGGGTAGGATAGGAGTGAGACTTCTTAGTGTTTACCTTTTCTATACTGTTTTGATTTTCAATTGCATGAATGTATTTTTTTTTATAAATTTATTTATTTGAGAGAGCGAGAATGAGAGAGAGAGAGAGTACATGAGAGGGGGGAGGGTCAGAGGGAGAAGCAGGCTCCCCGCTGAGCAGGGAGCCCCATGAGGGACTCGATCCCGGGACTCCAGGATCATGACCTGAGCCAAAGGCAGTCGCCTAACCAACTGAGCCACCCAGGTGCCCCTGCATGAATGTATTTCTTATTCAAAAAACTAAAAAGTAGAATTGCTAACTAAATTACGATGTGTTTGTATGACAGCATACTAAATAATGATCAAAAGTGATGTTATAGGTGTTTAAATACATAGAGAAATATTCAAAATACATAATGGGTAAGAAAAGCAGGTTATAAGAAAGTAATATGTGATCCTATAATTTGAGGAATTATATTTACTTCTTTAGGATCGCCTCCTAAAAGAATAACTCAGTAAAGTGTCCCTTTTTAAGTCTATTTGTTGACATCCTAACCCCCAGTACCTCAGAATGTGACTATATGTGAAGACAGTCTTCAAAGAGGTAACTAAGTTGAAATGAGGTCATGAGAGTGGGCCCTCATCCAGGATGACTGATGTCCTTATAAGAAGACAACATTTGGACACAGATATGCACAAAAGGAAGCCTATGTGAAGACACAAAGAAGGTGGCCATCTATAAGCCAAGAAGAGAGGCCTCAGAAGAAACCAACCCTACCTACATACACCTTGATCTTGGACTTGTAACAGAATTATGAGAAAATAAATTTCTGTTGTTAAGATACCTGGTCCGTGGCACTTTGTAATAGTGACAGCAGCCTTAGCAAACTAATACACCATGATCCACATTCGCAAGATCTTCAGGAGCTTGTAGCCATTGGTGATGCATGACAATGCCTGTTTTGTGCCTTCTACTAGCTAATTAGGTAAGTCAAAATACAATACCATGCCCTAATTTGCATTTCTTTTCATTTTCTTTGTATTAAAAAGTCATTTGACTGTTCTTCTGAATTTGAATGTCATTCTACTACCATGACCTGTGAACCAATTGATTATTCTTAGATGAATGAAGCTGTGCTGGAGTGTGTGGTGACCAAGGTGCATATTTATAGTGCCCCCCCCCCCCCCCCCCGGGGGGCAATATTGTTTCCTTTATGTGTAACAGTCCTGGCTGGGCCGCTCCACTCCGTCTCTCCTCTCTCCACCTCCCAGGCCTCATTATGATTGCTATTTTTCCAGCTTTTACACCAGTTCTCCCAGAGACCACACCGAGGCAAGTATGTGGGACAAACAAGTATTTCAGTCCCAGAAATAATCAGAAAAATCTCCATAATGAGCCCATCTAGTGGGCTGAGCACCACCACATCAACAAAGACAATTCACCTGTACAAGAACAAAGCAAAGCAAAGCTTATATTGGAACCATCTAGGGACTAAACTAGGATGCTTTACACAGAAGAACTTGCTGGCTAATTAAGTTGGGGCAAGGTTAATTCACTGACAATGCCATGAAATAAAGAGGGAAGCTAGGAAGTGCTAACGGGAAATAGTTTTTTTGACTTACCAGCAGGAGAAAGGAAGCTGCATTTGAACCCAAATGCATCCCAGAAGCTGTTGAGTAACTTCACCCAGCAGATATATATAGCCGGGCCTACCAGGGAGAGCAGTTATGACCAGCCCGCACCAAAGGCACTTCTAAAGACAAGTCTGTCTCATAAGATCTTTATGGCGACCTCCTTTGGGCACATGAAAACCTTACTTCTGGTTGATCTCTCTACTTCCTGCCCCATGTTACATTCTTAGAAACCAAAAAGTGCTCTGAAGACAGATGTTCAACAATTCAGAGAATTCAAATCTTACACAATGGCCGGTGCCTGCCACACAGTCCGTATTACCACAGAACGTTTCATGCAACAAAAATGTAAAATATTGTTTTATTGCTTACCTGGCTCACTTTGTGTAACAGATTTTGGTTGTAGGAAGCCTTTTGGTTTTCACCACAAATTATTTCAAACTGTCCGTCATGGTAAATTCACTTCCTCTTCCTTTTTTGCACAGTTAAACTCATTTAAGATGCCACAGTGTGGTTACCCCATATTTTAACACATCAGATATATAACATATAAAAATACTTCATTGATGTACATATGAAGTTTAATTTTTCAATATTGTTTTCTGATGGGGGAAACAAAGGCAGAAGAAAAATTAAATTTCCTTACTACTTACAGCCCACTGACAAGTCTTCGAAACAGGCAGAGTGACCTTCCTCTGGGAGCCCAGCTGCCTAGATGTTGACACTTTGCTAAGGGCAAAAGGCAATCTTAGCCCGACCCCCCAGGATCCTGTGAGTCTACTTTAAACGTATAGAAATTCCTCTGGAAACTTCCTTTATCCTTAACCCCCAAGATATGTTAATATTCATCCTCCAAGCTTATGACCCACCGATATACATCTGAAGGGTCTCATGACTGAGTTTTTACTGAACAGTAATAAATTACTTTTCCTAATAATACCTAGCCCCCTCAGAGTCCTGGAAATCCTGTTTCCAAAATACCTTGGAAGCTTGTGCTGCCCCTAACCCCCTCCCAACTTGAAAGTATATAAATACCACCCCTCAAAACCCAATGCAGGGTGCCTGGGTGGCTCAGTCGTTAAGCGTCTGCCTTTGGCTCAGGTCATGATCCCAGGGTCCTGGGATCGAGCCCCGCATCGGGCTCCCTGCTCGGTGGGAAGCCTGCTTCTCTCTCTCCCTCTCCCCCACTTGTGTTCCCTCTCTCGCTGTGTCTCTCTGTCAAATAAATAAATAAATAATTTTAAAACAAACAAACAAACAAAACCCAATGCAGCTCTTTCTGCCCACGGGTCCTGTTCCTGTACTTAAATAAAAGATGTCTCAAGAATTCTTTCTTGGCTGTCAGCTCTGTACCCCAACATTTCTACATCATTTTCCACTGACCACTCTTAGTCCAGTTTTCTACATCACGAACATATCTGGTGATACAGGAGTTAAATGGATCCTCCTTTCCCTTTTCCCCTCAGTTTAAAGCCTGTCTAACAAGCTTTGCCAGTTTGGAACTCCAGAAATTGTTTAGCATCTGCATAAGTTCAGCCTAGCCAGAGGTCGTGTTTTTGTTTTTGTTTTTTTAAAGATTTTATTTATTTATTTGACACAGAGAGACACAGCGAGAGAGGGAACACAAGCAGGGGGAGTGGGAGAGGGAGAAGCAGGCCTCCCGCAGAGCAGGGAGCCCAATGTGGGGCTCGATCCCAGGACCCCGGAATCACGACCCGAGCTGAAGGCAGACGCCTAATGACTGAGCCACCCAGGCGCCCCCAGAGGTTGTGTTTTATCATACAAAACCATTTCTGGTTCCCTCCCTGCAAACTCCACTCCTCCTAATGCTGCCTTCTCGCCACTTGAACCTAATATCCCCAAATTTCCTGAGATCTCTTGGGTTGATATTATCTTTAAACCTTGTAATAAGTCCTGATGTTTGATTTTATCATATCTTTTCTTGCCTGGGTAAGTTAATATGTTCCCTCAAGCGAATAAGAGACGTCCTATTAGACTTCCTTTATCAACATCAGTGTGGTCTAAGGGAGAAGGATTCAGAACCAGGAGATAGAAGATTTCAATTCCAGCACCACCTCTTTTTATAACTGGTTATGTGACCTTGGAAAAGCAATGTAAGTCCCCTGTTCTTCTAGCATGTAGTTTCCCCACTGTAATAAATATTATAAATCCATTCTGTCCTCATCACTTTTATCATCAAAGAACATTTATCAAATTCCTACTTGGTGATGGCCCCTTGCAGGGTGAGGCAGGTAGTCAAGGCCCCTGTTAGTCAGGTGTCTAAAGGCAGAGCATTCCAGCTTCATATGAGGCTTTGTTCAGATGAGCCTCTTATGAGCATTTGTTCACAAAGTTTACTGCTTTGGGGCGAATAAGAGAAAAACACACAGTAAAACCCTTTTTTTAAATAGCCAAATTTATTTAATATTTTAAAAAATCTATCCTTTATCTTAAGATTATACCTAATATTTTATTTTGGTGTAAAAAATATAACTTCTTTTTTGAAATTGTGGTCATAGTAGATGCTATTTTCTCTTTCTTTCTTTCTTTTTTTCTTTTTCTTACTAGGCTGCATGCCCAGCATGGGGCCCAATGTGGGGCTTGAACTCATGACCCTGAGATCAAGACCTGAGCTGAGATCAAGAGTCAGATGCTTAACCAACTGAGCTACTCAGGTGCCCCAGTAGATGCTACTCTCTAAAATTGACTCACCAACATAAAAAAAAATTTTTTTCTTTAAAAAAAATGTTTATATCCAAAAATTTTGCTAATAGTTGAATTCCAAGTCCAAGCTCTGGACTGAGCCCTATCTCTCTTGAGAAAGGGTTTGCGTCCTGCCTCTAACAGCCAACATCCTCTTACAGACTCTGTGGTTTGGTTTTAGAACATTCTAAGCTGGTGGTCACTGGGCAAACTGGGGCCTAGTGTCTGCACTGCCTTGTAGTGTCCATGCAGTGTGGGTAAGTCCTTTAACCCTTTTGCATCTCAGGTTCCTCATCTGTAAAATGGAGTCAAGAGAGGTGTTGGGGAGGGGAAAATTTCCTCTTTCCCCTCTTATTTCTTTTGGCTGTTTGAATAATTAAGATGACATAAGACAGATTAACAGGAGTAAAACAAACTTAATTACATACTTACCAAGAATCCACCCAACCTGAGAGATTCCAAAGACAGGCAAAATAAGGTAAATAAGTCATCTTGAACTAAGGAGAAGTGGGTAGGGGTCTGGGACTTCAAAGGGAAGGAAGACAATTCACAGGAAGATGAAAAAGAGTAAATATTTGCTAAACAAATGTTTACTGGACTATACAGGACCAAGAGGACACAGAAAAGAATTTTAACAAACAGATTTTGTTAAATTCCTCTCTGTCCACCACACCTAGCTCGTATTATACTGTAGTTATGAATGGTCTGGAAGCAGGTCCTCTCTATAAATTCTTTTAGGCAGTTAGGAAAATGTCAAAGTTTCTTTCTGAGCCTTCTGTCTCTTAAATATAATCAGCCTAAAATGAGCAATATGCCAAAGAGATATTTTAGGGTGGTATATTTTGTTTCCCTACAGTGGTCACCTTTTATCCTAATATCCTAATGAATGACAAAGACTTTCTCCTTGACCTAACTGTACTCTGGCTCCTCTAAACTCACAAGGCCCTGACCTTGGGCTCTGTCCTTCAGACATTAGTCCAGTTTTAGCAAGAATCCTCTTGCGTCAATTTAGCAGAAAATCCCCCATCCCTAATATCTGATCAAATTCTTCATCCTCCTCCCTCAATATCTTATCACTCTGGCCTGCCTTCAGCAAGAATCCTGTTCAGTCAGTCTAGCAAGAATCCCATTAGCCTTGATGTTTTCTCTTAGTAATTTTCCATACCCTGATCCCCACTCTGCTCTTTGGCTATAAATCTCCACTTGTCCTTATATTTTTCAGAGTTGAGCCAGATTTTTCTTCCCTGCTATAAACCCCATTGTAATAGTCTCCTCGAGTAAAATCATCCTTTAAACAAGTGTCATGAATAATTTTTTTTAAAGATTTATTTAGTTGAGAGAGAGAGAGTGCATGCAGTGGGGAGGGGCAGAGGGAGAGAGAGTCTTAAGCAGAACTCCACACTGAGTCTGGAGCCTGGCATGGGGCTCCATCTCAGGACTCTGAGATCACTACCTGAGCTGAAAAACCAAGAGTTGGCCGCTTTACCAATTGCGCTGCCCAGGTGGCCCAATAATTCTTTTTTTTTAACATGGGCATGACATGTGCATACACATAGCTCTCTGTGCCCCCTTCCCTGGACACTAGTTGCAGTATACATTCTCACCCCTTTCACTCTCCCTTGGTAAGGCACATCTGGATGCCAGGTGAGTTAAATTAATGCTGCTTCGACAATGGTTTTCAAACTGGAGTGGACCTCAGAATAACCTCCAGCACTTGTGGATCACAGGTTGCCAGGTTCTACCTAGAGCCTCCGATTCAGTAGGTCTGGGGTATGACTTGAAAATTTGCATTTCTCTTAAATACAAATGATGTAAATGCTGCTGCTGGTGGTCCTGGCATCACGCGTTAAGAACTATGGCAAGAGAAGAACTTTGAATCCACTAGAATATTGTCATCAACCAATCAGTCAGTCAATCAGTCAAAAACTGCACTCATTTGTAATAAGTTACTTTATACATTTTGGGTTAACTGCTGAGTTAGCAACCTCTCAAGGGTCTTCCAGCTAAAAAAAATTCTATGATGTTTCAGTGAAGCAAGACAATGAGTTCAGCAATTGAAGCCTGGCTCCCACTGCAATCGTATCCTCTTTCAATTCTTTCTGGTATCTCCTCCACCCCACCTGCCTGAAGACCCTAACCCTCAGTGTCACAGGGACCAGGGACGGCACACTGTGGTTTAGTTTCCTGCATGAATACAGAACAGAGTATTCTCCTACGAGTCCTGGCAGTTGTGATGAGAATCCTTTATTCACCTCAGGCCTCTAAGGAGATCAAATCTACATTCTGACTTTTCTGGGGCTAAGGGAGGTCATTCCAGCCCTAGCAAATGCTGCAATTTGCTTTTAAGAATGTCCAAGGGGCGCCTGGGTGGCTCAGATGGTTAAGCGTCTGCCTTCGGCTCAGGTCATGATCCCAGGGTCCTGGGATTGAGCCCCGTGTCGGGCTCCTTGCTTGGCGGGGAGCCTGCTTCTCCCCCTCCCTCTGCTTCTCCCCCTGCTCATGTTCTCTCTCTCTCTCTCTCTGTGTCTCGAATGAATAATAAAAAAAAAAATCTTTAAAAAAAAATAGTTTGCTTCTTAAAAAAAAAAAAAAAGAAAAGAATGTCCAAGACAGGTAACCACAGTGATGCATTGCCCTCAGGTAATTTTAAGTTGAAATCCAAAAGGAAACAAAATTCAAATTATATATCTAGGTTTTCCTAATAGTGATGTATTTTCTGTGGAAACATTTCAGTCAGTTGTTCTTCAGAGGCTGATTGTCCAGAAGAAAGAAGAAATGCTTCTCTGGGGGTTTTGGAAGTCTATTGGCTTTATGGTATAGACTTCCTGCAAGAAGCCAGGAAAGGAAAGTTAGTAGCATAGGGAGTGAGAAGTACCCTGGGCAGCTGCCCCTCCGGCCAGGTGCAGTTTCTCTTAGAAGGAGGCTCTGATAGGGGCGCCTGGGTGGCTCAGTCAGTTAAACGTCCAACTCTTGATCTCTCCTCAGATCTTGATCTCAGGGTCACAAGTTCAAGCCCCATGTTGGGCTCCATGCTGGATGTGGAGCCTACTTTAAAAAAAAAATAAAAAAGGAGGCTCTGATAAGTGCATTCACACAGTGGAACACTTTATTCCCTCAGGCTTTTTTACAACATACCCCTCCACCATACCTTTCTAATGGGAACTGATTATAAGAATAGTCAGTTCAGGCGCCTGACTGGATCAGTTGGTAGAGCATGTGACTCTTGATCTTGGGGTTATAAGTTCAAGCCCCACATTGAGTGTAGAGATTACTTAAAAATAAACTCTTTACATGGGCACCTGGGTGGCTCAGTTGGTTAAGTGTCTGACTCTTGGTTTTGGCTCAGGTCATGATCTCAGGGTTGTGGGATCCAGCCCTGTGTCAGGCTCCATGCTCAGTGGGGAGTCTGCTTGAGATTCTCTCTCCCTCTCCATCTGTCCCTCCCCACCATGCTCTTTCTCTCTCAAATAAAATAAAATAGTCTTTAAAAAAATAAAATAAAAGGGTGTCTGGGTGGCTCAGTCGTTTAAGCATCTGCCTTCAGCTCAGGTCATGATCCCAGAGTCCTGGGATTGAGCCTCACATCAGGCTCCCTGCTCAGCGGAGAGGCCGTTTCTCCCTCTCCCTCTGCTGCTCCCCCTGCTTGTGCTCTCTCTCACTATCGCTCTCTCTGTCAAATAAATAAATAAAATCTTCTAGAAAAAAAAAATAAATAAAATGAAATCTTTAAAAAAAAACAATAGGGACGCCTGGGTGGCTCAGTTGGTTAAGCGACTGCCTTCGGCTCAGGTCATGATCCTGGAGTCCCGGGATCGAGTCCCGCATCAGGCTCCCTGCTCGGCAGGGAGTCTGCTTCTCCCTCTGACCCTCCTCCCTCTCATGCTCTCTGTCTCTCATTCTCTCTCTCTCAAATAAAAATAAATAAAATCTTTAAAAAAAAAATAAAAAAATAAAAAAAAACAATAGTCAATTAATGGTTACTCATTTTTAGTTAAAAAAGCTAACATGGCATGTATCAAGGTGCTCCATGTGGCAGGCATTATTATAAGGACTTTCCTCATATTAATTTATTTAATCCTTATAATGGTCCCATAAATACTATTATTATCTCTATTTTCCAGACAAAGAAGCTAAGGCACAAAGAATTAATTAATTTGCCCAAGGTCATATCAGTTAGTAAGAGGTAAAGATGGAATTAAAACCAACTCTGGCCTCAGAGTTGCGTTCTATGTCGCATTTTTTTTTTTTTAACAGAGAACAACAACTTTCTAGATTAATTAAATCCATAATTCAAATGTTTTATTGAACCATTTGACAATCAGAATCTGTTATGGGTTGAATTGTGTCCCCCCCAAAAAAGATATGTTGAAGTCTTAACCCCCAGTATTACAGAATGTGAATTTTTTTTTTTTTAAGATTTTATTTATTTATTTGACAGAGAGAGACACAGCGAGAGAGGGAACACAAGCAGGGGGAGTGGGAGAGGGAGAAGCAGGCTTCCCGCTGAGCAGGGAGCCCGATGCGGGGCTCGATCCCAGGACCCTGGGATCATGACTTGAGCCGAAGGCAGACGCTTAATGAGCCAACCAGGCGCCCCACAGAATGTGAACTTCTTTAGAAATAGGGTCATTGCAGATGTAATTAGTTACTTCATACTGAAATAGAGTGGGCCCTTAATCCAATATGACCAGTGTCCTTTTAAGAAGGCCATGTGAAGACAGAGACACACAGAGATAACACCAAGTGACTGTACAGATATATATTGGGGACAGGCAGCTGCAGGACAAGGAATGCCAAAGACTGCCAGCAAACCAGCAGAAGCTAGGAAGAGGCAAGAAATGATTCTCCTACAGAGTTCAGAGGGAATGTGGCCCTGCCCCAACACCTTGATTTTAGACATTTAACTTCCAGAACTAGGGAGACAATAAACTTTTATTATTTTAAGCCACCCAGTTTGTGGTTACCTTGTTATGGCAGCCCTAGGAAACTAATGCAGAACAGATACATTTTTTCTCCACTTTCTTCACCTCTCCCTTCTAACCTTCAACAGGAATGCCCTAGACTAGCAGATCCACTTGGTAGGACAAAAGGAAAAATCTGAGTTGTTCATTCATTCTGAGCCTGCCTGGCATGATTCCCAGCACATGGTAGGTGCTTAATAAATGTTTGTTCATTGGATGGATTCTTCCAACATTTACTAAAGGACCACTCTTTGTCATGATTATCTAGAAATGGCACAAGTCCTAAAAATCAAGCCTAGGTAGTTAGTTACATTCCTCCTTTCAAATCCACAGATGACTTGATAAAAATTAGCCACCAGAATGTCTTCCAGCTATCCCTAACACAAGTAAAAATGACTGTTAAGATTTCGCTTCTGGGCCTTCTTGTTCCATTGATCTGTGTATTTTTGAGTAATGCTTCACCTCTTTTCCATTTTCTTGCCCTCCTCTGGTGGAGGTGCTAATGAATGGAGAAAGGTATGAAAAGCAGACAGCAGGAGGGAGAAGTACAACCCCAAACCTGATCATGAGGGCTTGGATAACTGAGAGGACACCACCGTCAAACTGTAGAAAAAGCCCTCTGAACACATTTTAGACATTAGTTTCTAATGAAAGCTCATAAAGGTACTTTTAAAAAGGTTTGCCCAAAGACAAAGAATGAAATGATTTTTCTGAAAGTATATTTATTAAAGATGTTGAGTGAAAAGAGCAAAAGTATATGTAATATAGTCTCATTTCTATAAAACAATGACAAAAATTCCTGTGTGTATATGTGTGTATAAAACTGTTTATGTACATACTGGAGTATAGTTGTTTCTAGGCATTGTCAATGAATAAAGCTGGGTTTTCTGGTATTAGTTTTAAGAAATAAAGCATCCTAACTTATAAACTTATAAGATACTCACCCACTCACTCATACTCCCCTTCCCCAATAGTCTCCCCATGAGAACTTATGGATTTCCATTGGTTGAGTTCCACATACTACAGCCCCAAGGAAATAAATGGCATGGTCATCTATGGAAAATGTTGGAACATGCAGTGAGAATAAGAAATAAACTGGGGGCGCCTGGGTGGCTCAGTTGGTTAAGCGTCTGCCTTCGGCTCAGGTCATGATCCCAGGGTCCCTGGATTGAGCCCCGCATCGGGCTCCCTGCTCGGCGGGAAGCCTGCTTCTCCCTCTCCCACTCCCCCTGCTTGTGTTCCCTCTCTCGCTGCTCTCTCTCAGTCAAATAAACAAAATCTTAAAAAAAAAAAAAAAAGAATAAGAAATAAACTTTTGTTACTATAGGCTACCAAAATCTGGGGTCATTTGTTGCAACCACAGAATCTAACCTAACCTGACTGTTACAGTAATTATGCACAAGGCACAGGGCTAGGTACACATAGTCATTTTATTTTATTTTTTAATTTTTAAAAAAATTTTTTTAGAGAGAGAGAGCACATGCACACAAGTGGGGGGGCTCAGAGGGAGAGGAGACAGAGAATTTTTTTTTAAGATTTTATTTATTTACCTGATAGAGAGCAAGAGTGAGAGAGAGAGAGCACAGAGGGAGAGAGAGAGCACAGAGGGAGAGGGAGAGGTAGATTCCCCGCTGAGCAGAGAGTCTGACGCGGGGCTCCATCCCAGGATCCTGAGATCATGACCTGAGCTGAAGGCAGACACTTAACTGAATGAGCCACCCAGGCACCCCAAGAGAGAGAATTTTAAGCAGGCTCCACGCCTAGCACAGAGCCTGACGTGGGACTTGATCTCACAACACTGAGATTATGACCTGAGCCAAAATCAAATGTCGGACGCTTAATCAACTGAGCCATCCTGGTGCTCCCAAATAGTCATTTTAATAGAAGGAGGAAGAAGTATTAGGAAATTAAAATCTTGTTTGCTTTCACATAAATCGGTAAGCCATCAACAGAGCAGAAGACCTATTAGAAATTTAAAACTGGCCAAATTTTCTAAAAGGCTTCTGGTACTCAATTCTGATATAATAAGGGCCAGTCTCTCTATAACAGAAGTTAAAACCCCAAGAGAAACAGAGTAACAAGGGTATGTTTTCCATATAAAAATCACTTCGCTAGAATATGAGGACTCCATGTCACTGTACAGATTTATGAAGAAAACAGAATTCTTAATAGAGCCTCGGGCATCTGCTCCTATCATGGAGGGAAAGCACTCCCAGAAGCAAGTAGACAACATTTGCCTAGAACCTGCTATTATTACACTCTGTGCATATGGTAGCTAAAAACTCATTAGTTCTATAATTCTGGCTGAAGTTGGCAAGCCACCTCCAGAAATATTTCATACAAGCAAAGTGACAGATGGCAATTTCCTTTGTTATAGGATGAGCTGATTAGGGTAGTGGTCACACGCAAGTCATCTAGATAAGAGTGAAACTACTCTTAAGTAATTTATCTGCAACTTCTGATAAGTCAATCTTCATAAAATTGGCCTCATTTTTGTCATCCAAGAACACATTATTGGTCAGACTTACATAATTTCTTTCAAATAGGATTAGAAAATATATTTCAGTGGATACTGTGAGGTAGATATATAATTTGTAGCCGCAAAAAACAGAGGGTAGTCATTTTGTTCTAATTTCCCTCCACAGCTGCAGTTCCTTCTGTAAGGGCTGTTTGTTTTCCTCTCCAACATACCATCCCCATCCTCCTTCTTTTAGTAAAAATGTACTAGACAATACAAACAATACAGTACTATACAATAATACTTTTGAGGCTCCCTACCAACCCTCCTTATGCTTCAGGTAGAGCTGACCCCCACTCCCATCCCACGCTCTAAGTGATGAATATATGACCCAAACCTGGCCAGTCCGAATACTGCATCTCCTGCCCTCATGATTTATTCAGAGAAGGATATGTGACCTCGCTTGGGTCAATGAGAGTCTTACTCCAGTTTTGGGCTAGAACTGTTAAGAAGGAGATATTACTGGGTCTCCTGGGTGACCCAGTCAGTTAAGCATCAGACTCGTGATTCCGGCTCAGGTCGGATCTCAGGGGTCATGAGATCGAGCCCCATGTGGGGCTCTGCACTCAGCAGGGACACTGCTTGAGATTCTCTCTCTCCCTCTGCCCCTCCCTCACCCGACTCTCTCTCTCTCTCTCAAATAAATAAATCTTAAAAAAAAAAAAAAGAATGAAAAGAAAGAGATATTCTCTCTCCAATGGATAGAATGCAAGCCTAAGTTGTTTTTGGAATCTTTGCTACCACTTCAGACAATGCAGGCATACAGAGGAAAGCAGAATCAAAAGATTCCTGGCTTCATTTTTTGTGTACATGGGTCCAAATAATCTTAAAGCTACCATACCCTACACTTTTTCATTTACATGAGTCAGGAAATTTCCTTTTTTGCCTTAAGCCAGTTGGATTTTTTTTTTTCATTTGCAACCATAAGAGTTCTGACTAATGCACTTGCTATCACAGGAAAAACAGCCAGAAAAAAATATTATAGTCTTCCCTGGTCTTATCTCAATGACCCATTGAACCAGAAATACGAAACAAATAAACAAAATTTCAAATGAAATTTCTTCCCAATATAGTCCATTTTCCCAAAGAATCTCAAAGCATTTACAAACCTCAGAGAATAATACCCTGGAGTTGTACGAGGCACTCTTTGTTAGCAGAGTTAAGAATAACATTGACCTTTTCCTGAGAATAGTCTATGCGCCAAAAACCATACAAGGCATTTTATAACTTTACCTTATTTAGTATTCACAACTACTTTATTAGATTGGTATTATTATGCCCAATTTACAGATGGGGGAGTTGAGGTCAGAGAGGTTCATTTTCCTCAGGTGATTCAGCTTATAAGTGACCTCTCCTGCATTTAAACTCATGTCTTTCTAGCCCAAAGTCTGTGTTCTTCTAAGCAACATAGCCTCTTTTCTTATATCCATACTGACATTTTTGTCAATACCTCCCTACTTACCCTTCTGATTGGCCCTTCTCCTCCTGAGGTCCTAGCTGTATGGCCTAAAAATAGACACCTGACCTGGGCAAGGTAATTGTATTCACTCACTTGAGAATTTAAATATGGGACACAGAAGGAAGTTGCACTCAGTGGTAGATTCTTGAGCTGAAATGGCATATATGTTACTTGTAAGACACACTTTTCTAGCTTAGGGAACAACATGGTCTTAAATCTTTCATTTTTCCAATGATTTACTCAAATTCTCATATGTTCTTTCCCAAGATCTCCTCTATGGGGACTTCCCCCTAAACTGTCCAAGACTTTCAGGGGCTTTCTTGATACAAAAGGATCCACCCTGTCAAACCTCAAAAATAAAGAACTTGAAATCTGATTAGATCACTACTTTAATAGTCTTGTCCCTGCCACACAGCATCACACTTCAGTGTTGGTCTTGTGCAGGCTGATGGATGCTTGCCTGTCTTCATTAGCCCAGAGTCCCATGCTTGGCCTCCAGGATCAGAGTTTTGTTGACTTGCATTCACATATTCAACACAATGCCAGGAGACCTGTATCTCACAGGGAATCCAGCCATTGGAAATTTGTGTTTAGCTCAGGTCACCAACTTAAACTCACCCTTCCCTCTCAGTGCCATCCTTTTGAGAAACTGTGGTGTCCTATTCTACCAAAGGGCAGGACCACATGGTTGACACTGATAGGCTACTGGACTTTAATTCTAAGAAAAAGTGGGTGGTGGAGGTCTCTGTTCTCTTTCCCCGGAAGTCCCTTCTTCAAGAGAAAGGATGCCAATGACCCTGATATTTGCATAACTAAGTTGGGGAGCAGCATTCAAAGGATTCCTTTCACAATAATGAAACTCTGCTCCTGGATCAGTTACTTTCTCTACCTAAGAACACAGACACCTCTAAAAATATTTTCTAAAACTGTACCTCACCAGGCATCGTGTGCCATCTTGGATCAGAGGCATGATGAGTTAGCTAGTAGAGGAAGCTGACTGATGAACTAGAGAGCTTTCTGACTTTGCATAAAACTCCCTGTTCTACTGTGTGCAAGGTCTTGCTGTTCTTGCCTTTCCTTAGGTTCTGCCCAGGTTAGTGAAGTGCCATCTCTGTTTAGTAGTTCATGTTGCAGGTCAAATTTGTGTTCCAGGAAAATGCAACTTAACAGTACTAAAGGCTAATAAAGGGTGATTATTTTTATAATAATTTATAAGAAAAATTAATATACACTTCCAGAAGCTCCCCATCTAACTCTTTATCCATTAACTGCTATCAAACACATTAGCACTTCATTGCTTTGCATAAATAATAGAGAAATAATAAAAGACTGCGTAATCATTCTTAAAAGTGTTGGTGCTGGGCTTGATGCAAGAATTTTTTAATTATTCTATGGAGAATACCAAAATCAAGGACTATAAAAACTTTTTGGTCAAATGGCTGGAATTAGGCAGAAGAGAAATGGAGCAGAGGACTGACTTTATTCTCTACTATCAAGTCTGCATGTATATCTGGAGCCAAAAGCAGCTGGGAGACATGAAGGAGCATTTTATCATAGGCTTGATGGGCCTCTCCTTGCTAATTATATAGCATTTATACACACTTTTAAATTATGAGATGTTTGAACTATATAGAAAAAATACAGTGGTTGGTGCGCTGAGCTCCAAGGCTCCGACAGCTGGCTGCATCCCTTCCCCACTGCTGCCACCATGACATGAACCTTCAAGGAGGACCACTCGCTGAAATACAGATGCTGGAATCTGCAAAGATCTGAGTGAAATATCCCAACCGGGTTCCAGTGGTTGTGGAAAAAGTCTCAGGCTCTCAGATTGCCGACACTGACAAACGGAAGTATCTGGTTCGATCTGACATCACTGTGGCTCAGTTCATGTGGATCATCAGGAAAAGGATCCAGCTTCCTTCTGAAAAGGCAATCTTCCTGTTGGTGGATAAGACAGTCCCACAGTCCAGCCTAACTACGGGACAGCTTTATGAGAAGGAATAAGATGAAGATGGATTTTTGTATGTGGCCTACAGTGGAGAGAACACTTCTGGCTTCTGAGGGCCAACGCTAGGCTAGGTGCACCGTTGTGGCTTGTGTGGCTTGTAAATAGCCGGCCATTTGCAGTTACCAGACCTCTTCACATTGACCTATTAGTGCATTTGTAACTGAGTTTATTTCTTAATACATTGGAAGGTATTGTTTCCTTAGATTAGTAAATTAACATACAGAGTTTTCTTTCGAGTTTCCCTTTTTGTGCACTGTCCTCATGGCTGTACTCCAGGGAACCTGTTCCTCTGAGGATCATATTTAATGAAGATATTTCCATATTAAAGTGAGGTAGTGATGTAGGAAAGATGTTAGGGTTCAAAGCCGATGGCCAAGAAAGAATTCGTGAGACGTCTTTGGTGCAAAAAGGAGGTTTTATGAAAGAAAGCACGGGGACAGGACCTGTGGGCAGGAAGAGCTGCACCGGGGTCATGAGGAACGGCCCATTATATACTTTCAAGTTGGGAGGGGGTTAGGGATAGTGTAAGTTTCTAAGGAATTTTAGAAGCAAGGCTTCCAGGACCTGGAGGGGGCTAGCTATTGTTGGGAAAAGGTCATTTATTACCATCTAATAAAACCTTAGTCATGAGACCCTTCAGATGTATATTGGTGGGCCATATGCTTGGGGGATGATTGCCAACACATATCTTGCGGGGTTTAGAGATAAAGGAAGTTTCCAGAGGAATTTTTATATGTTAAAGTAGACTTATAGGATCCTGGGAGTCAGGCTAGGGTTGTCTTTTGCCCTTAGCAAAGTATTAACATCAAGGCAGTCTGTCACTCTGCCTATTTCAAGGACTTGTCAATGGTCTGTAGGTAGTAAGGAAATATAATAATTTCTCTTCTGCCTTTGTTTCCCATATCAGGTAGATGGGGTATTAAAGTGAAAGGGAGGGGAATGATGCATTTCTTCTGGATTAAGTTTGAAGTGTTAAAGATGGCTAAGTATTAAAAGCACCCAAATTAAATCCTTAGCAATCAGAACACTTGCTTCACTAGATTTTGCCCACTGCCAATCATGTTGGACTGAGCTAATCTGTTTCTCTTTCTGAAATTATCAAGGTAAATAATTTAGAATAAAACTTCCTCTTATAAAGGGAAAGGAAGAAAAGAGAAAGACGAAAGAAAGAAAGAAAGAAAGAAAGAAAGAAAGAAAGAAAGAAAGAAAGAAAGAAAGAAAGAAAGAAGAAAGAAAGAAAGAAAGAAAAATACAGAGAATAATACCCAATAAACCCCCAAGCTTTGACATATTTTAACTTTTTGCACTATTGTATTAGTTTCCTAGGGCTGCCATAAGACATTACCACAAATTTGATGGCTTAAAACAATAAAAATTTATTCTGTCAAAGTTCTAGATGCCAGAAGTCCAAAATGAAGATGTCACCATGGTTGATTCTTTCTGGAGGCTTTGAGGGAGAATCTTTCCATCTCTCTCTCCTAGCTTCTGGTGGCCGCAGGCAAACCAAGACACTATGTATCTTCTCTCCTTCTCTCCTCTTCAGAAAGATACTTGTCATTGGATTTAGGGCTCACCCTGATTCAGGATGATCTCATCTCCAGATCCTTAACTTAATTACATCTGCAAAGACCCTTTTTTCCAAATAGGGTGATATTCATAGGCTTTTGATGGAACATATTCTTTTGGAGGCCAACATTCAACCCGGTACAAATATTTACTTTAACCCTTACAAACAAAATGGTATAGATATCATTGAAATTCTCTCCCCAAACCCCTTCTATCTATTTTGTTTCAGCCCCAGATGTAACAACTATCCTAAGCTTCACTAACATGTATACTCTAGTACTTTTACTACCTTTGTAACCACAAAGAACATGCAGTTGTTTATATACAGACATTATCCTTATAAAAGATTTCTATAAATGATATCATCCAGTACATTTCTTTTGCAACTTGTTTTTTTTTCACTGAACCTTAATATTTTAAGATTTACTTATGCTGATACATGTAGCTCTGATTTATCTATTTTGACTATGGTATGAATATCCCACAATTTATTTATCCAGTCTTCTGTTGAAAGAGATTTAGTCTTTTATAATTGGGGTATTATAAACTTTATGGTCATGATCATCCCAGGATGTATCTCCCTATCCTTATACACATATATGTATGAGAATTTTATTAGGGTGAATACCCTGAAGTGGAACCAATAGTTTTTTTTTTCCCCCTCTATTTTTATATTCCCTAGATAAATATTAAATGTTGTTCTTAAAGGTTTGCTAACAATAAGCTATAAACTGTCTGGGCCTCATTCTGTTTTGGGAATGGATTTTTTTCACTATAGTTTTTTTTTTTTTAAGATTTTATTTATTTATTCAGGAGAGACAGAGAGAGAGGCAGAGGCAGAGGGAGAAGCAGGCTCCCCGCAGAGCTGGGAGCCCGATGCAGGACTCAGTCCCAGGACCCTGGGATCATGACCTGAGCCGAAAGCAGACGCTTAACCAACTGAGCCACCCAGGCGTCCCATCACTATAGTTAAATTTATTTAATGATTATAAATATATTAAAGTTTTAAAATTTCCTTTTTAGATAACTTTGGTCATTTACATTTCTCTAGAAAATTATCCACTTTATGTTTTTGTGTTTTCAAATGTTTGGGCTTATGGTTGTTTATAATAACACACACACACACACACACACACACATACTCTCTCTCTCTCTCTCTCCCCCTCTCTAAAAAAAAAAATAATAATAAATAAAAATAAAGGGGGGGTGCCTGGGTGGCTTAGTCGGTTAAATGTCTGACTCTGGATTTTGGTTCAGGTCATGATCTCAGGGTTGTGAGATGAAGCCCCACGTGGGGCTCCCCTTAAGATTCTCTCTCTCCCTCTCCCCACCTTCTCTTTCTCTAAAATAAATAAATAAATAAATAAATAAATAAATAAATAAAATATATAATAACATGAAATTGTGGTTTTGTAAGGTCAAAAGGCTGAATATTGGCAATTTTATATGACTTAATTGACAAAATTTATTGTGGCTTTAAATTTTCTTCTTTACCTATAATTATAAACCCTTTCAATCTTAGTATCATTGTTTGTACCTCCTGTATATTTTTAGTTTATCACCAAACATTATTTTATTAGTCTTTTTTTTTTTTTTAAGATTTTATTTATTTATTTGACAGAGAGAGACACAGCGAGAGAGGGAACACAAGCAGGGGAAGTGGGAGAGGGAGAAGCAGGCTTCTGCTGAGCAGGGAGCCCGATGCGGGGCTGGATCCCAGGACCCCGGGATCATGACCTGAGCCGAAGGCAGACTTTTAACGACTGAGCCACCCAGGTGCCCCAGTTTTATTAGTTTTTCAAAATGATTCCCTCTTCATTTTTTATTTTATGAATTTCTACTTTTTAAAAAATTTCTTCTTACTCCCTTTGGATTTACTCTGCTGTTGTTTTTCCAGCTTACTGAATTGAACATGGAGCCATGGATTTTTTTTTTTAATTTTTTTTTTAAAGATTTTATTTATTTGACAGACAGAGACACAGTGAGAGAGGAAACACAAGCAGGGGGAATGGGAGAGGGAGAAGCAGACTTCCCGCGGAGCAGGGAGCCCGATGTGGGGCTTGATCCCAGGACCCTGGGATCATGACCTGAGACGAAGGCAGACACTTAACGACTAAGCCACCCAGGCGCCCCGGAGCCATGGATTTTTAATACTTCTATTATCGGATACACATACATTTAAGGCTACACTCTCTCAGATGTATCCAAATTTTAGTAAGTAATATTTTCATTGTCATTTAGTTCCACATATTTATTTCTATCTTAATTTTTCACTGAAAAGTAAATTATTTTAAAATGTACCTTTTAGGGGCGCCTGGGTGGCCCAGTCGGTTGAGCATCTGACTTTGGCTCAGGTCATAATCCCTGGGTCCTGGGATCAAGCCCTGCTTTGGGCTCCTTTCTCAGAGGGGGTCTGCTTCTCCCTCTCCCTCTGTGCTCTCTCTCTCTCTCAAGTAAATAAATAAAATCTTAAAAAAAAAAATAGGGGCACCTGGGTGGCTCAGTTGTTAAGCGTCTATCTTTGGTTCAGGTCATGATCCCAGGGTCCTGGGATCGGGCCCTTCATCAGGCTCCGTGCTTCGCAGGAAGCACATTTCTCCCTCTCCCACCCCCCCTGCTTGTGTTCCCTCTCTCACTATGTCTCTACCTGTCAAATAAATAAAATCTTAAAAAAAAAAATAAACAAAAATAAATAAAAAAATAAAAAATAAAAATGTACTTTTTAGTTTCTACAATACATGAGTTTATTTATTTATTTATTTGCCATCTTTTTAATAATTCATTTCAAATTTAATTACTTTTTTTCAGAGAAAATATATCAATTTTTTGGAATTTCTCTTCTTTTATGGCCTAATATATGATTTGTTTTTGTTTTTTAAAGATTTTATTTATTTATTTGAGAGAGAGAGAATGAGAGAGAGCGAGTACATGAGACGGGGGAGGGTCAGAGGGAGAAGCAGACTCCCTGCCGAGCAGGGAGCCTGATGCGGGACTCGATCCCGGGACTCCAGGATCATGACCTGAGCCGAAGGCAGTCGCTTAACCAACTGAGCCACCCAGGCGCCCCTGATTTGTTTTTGAAAGAGTTTATGTGTGTTTGAAAAGAATGGGCATGTTATCATTTTGATAGTAGAGTAGTGTTTTTATATGAAGCTCATAATTGTGTAATTCAAGTCTTCTAGAGGCTTACTGATTTTTTTTTTTTGACTGATCTATCAGTTTTGGATAGATGTATTAAAATCTTCCACTACGATTTCAGATTTGTAAAATTTTCTTGTGATCTTGTTCATTTTTGCTTTTTATATTTTGGCTTGGTTATTAGGCATATACAAAGCAGTTATTTTCTCTTCGTGCTTTTAAAACATTAATTCCTTTTGCCTCTGACCTCTATTTTGTTGTCTGTCCAATTGTTGATCCAATGTAGGCAATCTGTCTTTCCTTTCTGTTTGTTTTTTAAGATGTTTCTCCTTGTCTTTAACATTCTGCTATTCCATCATGATGATTCTAGGTAGAGTCCTACTTGGAAATCTTAGAGAGTCTCAAGGCTGCAAAGGTGCTGCCACTCAACACCCACATCCTAGGGCCAATATCCTGGTTTAGTCTTACCCTGAGCTATTGGCAACTTTTGGATTTTACTACTCTGGCTTTGAGCTTTTCCTTCATTTCCAGAATTAATTGTTTTTTCTCACACTTTTTTCTTTATTAATTTCTTCCATTAAAGAAGGATTTAGTAGAGGTACCTGGGTGGCTTAGTCAGTTAAGTGTCTGCCTTTGACTCAGTCATAATCCCAAGGTTCTGGGATCGAGCCTGAGTTGGGCTCCCTGCTCAGCCAGGAGCCTGCTTCTCCCTCTCCTCCCTGCTCCTGCTCTCTCTCGCTATCTCTGTCACAATCCCTGTCTCTCAAATAAATAAATAAAATCTTAAAAAAAAAAAGACATTTAGTAGGGGCACCTGGGTGGTTCAAGTCAGTTAAGCATCCGACTCTTGGTTTCAGCTCAGGTCATGATCTCACAGTCATGACATTGAGCCCTGGGACAGGCTCCACACTCAGCGTGGAGTCTGCTTGAGATCTTTACCCTTCCCTCTCTCTTCCACTCCACTCCTCACCCCCCCAGCTCTCTCTCTCTCTCCCTCTAAAATAAATAAATAAATAAAATCTTAAAATGATTTAGTAATAATTTCCCCAGCACTTCTTTGTGTTTATAGTGGGAAGAGGTGCTTTGTCAATTCTGTTGTCAATATTGAGGAATCAGAAGGGTCTGGAATCCTCTTACTCTTCTGTGAGACCATGAAGAAGCAATGAAGTCAGCCGCTTTCCACTGAGAACTTGGCATTGAGAATCAAGAAACAATATTCTTTCATCCAAAATCCCTGCATGACTTAATATCACTGTAATTTAAAAATGTGACAACTTGTAGATAAAAATGTATAAGAGAGATGCTATTGTGAGAGGACATGTTATTATTCACACTTTATAGAGAAGGAACTGAGGCTCAGAAGTTAAATAACTTGGGGTGCCTGGCTGGCTCAGTTGGTGGAGCATGCTACTCTTGATATTGTGGTTCTGAGTTTGAACTCCACATTGGGTATAGAGGTTACTTAAAAATAAAATCTTAAAAAAAGAAAAAAAGAGTGGTGCCTGGGTGGCTCAGTCAGTTAAGCGTCCGACTCTTGACCTCAGCTCAGGTGTCGATCTCAGGGTTGTGAGTTCAAACCCTGCATTGGGTTCCATGCTGAGCATGAAGCCTACTTAAAAAAAAAAAAAAAAAAGTTAAGTAATTTGTCCAAAGTTACAAGGACTGTAAGTGAAACAACTGAGATTTTAAGCTATGATTCTGAGACCAAAGCACATACTTTCCCTACTAGTTGCTTTCTAGGAAATTGTAATCTTTATAACAAGAAGAGACATATTTAAAAGGTAAAAACTAAAAAATCAGAATATATTTAAGGGCTAAAGTGTATAGTACAGAAAAAACTATAAAAGGAAGCTATCAATGTGATATATATATATATATATATATATATATATATATATATTTCTTTTGAGAGAAATGAAATAGCTGCATGCCAACTGAATGCATTCCTCACAGATAGAATTACCTGTTGAGTACAGTTTTGGAGGAGCTCACCAGATGGCATTCCAAATGAGAGATACTCACATGGACTGTGGAGGTATAATGGCTTTCAAACATCTGTCTGTCTCTCTGGCAAATGATATTGCTTTGAAAGGTGGATTTTTTTTTTCTCTCTTTTGAATGTTATGTCCACTTGTAAAGAGAGGTACATCTCCCTTATATTGACTGGATCTGTGTAGACATCTGATTGTGTGTGGCAGTTAACCCAGTGATATTGGATGATTCTGAGGGCAAAGGTGCTCTAGCTGATTTTATTGCCCCTAATATTCCCATTCTTATTTCTTCATAAGACAAAGGGATATGATTTTGCAAGCAAATACGCTATTTCCATGTAAAGTTGATGATACCTGATGTCCTGAATTTTAATTCTAATGTTTTTGGCTGTATATAACAGAAAACTCAACTAAAAGTGACTTAAACAGTAAGGAATTAATTTTTCCATAAAGGAGTTCTGGAGATAGAGTGATTTCCAGGTTGGTTAATTTAAGAGCCCAGCAGTGCCATCAAAGACTCTCTCCATGAAAAATGTGGCTCTTGACATGTTTTCTTGCTCCTATACCTGGTGTGTTGGTTTTTGTCCTCCTGCTTTTCTCATCATGGTTCCAAGATGGCTGCCTCATCTCCAGGCATCTTTCCCTCATACAGCAATGTTGAGATATCATAAAGGGGCAGTTTTCCCTCACAATGGCAGAAAAACCTTTCCCAGAAGCTGTCGTGGAAAAGTTTCTTTCAAGTCGTGTTTGCTAGAGTTACCTTACACATCCATTCCTAAAGAATCAATGGCAAGAAAAATGGAATTTCCACAATGGACTTTGCTAACAGAGACTTACTCTTTGGAGCTAGAGAAGGACTCCTTCACTGAGCACACGGCCATGATAAGGGTGAACCAAGCCAGGGTTCTGTTGGTAAGCAATATTGGAGGACTGGCCTACACACAAATGCAGCCATGATTCTAGAGGCATAGTTATGGCTGGCTTGAAACAGTGAAAGCACATGCAGAAAAAAAAACAGAAGCAAGATATGGAGTGGAGAGAGGGAGAAAGAAAGGACAGAAACAGAGACATGGTAGCATTTAATTTCCTGAACCCCTCATTTCTGACCCTCTTAAGAATTTGTGATTTGAACTTATGAGTTCTTTTTTGTTTAAGCTAATTTGAATGAGATTACTCTTTTTTTTTTTTTTTAAAGATTTTATTTATTTATTTGAGAGAGAGAATGAGAGACAGAGAGCATGAGAGGGAGGAGGGTCAGAGGGAGAAGCAGACTCCCTGCCGAGCAGGGAGCCCGATGCGGGACTCGATCCCGGGACTCCAGGATCATGACCTGAGCCGAAGGCAGTCGCTTAACCAACTGAGCCACCCAGGCGCCCAGAATGAGATTACTCTTAATTGCAACTAGAAGAGTCCTGACTGAACAGAGTCTTTAATTACCTAAAGTATAGTTAGTTAAACTATAGTTGAGGAGGAGCCATTGTACAATGGAGGAACTGTATCGGTCAAGATTCAATCAGGAGGTAGAAACCACACAGTAATTTGAACAGAAGAAGTTTAATATAAAGAAATATTAACCATAACAGAGAATCAGAATAATGAAGGAAGGGATAGTAAGAAGTAAAGGGAGCTCTAAATAATATAGGAATAGCAGCTATCATGGAGTAGCCCCTACCCCAAGGGCTGAGATAGGGCAAATGTGGAAGAATCTCCCAGCCTGTCTAGTTTTAGAGCGAGACCTTGTTGGAGTAGGTGGGGCAGGGAGCTCACTGAAAGGCAGAGAATTCTCCGTGGTGCCATGTTAGTGCAACTCGGAAATACACCGTGCTAAGAAAAGGTGTTAAAGAAGAGGTATCTTGCTGGAAGCATTCCACTACAAAACCACCTTGGTGGGGCGCCACGGGAAGCTTCTGGATCCCAGGTACTGCTGACCACGGTGCCCTTCAGTGGTCCAGCTCTGGAGAAAATTCATGTATCGCTGGCTGCCAGAGTTGCCACCTACACTCCAGTAGCCTGCTGCAAGGCACACAGGAACTGGGAAGGCAAACGGCTTCTTCCTGCAATGTCTCTCCAGCAGTCCCTGCTCTCAAAGCTTAATGTTGTGTCAATTGGCAAAGAAAAAAATATTTAAAATATTTGAATATTAAAAAGATCAGAGCCTGATAGGAATTTTTATTAGGCTTTCTTCCTTAAGTTAAAATGAAACTATGTACCCAGAGGGAAAGAAAAACCTTCTGAAGCCTTTGTGGAAGAATTTACTAAAACATTCAAAAGACAAATAGCTCTAAATCCAGAACACAGAAGTCCTTTGATTTCCATCTTACTTGGAAATCTTCTCCCTGATATAAAGAAGTAAGTTGAGGATAATGCAATTGGATGGGTGGATCAACATGTGATGTGATATAAGTAGAAACCAAATTCCTGGAGGAATTGAAAGCAACTATCCTTATCTTACAAATATTTGCAAAACCAGAAATTCAGCTCCAGACATAATTCAAATTCTACCTATCCGTTTTACCAATGCCAAAACCTCCCCTACTTATCTCAAAAGGCTTGTAAATATTGTAAAAATTCTGGCCTTAGGGAACAAAAATTCTTCCTCGAGGAACTGGCATTCTTTCTTTGTGCCTTTGAGGTGTAAATGTTCTACCTGGTCTTCTCCAACAACTCTTATCTATGTCATCTCTTTGAAATACAAACTTCAGAGAGATAATCCTTATCAGAATCAACATAATAGAGGAAGTTGATGCAAATGAAGAATCTAAAGAAATCTAAAGAATCTAGAAATCTAAATCTAGCCATCAGAACAGGTTAACTTATTCCAACTGTTCTTTTACAAGCTAGTGAGTTGCATTAACATACATGTCTCAGGGGTAAAATTTCAAAATGAAAACTATAAGGTCTCTGTATCTGTCTGCATGTTTAAATGTATCTCTATACATGTGTTGTAAATGTAAATTTTCTACTTGGGATTGAATTGTTAAAATTAATTTGTAGAAGAGTTCTGTTTAATTGACTTAAAACTAAGTGCTTATATGAATTGAGTATTCATAAAATTCTAAAAAATATAATAGATATAGGTTTGTGTGATATTGTAAATATTTGGTATTAAAGCTAATTTAATTTTGTTGGTTTAATTAAAAAAGACATGTCTTTGGAATTATTAACATTGAATGTAATGCAGACACACAACTTTTATTCTACCTGGATTTATTAGTCAAGTAAGTTCATGTTATCCCTTTCATGAAATTTGTCAGCACGAAAAATCTTTATGATATGCCTATGTTAAAAAACTTTCCAGATCCTTTTGGTAACCTAAAACTTTAAAGTTTTCTAAATTAAATTAAATGACAAATAGCTAATGAATATCTATATAATTTCCAAATAAGATAAAATACTGAAACCTTAATTCCTGAACATAGGTTTATCCACTTTTGGTTTTCTTCTACAGAGAAAACGAAAAATAATTTATATTAGGAAACATGTCAGGATACTTGGGTGGCTCAGTCAGTTAAGCGTCTGCCTCTGACTCAGGTCAGGATCCCAGGGTCCTGGGGTCGAGTCCCGAGTTGGGCTCCTTGCTCAGCGAGGAGCTTGCTTCTCCCTCTGCCTGCCACTCCTCCTGCTTGTGCACTTCCTCTCTGACAATTAAATAAATAAAATCTTTAAAAAAAAAAAAAGAAAGGGGGCGCCTGGGTGGCTCAGTCGTTAAGCGTCTGCCTTCGGCCCGGGTCCTGATCCCAGGGTCCTGGGATCGAGCATCGCATCGGGCTCCCTGCTCCGCGGGAAGCCTGCTTCTCTCTCTCCCACTCCCCCTGCCTGTGTTCCCTCTCTCACTGTCTCTCTCTCTGTCAAATAAATAAAACCTTTAAAAAAAAAAAAGAAGAAGAAAGAAACATGTCTAATACACTAATACTGAAAAATGTATGAGAAAGTATACATTTCTAAAAATTATAAAAAGAATTTACAGGTCTGCCAATCCACAGAGAGCTAATATAAGAGATAGCTCACAGCTGTTTTCTTCTTAATTTCCATTAGAAATTAAGGTTTTTAGGGGTTAAGAATTCTAGCATTGCAATTAAAGCTACTAGGAACATTAAGGGAAACATCTCTATATGCAAGGATATGTGTTTTCAGTAAAAGAATTGATGAGGAATGGAGATGTGTTTTTGCTAAGGGAAAAGAATGTAGATTTGTCTTAAAGTAAAACTGGTTATTTCAAAATGGGAAAAAGAGAATAAAATACAAAATGGTATAGAAAATGGGGAAGAGAGGGGCACCTGGGTGGCACAGTTGATTAAGCAATGGACTCTTAGCTTCAGCTCAGGTCATGAGTCCTGCATCAGGCTCTGTGCTCAGTGCAGAGTCTGTTTGAGTTTCTCTCTCCCTCTCCCTCTGCTTCCCCACCCCCATTCTCTTTCTCTCTAAAATAAATAAATAAATAAATAAATAAATAAATAAATAAATATTTTTTTCAAAAAAGAAAGAAAATTGGGGAGAGAATTTTACCCTGTGAAGCCAAATTGGCTAAAAATGGAATTTTTATTATAAGGTTTTAAAATATAAGCTTTAATATCAATAGTGTACTTATATAAAACTAAAACATTATTTTTTTCCTTTTTTTTTAAGATTTTATTTTTTTAAGTAATCTCTACATACAACATGGGGCTCAAATCAGAACTCCAAGATCAAGAGTCTCATGCTGCACCAACTGAGACAGCCAGGAGACCTTAAAACTTAATTTTCTTTAATTTGCTAAAAGGACAGTTTTCTTGGACTATTGAGCTGTTCCTGATAAGAGACTCTGTAAAAGGTTTTTCTTTGCCTTTTAAGTAATCTGCCTAGAAAACAAAGATTCTGTGTTTTGTCAAAATAATTTCCTGTACTGTATCAGGTCTTTGAATACTTTTGCTCACAAAAACAAATACCTTCTGTATTTGCCTTTGAAGTCTTTTATTGTCACTCTGGTCCAATAGATGATTAAATGTTGTTTCACAATGATCTGCAATCCTAATTAGTCACATGTCCAAATCCTTTTGATATTTTTGACAAATTTCCCAAATTCAAATTCTAAATTAAGTCCTTTTGCCTTCAAACTAACTGGGATTTTAAAGAGTGTCCCTGGAATATCTCAAAAGATTTATTCTCCTTCTTTGTAAAAGAGAGATGCTAAACAAATTGGCTAAATTGATATGTTAAATTCTGTTAAAACTTTGTCAATTAAGCAATGCTAATCTTTAGATTATATATATATATTTTTAAAAGATTTTATTTATTTGACTGAGAGAGAGCAGCGAGAGAGGGAACACAAGCAGGGGGAGTGGGAGAGGGAGAAGCAGGCTTCCCGCAGAGCAGGGAGCCCGATGCGGGGCTCGATCCCAGGACTCTGGGATCATGACCTGAGCCAAAGGCAGACGCTTAACGACTGAGCCACTGAGGCGCCCCTTTAGATTATATTTTTGTAGATATATGTTATATGTCCCAGAAATTGAATGAAAGTCTAGAAATCTTATATGTCCTGGTATAATGTTTTTAGCCATAATTTTAGTACTATCTTATAATGTTGTATGTCACAGAAATAAACAAATGTCTTTGTCAATTGCATTGTAATTAACTCTAATCAGATCTTTAACTGTGGCCATTTTTAAGTCTTTGTCATTTACAGAAGTTACTGTTTTACTCTGATGTTTTTGCGGGTGTGTTTCATCTTCAGAGAGAGATTCATAGAAAAGACCCTGACAAGTACAGACTTCTCATAACTTTAAGATCATCCCATTGAGCTGAGTAAGAATTTACAGAACTCTAAGGGAAAACTTGATTCATGAAACTGCTAGCAGCAGAACAAGAGTTAATAAGATGGGATTGAATGAATTGATGAGATTCGATGAGGGAACAGAAGGCAAGCTGAAGACACAGCCTAAGCTGACACCCGGCAACCCCCCCCTCCCTCCTGGGTGGGACAGTGTGATACTCTTCCAGGAATCTCCCAACTGTCTTCATGTTAATGCCTTGCTAGAGGGGAAAAACAACCTTAACTTGACAATGGCAAGGCCTCTAGTATCTTGTAGGTCCTCCTTAGCATACGAAAGTTCTCTTGAAACCTCCCTTTTCCTTACCTCCCCCAACCCCATAGTATATAATCAGCGACCCCTCACAACCCCCGTGCAGCAGCTCTTTCTGCCCACAGGTCCTCTCCCCGTGCTTTAATAAACCACCATTTTGCACCAAAGACCTCTCAAGAATTCCTTCTTGGTCGTCAGCAACAGGACTCCACCCCACTGAACCTCACCTATATTCTAAAATCACATCAAAGATGAATATAATTTGTTATGACTTCTTGTTTGAAACACTGCTGCTGATTCTTTAATGTTTTGTTTTTCCAGATTTAAGGAAATTTTCTCTTTTCTCTTAACCTATCTATATGACCTATAGCAATTTGGTATACACTTGGTATACACAAGTATACCTGTGTGAACAAAGATGAAATAATTACTTCCCCCCCTCCCGCCCCCACACCTGATCCCTCCAGAACTCAGAAACTAAGATCTTAATGAGTATTCTTATTTTTCATGTCAATATAGTTATTTGCATAAATCAATAAGAATCTGTTCTTGTAATGGGACACAGTTGGAAACATTGGTTATATTACCAAGGCTTTGGATGGAATGTCGTATTTGAAAATGATGTGCATAAAATCAGATATGACCAGTTTAAATAAACTAAGGTTGACTTTACAGAGCCAATAAACGCCCTTGGAAAAACAGCCTGGTATCTTGCTTACAGAGTTCCTGACAGCCTTACCAGGTGAGTAAGAAAGGTCACTTCCTGGCAGATGCAAAAACCTCAGGATATTTGGGAGAACTTGAGAAGAGAGGAATTCACCCAAATTATAGGTATTGCAGGCAAAATCTGATGGCAAGTCCTTGGCTTCTTAGCCTCAAGAGACTTTTAAAAGACCAATTTGAGATTCCTTATGAAAAGTTCCAGCAAAGCAGATTTAAAAGAATCTATACAGGGATACCTGGCTGGCTCAGTTGGTAGATCACGCAACTCTTGATCTCAGGGTCATGAGTTAAAGCCCCATGTTGGGTGGGGAGCCTACTTAAAATATATATATATATATATATATATTTTTTTTTTTTATATATATATATTTTATATATATTTATATAATATATATAGAGAGAGAGAGAGAGAAAGAGAGCACCAATCACTATTCTTGCTGCACTCATGTAAATAATTGGGACAAGTTTATTGAAATTAGACTTCCTTTATAAACAAATTTGTCTTAATATGGTTATCTCTGGTAGAAATAAGGGTGGTTTTAAAGAGAAAAATTATGTTTCAGTAGAAACTATAATACACACTTGTGGATATCAGATTCTAGTTCTGTTAATTGTCTTTGAGATTTTGTTTCCTACCTATAAACTGGACCGGATCCTATCAGTTTTCCTCATTACCCAAATGGAGGCCAACTTCAGGGACTTGAACCTTGGTTACACATTTCACAGTTAAAAAAGGGTCCACCTGACATCTAGTCCTGTGTAGACACTGGAGACTTCTAAATCACATTGACTAGGAAGAGAAGTGACATCAATGTAGCCCTCTTCTACACAAGATGCTGGGTCAAGGCTTCATACTTTAACTAAACATAAAATCCTTTCTTTTTCTTTTTCTTCCCTTTACTCTGGCATTGGCCTGAAAAGATCATGTGATCATCTGTATCTCCCAGACCATTGCTAGGGGGGGTTACCCTCAGACTGCTAGATTTGTCTCCAAAAACTTTTATCTGTCCATTAATAGTACCACCCTAGTGGGAGTGGTTTGTGCCCGGACAGGATTTATCTTTTTCTGTGGTGGTTATCATTCTCCTTGGGTGTATAAATGCCTTGATGACTGGTGCATAACTGGGCAATGCCTCCTAGGTTGCCTAACTGTGCCCCTAACCATTTGTAGACAAAGACAGGTCTTTTGTCAACTACCTTAAATTTACATCATCAAGTTACATGTCTACCAGGAGACATTTGTGATTCAGGATTCACTTCCTTTGCCATTGCTCTATTTCCTTTGTTAGGAACCGATATAAATGAGGCTATGATCAGGAACCTCTCCCAAACTTTTGAACATATTGCAGCATCCGCTACTAAAGCAATGGCTGCCCAATAAAAATCCTTAGACTCTCTGGCCAAAGTTGTTCTTGATAACAGGATAAGTCTTGATTGTCTTTTAGCTGAGCAAAGGTGTCTGTGCTGTGCTGAACACCACCTGCTACACCTGGATTAACACTTCTGGGGAAGTTGAGACTCAGTTACATAAGATCACTGACCAAGCCACATGGCTTAAAAAAGTGACTCTTTCAACAAGATCTTTCTTTGACTTATTTTATTTTTTTTTAAGAATTAAAAAAAATTATTTTTAAGTAATCTCTACACCCAGTGTGGGGCTCAGACTTACAACCCTGAGATCAAGAGTTGCATGCTCCACCAACTGAGCAAGCCAGGCACCCCTGGTCTATTTGATTTATGATTGATTTGAGTCTTGGGGACCATGACTTGAAGTACACTCTAGACATTGTGAATTATCCTGCTTATAATAGTCATAGTAGATGCCCTGGTGAGCTGTATTTTCTCAAAAGTTTTAAATGTGGGATGCCTGCGTGGCTCAGTTGGTTAAGCATCTGCCTTAGGCCCAGGTCATGATCCCGGGGCCCTGGAATCGAGCCCCACATCGGGCTCATTGCTCAGCAGGGAGCCTGCTTCTCCCTCTGCCTGCAGCTCTCCCTGCTTGTGCTCTCTGTCTCTCTCTCTCTCTGACAAATAAGTAAATAAAATCTTCAAAAAAAGAAAAAGAAAAGTTTTAAATGTATGTTTGCTGCTGCTAACCACCAAGCAAGTGATCTTCCTAAGATTGGAACATCAGAAAAGGAATGAAGAGAATCGCTGACTTTTAAAAAATGTGAACGTGAAGTCATGACCTGTGAATACCACAGAAATTCAACAAAAAGTGCCATGACCTGTGAACAACACACAAAGGATCAGCAAAAACTGCAAAAACTTCAGAGTGGTAGCGGGGAGTGGTGCTAATGCCTTAAATTTTTATCACATCTCTCAGTTATGCTAAGAGTCTGATCAAAGGCGGGTGGGGGGGTAATTATTTAAAAAGAGATAACAGGTCCAAAATGGTGTCACTTGTGCTAACCCCCATCAGCAAATCAAGACTTAATACCCAACCTAATGGCAGTTTCAGCTTCCCCCAGGAATATAAGCTTAACTAGTCAATCTGGAATTACCTGGTCAGCACTAATAAGGTAATTTGCCTGATAGATGGCCTTCTTCCCCCAAAGGAAGGTGGCCTTGCCTGAAATAATCCATTGTTTGCTAGAAAAACTTCCTTGCCCTGCCTCCTTCTGCATAAAAAAGTCTATAAAAATTTTGTACAGCATCTTGGAGCTCCTTTCTATCTGTTAGATGGGATTTTGCAGATTCATGAATTGTAGAATAAAGCAAATTAGATCTTCAAATTTACTCAGTTGGATTTTGTTTTTCTTTAACACTATGTAATGAACATTGTGCAGGATCTGGAGTTGGATAGCCTGAGTTTGAATTTTCATTTGGCCCTTTACTAACTATGCAGGATACTCAACCATTCCCTTCCCTATTTCTTTCATCTATAAACTGATGATAATAGTACCTCCTTCAATGGTTGGTTTGAGGAATGAGTAAATTAATATGCTCAATTGCTTAGAACAATTCCATGCCTCATACTAAGTAGTGTTGGGGAGGAAAAAGAATTTTCCCTCTATCCTTCTAGATTCTTGGCTGAGACATAAAAAGTCAGATTAACAGGAGAAAAACAAACAAAAGTTTAATAACACACATACCTCCTGTGTACATAGGAGAGAAATCCAGGAAAACTGAGTAACTCTCTGAAAGGACCCAGGCCATCGCCTTAAATACCATCTTTAGCTGAAGACCAAAGAAAGACATTGGGGTTGAGGAGCCATTTATGGGAGGTTACGAGGAATGCACAATAAACAAGGGTATGGTTGCTAAGCAGATTCGTCTCAGTGCCTTCTCCATCAGTAAGAGTTTCTAGAGATTTGGTCATCTCCCTATTCCTGGTAAAACAAGGAAGACACCCTCACAAATGGAGATTTCCCTTATACATGTAAATGTCTTTTACAAAAGGGTAACTTCCACCTGGTTTTCAGAGCTTCTCCCATGTTTGTTATTTTCAAAAAATAAACAACTTAAAAGGATCAATATGCTAAAGGAGCATATTTTGGGGTGACAAATTCTGCTTCCCTTCAGTTGATTTTATTATTAAAATCAAACCCTTGGGGTGCCTGGGTGGCTCAGTCGTTAAGCGTCTGCCTTTGGCTCAGGTCATGATCCCAGGGTCCTGGGATCGAGCCCCGCATCGGGCCCCCGGCTCAGTGGGAAGCCTGCTTCTCCCTCTCCCACTCCCCCTGCTTATGTTCCCTTTCTAGCTGTCTTTCTTTCTGTCAAATAAATAAATAAAATCTTTAAAAATAAAATAAAATAAAATAAAATCAAACCCTGGAGGGGCGCCTGGGTGGCTCAGTCGTTGGGCGTCTGCCTTCGGCTCAGGTCATGGTCCCAGGGTCCTGGGATCGAGCCCCGCATCGGGCTCCCTGCTAGGCGGGAGGTCCTGCCTCTCCCTCTCCCACTCCCCGTGCTTGTGTCCCCTCTCTCGCTGTCTCTGTCAAATAAATAAATAAAAATCTTAAAAAAAAAAAAAATCAAATCAAATCAAATCAAATCAAACCCTGGAAAATACAACCACCAGAGGTCTATAAAAGAAGACAAGTCTGAATTATTTGCAAACCCAAACCCTCATGTGCTCTAATTCTTGACACTTTCCTCTACCAAAAGAGCTTTTCTAAGTGGGTAAAACAGAGAAAGAATAGAGGAGACAAGAGAGACAGACAGCCAGTAAAGAGACAGAGAGACACTGCAGGCCCCATTCATCAAGTGTTTTTTCAGTCCCTCATGTAAAGAAATTCAACAAAAAATGCCATGACCTGTGAACACCACAGAACACCACCTGGTCATTCAGTAACCAAGTGACCAGGTTCTGCTCTATCCCCCCATGCTTCTGATTAGGCTCTACTTGACTGAAGAACCCACCATTCTTTGATTTCTATAGGGAAGGCTGGGTCAGTGGCAAGAGGAGTCCATCCTCTTTGGTTGATGCTTTCTTAGAAAAGCTCTGTTCTGATTTTATTATATAACAGCTGATTGGTAAAGTGAACAGTCACCGTGTTAGTTTAATTTAGGCCCTCTATCCTGACCCTAACCAAAAATTTGCAAAAGATCCTCTGTTCAAATTGCTACCATCAGAAGTGCCCTCTCTGTGAGGCTTTCCCTTCTATTCACAGAGACCAAAATGGAGCAGTGGGATGGGGGTTGGGCGAGAAGAGCCTGGCAAAGAGTAGTCCTATGGTAGTGGGGGCAGGGCCTATTTGCAGACTGAAATAAGGAAAGGACTGACTGTACAAATTCTAGGTTGCAGAACAAAGACCCAAGAGTAGACGTGACGGGCAGATCTTGACTGAATATAAGGTAAAATTGCCTAACAGAGTCACTCTAAAAGAAGATAAGCCATCATACTAAGTAGTGATTTCTCCAGAGTAGACAAGTTCAAGCTCAAGTAATAGATCTTATGAAGGAGATTCTTGCTTTGGTGGGAAGAATGGACGAGGTGACTTCTAGACTTTCTATGAGTCCATGTCACTTGATGGTACTGAGTAAGGGACAGGCAGGGCTAGGTAGGGAGAGATAGACAGGGGGCTATGTGATCAGGCTCACAGAAATCCCAAAAATGTGGAGGTGTGGGGAAACCAGAGATAAAAGAACAAACCAGACCACCCTGCCCTAGGCGTGTGGGGTGGGTGTCTTTTTTTTTTTATAACAGTCACCTGTGACCAACAAAGAATAATCAGACCTTAAAAAGAAGTAAGCCATTAAAGATGTAATCACCAGTCCTTACTCAAGCCAAGACATCACAAGAATGATAAGGCCACAAGCTCCCTGGTCAGTTCTAAATAGAAGACTGTCAGCGGAGGCCCACATTGGCAAACCTGGCGGGACCCCTCTCACTTATGAGAGCTCTTTGTGTATCCTTGCTTAATACAACTCTATCACTTTACTCACTCTCCTTTGTCCGTGAGATTCGTTCTTCAACTCCGAGAGACAAGAACCTCGTTCCCCGCTTCAGTACGAAGGGACAGCTGTGCATTGCATAACTGTCAACCTTATAAAGAGCTACTTGGCAATGGTCACTTGTTCAAAGGCTCGGGCATAAACGGATTCTTAGCTGGGTATCCTGACTCACCAGACATCATCAAGGCTCTCATTATTCAATCTTCTCAGCAAGCCAAGATCGATCATTACGCCGCTTTTACAAAGGAAGCAACTGAGGCTCGGAGAATTCAGGTTGCCAATCTCAATTCGAATCTAGTCTTTGGAGATTGTGTTCTTAAACACTTTACTGAACTGAAACACTGATGGCAAAGCTGTAAACATATTTTCCATGCTATACAAAATCAAGAAAACTTCAAAGGGAGTCAAACAAGTTTAGCTACAAAACATTGTTACTAACTATGCCCTGAACAGCCACCCCTGAACAAAATCTTGATTTTTCTCTTCTGCTTTTCAGAAAAGTTTCCTGTCCACCCCCACCCCCCCAACACACACTCAGTTTTAAAGCTTCTAGGCCTATGGCATGCTATGAATAAATCACTCTTTAAAGATCATCGTAGACATTATAGGGTTTCTCCTTTTGTGTACGTTAATTTAGAATTTTGAATAGTAAGATTTCCATGTCTTTATTTTTTTAATTTAATTTTATTATGTTATGTTAATCACTTAATGATATTACTGTTGCTCTTATATCTCCTTTCCTTGCCCCTTCTAGCTCCTGTTTAGAAAAAAATAACCATGTTCTTATAGGTGAGGAAAATGTTTCCCTTCTACCCTTGTAGGTTCTGTGGCTGGTCTAAGAATTAAGTTTGACATAAAACAGATTAACGGGGGTGGGGGTGGGGTTCTTAATTATGGGCATGGTTGCCTCCCAAAGATAAGAATCTCAGCAGTCCGCCAGGTGACTGAGACTTGTATACCATCCTGAGCTATGAAAAAGGATTGCGGTTTGGCGCTTCTAGGTGGTGGGGGTGTGGGGAGGCAATTTATGGGAAGGTAAGAGGAGGAAATGCAGGGTAAATAACAGACTTGTTATGCAGATAATTCTCTTAAGGGGAAAAAAGTTATCTCTGGTAGTAACTCTCTTCCTGTTCCCGTACCCTTTCTAATGGAAATTTCTTTTATAATTGTAGATTTACCCAACAAATGGGGAATTTTATACCTACTTTTCGGCTGTTCAGAGGGAGACAAAAAGCTTCTCCTAAAACTTCTGGGTCTTCATTCTCTTCAGTTCAAAATAATCCACAAGCTGGAGTGGTATGTTTTGGGGTGGCATGTTCTGAACACCTTCCCTTTCCTTGTTTTTTTTTTTTTTTTTTTTCCTTCTACCACTGTCCAAAGTCTGTCTAACCAATTCGTTTCCTTTAAACCGGGAAAAATTTACTCTAGTAACCAAGTTACTAATTCACTCAATTAACTTCCTCCTTCATCACTTCCCAATTAGCTTAAGTGACTTCATTGCTAAACCCTGCAGTTTTACAATCTGCTCTGGCCAACCTGCATCTTCAAAGAGACTTTTTTGCTTAATCAAAATACTTTAAATGCTTCTCAACAGAATAGAACCATTTAAAACTAAATTATGCGTGGTAAAGGTATAGGGATAGGTAGTCTATACACCTCACTTGATTTATACTCTGAAAAATGATGCTGTCAATAAAAATGATGTAAGTTGAATCTGATTTTCCCCTTGGAAGCCATAGGAAGGAGATGAAGCATCTGACTAAGGGCCTGACACCCACGATTTAATGAATGCTAGGAATTCATTAAAATGAAAGAAGTGAGAAACTGGAAGGAATTTTAAAAATCAACCAGAGACTCCATTTCTTCTTACAAATAAGAATAGCAACCTCACACTTCACAGTCAATAAATCATATATTTAATGCTGAATAGTGTATAGTTTTCAAAAATATATGTAATCCAAATACTAATTCATCACACACAACTTCAATTTTCATGATAATGACATATGAACGCACTATAAAAAGTCTTTTTTAATATTCTTCGTAATTTGTTCCTTATTTTTACCTTAGCAAAGCAAAAATTGAAGATCATTACACCTTGAGCCAAGGAACTGAAAACAATTTCTAAAGATGTTGAGAAAGCTTCTTGGGAAGGTAACTTCGGGGAATATTTGGGGGAGAGTTTTGGGTACATGGTTTAGGAAAGTTTGTTTCATTGTCTAACTTCCTAGCTTTCTAACTTAAATTAATGGTGTTAGACTGACATACAATAAAAATATACATTTGGTCTTTGCCTTCAGTTCCTGGCACTGATCTCTTAAAACCCTTGGAATTTCCTGAGTGATGGGAGTGACTTTTGTTGTTCATAAGGAGCCCCTTTTATTTAAAAAAAAATTTTTTTTAAATAGATTTTATTTATTTATTTGACAGAGAGAGACACAGCAAGAGAGGGAACACGAGCAGGGGGAGTAGGAGAGGGAGAAGCGGGCTTCCGGCAGAGCAGGGAGCCTGATGAGGGGCTCGATCCCAGGACCCCGGGATCGTGACCTGAGCCAAAGGCAGCCGCTTAATGACTGGGCCACCCAGGCGCCCCAGGGGCCCCTTTTAAACATATCAAAGTATATGCTAATGAAATGAACTCCAGGTGGAAGCCCCTAGAGAGTTACAGAATGGGGGCCGGTCACCAGAATGACCAAACCTGTAATTAAAGCCTTGGAACTTTCAGTGTCCCCTCCCTTCTTGTGAGGGGAGGGGCTGGAGATTGAGTTCAATCACCAATGGCCAATGATTTAATCAACCACGCCTACTTAATGAAGCTTCAATAAAAATTCTTGAACAAGGAGATTCAGAACATTTTGGGTTGGTGACATCAATGTGTGGGGAAGGACAGCACAGGAGCTCTGCACGGACACCCACTCCCACCTCCAGAACCATTCCCTCTGCATCTCTTATATTTGGCTGTTCCCGAGTTGCATCCTTTATAATAGACCAGTAAACATAAGTAAAGCTCTTTTCTAGGTTCTATGAGTTGTTCTAAAGAATCATCACACCTGAGGGAGGGTCAGGGAAACCCTTAAATTTGTAGCCAAGTTGGACGGAAGTGCAGGTAGCCTGTGGATCTAGGGCATTGGACTGGCATCTGAAATGAGTAGTCTTGTGGGACAGAGCGTTCTGGGTGGTGATGGAATTGAATAGAATTGCAGGACACTCAATTGGCGTGAGAAAATTGGAGAATTGGTGTTGGAATAATGCATTTGTTGTTGGAAGGAAACCACAGGTTTTGTGTCAGAAAAAAACACACATGGGTATATGCAAGGTTAGGATCTAATGGGCTAAATGTTTGTGTCCATGCAAAATTCATATGTTGAAGTCCTAACCCGAGCGTGATGGTATTTGGAAATGGGGCCTCTGGGAGGTAATTAGGTCATGGGGGTGCTGCCCTCATGAATGGGATGGGATCAGTGCCCTTTTAAGAGGATGAAGGGACCAGGTTTTTTTTTTTAGCCACGTGGGGATACAAAGGGAAGTCAGCAGTCTGCAACCTGGAAGAGGGTTCTCACCGAACTGGACCATGCTGGCACCCTGATCCCAGACTTCCAGCCTTCAGAACTGCGAGAAATCCACTTCTGTCGTTTATAAACCACCCAGTCTATGGTACTTTGTTATAGAACAGACCAAGACAGGTTCCATTTTCTCCGGATTGGTCAGATGATGCCACATTGCAGCACTTGTAACACTGTGTTTAACTACTTGTTTCTTTGTCTGACCTACTACACTCTGAGCACCTGAAAGTGCATCTGTGTTCCAAAAGCCACACATCGGGGCAAATCTAAGTTCTGTGGACCTAAGGCTTACATGGTTTGGGAAGGGGAGGATCCTTCAAAAGAATGCAAAATTAGGTGGGAAGAAATCAATTACAAATATTAAGATCTGATTAAGACCACAAAATTAATAAAAATGAAATATTTTTATTTAACTGCCCAACAGCTCTATAATGCATTTTTTCCTGCTTCATACTTCTTGATTGCCTCTTAGGACAACAATTTAGAAGTTCAGTTTCTATATACGGATTAGGTAGTTCATGCTTTTCTCTAGGATAGTTGATCAATAGGTTGTCTATTACTGAATATTTTAAAAAGCTTCTTTTGGTTTCCCAACTCATTAATGACAAGTCATGTACATTTCTAGGCATGTTGTCTAATTTGGGAAAATCTCTACTAGGTTTCTTTCAGATATGGGTTGATATTTCAGGCACTTCAAGTTTTGTTGGGCAGTGACTAATCTTAATTATTGCTTGGATTGACCATACTCTCATTTACCAATGTATGTATCATCAATGGCCCTGTACCTTCAGGTCACAACAAGTGAGTTGGCACACTAAAGGGGAGGAATATCCCTACAAACTATTCCTAAGCTGGGATGGCCAGCAATAATGGAACTATTCACAGAAATGACTGCCAACGACATAAAGGTATCCCATTAAACCCAAACAAAATGTATTCCTAACTTAACTTCCCTTAGATGGGTCCCTGAAGTGACTTTGGACTCTCTAAGGTCATCAGACACAAGCAGAAATTATGGTATCGACTGGAAAGACGTAACAGCCCTAACCAATTGCGTTTAAGATATTTTACTGTTTCAAATTTTGCAAAAACATATGATCATGTGAATATATTACTAGGGGCCCCATGAAATAATGAGTCCCTGAAGATCAAGCTCTTCCGGCTTCACATCAAATTCTCCTCTCCCTAGCACAGTGCCAGGCACAAAATCGGTACCTAATAAGTACTTGAAGAGTGCATCAATGAGAGAGGTCACCCGGGTGCAGCCTGTCAAAGGCAGTAACTACAACACGAAGGGGGTGGGGAAGGAGGAAGTGAGCGCTTTGAGTTCATTATTCTAAGTCAGGGACTGTCTGAGCTTTCCTTTTAAACATTTGTTCCAATGTAGTAAAAAATATAATAGGTTCCTCTGGTTGAAAACAGTGAAGCGATTAAATCCCAACAGCTCTGGAAATACCTTGCAGCACATACCTCATGCTCTCTTCTTGCTGTGTAAAAGCAAAGCGAGGGCTGGTAAATCCTCTGGGGGATAGGGAGTTCTGCCATGTCCCTGATTCTGAACATCCCTCTAATCACTTAGCCTCACCGCCCAGGTGAGTATCACCATAATTTGGAGCAAAGTTCTTTAAAAGCTTTGATATGATAAGTTCTTTCTCATCTTCAGATCAGGGCTTACATTTTATATTCATCAAATAAAAATGTGAAAAGAAGCTTTTAAAAATTTCATTGGCCCTCATAGGCACCATCAGGAAAATGCCTTCACAAACTGTTTAGGGAACATTTCTGATCATGAAAATAACAAACATTTCCAAAGTTTATGAAAGAATAACTTTAAGAGTTCCTATAAAGACATACCCCATCCTAATCATCTGGGCCACTTATATCCTAGCTGGAAAATGAGCTACATGCTAATATTACAGAGTATGGCAAAGGTCTATATTGCTGTATGGCTTATGGTTTCTCTTACAGCCTCAAGTCTGGGTTGTGCCCCAAGTTGTGACTTATGGAGGCAAAGAGTTGTGACCGCATTGGGAGTCAGACAGGGCTGTCAGATTGGCAAGAACAAGTCCAACGTTGGAGAAAAGTACAGCTAATAAAAATAGGCTATATAAAGGATAACGGGTCACAGATAGGAACACTGGGAACATAACCAGTTTAGAGGCCAATCCTGTTGGATGTGTATCTGTAGTTTCTCCAACATTAGGTAGGCAATTCCCCTTAAAAATTCTATATAGGAGGTATTTACTATTGCTGGGCTACTCCTCAGCATTTGAAACTCCTTCCTGTGTGTGGGGAATGAACGTCACTTTATGAGTCTTGGTGGGAAACAGTGCCTACTTCTCACTGCAGAAGCAAAAAATTCCAGAGGCTCATTTCCCAGTTTCCTTGCGGGGAGGTTGTGTCACAAAGTGGGCAAGGCCAATGAGAAATACCTGATTTAGACTTTGAATCAGTGATGGAAAATATACATATTGCAGAGAATCTGTGTGTGTGTGTGTGTGTGTGTGCATGTGTGTGTGTGTGTGTGTTGGGGGATGGAGGGGTGGCAGTGTCACCAGCTAGACCGCAAGACCTGGCCTTTACTGTCCCCCTGCTTGTACTCACCTTTGCCTTACATTCCCCCTCCCAGCTCTTCTTAACGATTTTCCTCTTAACTCAGGCAAAACCCCAAACCCCACCCCACCCCCCCTTGATGGCAACTGGCGGGGACAAATCTCCCGGTGGCCCAGACCACCCAGACCGTTTGAGCTAAACCTGAGGCAGACTGTGCCTGCGCAGATGGACCATGGAGTGACCTCTGGAATGACCTACAATTATCTTTACGTCATTATAATACTAATATCTCTGCCCAAGGAGGAGCCTCAGCCTCATTTACATAACACAGTGTATGTACAGACATTTCCTTAAGGCGCATATGCGACCTTATGCCCGTCTCTACCTAGGATGCCTCCCTGTCTAAATATTCATCCTAACCCTAAACAAAAGGAACCCACTCACCCTCTCTCAGGGAGTCATGGCTTTGGAGGCTGTTCTCAGCGATCTCCTTATTTGCTGCAAATAAAAGATTTCTTTGTGTGACAACTCCGCCTGATGCAATTTCTGACTCATCAAGGAGCCAACTCAAGTTGGTTCGGTTACAGCAACAGTAGCAACATCAAGTGGGGGGCAGTGTTCGATGACATGGTTTTGGCCACGGTCCTGGCAGCTTTGTGCACTCCTTGTTCTTACTCATTTTTCAAGCCTGGCAATGGTAGGAGTTATTCAATATTGTTTCAAAAAATTTTTTTCTCTCACACTTCCTTAATTTTTTTTTTTTTTTTTTACTTAAATAAGCCAAAATTAGTTTCTGTTGTGTGAAACTTGTGACCAAATTGTAGCTCTGACATCTTGGTCATAAGCAGACTGATATTTTAGGGGGCTTAAAGGGCACTTTGAAATTTTGAGTAGTTCACTTCAAGTATTTAAATATAACTTTGTCCTGCAGTTTAAACTTTAAAAAAAAAAAATGTTAACATCTATTATGATCATTGACCCTCATAGTAACACCTAAATAATTGGGGGACATATTAAGAATACAACTTTACAGCTTAGGAAACTGAGGCAGAGAGAACCAAAGTGCTCTGCCCAAGTAACAAAACCCATTTAATGGCAATGCTGAGAATGTGGAAATCCAGTCTTAGATCTTTCTTCCTTTCTTTAATAATCTTTATTGCGAAAGCAAAAGAAAAGCGGAGAGAAAGGTGTAGTATCAGAACTCAACTCATATAAAGAGCAGAAAGGGAAAGACCGGCGTCAAAATAACTTGACTTAGCTCCTTCTGTCATGGCAGGCCCCACACTCTGAAACCGGGACCAGAAGTCAGCAGAAAGGGGCTTACAAGTTCCTCACTTGTTTTACTGCTAAAGACCCAAATCAAGAGATTCTTCCTTTCTCCGTGGCCAGCTTACACTGTGACCAGCGGTGGAGGGCAGTCACCAGATAACCACTCATCCATTCTCTCTGTTTAAGAATGACCTCCGTGGGGCGCCTGGGTGGCTCAGTCGTTAGGCGTCTGCCTTCGGCTTGGGTCGTGGTCTCGGGGACCTGGGATCGAGCCCCGCATCGGGCTCCCTGCTCGGCGGGAAGCCTGCTTCTCCCTCTCCCACTCCCCCTGTTTGTGTTCCCTCTCTCACTGTGTCTCTCTCTGTCAAATAAATAAAATCTTTAAAAAAAAAAAAAAAAAAGAATGACCTCCGTGAGGTTATCTTAAGGGGAGTGATTGCTGCTAAAAACACAGCCATGGAGTAGTCATCAGAAAGGCTTTTTCTAGCACAATTCCCAAAGGAGATATTTGTACCAAATAACATATTTAAAACAAACCTACTCTGACAAATACATTTCAGTTCCCTCATAATGCTTCTGCTTTATATAAAACTCAACTCTGTAAAGAGTAACTTGAACAATCATAGCTCCCAGGATATCAACCCCAAAACGGTAATGTGCATTTAATGAGAACTTCAAGGAACGTTCCTTAATTTGGAAGAGGTGCTGTCTACAGGCAATGGCTGGAGTTACTGCAAGCAACCACTGAGAGTTCAGCTGTTGTGTTAAAAATAAAAGGTCGGATTCCATCTTGGAGTTTCTCACAGATGATGTTCTAGTCACGCTGGCAAATAACAAAATGCTTTGTGAAGTTAATTCTTCAGTGTACACTGCTTTAATTCTGGCTTTTGTCTAGATTTAGTTTAAAAATGTATGGCTGCTCATTTATATCCTCTATTATCTAGTCGCAGATAATGAATGGCAGATTGAACATAGCGTCCGTAGCAACCGCAGCAACCGCGGCCTCTGCCTGTCACTGGAGGGCTGGGGAATAAGTCTAGCAAAAGGGAAAGCCGACTTCTTCCTTTTGAACAAGCTTTTTATCTTAAAACAGTTTTAGACTGACAGAGTTATTGTGAAGATGGTACTAAGCAGCTCCATATACCCCTAACCTATTGTTAACGTCTCATATTAGTACATCTCTTAGAGTTAATGGACCAAGATTGATACATTACTATAAACCAAAGTCCACAGTTTAGTCAGATCTCCTCCGTGTTTCCCTAAAGTCCTTTTTCTGTTTCAGGATCCTACCTAGGACGCCACATATTTAGTTGTCCTGTCTCCTGAGGCTCTTGGCTCTGAGAGTTCCACATCTTTCCTTGGTTTTGATGACCTTTTGAGGAGTACTGGTCAAGTATTTTATAGAATGTTCCTCAAATGAGATTTGTCCAATGTTTTTCTCATGATGAGACTGGGCTTATGGGTTTGGGGGAGGGAGAGCACAGAGAGAAAGGGCCATTCTCAACCTATCATATCAGGGGTACATATCATTAACGTGACTTCTCGTGTTAATGTTAGGGAAGGCCCACTCTTTCTCCCATTCCTTGGTACTTTTTTCCAGGTCCCCAAATAACACTGACTTTCTTTCCCTTCTGATTACTTAATTATTGTAATTTCGAAAGTAAAATTGAAGAGCTGATATTCAAAGGTAGAGAGTGTCCCTAATGCAGACAGGAAGTTTATAAATTCCAGACCTGCACCCAAGGAGAAGGCAGGGAGAGACCTTTTTGTCTGAGCCTCTGCCTTCTCATTGTTCCCCTGACAAATCAAATCACCCCCGACTGATGAGACTCTTCTCATGTCAGAATATAAACCAGGTGATACTGTCAGGAAAGGACAAGAGGAATTGCCAATCGTGTCAATCAGATTGTCCAGTAGATTTATATACCGCTCTGGTGTAGCTAAATATAGTTGTAATCTGTTTCTGTTGCTAAGCGTCGTATTTTTATTAGGCAAGTTACTCTATTTGAAAATGCAAACAGAGTCTGGATTTTGTAGTGAAGTGCCTGGGAAAAAAAGGGGGGGTACTAAATGTCAATGACTTTGGTCAGTCTGAGCTTCCAGAATAGTGTGGTACAGTTTCCTAAATCCACCTTACAAATGAGTCCAGGGAATGACCTGCTTTCATCTTGCAGCCTACTTTATTTTATTGCCATCCCTGTATATCTCGCAGATCTTTCCTGTCAGCTACGGAAAGGCTGAGCTACGGCTGTGGCTGCTGAACTCTGTCTATCCACAGTCATGTGGTTCAGGTGACAACGAAACAAATGGCTCACTCGGATGAGCAAGGGCTCTCCAGAGCAGAGTAATCTATAGGAGAGGGAAACAAAAAGCTATTTAAAATCCTTCCTCATGAGGAGACTCTGGAAATATATTAGACAGTGCAAGGAGTCTATGGGTTGCTAAAAATTGCAGCAGGTGACCCAGGGAGGTTTATGTAGAAAATTCTTCTCTGGCAGTTGAAGAAAAGCAGAATGGGTATTTGTCTATCTCAGTGGCTTAAGAATAAGCTTCTCTTAACACAAGCATAGACTAAATGTATTAGTCAGTGTTCTTAGTTGCAAATGAGAAACCGACAGTAGGTTGTCTGAGCAGAAAAGAAATGTTTTTACAGAGGTCAGCAAATGGGACCTGCCGTTTATTTCTGTATGGCCCACAAACTAAGAATAATTTTTAAATTTTTAAAGAGTACTTCATGACCCATGAAAATTGTACGACATTCAAACTTCCATGTCCATAGGTAAAATGCTATTGGAGCACAGGCACACTCAGCTGTTTATGTATTGTCTAGAGCCGCTTTCATGCAATAGTGGCAAAACTGCATAGTTGGGACAAAGACTGCATGTCCCATAGAGCCTAAAATATTTACTAATGTCTTGGTCAAGTTGGCTGCCATAACAAAATACCATAGACTGACTGACTTAAACAACAGAAATTTCTCCTCTCACATTCTGGGCATTAGAAGTCCAAGATCAAGGAGCCAGCATGGTCGGTTTCTGGTGAGTGCTTTCTCCTGCAGTTGCCCATGGCGGCCTTCTTGCTGGTCCTCACATAGAAAGAAAGAAAGAAAGAGCAAGATCTCTGGTGTCTCTTCCCGTAAGGACACTAATCTGGGTCCCACTCTCAGGACCTCGTCTAAACCTAATTACCTCCCAAATCCCAAGTTGATATATCATCCCACTGGGAGTTAGGGCTTCAAAATATGAATTTTGGGGGGACACAATTCAGTCCACAGTCCATTCTATAAACTACCCCTTTACAGAAAAGTTTTGCTAATCCCTGGATTAAAAGGCATTGGGACACACACAGATTCTCCAGGAGAGCCAGAGTATCATGCTACACACTGTGGGAGGCGGCACAGCCAGGAAATTCACAAAATCACACTGCAAACTGGTTCAGGGAGGGCCCACTCCCACCACCCCAAGGTGCTGCGAATACTTCCAACGCCAGGCACTGGGCAGGAGCCTTGGCACTGCTGCCTCTGTAACCTGGCATGGTGGTTTTCGCACCGCACCAGAGTGGATGCAGCCAGCGCCTGCTACTTGCACACAAACGTTTGATTTAAAGTCTGGGGTGGGTGGGGGCTCCTGGCTGGCTCAGTCAGAGGAGCATGCGACTCTTGATCTCAGAGTCATGAGGTCAAAGCCCACGTTGGTTGTAGAGATTACTTAAATAAATAACTACATAAACAAACTTTAAATAAATAAATATTTAAAGTCTGATGTGGGTGGATCTGATTAATGTGTTCCAGATCACATGTCTATGTTACCTACAGCTACAAGGGAGACCGAGACAATGAGCGTCTGGTTTTTGCGGTGATGGGGGTGGGGAAATCCATAATGTGGGTATGTAACGGTACTATTTAATAGCAAGACACAGTGTGAAAATGACTTGCTTCTGCCTTGTTTTTCCTTCACCGTTTCCCCTGACGATTGTTATGTCTTAAATGAACTCCTGTTCTCTTTGGGAAGTATCCCCATGTGGCATCCCAATATTTGCCAAGCCTTCATGGATCCAGAGATTGTCCTTGACAAAATGAGAAGCGGGATAAAGTGGGGCTCGGTGATGAGGAACCCTTCTGCAGTGGCAGGACGTGCTTGTGTCTCTCCCTCCTTTCCTTTCTAAATTCTCTGCACCAGAGATGAGCTGCTATGCGTCTTTCCCCCTTTGGAATTAGGATTTTCCTCCTCTCTCTGGGCCAGAGTTTACTTTGATTCTTTCTGACCAAAACAACAGGGGGCATTTGGGGATAACTAGACAGAAAAAATCAGAGGGTTTCACATTCCCTTTCGTCTCTTTAAAATCCATGTCAGGCGAATTTCCACTTGTAGCCAAGGTGTGGTAACAGAGACCAGCTTTGATTTCATGCCCAGAACAACCAAATCTCCCCACTTCCACCACAACGACAACAATGACAACAACAAAAACCCAAAACCACAAAAAACCACATGAAATATATAAAGCAATAGGTTTCAAAATCAGGACATCAGGCATTGAAAGATACAGGATGAGCCCTATGATCTATTTACCTGGTCCTCACATAAGAAAGAAAAGAAAAGAAAAGAAAAGAAAAGAAAAGAAAGAAAAGAAAAGAAAAGAAAAGAAAAGAAAAGAAAAGAAAAGAAAAGAAAAAAAGAAAAGAAAAGAAAAGAAAAGAAAAGAAAAGAAGGAAGGAAGAAAGGAAAGAAAGAAAGAAAGAAAGAAAGAAAGAAAGAACGAACGAACTTACTGCCTTGGGAGACTTTCTAGGCAACATTGTACAGAGGGGACCCTGGGAGGAGTATGGCCCCCTCTTTCAGTGTTGAGGAGAGCCAGCTGAGTCCTGGTTGATCAAGAAGTCTGGTATTCCAGGGAGGAAAGAGCTCCACAGAGAGAGAACTCTGGCAATCTGCAGGGAGTCCCATTTGAGCACTAAGTAGAGTACTCATCAGCCCATATGAACAAGAGAACTGTCCAAGGCTGGAGAAAGAGCAATCTTAGCATTTGAAAGAATAGTGGTCATTGGTAACACAGGACCAGGAATACTGCCTGCTCCTACCAGCTATACTGATAAACCTCCAAGTTCAGAGGGCATTTAGGAGAGTAGGAAGTAAGATCTTAGTGGGGAACTGGTCCTACCTAACAAAACTTAACAGCAAGATAAAAAAATACTTAAGCTGTTTCCAAGTAACTTAACTGTATCCCAGAACAAAGCTCAAAAATATTTATAAGAAAACAAAAATATCCAGCACCTCATAGAGTAAAAATCACAATATTTGCATCCAGTTAAAACCTACTAGGCATACAAAGAAGCAGTAAAATAAAACCCAAAATAAGGAGAAAAATCAACCAATTGAAACTGACACAAAACTGACACAGATATAGGAATTAGTGACAGTGACATTAAAAGTTATTTATTCCAGATGTTTGAAAAGTTAAGCAGATACATGAAGAAAAAAACAAATTTCTAGAGATCAAAACTATAATATCTGAGATGAAAATTACACTGCTGGGATTAAGGGCAGAAGAAAAGATGAATGAACTTGAGACACAGCAATAGAAATGAAACAAAAATGAAACAGTAAAGAAGATTATAAAACAACAGAAAATGAATCAGTGAGACAACTTCAGGCATCCTCATATATGTGTAATCAGTGTCCCCAAGTAGGGGGAGGGACAGAAAAACTATTTGAAGAAATGATAGCTGAAGATATTCCAGTTTTTTCAAAAATTATAAACCCACAGATCCAAGAAGCTCAACGAATTCCAAGCACAAGAAACATGAAGAAATTACACTAAAATACCTCAGAACCAAATTGCTCAAAATCAGCAACAAAGAGAAAATCTTAATAGCAGCCAGAAAAGGCACATTATGTATAGAAAATCAAAGATAAGAATGTTTCCCTAGGGGCCCCTGGGTGGCTCAGTTGTTAAGCGTCTGCCTTCGGCTCAGGTCATGATCCCAGGGTCCTGGGATCGAGCCCCGCATCGGGCTCCCTGCTCTGCGGGAGGCCTGCTTCTCCCTCTCCCACTCCCCCTGCTTGTGTTCCCTCTCTCGCTGTCTCTCTCTCTGTCAAATAAATAAATAAAAATCTTTAAAAAAAAAAAAAGTTTCCTTATGGGAAACAATGCAAGGATAAGATAGTGGAGCAACATTTTTAAACTGTTGAAAAAAATACTAAACTATGACCCAGGAATTTATACCCAGCAAAAATATCTTTCAAAGAGGAGGGTAGAACAAAGACTTTTATGGATATACAAAAACTGAAAGACTTTATCACTAACAGACATATGCTACAATAAATTGTAAAGGAAATCTTTCAGGTAGAAGGAAAATAACACCAAATTGAAATATGGATATACACAAGGATGCAGAGCAACAAAAATGGTAACTATGTGAGCAAATATGTAAGATTTGCATTTTTTTGGTTTGTTTTGTTTTTTTTTTAGTAAGGTCTGTGCTCAACATGGGGCTGGAACTCAAGACCCCAAGATCAAGAGTGGAATGCTCTACCAACTGAGCCAGCCAGGCACCCTGTAAGATGGTTTTTTGTTTTTGTTTTTAATTTGATTATCTGTAAAAGATAATTTATGGCTCAAACAAAAATAACAATGTATTGTGGGGATTATAACTTATGCATGAGTAAAACATATAAAATCAATAGCATAACTATTGGGAGGGAGAAATGGAAGTATACCATTATAAAATTCTTATAGTATACGTGAAGTGGTATAATATCACTTGAAGGCAGAATGTGACACACCTCACACCTGTCAGAATAGCTAAAATCAACAACACACAAAAAAACAGGTATTGGCAAGGATGTAGAGAGAAAGGAACACTCCTGCACTGTTGATGACAATGCAAACTGGTGCAGCCATTGTAGTTTGGAGGTTCCTCAAAAAGTTAAAAATAGAACTACCCTATGATTCAGCAGTCACGCTACTGGGTATTTACCCAAAGAATACAAAAACACCAATTCAAAGGGATACATGCACCCCTATGTTTATTGTAGCATTATCTACAATAGCCAAGATATGGAAGCAACCCAAGTGTCCATCAAAAGTTGAATGGATAAAGAAGATGTGGAATTGATATATATATATATATAGGAATATTATTCAGCCATAAAAAAGAATGAAATCTTGCCATTTGCAAAAACATGGATGGAGTTAGAGTTTAATGCTAAGTGAAATAAGTCAGAGAATGACAAATACCATATGATTTCATTTACATGTGGGATTTAAGAAAACAAATGAGCAAAGGGGGAAAAAAGAGAGAGAGGCAAACCAAGAAATGGATTCTTAACTAACAGAGAACAAACTGATGGTTATCAGAAGGGAGGTGGGTGGGGGATGGGTGAAATAGGTGATGGGGGCACCTGGGTGGCTCAGTTGGTTAAGCATCTGCCTTAGGCCCAGGTCATGATCCCAGGGTCCTGGGATCGAGCCCCACATCGGGCTCCTGGCTCAGCGGGGAGCCTGCTTCTCCCTCTGCCTGCTGTTCTCCCCCTGCTTGTGTTCCCTTTCTCTCTCAAATAAATAAATAAAATCTCTAAAAAAAAAAAAAAAGAAATACGTGATGGGGATTAAGGAGTACACTTGTGATGAGCACCAGGTGTTGTATAGAAGTGTTGAATCACTATATTGTATACCTGAAACTAACTGGAATTAACTGGAATTAAAAACTTAAAAAAAAAAGAAAGTAAGGGCACCTGGTTGGCTCGGTTGGTTGAGCATCCAACTCTTGATTTCGGCTCAGGTCATGATTTCAGGGTTATGGGATCGAGCCCCGCATTGGGCTCTGTGCTCAGCAGGGAGTCTGAGATTCTGTCCCTCTCCTTCTGCCCCTCCCCCGCTCTCGTGCACTCTCTCTCTCTCAAATAAATAAATAAATCTTAAAAAAACAGTCAACTGTGATAAGTTAAACATATATACTAACAACCCTAAAACAGCCACTAAAATAACAAAACAAAAAGTTATAGCTAATAAGTCAACAAAGGAGATAAAATGGAATCATAAAATATACTCATATAATCCAAAAGAAGACAAAAAAGAAAAAAAAAGAAAAGAGGAATCAAGAATATAGGGGTCAAATAGAAAACAAATAGTGACATGACAGATTTAAATCTAACTGTGGCAATAATCACATTATATATAACAGACTAAACATCCTAATGAAAAGGCAGAGATTGTCAGGTTGGATAAAAAAGCAAGACCTTCCTTTACGCTGCCTAAAAGGAATCCTCGTTACATATAATGGACACAAATAGGTTAAAAGAAAAAGGAGGGAAAAATATATACCGTATTAGCATTAGTCAAAGAATTCTAGAGTGGCTATATAAATAAATGAAAAGTAGATTTCAGAAGGAAGAATATTGCCAAGGGTAAAGAAGATTATTTTATAAGGATAAAGGGGTCAATTCATCAGTAGGACAAAATGATGAGCTGCAAGGAGAAATCAACAATTACATCCAGAGATTTCAAGAGTACTCTTTCAATAATTGATATAACAATACTAGCAACCAAGACTTAATTGGCATCAACAAACATCAGCAAAATAACATGCTTTTTAATTGCATACAAAATATTTACCAAGATGGATCTTGGTATAGGTCTATATAACAGGTCTCGATAAACTTAAAAATTTAAATATATTTTCTCTGAACACAGTGAATATATATTAGAAATCAAAAAGTTCCCAAATATTTGGAAATTAAATAACATACTTCTAAGTAACTCACGGGTCAGAAAAAGAGTCAAAAGAGAAATTAGAAAGCTATTTGACTTGGATGTAAATACAACCGATCAAAATTTGCACAGTGCTGCTAAAGATGTATTTAAAAGACAATTTATGGTTCCAAATGCCTATATTAGGAGGGAATAAAGGACCCAAATTAACGACTTCACTTTCCACCCTAAGAAATTAGGAAAAGAAGAGAAAACGACACTCAAAATGGGCAGAAGAGCAGGTATAATAAAGATCAGAGTGGAAATCAGTGAAACAGAACACAGAAAACCAATAGAGAAAAATCAATGAAACCAAAAGCTGGTTTATTATTCTTATTTGAAAATAGAGTCTTGCAAATGGGATTTACAAAGCTTATATCTGACAAAGGACTTGCATGTAGAATATATTTTTAAAAAGCCTTCAAAGCTCAATAATAAGAAAGTAAGCAGCCCAATTAAAAAAAAAGGGCAAGAGATTTGAACAGACATGGATGGCAGATAAACATATTTTAGGAGTGCCTGGGTGGGTCAGACAGCTAAGTGTCTGCCTTTGGCTCAGGTCATGATCCCTGGATCCTGGGATCAAGTCCTGTCTCAGGCTCCCTGCTCAGCGGGGAGTTTGCCTCTCCCTCTGCCCGTCCCCCCCAACCGGTGTTCTCTCTTGCTCACTCTGCTCTCTCTGTGTCAAATAAATAAATAAATAATCTTTAAAAAGCATATTTTAAAAGATGGTAAGCATCATTAAGTACTAGGAAAATGCAAATTGAAACCACAATTAAGTACCACTATACACTTACTGAATGGCTAAAATTAAAAACACTGACCATACCAAGTGTTGGCAAGGAGGTAAAGGAACTTGAACTCTTACATACTGCTGGTGGGAATATAAAATAGTACAACTACTTTGGAAAATTGTTGGGTAGTTTCCTAAAAAGTTAAACATACACCTACCATATGATCCAGACATTCACTCCTAGGTATTCACTTAAGAGAAAATAAAGCAAACATCTACATAGACTTATACATGAATGTTCATAGCATCTTCATGTGTAATAGCACCAAACTGAAAACAACCCAAATGTCCATCTATAGGTGAGTGGATAAACAAACTGTGGTATATGTCCCCAATGGAATACTCCCCAGCAATAAAAAGGAATCAACTGCTGATACATTCAACAACATGGATGAATCCCCAAATAATTATGCTGAGCAAAAGAAGCAGACAAAAAAAGAGTATGTACTGTATGAGTTCTTTTATATAACATTCTAGAAAATCCAAACTAATGTATAGTAATAGAAAACAGATTAGTGGTGGCCTGGTGGATGAGGTGGGCAGGTACAAGAGGAAGGGATTACAACAGGGCATGAGGAATCTTTTGGGGGTGATGGATATTTAAACTATCTTAATTGTGGTGATGATATCATGGGTATATTCATATGTCAAAACTTATCAAATTGCGCATTTCAACCATACGTTATTTACTGTATGTCAGTCATACATAATAAAAATCAAGGTTTAAAAATAATAAATATCAGTTATTAAAAAAAATCAGTGTTAGGCATTGCCCGTACTGTGCCTGACCTCACTCTCTGAAGCTGGGATTCCTGAGTCATCATAATTGTTCGTGCCCAGACCTGGTAGTCCTTCTGTGGAGTTTGGTCTGTTCTCTTAGAGCCAGGTCTTTGCAAACCATCCAAGGTGATAAGAAGGGGTGGGGGCCATAGTGTTGAGCTTTTGTATTTCTCTCTTCAAGGCAGAAATTAAGGACCCTTGGGGTCTTCCAGTCACAATTCTCTTATCTCATTCGAGTCACTGCAGGCAGGTTTCTTTGTTTTATTTTATAGAAACATAAAGAATGAGCATGATTCCTAAACAAAGTAGGATATTTGTAGATGTTCTTGTCCCTCAATGCAGATATAAAGCCTATCTCGTGAGAAAGGACACAAAGATTCATATGTGCCTTGCTTGAGAACAATAGACAGATGTCTCAGCTTGTTAATTCCATCTGCTTCCCATCAGAAAAAAGAATTTTTACAATGAGGTGTCAGAAGGTCTTCAGCTCCCCTGGAAGGGATTTTCCTGAGGGGATCCCTTAACAACCTTCCTGTGTATTTAAGCCAATAAGCTCCACCTCCTAGGGTACTTTGCCTTATCTCTAATGTGGAATAAAAGGCTTTGTCTTATCAAGAGAATTTGAGGCATGGGGACAATGGAAAGTATTTTGGTTGGTGGGGGGTGAAGTCCCATGGTTGCATTCTTCCCTGGCCATGATGAAATCATTTGTGTAGGGGAGAAACATTCAAGGTAAAGTACCGTCAACTACCATTTTCCAGAGATCATTAGCTTTCTGGAGGCATTCAGTGACTGGAACAGATAAATTGCGGGCAGAAGATAGTAAGGACCATAAAAAGGAAACGGGTTCAACTTCGTAGGCCATATTTCTCCATTCTTTCTCTTCTGGATTTGTGGGGATATGTTTGCATAGCAAGGGGTACCCTCTCCCCACTTCCCTAGCAAAATTTCCCAAGCCTCAGCTGCCTCCCAGGCTCCAGGGCCTCTATCCCAGCAGGCTAAGAGGCAGGCTACTCTGCAATATGATGTGTGGGTGTCCAAAAGGCTCCCACCCAACAAACTACCCTTCCTTTAAGATGACTCTAGCATTCTTTCTAGTCTTCTGCACATGTGGAGTGTATGAGAGGAATCCTTGACGGGGAGCTACTCAGGATTGCAGACCTTACTCCTGGCAAGTTTCCCTGACGGGGAATTGGGCTTTGGCTTCAATCAGCTGGATGGGGCTGGGATGGATATGGGTTCCCGCTTCATGAGAGCAAGGTACTGAGGGTCAGCTCTATGGCTGGGGATATGTGTGAAAAAATTGTCTGGGTATTTTGTATTGTGCCTGAAAATTACTATGCAACTCTAGGGAGACCCTCAAAAATAAATAAAAAGACCATTTAGTCTTTTAGTAAATGTAAGCTCTCCTCATAGGAAGCACCTCAGAGAATATTTCAAAGGTAAGATCTGAATAAAGTGGTAAGTGTTACTTTTCTCCCTATTACTTGATGGGCAACATTAAGCTATTCTATTCTTTAAGGCCTAATCATCAGTCCCAGAAATCTTCTGAGTACAGGAAAACTTTGGGTGGACATAAAACATTAAAATAAACTATATTGATCAACCTTCAGTAAAACCCAACTCTATATTTTGTTCCCCCTCAAAAAGTACCTACTGAACTAGTTTGAACAAAAATGAACCGCAAATGTAATTCAATTGAGAAATAAATACATAAACATGAAAAATATTCAACAATAAAAAAGGAGACTATAATAAAAGTAGTTTCTCATCTAATCTCTGTCCTTTGTTCTCCTGTCCTCTCCATGGAGCATTGTTAACAATCACTTAATCTATTCATAATCTATACATGATGTTGATGTATACAATGTGTGTATACAAATATACACACACACATACACAGAGCAGATAGATAAGTAGATATGTAGATCTCTCTTTTTAAAAAGATTTTATTTATTTATTAGAGAAAGAGAGTGCACGAGCGGGAGGTGGGGGGGTAGGGGCAGGGGGAGGGGGAGAGGGAGAAGCAGACACCCCATTGAGCAGTGAGCCCGACACGGGGCTCGATCCCAGGATCCCAGGATCATGACCTGAGCCGAAGGCAGACGCTCAACCGACTGAACCACCCAGGTGCCCCGATAGATATCTCTTATATCCTTTTTGTCACTGTCAATTTCTTCATACTTACAGAAGAATATAATGTATAAATGATAGACAAAGATTATGACTCACATGAACAGTGTTGTATCAGTCATGGTACTGGAAACAGATGGCATGTTAAATGGGGAAATTGAGTACAGTTTCATAAAATAACTATTTACAAAGTTGCAAGCCAGTTTAGGGAAGCCAATAAAGGATAATGCAGTACTCAATGGTTTATCCAGGTTTTGTGGGATCTAAGGCATACTCAATTTTTAAAACCTTCTTTAAGAAAAAGAATGCAAAATCATTGATACAAAAAAATATTTAGAGGTTAAGATGGGAAAGAAAGCATATCAAATCACAAATCTATAAAACTACAAATACCACATGTCACAAAAGCTAGATAATGCCATCCTCGTATCACTATTAAATGTATGACATCTTTTTTAAATTAAATGTACCACATCTCTTTCATACTTTTTGCCTACTTTTTTGTTTTTGTTTTGCTACAGGCTCTTTGATCACCACTTCATATGGCATTGACATTATCCTCTATGGAAAGAATAGAAAGCTAATTTAGTCTTTCCTCTAACATAGTCTCTTTCTGGATTCTCTACTCTGTTCAACTGGTCCATGAGTTTCTCCCTACAAGAGAACGAAAACAGTCCAGTGTCACAATTGGAAAAATAATTTATAGCACATGTCCTGCCAAGCATTGCTCAGAGATACCTTTTTTTTTTTTTTTTTTTTTTTTAAGTGCAAAGGCCAAGGCATTTTACAAAGCTGAGGAAACTTAGTCCACCTTCCGTGCCTAAGAATGGTTTTGTCACTTCCTTGGGCCAGTGGCTCCTTAACCCTTCAGGATAAAATCTAAACTTTTCTGCATGACAAATGAGGCTTTTCTTTTCTTTTTCTTTCTTTCTTTCTTTTTTTTTTTTTTTTTTAAGATTTTTATTTATTTATTTGACAGAGAGAGAGCACAAGCCGGGGGCGGGGGGTGGAGGCAGAGGGAGAAGGAGACTCCCCGCTGAGCAGAGAGCCCGATGCAGGACTCAATCCCAGGACCCTGGGATCATGACCTGAGCCGAAGGCAGACGCTTAACTGACTGAGCCACCCAGGCGCCCCCAAATGAGGCTTTTCATCCTCCCATTGCTTCTTGCCAGCCTGGCCTCATCCCTGACCACCTTCCTTCCACCACCTCCACCTGGTCTGTACGGGTTATACCGCAGTAACACTCAGCTCTCTATAGCTCCAGAACATGCTATGCTCAGTCCCATCCCTGAGCCTTTGCACGTGATGCTCTCTCTGCTTAGAATGCCCTCCCCAGCTCGTCCACTTGGCAAACCGAACCCGTGCCTTCCAGTCACAGATGAAATGTTATTCCCTTGGTATAGCTTTCTTTGACTCCCTCAGACACATTTCAGGTTTTTTTCTCCTTTGTCACAACCCCATTGACATGATGATCTTATCCTCATCCATAGCTTTCTGGAGATCACAGACTGAGACTTCTCGTCTTTGTATCCAGGTACCCAGGATAGGGCCTGGCATGCAGTAGGCGCTCAATGAGTGTGTTTTCAATGAACGAGCACTGAGCAAACTTCTTTATGCCTAGCACTGTGTTAAAATGTTCTCTCATTTTTTGCTTCTAACAATCCTATGAAGAAGTATTATTACACTTATTTTACAGATGAAGAAACTGAAGCTCAATGAGTTCTGATGCCAGAAATGTATGCTGTTTCCTACATTGTGCTCTTCCCCTCCCAGGTAAATCACGCAGTTTGGGTAGCACTGAAGCTAGCTGAATATGGCATGGTGCTCCAACTTCTTCTGAAAGAATGTACTGTTCTTCATTCCTTGAGAGAGATCAAAACCCCATGATGTTTCTGAACAATCTACCCTCACTGAAATTATTCTTTTTCAAGGTCACAAGTGATCCCCCTGCTGCTGAATTCAATGACCACGTTTATCTTTTTGACTCCCAAAAGTTGACTCTCTCTTCATTCTGGAAATAAGTTTCTCTTTTGGCTTTTGGGACAAACCATTCTCTCAGTTTTTTTCTTGCCTCACTGGGCACTCTGTCTCAATTTCCTTTTCTGACTCTTTCTCCTCTTACCTACCTCTAAGGACTAGACTTTTTCAGAATGAGGTCTTGAACTAGCCTCTCTTCTCTGCCCACTCATTACCCTAAGTGGACTCACCCAGTCCCAGGAAAGTAGATAGGCTCCATATGCTGCTTGCCAATAGCATATCTCCAGCCCAGTTGTCTGCTTACACTCATATGTCCAACAAACTACTTAATTCTCTATTCAGCTGCTTTACATTATGCCCTCAGTTTTCATCGGCATCTCTTAATTTCTCCCCTCAAAGATGTTCCTCTCCCAGTGGTCCAGTTACTGTTTTCTATGTGACAAACCACCTCAAATCTTAATACGTCAGGAATTCAGACAGGGAACAGCAGGAATGACTTATCTCTGCAACAAGATATCTTGGGAACTCAGTTGAGAAGACTCAGAGACTAGGGGTGACTTAACAATGCAGGGCTGGAATTATCTGGAGACATCTTCATTCACACATCGGATTGCAGATCCTGGCTGTCAACTGGGACCTCAGCTGGGGCTGTTGACTGGAACATTTACACATGGCCCCTTCATGTGCCTAGGCTCCTTCATAGCCTAGAGAAAACTCAGGGTAGGTGGACTTCTTACATGGTGGATCAAGCAAAGTTCCAGCAGAGAAGGTATGGCCTTTTACGGTCTAAATTCAGATGTCCCAGGGTCAATTCCACTGTTACTCTATTGATAGAAGTAGTCACAAGCCTGCCCAAACTTAAGGGGAAGGGATGTAGATCCCACTTCTCATTGGGATAAACAGATACCCCTGGCACAAGTTACCATTACTTTGCATCTCCTAACTGGTCTCACTGCTTCCGTGTTTGTCCCATTCCAATATACTTTCAATATAACAGTAAAGTGATCTTACTAAAATGTCAAATCTTTTTCTCCTGCTTCAAAGCCATCAATGATTTCCCAGTGCATTCAGAATAAGATCCTAATTTCATATCTCTCTAACCTCATCTTATGTCACTCTTCCCTTAACTCATCATACCACCATAGATGTTCCTTCTTTTCTATTTTATGGCCTTTGTACTTGCTATTACCTCTGCCTGAAACATTCTTTCCTTCCCTGTTGTTTCCATATGGCTAACTTTTTCTCATCCATTAAGACTTGGCTCTATGTGACCTAACCACTAATTATAGTGAACTTTATTCACTTTAGTGACCTTCTTATTCATCCTCTCATCACCCTGTTTATTTTCCTCAGAGCTCATTTACAATCTATAAGTATAATATTTATGTACTTGTTTATTTTGGGACTTCTCCATTAGAATGTAAACTCCATGAGGGTCTCTTTAACTGCTTTATCTTCAGCACCCACAGTGCCTGGCACATAATAAATGCTGAAAAATATTTGTTGACTATAATAAATAGATGGATGGATGGATCATCTATTTATCCAATGGCAGTAAAAGAAGACACATTTCCTCCTGAGTGCTTTTTTAGCCAAGAAGAAAAAATAATTTCCTTAAGAAGTCCTCCCCCATGAGAGCCCAGGTCCAGTTCTCAGCCTTTCTGAGATTCCCAGGCTTCTTGAGACTCTAGACATCAGATCCAGGTGCTAGAATGTACCTGGCATCTTGGATTACACTCCGTCCCTGAAGGGGAGGTATGCTTGTTAAATGAGCAAAGCAATGTATCACCTGCTCTCTCTTAGAGGCAGTGACATCATTAAACCATGCTGGTTTCTAGAGCTCAGAGAGGTCTGTAATGGGTTTCCTAAAATCCCCATTTTCATTCAGGCAGCCATTTGAAGCCAGGCCTGATCGTCCACTTTTAGATCATCATCTTTGCAAACATCTTGCAATTCCAAACATTCAGACACAGACACAATGGTTTCCAAATACTTTGAATTTATCACAATACCACATCTATGCATCTTAGTCCCTGCTCATCTAAGAGCTATAGGCATCTATTTGATTTTCCCAAACACAGAGAATCAGAATGAAGTAATTTTGAAAGCTTTTTTTTTTTTTTGAGAATTTTTCTATTTCTTTAAGCTTAGTAAATAGCTTCAGGTGTCAAAAGACCAGCACTCCAGATCACCCATCTAAAGGCTTCTTGACAATCACATCAGTACTGAAGGCTGGTTTACCATTTCATTTGGCCTTATCAAGATGTTATTTTTTTTCCACTTTTATTCACACTGGATCTTCAGCCAAGGAAACGTACTTCCAGTTTCCATTCAAGGAAGATTTTGTTTTTATTGTTTTCACTTCACTTCTTTTTCTTTATTTTTTCTTACTTTATGATAGCGTGCCATGTTCCTTCTATAGTTTACTCTTAAAACAGTATTTAAGCTTTTTACAACTTGCGACCTTTATTGATAACAAAATGGAAGCTTATTTGTCTCTTCCCTTTGAAACTCAGGAAGGATTTGTCAAGTGTGGTGTTTAAAAAAAAAAAACCCAACAAACCAACTGTATCTGTTTGGCAAAGGTTCACTGCTGCATTTGTGATTCTCCTCTCTAGTACTTTTCCTGGGACTGACAGTTTTTTGGTCTATTTCACTGGCTGCTGTTCACATGTTCCCTTACACTGTCTCATTCCCAATGGTTTGGTAGCAAGTCTGCGATGAAGACGTCTGGTGAGCTGGAAAATAGGATTAACACCTGGAGCCCTCCACACTCTCCCATGATCCTTGCAGAGGCCACTTCTCATCCTTTACCTGTTGCAAAGACCCGGGCAACTACTCTAATACCTATTCAACTATCTACAAATGGAGATTGTGAAGCCTTTAGGAGCACAAAACATGGTGCCATATGTGGGATTTTCTCTGCTACGTTTTCCACTTGGAGAGTTTAAAATTTAACTTTTCTGATATTTAAAGGATAGTTTTATGGTGAGGAAAAAGAGAGAGTGAATGTTAACGAGCAACATTTTTATCAATTCTCTCAGGCTTTCCCCAAACCATTCAACTATCTTATTTCTAAGAAGAATTCTACAGAATCCTTTCAGATGGAAATCCTTTGGACTGGTGCCTTACAGAACAACCTTCAGAACAATTTAATGTGACTGGGCTTTTATTGTTTTCGGTTCCTTCAGAGAAAGGCAAATATTTACTACATTTGATACTTTGTCTCTAGTCAACTGATTTTCTAAAAAGACAGGGTCTTTTTGAGCACTTTATTTTCTTCTAAGTACTCTGAAAAGTATTCTGTTTTTCAGTGCTCTTCGTAATGTTCCATCTGTTCTGATTTTTCAAAGGCTTTTTTTTTTAATCTCCTCAGAAAATTCAATGAAAAAAGGTAAAGGCTTTACTGCCAGTAAATTTTTGTTTCTCTTCTTTCTGGGAAAGAGCCAGTTTGAGTTTAAAAATAGACCTGAGAAATGTCTACAGCTTGAGATTCATTCAATCCACTAATATTTGCTCTAGAATAATAAGGAGATTTGATACATCTGAACTAAAATGATCCCCATATTTGTCACCTTTCCATTTCACATCAAATAAAACACCATGGCAGCCTTCTGTCAAAACAAATTCCATTATGTTAACCGCCCCCCCCCTTATTTTTAATTTATCCTGAAAAATGTGAAGTTGGCAGCATAGGTCATTCTACTGTCCTATGTTAAACATTTATCAATTGATGCTATTTATTATTAATTTCCAAGAGCAGTTACTGTGGTCCTAATAACAGATATCCACTGGGATAAATATATTGGGGCAATAAAAAGAATGGCTTAAGTTTGTAAAGTTTTTTTAAAATCAGCATTATTGAGGTATAATTGACTACAGTAAAATTCACAAAATTTAAGTGTATAATCAATGAATTCTCGTAAGTGCATATATTTGTTTAACAACCCTCACAACTGGGGTGTCTGTGTGGCGCAGTTGGTTGAGCATCCGACTTTTGGTTTCGGCTGGGGTCATGATCTCAGGGTCATGGGATCAAGCCCTGCATGGAGCTCCTCACTCTGTGCAGAGTCTGCTTGGGATTCTCTTTCCTTCTCCCTCTGCCCCTCCACCCCCAACTCTCTCTCTCAAATGAATAAATCTTTTATTTATTTATTTTTTTAAAATAAATTTTCAGCACTCTTTTTTTTTTTTTTTTTAAGATTTTATTTATTTATTTGACAGAGAGAGACACAGCGAGAGAGGGAACACAAGCACGGGAGTGGGAGAGGGAGAAGCAGGCTTTCCGCTGAGCAGGGAGCCCGATGCAGGGCTCAATCCCAGGATCCTGGGACCACGACCTGAGCTGAAGGCAGACGCTCAATGACTGAGCCACCCAGGTGCCCCAATAAATAAATCTTTTAAAAAAATAAAACCTTTCACAATTATGGCATAGAACATTTCCATCAAACCTCAAAGATTCCCTCCTGCCCCTTTGCAATTCTCTCCCTATCTTTGGCACCAGGCAACCACTAATCTGCTTTTATTAACTCTAGTTTTGACTTTTCCAGTATGTTACATAAATGAAATTACAGTGTGTGATCTTTCGTGTCTGCCTTCTTTTTCTTAACATAATGCTTTTGGGATTCACCCATGTTGTTGTGTGTGTGAGTAGTATGTTCCTTTTTGTTTCTGAGTCGTAGTCCACTGTATGGACTTAGCACACGTTGTCTATTCCTTCATCAGTTGGTGAACATTTGGGTGATTCCGGTTTTTGATGATTATAAACAAAGTTGTTAGGAATACTCAAGTACAAGTCTTTGAGTGAAGTATGTTTTCATTTCTCTCTGGTAAATATCTAGGAGTGGGATTGCTGGATCAGATGGTAAGTGGATGCTTAATTTTGTAAGAAACAATCATATTGCTTTCCCTAGTGGGTATAAAATTTTGCATTCCCACCAGCAATGTACAAACATTGTGGCCATTCCACAGTCTTGCCAACACTTGGTATTATCAGTGTGTTTTAATTTTAGCCATTTTAGTGCCTGTGTAGTGGTATTTTATTGCCATATTAACTTGCATTTCCCTAATGACTAATGGTATTAAACATTTTTTGATGCACCTATTTGCTATGTTCTTCTTTGGTGACATGTCCTCATATCTTTTACCTTAAAAAAAAAATCATGTTATCTTCTTATTACTGAGGTTTAAGAGTTCTTTATTCTGGATATAAGCCCTTTATCAGATTTATATTTTGGAAATACTTTCTTCCAAAGTAATGATGTAGTTTAGCTAAAAATCAGAGGATTTCTGATAAGCTGGTAAATCTAAAATTGTGGTTTCTTGAATTTCTAATGTCAAATTAGAGTTCTAGATATTAATACACTGATACTTTGATGTAGACCTAGGAACAATGTCAAAAAACTTCTATAATAAGATGATTTAGATACTTTGCCCTAGAAGCAGTTTTTCTATGCTTATAAAATCAATTTTAAAGTTGTTGTGGGTAAAGTCTCATATAAAATGTTTCCAGAGTGAAGTAAATATTCCCCATAGTGGGGATGGATTTAAATTATGGCAACTCTAATACTTCCAGGAAAAGTAGAGTGTACTCTAGGAAGAGAGGCAGATAAAGGACACTTAGGCAAGCTCCTGTATGTCCTCTTCTGGTTTTTCTCTTGCTTTCCTTAAAATACATTAAAATACTCTTCTTCTTCTTCATAACTTTTAGTTTTTATAATTTCAAACTTACAGAAAAGTTACAAGAATAATATAAGGAACTCCTAAATACTCTTTTCCAAATTCACCAATTTTTACATTTTGCTCTAACTTAAATAAATTTTACATTTAATTTTTCAAATATTTCATAAAAAATTAAGGCCTGGTTCTTTTTGAAGTTTTTTATTTCCATTTATCTTTGGCCTAAGTGGTAGAAAAAGTAGTAATTAACACTCCAATTTTATATCCTAGAAGACAGACACAAAGAATCCTGTCACAGAACTCTGGAGACCCAGCACTTTCTACAGCCACCATAATGAAGCCAACCACCATTCAGCTTTGTAGTCTAGCTTTGCAGCCCATTTCCTGACCTCTTTGTGGTATCATTGGCTCCCACCTAAAGCCCTTGTACTTGACTCTTAGTTTTGATAACTGATATTGCTTTTATTAACCTAATCTTTGATGTGTCCTCTACCGTTGGTAATTCTGGGAAATAGCCAACCCAATTCAACCCATCAGGACCTTAACCTGGTACCCTGCTTTGCCCAAGCCCTAATAGCAGGCAACTTGACAAGCCATAGTATTTTCAAGTATGTAAAACTAATGATACTAGGTATCCCAGCACTGAGAATTAGAGAACCAAGACATATTAGCGCTGAAAGGACCTTGAGATCATTCAGTACAACTCTTTCATCTTCAGATGACAACACTGAGATCCCAAGAGATTTAATATTTTATCCAAGGTCACAAGTAAGTTGGTAGCAAAGGTACAACAAAAATTCCAGTTTCATGAATTTTTTCTACAATATAATGCTGCTTCAAGTAGTTATTACTACTAATAATTAATTTTCAGGTGCAGAAATTCATGTATTTGCTCATGGAGTTGACATATATTTATTGAGCATTTATAACATGCTATGCACTACATATACAAGAGATTTAATCTGCCTTCCCAGAGCTTACTTTCTAGCCAGAGAAATTGATGATAAAATGTAATTACACGGGCCACCTGGGTGGCTCAGTTGGTTAAGCATCCAACTCTTGATTTGGGTTAGGTCATGATCTCTGGAGTCGTGGGATCAACCCCATGTCAGGTTCCACACTCAATGCAGAGTCTGTTTGTCCCTCTCTCTCTGCTCTTCCCCCCACCCCCCCCCGACACATACCCTCCCTCCCCCCCTCTCTCAAATTAATTAAATAAATAAATAAATAAATAAATAAATAAATAAATAAATAAAATCTTTTTAAAAATGTAATTACGCACTGCAGAAAACAGTATAGAAGTTCCTCAAAAAATTCAAAGAAGTTCCACTCCTGGAACTGAGGGACTCAAACAGATACCTGTACACTGTATTAGTCAGTTCAAGCTCCCATAACAAAATACCACAGACTGGGTGGCTTAAGCAACAGAAATTTAATTTCTCACAGTTTTGGAGAAGTCCAAAACCAGAGTGGTGTCAGGGTGCATTTCTGGTGATATCTGTCTTTCTACCTTGTAGACAGCTGCCTTCTTGCTGTGTCCCCACTTAGTCTGTCTGCATGCAAATAGATCAATCTCTGCATGCAGACAGATAAATCTCTGATCTGTCTCTTCTTCTCATAAGGACACAAGTCCTATCAGATTAGGATCCCACCCTTATGATATCATTTAACTTTAATTACCTCCCTAAAGGCCTTATCTCTAAATATAGTCAAATTGGGGGCTAGAGCTTTAACATGAATTTTGTAGAGACACAATTCAGTCCATAACATACACCAATGTTCATAGCAGCATTAGTCATAGCCAAAAGGTGGAAACAATCTGAATATCCATTGACAGATGAATGGATAATAAAGATGTGGTATATACCTACAATGGAATATTATTCAGCCTTCAAGAAGACAGAAATTCTGGGCTGCCTGGGTGGCTCAGTTGGTTAAGCATTTGCCTTCGGCTCAGGTCATGATCCCAGAGTCCTGGGATCAAGTCCTGCATGTGGCTCCCTGCTCAGTGGGGAGTCTGCTTCTCCCTCTCCCTCTACCCCTTACTCCCCTTGTGCTTTCTCTTGTTCTCTCTCCTGCTCTCTGTCAAATAAATAAATAAAATCTTAAAGAAAGAATACAGAAATTCTGACACATGCTACAACATGGATAAGCCTTGAGGATATTACACTAAGTGAAATAAGGGGCACCTGGGTGGCTCAGTTGGTTAAGCATCTGACTTTGGCTCAGGTCATAATCTCGGGGTCCTGGGATTGAGCCCCACCTTGGGCTCCCTGCTCAGCAGGGTGTCTGCTTCCCCTCTCCCTCTGCTCCTCCCCCCACTCATGTTCTCTCTCTCTCTCTCAAATAAATAAAATCTTTACACTAAGTGAAATAAGCCAGAAACAAAAGGACAGATATATGATTCCACATATATAAGGGACCTAGAGTAGTCAAATTCATGGAGACAGAGAACAGAACAGTGGTTTTCAAAGGCTGAGGAGAAGAGAAAATGGGGAGTTATTGTTTGATGGGTACTGGGTTTCAGTTTAGGATGATGGAAAAGTTGTGGAGGTAGATGGTGGTGATGGTTGCACGACAAGGTAAATGCACTTAATGCCACTGAACTGTACACTTAAAATGGCTAAATGTAAGTTTTATGATACGTATATTTTACCACAATAAAACAAAAAAATAATTTTGACTTCAGTATGTGGCCATAATACTGAGAAACTGGATTTACTCTCTCCACTTAAAATTGAGAAACAAGTGCTCACTTCAGTAGCACATATACTAAAATTGGAACAATGCGGAGAAGATTAGCATGGCCCCGGTGCAAGGATGACCGGCAAATTTGTTAAGTGTTCCATTAAAAAAAAGGGTTGAGAAAAAAGACAAAATATGAAGTAATGGTTTTCAGACATTGGACACATGAAACCTAGGACAGTAATCCCTCAGAGAAAAGAAATAAATGAAGTGAGCCCTATGATAGCCCTAGTTTAGTGCCTAGAGAGTTTCCAGGCTATATAGTATAGGGAGGAAAATCCCAAACAGAGCCTGGTAATCTCCCTGAGTTGAGTAGCCAGAGTTGTGAGTTTGGAGGAAGCAAGGCAGACAGAATTCACAGGGCAGAGTGCCAGAGAGGAGAGAGCTGCACAGAGATAGAGCAAGGGCTCCAGAAAACTATGGTTCCTTTTCAGTCCTCAGCTAAGTAGCAACTGGATATATGAATGAGGAACCTACCCAAGTAAGGGAAAAGACCCACTGGAAAGGAGCCCACAGTCTTCAGACTTCACACAGGGCCAGGAATAATTTATGTTCCTAGTACCCAGAGTGGAAAAACCTTGTGCTATACTGGTTGTCAAGAAGAATGCTCAGAAGGGTATTGTTTTGGTATGGCCAAACTCATAATCCTAATCTAATCATGAAAATAAACCAGATAAAATCCAATAGAGGGGCATCCTATTATAACCTAACCAGTGCCTCTGAAAACTTCAAAGGTCATCAAAAACAAGGAAATTCTGAGAAACTACCACAGCCAAGAGGAACCTAAGGAGACATGACAAATAAATGTAATTTGGTATACTAGAAGAATCCTGGGTAGAATAAAGTATATTAGGGAAAGATTAAATCTGAATAAACTATGGACTTTAGCTGATAATAATGTATCAATATTGGTTCATTAATTTTAACAAATATACCACACTACTGTAGGATGTTTATAATAGGGGAAACTGGATGTCTGGTGGAGGTGAGTGGGATGGCTAAAATGGGAATTCTCTGAACTATTATAATAGCCTTCTACAGTTGTCATAACAAATATCACAGATTGGGCAGCTTAAACCACAGAAACTTATTTTCTCACAGTTCTGGACGTGGAAAGTCCAAGATCAGGGTGACTTCAGGGTTGGTTTCTAGTGAGATCTCTCTTCCTGGCTTGTAGACAGCTGCTTCCTCACTGTGTCCTCACTTGGCCTTTCTTCTGTGCATGTGTGTAGAAAGAGATTGATCTCTGGTGTCTCTTCCTCTTCTTAGAAGGACACAGCCAGGGCCTCACCCTTATGATGTTACTGAACCTTAATTACCTTCCTAAATGCCCTATTTCCAAATATAGTCACATTGGGGGTTAGAGCTTCAACATATGAATTTTGAAGGGACACAATTCAGGCCGTAACAGAGAAGAGATGGGAGGACAAAACATTTTGAAGAAATAATGGCTGAAAAATTTCCAACTTTAATAAAAATCCTAAGCCCTCAGATCTAAGAATCTCAACAAACCCAAGCATAAGCAACAAGAAGAGAACTACACCAAAGCACACATCAGAATCAAATTGTTCAAAACCAGTGAAAGGAGGAAAATCTTACAATCTGCCAGAAGAACAAAGATAAGAATGACAACAGACCAGTAAAGTTCTTGTCTGAAAAAAATGCAAACCAGAAGACAATGAAACAATGTCTTTAAAGGTACTGACAGAAAAAACCAAACCAAGCCAAACAACAACTGTCATCCTTGAATTTTATACCCAGTGAAAACATCTTTCAAAGTGAAAGATTTCTTCAGATATACAAAAGCTGAGAAGATTTGCACCAGTGGATCTACACTATAAGAAATGCTAAAGGACATTCAGGAAGAAGGAAAATTATACCACATGGAAATCTGGATTGCACAGAGGAAACAAGAGCACCAGTAATGGTAACTCTGTGGGTGGATAGAAAAGACCTTCTTTGGTTGTTATTACTTTTAAATCTCTTTAAAACATAATTGATTATTTAATTATACATTGTGGGGTTCTGGTAAATAATAAAAGTGAGTTCAGAGTGATGCTATGGGAATGACCCGAAGCTATGAAATAGAGAGAGCTGTAGGAGTTTTAACTCAAACTGCTTGCTTATTCCCTCAGACAGCTTACAAAATAAGGCATTTTGAAGCTCCTTCAGCATTAGTTTGATCACAAAGCAAGATGATTATGTTTCATCTGATCTTTTTACCACTTGTCATACCCTTAGTATAGCAATCCCTCGGCTCACAATTCCTCTGGAAATAAGACTCCCATTTTTAATAACGTCTGTCTGGGAAAACTGGAGCAGCTCAGAGTCCTGTCTTTCCTGATTTCAATCAAGAGTCTTTTAAAATAACCTTAGGCTTAGGGGCGCCTGGGTGGCTTAGTCGATTAAGCGTCTGCTTTCGTCATGGGTCATGATCCTGGAGTTCCAGGATCGAGTCCCACATCGGGCTTCCTGCTCGGCAGGGAGTCTGCTTCTCCCTCTGACCTTCCCCCTCTCGTGCTTCCTCTCTCTCACACTTTCTCTCTCGAGTAAATGAATAAAATCTTAAAATAAAATAAAATAAACTTAGGCTTAGCTTCTGGTACAAATGTACTCCTTTTTTTTTTTTTAAATAAATTAGAAAGGTGAGGTAGAAGTATCTCTTTAAAAGTCAGAGGCAGACATTTGGTTAGGGGCATAATACATGGCACAGCTAACTACACCCTCTGTCAAGCAACTTGAGGTAAAGGAGGGACAGAGGGAAAAATTGGACACAATGGGCTGGGTTAAAGATGGGATAATGGGTTTGGATTTGTAAAATGTTCTGCATGTTTCCTTATTCCCACATATGTCCTTATTGGAAACACCACTTTGGGTCTTATCTTTTTGTCTTTTTCCCAAGAATATGGGTCTTTTTTTTTTTTTTTTTAATGTTATGTTAGTCACCATACAGTACATCATTAGTTTTTGATGTAGTGATCCATGATTCATTGTCTGCATATAACACCCAGTGCTCCATGCAATACATGCCCTCCTTAATACCTATCACCATGCTAACCCATCCCCCTACCCCCCTTCCCCTCTAAAACACTCAGTTTGTTTCTCGGAGTCCATAGTCTCTCATGGTTCATCTCTCCCTCCAATTCCCCCCTCCCTCATTTTTCCCTTCCTTCTCCTAATGTCCTCCATGCTATTCCTTATGTTCCACAAATAAGTGAAACCATATGATAATTGACTTTCTCTGCTTGACTTATTTCACTTAGCATAATCTCCTCCAGTCCCATCCATGTTGATGTAAAAGTTGGGTATTCATCCTTTCTGATGGCTGAGTAATATTCCATTGTATATATGGACCACATCTTCTTTATCCATTCATCTGTTGAAGGGCATCTCGGCTCTTTCCACAGTTTGGTTGTTGCGGACATTGCTGCTATGAACATTGGGGTGCATATGGCCCTTCTTTTCACTACATCTGTGTCTTTGGGGTACATACCCAGTAGTGCAATTGCTGGGTCATAGGGTAGCTCTATTTTGAATTTTTTGAGGAACCTCCACGCTGTTTTCCAAAGTGGCTGTACCACCTTGCATTCCCACCAACAGTGTAAGAGGGTTCCCCTTTATCCACAACCTCTCCAACATTTGTTGTTTCTTGCCAGTTTTTGCCATTCTAACTAGTGTAAGGTGGTATCTCAATGTGCTTTTGATTTGAATTTCCCTGATGGCTAATGATGATGAACAGTTTTTCATGTGTCTCTGAGCCATTTGTATGTGTTCTTTTGAGAAGTGTCTGTTCACGTCTTCTGCCCATTTATTGACTTGATTAAAGAATATGGGTCTTGCTTCCTCAAGTAGAAGGCAGACTCCTTGATGGTAGGGACCCCACTTTGGCCTTTGAAAGTACAGCAACTACTCCATGATAGGTGTGGCAAAATGAATAAGGAGAAAAAAAATGCTTCATATTTATGTAAAAATAAATGAGTTAAAAGTGATTGTCTGTATGGATCAGCCCTGTGGGTTGGAGGGGGGTTGAGAAGAAATCAGTTACCATTTGGTACCTGTTTGTTTTTTACAGCTTTTTGAGGTGTTATCACAAATAAAATTGTAAGATATTTCAAGTGTACATTGTGATGATTTGATATATGTATACATTATGAAAGGATGTAATATGCTATTTAATAAAATGAGCAGGTAACAAGGTAGTGTATAGTGTCAAAAGATAAATACTCATCAAGCTGAGTGGTGTGATTTTAGATGTTTTTTTCCTTGTTTGCTCATTTGTATGTTCTACTTTCTTTATGAGATATATGTTTTATTTACAAAACTAGGAAAAAATTAAAGTTTTTTTTAATTGAATGAAATTCTGAGGCGCCTGGGTGGCTCAGTCGTTAAGCGTCTGCCTTCAGCTCAGGTCATGATCCCAGGGTTCTGGGATCGAGCCCCGCATCAGGCTCTCTGCTCTGCGGGAAGCCTGCTTTTCCCTCTCCCACTCCCCCTGCTTGTGTTCCCTCTCTCGCTGTGTCTCTGTCAAATAAATAAATGAAATCTTAAAGAAAAGAAAATTGAATAAAATTCTGGACTCTCATTGAGAATTTGGACACTCAAGAGAATTTTCTGAAATATCACCTGTTTTCAGTGGTTCAGGGGTGTTCTTACCTGGCGAGAGGTATGTGAGCACATTCCCTTCAATAGAAAATAAGCCGTTCTTCCAATAGCCCAGGCAGCTCTTGAAAGTATGAAGCTAGGGAATCCTCAAGAAACCAACAGAGAAGTCTCAGGAATGTTGGAAACAACCCAATGGTCCAGTGTTACGAGATTTTAAAACTAAATTATGATACTTCCAAATAACTGGAATATTTGCAGCCATTAAAATCTATGTTCATAAGAACATTTAATAACATGGGAAGATGCTCAAATTTTAAAATTAAATTAAAAAATTTATATGCAGTGTTATGCTATTTGAAAAGAGAATTATATATGTAATTTAATTTCTAAAAGGAAATAGACCCAAGTGTTAATAAACCTTATCCCTGGGTGATAAAAATATGAATAATTTCGGCTTCTTTACTCCTCTGTTTCAAAAATTCCTACCATGACTTACTTTTATAATTAGAACACACACGATGTCATTATAATTATTTTTAAAGAAGTTGGCTTATAGAGCTGGAGAGTGGTTCATCGCATGGGCCTTGAAGCAGCGTGAACGTAAATCCTGGTTCTGCCAGGCAAGCAAGCCACTACCCCTTTCTATGCCTCAATTTCCTTTTTTAATTTTTTTTAAAGATTTATTTATTTGAGAGAGAGAGAGAGAGAGAGAGAGAGTGAGTGAGTGCGCACATGGGGGGAGGGGCAGAGGGAGAGGGATAGAGAGTCTTAAGCAGACTCCACGGCACAGCATCTGACGCAGGGCTCCATCTCACAACGCTGAGATCACAACCTGAGCCAAAACCAAGAGTCAGTCGTTCAACTGACTGGGCCACCCAGGTGCCTCATCTGTGCCTCAACTTCCTTATCTTAAAATTGAGATAAATGATAGCACCTACATTATAGGGTGGTTGTCAGATTAAAAGAGTTGATTCATAATAAAGTGCTTAACACAGTGCCTGATGTATAGTAAGCACCCTCAAATTAATCTGTTATTATTATTGTTGTTGTTGTTCTTGTTGTAGGTTAAAAGTTCTAACTTCCTACCTATTTACAAGTTACGTTATTTCAAAAAAGGCTATTTTCTGAGTATAATCACAGATCTCCAAGACTCAGTGGGGCCTGGAGACAAAATTTATTGCAAAAAACCCTAACAATTTTCTTGAGGATCAGGCATTTAGCTTGCTGATTTAGGCAATGGACAGCAAACTAGTTAGAGACCAGCCTCTGGCTGCTTTTCATCTTTTCTTGATGGCTTTAATGCTGCAGGTGTGATCACTGAGTTACACTTGTTTATTCAAAGAATAGAAGGGTAAAGGAGTCCTCCCTGAATTTTTCCTTGGTGGGCTCCAAATTTAGAACTGTATCTCCACTTCTCAGAGTTTGATTCGATCCTGTGATCCAAATTTGGGAGAAGAGATTCCATGCCCAAGATCACCCAGCTAATAAGGGGCCGATAGAGGATTTGAACTTATGTCTATCTGGATCCACACTTCAGTGTTCAACTTGTATCTTATAATACTTTCCAACTGAAAGAAGAAAAGCTTAAAGAAGGCCATTTTATCCATCAAAACTCAATGAAGAAGATCAGTTTGCTTCCCATTTCTTATTCCTAAATGTCATCAACATAAAACAAATCAAGGTCCAGCATGACATCAGTGCACAGATCAGCTCCTGACTCTAAAACAGAGAACAGAGCAGAAGAGACCTACTTCCTTCATAAAACGGAGCATGAATTATAAAAAAGGCCCCATGTGCACCATGAATTGGGCTAGAAATCTGTGTCCCCGTGTCATTATCTCAGGGAAATCAATATTCTCAGTTGAGGCAACAACTCTAGGTGAATGCATAGGAAGGGAGGGGTAACTGTGTTCTGAGAGCCTGGCGTTTCTCTAGCTCCTGCAGCACTTACAGTCCATGCTATCCACCCCTAGCTATCCGCCTGTTGTCCGTATCCCTGCCTGCCCAGTAGTATCTCTTTGGCATGTCTTATTCCTGCTGTCAAAGGAGAACACCATCACTTCTGTGAAGCCTGACCCTACTCTCTGGGGACAGCTAAACTGCCCCCCCCCCCCCAAGCTTACCAGCTCTGGGCCTGTTCCTTCTCACACTGTGTATGGTTGTTTTCCATCCTTTCATACCCTAATTAGCTCTCTGAGGTCAAGGATTACAACTTTATTTTTAGGGTTGATGGGAGAGTAAATTAAGATGAGGTAAGTAAAGTGATAATGTCTGGTACATAACAGGTGTTCAATAAATGTTTGCTTTGTTGGTTCTCCCACTTGAAGACCCAGGGCCTAGTGCAATTCCTTCAAGGCCATGGTTACTAAACAAAAAAAAATTTTTTAAAGATTTTATTTATTTATTTGACACAGAGAGAGAGAGCACAAACAAGGGGAGCAGCAAGCAGAGGGAGAGGAAGAAGCAGGCTCCCCCCTGAGCAGGAAGCCCCATGTGGGACTTGATCCCAGGACCCTGAGATCATGACCTGAGCTGAAGGCAGATGCTTAACTGACTGAGCCACTCAGGCACCCCTTCTCCTTTCTTTTTTTGAAGATTATTTATTTGAGAGAGAGAGAGAGAGAGAGAGTGCTGGGGGGAGAGGCACAGGCAGAGGGATAGAGAGAATCTCAAGCAGATTCCCCACTGAGTGGGGAGCCTGATGCAGGGTTTGATCCTATAACCCATGAGATCATGACCTGCGCCGAAATCAAGAGTTGGACGCTTAACTGACTGAGCCACGCAGGCGCCCTTAAACAGATTTTTCTTGAACGAATGAATGAATGAATGAGTAAATTAACAAATACATTCCACCTCCTGCCTCCAGGGCAGGCGTCATATCTTACATTGATCTATATCCCCTCAATATCTTCTTTCTTTTATTTATATCCATAACAACACTGGTCACATGGCTGGGTACAGTGAATAATTTGATTGATTTTCTCTTGTTGTAAAGGATATTGATAGATTGACTATTTACCTCAGAGGCAGCTATAGGCAGCTATATGTCTTATATTGCCTGTTTCATCTTGAATAGAGTAAAAGTGCCAGGGGTCTTATAGACAGAGCTTTCAGTCTCTCTAGTAAAACTTTAGCTTAACCCACTTGCCAAAGTCTGTTTTCTTTCTTTCTTTTTTTTCCCTAAACAGTTAATAGCCAATATACGCTCTAGAGGAATAAGCCCTCCAAAGTAAGAACCCTGCTGAAATCCAAGTATTTATTGTTATGATCCTAAGTAAGGCTTGGAGAGTCTCATTTATTTCTATATCCCCAGTGCCAGCCTAGTATTTAGTACATAGTAGGTATTCGAAAAGCATTTCTTTAATAAATGAAGTCCCTTTTAAAGAATAAAGAGAAGTTACAAACTGTATAGTGTAATTTTGTGATGGTCTGTGGTCTTAAAGCCATACTGTACCAAGGAGAGATGAAAAAATAGTAATTCACACACCTGGATAGCATTATGCACTTGTAAAAGCATTTGCCCACATGTTAGATAATATTACTTACATAGCACTAATCGAACTCCTATTGTATAGTAGGTGATTTAAATACCATTGTGTCTAATCCTGAGAAATCTTGAATTAAGATAATGCCCATTTTATAGTTGGAAAAAATAAGCGGAGGTGAACTAAATGATTCACCAAGGCCACAGACTAAGAGTGATCCCCCTACGCCCAATTAAAATGTGAGCTTCACAAGGGCAGCCTCTCTAGCACTGAGAACAGTACCTGGCATATAGTAGATACTAAATAAATATTTGTTGAGGAAATGTTGAGGTTGGGTGACTCCAAAGCCTTTGCTCTTTCCGTAACATCACCTGCTACTCTGTAAAATGGTCTTTTGAAGCATCTGGAGAAAGCAGTACATCTTTTTACACCCGTGAGGAACTGAGGTCCTGGGAATGAAGCTAACTTGCCTACAGCTCACAAGGGTGGCTGGGCCAGCGCTAGAACTCAAGGTTCCGGTTTCCTAGCAGTATTTTCTGTTGGCCAATCTGCATAGAGGCCATAATGCAGAGACAAGGTGTGGCCCACTTCTTTTCCCCAGGAAAATCCAGGGAGCCTGGCCTAGAGTTACATCCAAGACTTTCTGCCTAAAAACCAAAAAGCATCCTGATGCTAGAAGAAAGTTATGTTCCCCAGTAGATGGACATTTTGGGGTTACTTTTTTTATTACACCAGAATCTGATGTTTTGAGATAGGGCTAAGTCTTGTGATGATGTCCAACCAGGCAGCCGCGACCCGACAGTAGCTACTTCATCACACGATGCAACATTTTATTTTTTAAGATTTTATTTTTGAGTGATCTCTACACCCAGCGTGGGGCTTGAACTCACAATTCCGAGATCTGGAGTCACATGCTCTACTGACTGAGCCAGTGAGGTGCCCCAATCCTATCATCTTAAATAGTCATGGGCGAACTTTTCAAGTAAGAGATACGTGTTCAATTAAACATCTTAAGGTTAAACGGACCTCTCATATATACATTTTTGCCAAATAGACTTTTTTCTTCTCTTTTTTTCATTTTATTTTCAATACCAAAGAAAATGCCTATGCACATCCTACTACGGCAACTCCTTTATCTATTTGCCAAGTACCCAACTGGGTATGTCCCTATGCTGGGTACAGTATAAAGTATGTAAGTAAATATATACATAAATAAGTCAAAGTGTATAATATTCCATATAGCATTAAAGAGGCAATGTAGAAAGAGGCAGACATATACCAAACCCATAGACAATCAAACCTATTATTATCTGATCTAGTGGACAATGAAGTTTTTATAGCTATAGTCAAGGCACAAGGCCATCTCAGTGTCATTTCCCCTTTGCCTTCGGTCTTTCCTTTTTTCCTCTGCTGCTGCTTCTTGTTTTAGTCTCCGAGTATGTTGCCCTTAATCTTTTCAGAGCATCAAAATCTGTGGAGACGAACCAGAGCGTATTCTGGTTACACTGACCTCTGGAATCCCCAAACTTAAGTTTCTGGTCACAGCTTGCAGAAGAGCCATACAGACTACTCCTGGCGGGGAAAGAAGTCATTGACCTCCCCAGCAGCTCATGTGCTGACAAAGCCACCAAAAGAGAGATTATGTGTGGTTATCGTAGCACACAGATATGCCTTTTGTAGCTGATGTATCAGTCCCTGTGTTCTCACACTGTTTCTGTTGTATGCCCTGGCAAAGCTTACTTGGAGGACGCCGTGGAGAACCAGAGCCATGTTTTCTTTGGCTATTGTTCCTTTCCTCATCTCCACATTTAATAACTCCACATTGTGCAGTGAAATACTTGGCAAAGTAAGAAAGAAATCAAGCCTGGATGCCAGGGGCGGCTCTTGTCATCGGAAAGGATCTGTGACTATCTCTTGCCCTTCTGTCTCCTCCTCAGTGCACTTTTGCTCTCCTCTAATTTTTCCATCTTATACATCTTTTATTGTTTTCTAAATATAGACATGCTAAAACCTCAGTGGAAAGACCATCTATTGAAACCAGAGTGATAGCAAGTAATGTGCCCAGCAGGCAAATCGCAAAACAAATAGAGGGTGCACTCAGCACTTTTGCTTCTGCTGCACAAAAGAACCCAAATAAGGCTCCTGGAAACATGGGTTGAGTAATCAAGTCCTTTTCCTGGATGTACAACAGCACAGCTTTGGGAGATAACGAATTCAGCTCGTGTAATTGTACACCCGTCTAGAAGAGCAAAAGGAAGCACAAAAAGAGAAAAAAGGCGAGGGTTGCCAAACTTTTAACTGCTTGCCCTCCTTCTGCACCTGCCATGACTTGCAAGCATAATATCGTGTCCCAGCTGGCCACTTGTCCTGAATTCTGAGACCCCAAGACACCCATTGCCCTTGGAATTAAAGAATTACAAATGGAATTTTTGCACCTGCAGATAAAAAAAAAGATAGTGAGAGAACTTAGAAAAGATCCTTTGAAACATTTCTATCACCCTTGTCAGGCTGTTTTCTGCCCCTGGTGAATACTAACCAGACATATGAGTAAGGACTCCGGAGGACCATTTGGCTGTTTCACTGAAATTAATTTTGGTTCCTACAGATTAACCATAAAGACACGCACTGGCTGCAGGTGTTCTAAAGCCAGCATCGGGAGCAAACCCAGCAAATTTTGCAAAGATGGTTAATGACTCCTGCAAAATTAATTTAAATTGAAATAGGATAAGAACATATGGAAAAAATCAATCATTCCCCATTTTGAGCAAATATTATTTTAGCATGCATAGATTTGATATAATTTTCTTTCTTTCCCTTAAGGGTCAGGATATACTCACACACTAAGTCTTTTTGCAAAAGAGAAGTTTTTTGTTTTTTTCTTTTTCCTCCCCAGGAAAGAGGAGATATAGGTTTCATAAATCTTTTTCCTTGTCTGATGCTGAAACATATATCTGGGGCTCCAGAGACACTGATAAAAGCCCTTCCAGAAAACATAACTCTGTTCTTCGGGTAATTATGCTTTCTTAGTGTCTGGACACTGGTTCTGGCTTCCATCTGGAATAAGATCTGGGCCCACTTATTATGCATGTCCACATTAACTGGACGGTTTATAGAATTTAAATGTGAAATGAGGAGAAAGCACAGAGGCAATGGCAATAGAATGGAAAATATAAAAGAAAAATATTTTTCAAGTGTTTGGAAGGAAATGACTACATTAACAAAAACCCCACAGCCACATGTTCACACTCTTATACTCCCATTTCAAAGCCATCTCCAAAGTTTGGCTCCAGTTTCTCTTGAGGGAAAAGAAACAGAAGTAGGCACACCCATTCTAAGGGATGGGTTCCCAGAGCAGGAGTTACACCAATGCAGTCTCTTCTTCTCCACAGACATTCTTCTAATACTATTTATAGTCTGTTTACCTAGGCTACTTATACCTTGTTCCAGGAAATTATTATTGATATAAATTATTGTAACATTATTGTTATAACATCACCGATATAAATCCTCATCTATATCATCCACAGATATTTAATGATATTTATCTAATGATATTTATTCATCCTTCATTCAACAATATAAATTAAGATTTGTTCTGTAGCAGACATTGTGTAAGGCACAGGGTAGCCCAACACAAAGAAGGACAAAGACTAGTCCCTATTCTTGAGGACCAGGTAATTTGAAATAAAACCTATACGTTAACCCCCTAAACTTAAATATAGCAACACTGTTCACGCAAAAATGATCTACCGATTTTCTTTCTCTCTCTTCACTTCAGATTTATTTTCACATATACTTATTGGACATCTACTACGTGCCAGGCAGTATGCAAGGAATTGGGGATACAAATTTGGAAACAAAAATCCAAAGAAGAATTTCAAAACAACATTCCACAATTCTAGGGACAGCAGAAAAGAAGTTAGAAGACATCTATCTGTAAATATCTGTGCCAATGGAAGTGGAGCAGGGAACTAAGAAAATACCCCCCCCCCCAAAAATAAAAAAATAATAAATAAATAAATAAATAAATAAATCATTCCTATGTGGCTTTGGAAGAGATCCTAAATTTTGTGGAGCACGGCGGGGGAATGGGGAGTGGTGAAGAACTAATGACTAATTCAGCTTTCCTCAGGCTGTTACCATGAATCCCTGTTCTCCAAGCCTTCGTTGTTAGCTGGGGATTGGGGGGGGGGGAGGGGCGGCTGGTGGGAAAGATTAAATCCAGATTCCAGTAGTCAGGGTTCAAACGTTAACTGTACAAAATCCACAAAAGAGACCATCTCGAATTAGCTGTAATTATCTATAAATCATACAGCATCGGGAAAGAAAGGGGACATGAGACCTCTAGAAAAGGCAGTCCCCAAGGGAAAAGGAAAGCTGGAGGAGAGTAAAATAAAAGACAGAATCAGATAGTAACAGACCAAAAGAATAGCGGCCTTCTCCAGGATTGCTGATTAGAATCCTGGTGTCAGCATTTAACCAATCGGTGTAATGAGTTTATGTGCTCCATCTGCCTCGCTAATCCCCCTGGGGCTGTGACTGAGCTCTGGTCGTCGTATCTCCAAACCTCGGCCCGGAACCTGGCCCAGAGCTGGCCGTCAGTTAAGTGCTGGTTAAGTAGGTAAGACGGCGAATCAAGTGAAGAAGACGGAAGAAACAACCACGCACATGTATTCTGTACATAGGAGGCTTTAGCTGCATCCCGTAAGTTTCAGTGTGTTGTATCTTTATTTTCATCATCTCATTTCTGATTTCTTCTTTGACCCACTGGTTATTTAGGCATGTGTTGTTTAATTTCCACACATTTGTGAGTTTCCCAGATTTTCCATAGGGAAATGATAACGTTAAACTACATCAGTTTGGGAGGCCAAAGATGAACACGATTTGGAGAGGACACGAGGACACAGAGTAGCGTCAACACAAGGTTTCCTGGTGACCTCTGCTTAGACTGAACTCACCCATATAAACCTGCCCTCCAGCTCTCCATCCAGAGAACACAGATGTGCTCAGTAAGTGCATATTCTTCCAAATTACAGATGAGAAATATATGTCCAATCACACATGGTGGTAGGCATGGTGAGGTGGGCCACAAAGCAGCATGGCTAAGAGTTTAGGTCCAAATTCCTATTCTGCCATTTTTAGGCTGTATGATATTTGGAAAGGTACTTAATCCCTCTAGGTTTCAATTTCCTCATTTATAAAATGGGGATAATAATAGTACCTATCTTATAAGGTTATTGCCATAATAATGGTAATTCATATAAAACACGGCACCATAGGAAGCGTTCGATAAATGTTAGCCAGTATTGTTGTTCGTACTTTGGACCCTGAAAACTGGAGCCTTTAATATCAATTGTGCTGTTGTCCCTCTGGGTCCCCACTGGGTGAAAGAACTGGAGCAAGACTTCCTGGGTTTGAATCCTGGCTCTCCCATGTAATAGCTATGTGACCTTTTTCAGATTATTCATCGCTCTGTCTCAGTCTTCATCTCTAAAAGGGGGTTCAGAAAGACCCTCACAAGGATATTATGAGCAGGTGAATCAATACAGGCGAATGAAGCAGGGACCCAATCCCAGCAATGATGAGATTTAAATTTTTGTTAAGGAAACAGACAAGAACCAATGAGGAGACAATGAAACAAAACAGTTACGAATTGTGAAAAATGTTATGAAAGCAATAAAATAGGGCTGAAGTAGAGGATGGGGAGGGGAACCTAATTAAGATATTAGGTTATAAGCCTTTCCTGAGGAGGAAACATTTGAGCTGAGAGCTAAAGGAGAAAAGGATGGGAAGGACTGAGAAATATCCTAATCTTAACCTTGCCAAGAACTGAAGGGATAGGGAAGGGCCAGAAGTACATTTCAAATGGAATTCCTAACATTACATACAATTGCTTTAGCATAAATATATCATGTTTACAGAAATATGATATAAAATGATGTAACATGATTAGACATGAGAACACGAGCAGATACACATGCTTGAAACTTGCCAGGTATCTCGCTGAGCTACGTACATGGGCTACAGTGGTTTCCTAATGCGTACAAGTTTATGTAAGTGGACGTGTATGGACCTGAATTTTCATGAAAGACTAATGCAGATGGAAACCCTCCTAATTAATGATACATTTAAGACATTCAAATAAAAGTACAGAAGAGGCAGGGAGACTCTTATTTTCAGGCTTGCGCAAAACCAAATTTAGCCGGCATCACAAGTTGATGGTGACTTATTTCCCATGTGCTAAAAATGCTGGTATATAACACAGTTGGGTGTACATGTTGTATTTAGCAGAGTATTTCAATGATTATATACATATACAGATATGTAACACAAGAAGAAATGGCTGCCGAACTCCCAAAGTAATTTCACTAAACTCCTAGTGTCACAGAATAGTTTGAAAAGCACCACTGCAAAAAGATCCCAGGTGGGAAAATATTGTCACAATATTGGCTAGTTTTATCTCATTCAGTCATTTAACTTTTATCAAGCCCTGTGTTGGTTATTCTTTACCCCCTTCCCCCTTCTTGCTGTGATCAATTCTCTAGTCTTCTCTGCCCTGCCTAGTGCCATGGAAGGTGGGAGGTGACCTCTAAGGATGGCATCATCCAGGATCCCTTGCCCTCTGGCTTTTGAGTCTCTACAGCCAGTGGGGAGCACAGCAGAAGATTAAAGGCAGGTTGTGTCCCTGCTTGGTTTCATGGTTGTGGCAGTGACTGGGTCCCTCTATAACGAGAGCTCCTGCTAGCTGATCCTCTAATGTACGTCCAGGGCTCCCCAGCTCGTTACATCATCTCCTCCCCCTGTTTAGGCTGAGTGTGAACTGCTCCCCTCCGTTGCTAGTGTCTTGATGCTTCAGCATCCTGCCTACGCTTCTGTAAATTGTCCCTTCATTAACATGCCTTCCGAATCCAAACGGGGTAGATTTTCTTTTTGCTGCTAAGACCCTGACTTGAACGAGCCTCTGCTAGGTTCTAAACTAGTCCTGTCCAAGATATAATGGGAGTCACATGTATAATTTTAAACTTTCTAGTAGTAAAAGAAACATAAATTTTGATATGTTTTATTTAACTTGATGTACCCAAAATATCTATCATTTTGATGTGTAATCAATATAAAAATTTATTAATAACATATTTTACATTGTCTTATTGATATATCAAACTCTGTATTTTATACTCGAAGTTTGTCTCAATTTGAACTAGTTACATTTCACATGCTCAATAGCCACAGTGTCAGCTACTGTGTTAGGGCTGGAGATAGAGAGGGGAAGCATACTGTCCCTGCATCCGAGTTGATAGTCCAGTAAGAATGACGGACAAGCAAATCATCACAAACAACACAGTAAATGCATAATTAGTACTGTGAACAAGATCCTTTGGAAGTAGAGTCCTTTCTAAAGACCAGTGGTGGGGCGCCTGGGTGGCTCAGTCATTAAGCTTCTGCCTTCGGCTCAGGTCATGATCCCGGGGTCCTGGGATCGAGCCCCGCCTCGGGCTCCCTGCTCGGCGGGAAGCCTGCTTCTCCCTCTCCCACTCCCCCTGCTTGTGTTCCCTCTCTCGCTGTGTCTCTCTCTGTCAAATAAATAAATAAAATCTTTAAAAAATAAAAAATAAAGACCAGTGGTGCTTAGAGAGAGGATAATAGGTAATACTTGAGTGGATCCTGAATGCTGATTAGAATTCCACCAAGAGAATGAGAGTGAAGAGGGCAATGCGAACAGAGAAAGAAGCCCCGCCTTGGCACCTGCTCTAGCTACATCTGCTCTTCTTTGACTCTACACCTAAGATGGATATGCTGACCACTGAGGGTACACTTGGATCTCCCCAGTTATTCGGGTCCAGATTTTGGTAGCTCTCAGCAGTTTTAGCACAGGCTCTGGAATGAGTTTTCAAAGGAAACTCAACCAGGAAATAATGGAGAGAGTGCTGGTGACGTATATGTATGTGAGGAAAATGCCTATAAACAGACACTTTGAGAAAACCTGGATCCACTCTCCTATAGCAACATAAATCTGGCTGCTGATTGGCTTAGTTGGCTCAGGTTTCTGGGCACAAAGCTCAGCTTTATTTTCCTCATTTCATGTTTCCTTTGCTATTCAATAAGCATTGTCACTGGACTGATATTAAAACTTATTTGCTCCAATCCTTTGGAGATGCTTCTTTTGTTGTTGTTGTTTTTCATCTATTGTCCTTATATGAACCTTATTTCTCTAGTGGTTCCGAGTTCTTAAGGACCCAAATCGACATTCCCAAAGTCTGTCTTATATTAAAATCCTACTGCCTTTAGCCAAATACGTCTGTCTTTTCCCATTTCAAAACACAGACTCTCAATAGGACAGCTCAAGAAGTTCTTACTTCCTGTCTGAGAGACACTGACAGTTCTCTGCCCTTTGACGGGAGGATATAACTTAAGTGATATTAAGGAATGGTCACATCTTTCCTGCCTCAACTTTCCTTCTCAGTATACACTTTGTTAGAGATTTTCAGAAGATTCACCTCACTCTCCTGAATCCCCCAACTTGTTTTCTAGCACAAAAGTATTTCACACATATAACATTAACAAAATAGAGCCCCCACCTTTCAAGTCTAGGACCTCAAGTGAGGTTCCTTTGATGCTCTTTAGGAAGTACTAAAGGACCCTACTGATCTCTTTGGGGGACTCCATAGTGCTTAAAAGCTGGTGATAACAGCTTAATAGATTCATTTTGAAGGATACCCAAATAGTAATGGGAGAGAAAAGGAGGATAAGGCACTATTCTTAGATACTAAAAAAGAAGTATGCACTTAACTCAGACAAACATTCTGGCGCCTTCTGTATGAGCAGAGCTCTGATTTCCAGGAGGTTGGAGAGCTATGGCTGTTTACGTCCTTTGTCTGTAACAGTCAGATGGTATACACTGTAGCCTTATTTTCCTTGTCTCCTTAAATCAACCATAACTCATTTTCAATGCTGAGCTTTCCACAAAAATTCCCTGTGGTTTCTTTCGGTCTCTCACTCCAACTATCATATTGCGATTCCCATTGGCAATAATGTCAGCATCTGTTCTCCATACCAGCACTATTTGCAAATACTTTGAGACCAAGTCCGTGATTACCACTCAAAAGTTCAACTTCTGTTTCCTTAGAGCCAAAACACATACTGTATTATCCAGTTTAAACAGTTTCCAATCCTCATCTTGGCAGTGGACTTCTTCAGTCCTCCCATTACTCATATTATTATTATTATTATTTTATTGCTCTTTATCCTTTTCCTTCAATTTGCTCACTGTATAGATGATTAACTTTGGTCTTGAACATCATTAACTTTCCCATTCTCAGCTGTGCTTCCTTCCCTCCCTAAGGATCTCTTCCATCCATGATGTTGTGGAATCTAAGAGGTTCTTTTATTCCCAAAGGCAATTTATTTACTTATTTTAAAATTCTATTTAAGTAATCTCTACACCCAACGTGGGGCTCCAACTCACGACCCCAAGATCAAGAGTCACATGCTCTTCTGACTGAGCCAGCCAGGCACCCCCACCCCCAACCAGCCCTGGGAGGCAATTTATTGATGCCACCTTTTTGCTTTTCCTTTGAGTGGTCTAAGTTAGATCTCAGTATGCCAGAAATCAGGCAACAATTGCACACAAAGAATCAATTACTCTTAAAGAGAAATTTCCATGGCTTACATCTGCCTTTCTCCCATCTCTCTGGCTTAAAACAGCAACAGGTTTTTGGTCATGTGTGTGTATGTACATGGTTTGTTTTTGGTTTTGGTTTTGTGAGTGAGTGTATGTATGGGTTTGCTTTTGGTTTTGTTTATTTGTTATTTTTCTAAATGACTTGGTTGAACTTGAACAGTTCTTCAGCAGAGCTGGGTGTGCCACTCTGAGAACGACCCTCAGTCAGCATTTTTGGGGGCTGCCCCTTTTGCATTGACACTGTGTTTCTGGACTTGTGAGAAAACACAAACTCAGACGCTCGTGTATGGGTGCATATACACACATGCAAAACTCATGGAAATTAAAACAATGATCTGCGGTAAATACTTTACCAAACCCAGCAGACCAAAGGAGTCACATCTATATGGTATAAAGAGCTCTTTTATAAAAGTTAATCAAAGATATGTATGCATTTATACAAGAACTAGAAGAAATCATATAAATTATAAAGAAAATGACTACTATCCTGTTATATAACTAATACCAATGCTACTACTAGCACAATACTAGCATCTTTTGAAGGTTCTCCACATGGCAGATACTATTCCATATGCTTTACATTTAGAAATCCATTCAATCCTTACAACAACTCTATAGACAGGAACTATTATTATCCTGGTACAGATGAGAAAATGGAGCCACAGGGAGGTTAAGTGACTCATCCATGGTTACACAGCCAGATAGATGGCAAAGGGCAAAATGAGACAATCCACAGAAGATAAATTGCAATCACAAATGGAAAAATATTCAAGATTGCCAGTAATCAAAGAAATGTACATTAAGACATTAAGTATAATTTCATACCTCATCTTTGGTGAGGCTGTGGTTAAGCTGTCACTCTCAGATATGGTGGCAACATTGTAATTCAGCGCAAGCTTTTGGGAAAGCCATTTGTCAATACTTAACAAACGACCATAAAGAGGCTCCCTTTAACTCAGTAATCATACACCTAGAAATTTATTCTTAGAAAGTTATTCAAGCGAAAATCATATGAATAGAAAGTTTGTCGCAGCATTCTTTATGTTATCAAATATTGAAAGCAATCTAAATTTCCAAATACAAGAAATACTTAGGCAAACTTTGGTACAGGAATGAAACAGAATATCATGCAGCCATTTAAACTATCATTATGAGTGATAACGGTAACATAAGAATGTTATATAGTATCAAGTAAAGTAAGCCAGATATAAAATTTTACCTATTTTATGGTTGCAATTATGTAAAACATATGTTCAAAGTCCAGAATGGAACATAAAATGATAATACTTGAGAGTTAGGATGGCATCTTAAATCCATTTTTAATCTAATTTTAATAGCCTTTATTTCTGTCGCTTTCCGTATGTTGGCAAAACTAAAAGTTGGGAAAAAATAGAAGACGATGTTTGTGCCCTTTGATAATATGTAAGTTAGCTCAGAATTCAAAGAATCATTGACTTTTAGAGCTGGAAGGGACCTTATCGAACTCTTGGTACAGCTTCCTAATTTTGCAGCTAAATACTCTGAGGCAGAAAAAGACTGACTTCCTCAATGACACATACTGAATTTGGAGCCAGAATTTACAACCCAAAAATGCAAATCAGCCTTGGGTACATTTAGGGTACACTTCTCAACGAGAAATTAAATTGTTAGGACCCTATCTTCAAATATATCATGTCAATAAAAGAGTATCTTTATCTAATTCTACTCTCTTACTGCACTATCAGCTGCCTCCTTTCCCTACCTGAAATAATGTCAAAGCAGAGCCCTGTTTAATTCTTGACTATATAGTACACACCGTGCATGTTTTTGGCGTTTAAGACATGTCAAAATATTTATAAAGAAGATGAGTATTTTAGCAACAATGGAAAAGGTGCTAGTCATTTGCCTGTGATGGTAACAGCAGGAATTCAATTAAGACTTGATAAATCAATTAAATTGAATTTCACTTTCAAACATTAAAAAAAATGTTTTCCAACACTGACTGACTAAAAAAATCTATTTAAACCTCTTAAAAGCTAGTTTCTGGGATAGAAATGAAGAATATGGGTGAATATATAAATGTTTACTAAGCCTTGCTGAGAGGCCCTCATCTACTCACCTATATGTCTTCAGGCATATGTCAGGTGAAGCTCTCTACTCTAAATCCACTTAGATTACAATAAATTTTGGCTGGGCTCTTTGAAAGGGAACATGGCAAACAATAAACACAGGGAAAGGCTAAAGAAATTTTGGAAATGGCAGATTGGTGTGGGGATACTAAAGTTGTTCCAGTTTGGCAGAGGTGGGGGGGGGGCAGTTTATACCAAGACTACAAGGCAGATTTGCAAGGATATGTAAAAGGACAACTTGAGGCTATGCTGTGCTTACTACTGGTATTCAAATCTGCGTGGGCAGAGTGGCCTCAACCCAGTGACACCAGCAGCCAAAGCCATAGTGATGGCTGCTCCCACCAGTACCCTGTGCCTGAGCCTTGTCAGCAGCCGGGAGCAGCACCAGCTTTGGGCACTGGGACAGGAGGGAGGCCCTCTCATTGGGCTTGGTGGAAAACCCTGGACGCCATTTAATAGAAGTTAAGAGAGCCGTTGAAACACTTTAAGGACTGAGGAAATAGAAAATAAGACAAAAATAAGGAATAAGGAAGTTAGAATTTAAGGACAAATTACTTATACATACAATCTGTAGTTTCAAGTTAATATTCACATATTTAGGTTAAGAAACCTATTCAAATTAAATAATTTTACTCTGCTTTTTTACATCTCTAAACCAGTTTAAAATTCATGGAATTCTCTGGGATATTTTCCTTTAAGTTACACTCTAACTCAGTGGTTCTCAGCTTTGGCTAAACAACAAAATCTCTGAGAGAATAAAAAACAAGCAACCAGGGGTGCCTGGCTGGCTCAGTTGGTGGAATGAGCGACTCTTGATCTCTAGGTTGTGAGTTCCAGCCCCACACTGGGTGTAGAGATGACTTACAAATAAAATCTTAAAACAAAACAACAACAACAACAACCAATCAATGCCCAGCGTCCTGGTAGATGGATGAAATCAGAATCTGGTGGTGGGACTCCGCCATCGGTAATTTTAAGAGCTTCCCAGATGTTTCTAATGAACAGCTAAGGTAGCGATCCATTTGCTCCAGTGGGAGCAGTTAGACATTTTCTAGAACAGTTCTAGATTTAATGTGTATATAAATTACCCAGGAGATGTTAAAATGCAGGTCCTGATTTGATAGGTCTCGGGTAGGGCTTGAGATTCTGTATTTCTTTCTTTTTAAGATTATTTATTTGAGAGACAGAGAGTGAGAGAGAGAGAGAATGCCTGAGCTGGGGGAGGTACAGAGGGAGAGGGAGAAGGGAAGCAGACTCCCCAGTGAGCAGGGAGCCCAATGCGGGGTTTGATCCTAAGACCCTGAGATCATGACCTGAGCTGAAATCAAGAGTCAGACATTCAATTGACTGAGCCACCCAGGTGCCTGGAGATTCTAAATTTCTAACAACCTCCCCTGGTGATGCTGATGCTGCTAGTTTGCAAACCACCTTTGAGTACATAAAGGATTTAGGAAAATTAAGACTAGTGGTTAATCACAGAATAGAATGGGGCAGAGATAAGCAACCAACCAGGGGTGGTTCAAAAAAAGTTCAAAATAATGAACTTTTTACAAAAAAGAGCAAACTAGGAAGTGTATATGGTCTCTTTTATGCAATCAAAACTTTTAGCTTGATCACCTGATCCAAATATTCTTTAAAACCAAGGAAATAGGGGCGCCTGAATGGCTCAGTTGTTAAGCCACCTGCCTTCGCCTCAGGTCATGATCCCAGAGTCCTGGGATCGAGCCCCACATCGGGCTCCCTGCTTGGCGGGAAGCCTGCTCCTCCCTCTCCCATTCCCCCTGCTGGTGTTCCCTCTCTCGCTGTGTCTCTCCCTGTCAAATAAATAAATAAAATCTTTAAAAAATAATAAAACCAAGGAAATATTGAAATTGGTAGCATGGATCTTTTTATATTGCCACCCTCCCTCCCAGGTTGGCCATCTGTGACTTCTGGTCATGTCCTATCTGTTTAGAAGGGCCTGCTGGGAGTGACACTTCCTGGAACCAAGCTGTTGGTGGCATAGATGGAGGGGACATTTGGACTGAAATAGCAGGGAAACTGAGGTAAGAGATGAGCATGAACTCTGAAGGGAGATGCAAGGTCAGAAAAAGGAAAATTCTGGTCAGAAGGCAGGAGGCTGGGAGCTGGAAGAAATGTAGTGCCTAGAATTCCAAATTAAGGCCCTCAACAAATACTAGGGTTTTTCTTTATGTCATGCCAGCACACTGTGTGGGGAAAGTCAAATGTAACACTTTTGCTTCTGGTCCCCTTCCACTTACCCATCACTCCTAACCATGAGGGTTTGTGGAAGGGCTGAAACTTTCCCAGGTTTGCTTGGTGAAGGGTTTTGATGATCCATACTTAGGGGTGGAAGTTTATGAGAAAGTCCTGTGGTGGTGGAAGCCCAGGATCTCCTGTACTTAGGTCCCGTCTCCAGGGACCAGACAATGCGTGTGTATGGAAACTGCCAGGCCAAGTCCAAGTGGGCTGGGCATGGTGAGGAACGGCAGGAGACAGGGTGGTGTGTGCGGACAGAGGGTGGGAAGGGCAGAGAGCTAGACAGAAGGCAGCAAGTTCAAGATTTTGGAAGGCCAGGCTGAACATAAGGGCTAGTTTTTTTTTTCCTTTTAAATATTGTGGTAAAGTACACCAAACATAAAATTTACCATCTTAATCATTTTTAGTGTACAGCTCAGTGACGTTAAGTGCATTCAGTCACATTTTTCTGCTACCGTCACTACCAGTCATCCACAGATCTCTTTTTATTTTGCAAAACTAAAACTCTACCCATTAAACAGGAACTCCCCACTTCCTGTACCACAAGCCCTGGTAACCACAATTCTACTTTCTGTCTCTGTGAATTTGACTATTCCAGGTACCTCAAATGGAGGTGGAGTGGAACCATACCGTATTTGTCCTTTTGTGACTTGCTTATTTCACTCAGCGCAATGTCCTCAAGGTTCACCCATGTTGTAGCATGTGTCAGAATTTCCTTCCTTTTTAAGGCTGAATAATATTCCTTTGTATGTATGTACCATGTTTTATTTACCCATTCATCTGCTGATGGACACTTGGATTGCTTCCCCCTCTGTTATTGTGAATAATGCTGCTATGAACATGGATGTACAAATATCTCTTTGGGTCTCTGCTTTCAATTATTTTGGATATATATCCAGAAGTGGAATTTCTGGGTCATATGGTAATTCTATTTTAAATTTTTTGAGGCACTGCCATAATGTTTCCATAAATGCTGCACCATTTTACCTTCCCACCAATAGTGTACAAGCATTCTAATTTCTCCCAATCCTTGCCAACATTTGTTATTTTCTGTGTCTTGGTGGTAGTCATTCTAATAGGTGTGAGGTGCAATGGTTTTAATTAGTGATGTCCAATATCTTTTCATATGCTTACTGGCCATCTGTGTACCTTCTCTGATGAAATGTCTGTTTAAGTCCTTTGCTCACTTTAGAATTGGGTTGGTTTTTTTGTTGTTCAGTTGAGAAGTTCTTCATATATTCTGGATATTAACCCCTTATCAAATATATAATTCGCAAATATTTTCTCCCATTTTGTGAGCTACTCTTTCACTAGGTTGAGTGTGTCCTTTGATGTACAAAAGTTTTTAATTTTGATGTAGTCTAATCGATCTTTTTGGATTACAAAAAGATTCTTTTGTTGCTTGTGCTTTTGGTGTCTTATTCCAAGTAGTCATTGCTAAACTTGTGTTAGGAAGCTTTTCTCGTGTTTTTTTTTTAATTTATTTTTTTATTATGTTAATCACCATACATTACATCATTAGTTTTTGATGTAGTGTTCCATGATTCATTGTTTGCTCCTGTGTTTTCTTTTAAGAGTTTCATAGTTTTAGGTCTTACATTTAGGTTTTTTAATCCATTTTGAGTTCTTTATGTTTTGTAAAGTAAGGGTCCAACTTAATTATTTTGCAGGTGGATATTGTTTTCCCAACACAATTTGTTGAGAAGATTGTCCTTTCCCTATCGGTGTTGGTATCCTTTTTTTTTTTTTTTTAAGATTTATTTACCTATTTGAGAGAGAGAGAGAAAGAGAGAGAGCATGGGAGCAGGGGGAGGGGCAGAGGAAGAGGGAGAAGGAGAGAAGCAGACTCCCCGCTGAGTGTGGAGCCCTATGCTGGGCTCCAAGTGGGGCTCGATCCCACAACCCTGAGATCATGACCCCGAATTCGCAACCTGAGCTGAAATCAAGAGTGAGATGCTCAACTGACTGAGCCACCTAGGTGACCTGGTGTTGGTATCCTTTCAAAAAGTCTTTTGACCATATATGTGAGGTTTATTTCTGGGCTCCACAAGGACAAGTTTTTGAGATTATGTGAGGTTCAGGTGACAAATGTTACAAGAGGTAAGCCAGATCAGGTTCCCAGTTTGGATGACCAACTCCGGTGAATGGAGCATGGGCAAGGAGTAGAGCTTTGTAGCACTATTAGAGTCTTTTAGATCTCTTGAAGGCAGCCCAGATTTCATCTCAGTTGTGACCAGTTAGATGGATTGTGGTGATGCGGAATGGTCCTGAGAGGCATTGTGAGTGGAAGCCCTAAATGCTGTGAAGGAGGTGGTCTGTGTAGCGGTAGCATTATTAGAAGTGACCTTGGACACCAGAGGGCATAGGTACAGGGGCTGCATCTTGAGGACTTGTTTCACATGCTTTGTTTGGCTTTCACTGGGTAGCACATGACTAGATTTGTTCACGGAGGGCCTTGGAAAGGGTCTCAAAAATGAGGATGCCAATGGATACAGTACAGTAGACTGTGGCAATGCTGGCCAATGGAGCCAAGAGGTTTAAGTAAGTGGCCAGCTGAACCAGTCAATTCAAGTGGGAGATACCACATTTCAGATAAATGGGCATCCATCCTACGTTGCAGGCATCCAAGGAGCAAGGACCAAGTCTTATTCACTCTAGCACTGTCAGTGTCCCGCACAGCTTCTGGCACACAGTGGATGCTTAATAAATGTTTGAACAGAACTGAACATAAGCCAAGGAAATAGCAATGACTTTCTGAAATTAAAAAAAAACTCAATTCTTGGGATGCCTGAGTGGCTAGGTCAGTTGAGCGTCCAACTCTTAGTTTCGGCTCAGGTCATAATCTCAGTGTCATGAGACTGAGCCCTGCATTGGGCTCTGTACTCAGTGAGGAGTCTGCTTGAGATTCTCTCCCTCTCTCCCTCTCCTGGCTCATGTGCATGTGTGCTCTCTCTCTCTCTCTTCCCCCTAAAAATAAATAAATAAATCTTAAAACAAAACAAAACAAAAAAACCCCTCAACTCTTCATAGTTAGGAAGTTTCTTATGGCTAATTTAAATTATTTATACTGCAGGAGGAGTCCATCCCCCCCCCAAAAAGAGACAGACTTGATCATCCTTTGTAAAAAATAAAATAATCTATTAGTGATAGATTAAATAATTACCACTTGTTAAGCACCAAACATCTCCAGGCACCATGCCTCACATTTGATGTGCTTTGTATTTTGTCCTTGCAACAATCTTCAGGTGAGCAGTATCATCTCCAGTTTATAGTTGAGGACACTGAGGCTCAGAGATGTTAAGTATTTTGCTTAAGGTTACACAACCAACAACAGCAAAGCTAGGATTTATATCTAAATGGGTCCCATGTTTCTTCTCTGAGAACCCTGTTTGCCTGTTTCTACCTGGGAGCTACCATTCTCATCTTCGGTGTGTTCTTCTTCTAGGGTAAAGTAACACATTTTCTTCAGCTTCTAATCATGGCCTTTATAAACAAACTACTAATAATCTTTTATCTGTCTCTGGCCTTTCCCCAAGTTCTCCGGGTTCTTTGAGTCTGGCATCAACTCAGTCTTAAAAATACCATTCAATGGGGAAAAAAATCACAAGTTTTGACTTTAATAAAAGAATAGAATCATCTCCCTTTCCATTTTAAATCAGCCTAGAAACTATTAAGCACCTATTCACATATTCAGAAAAAAATCATTTTGAAAAAAGTGAACAAGTAAAAGGAAAAATAACCACCAGGAATCCTGGTGAGAGCAGGGTGATGTGGTGTGGTTTTGTGTGCTTCACACAGCCAAGTACGTGAAAAGGTACCAGGAACAGCACGGAGCACCTGGACTAAGCATTTTCTAGGTGCAAGAGCCCAGTCCTAGCAGTGGATGCCCCATAGTGAAGAAAGACCATAGGGTTCAGGAGGTGAAGCTGATCGAATACTGTGATGTGGAGTTTTAGTCTCCCTGTGGTCTAGAGTCGGGCAGCTCAAGGTGTGGGCTGTGGGCCGGTGCTGGTCTGTTTCATTCCCAGCCCGTGACAAGGTAAGTAGAGTAACCAAATAAATTAACATCTGTTGAATCTAATAAAAACCTTGGGCTTGTATATTGCCCATCTTTATTTTTTCCTGCTCATCCCTTCATTTCCAAACCTCGAGCAGGGCCTGACATGCAGCTGGTATGCACTGGCTGCCTGGGAGATCATCAGAAGAGATTGCTGGAGAGAGGGCAGACACCAGGAAACACAATGCCAGCAATCGGAGGACATCTTTTTTTTCTAGTAATTCATCTTTGTAAAGCATTGGTCTATGACAGGTTGCAAATGTGCAAAACAAAACAAAAAGCAACAACTGGTCCTTTACCTCAGGTAGTTTGAGAAGTGTTGGTCTAGAGCCAGTATTCGTTATGCAAGTGAATGTAGAGATGGTGCTTGGCAGAGTTGCTAGACCTCCCGGCCATTTATTTAGCAGTCTAGTAAAGATTTAAATATGGTAAGGTTCCCAGAATAAGTCACTGGAAATACCTTTGGAAACTCCCTTTGACTTTAGTCCCCAGGATTCCAACCATCTACATGTGTCAGTGCATACCCTGAAGATTCCATCCATCGCTGAGGCAGAGGCTTATGGACCCCAGGCGCTTCTAGGTAAATGCTGAAAAACTACTGCTGGCCTCTCTCTCTAAGCAGACTACTCAGCAAGTCACAAAGAGCATAGGAGAGTCCACTCCACATTGCTCCAGCCCCAGTAAACGTGGCATGGGTTGACTGAGCACTTATAAAAGGTTTAGGTAATTGCCCACTCCTGTTGTTTCTTGTCATGTGGAGGGACCCACCTGGTCTCTTTAGTCCTGCTCTCTTCATTCCTAGGAGAAGTGCCTCATAGAAAGTGAATTTGGGAAATGAATCAGGCACGTTTAACCCAGTCCTCCTTCACTTTCTCTTGGAAACTGGCGACTCTGTACAAGGCTATGCAGGGGCCGACCCCCAGGAGCAGAGTCCTGTGGCTGTTCAGCTGTGGGTCTTGATTCTTGGATTCAGTAGTAGGAAGGCAATTGTTCCCATGTCCCCTGAGCCATTTTCTCCAGTATCAGCTTCTCTCAGCTGGTTTACAGTTTGGGCCTCTCTCAAACCTCACCAAATGGCAGAGATTGTACATTGAAGCCTTGTCTCAGGCTATGCTAGCCTGTATTCTTCACTTGCCTTCCATTAATCTTCTTGCAGAGGATCACAGATCATGAATCACTCACTTGGTGACAACACTATATTGATACCTAATCTGTACCTTCTGCCAAGTAGAAGCCAGACCTTCCTCTGCCACACTGGTGAAGGAGGGCAATCTTCTGGCTCAGTCAATGCCCCTTTCTGCCTGTACTCCTCTGGGTATGTTTCTCCTAAAGTTGTGTCTCATCTTTCCAGGTTTTTGAAGATCAATAAACACACACTTTTTGACACATCATGATGGAAAACACAAGGGCTCTGGAATCAAAAGGAAGAATCAGATCAAAGTGAGTCTTTGCTCTTCTAAAAAGTATCAAGAACAAAATGTCTTACCAGCCATTTCTATGGTACACTTCAGGTAAACAGAGAAAAGCTCATGGCCTCTGCAGCCTTCCCATTTCCAAGGCCCAGTTAGGGCTCTTTCTTTGGCTCTTCCTGAGCTAGGCCAGCGGGCATTAAAGCTTACAGTCCATTTCTCTGAGATTCAGTTACAAGTCACTCTTGCTACAATTCTCTCTGACCTTGCATTTTTCTTTGGGTCACTGGAGCAGTTTCTGGCTAATCTGCCTGTGAACACTGCCTACCTTCTCTAAGCCAAAATGTGGCTTGCTTTTTCTTTTAGCCCTTCCTTATGGTGACTATCTATGCCTGGCTGAGCTGGAGGGATGACTGACCCTAGATTCTTTGTCACCAATACTGACAGCAGTATGCCTCCTCAACTAGACCTTGTCTATGCCAATAGCTTTATCTTTGTCTGTATTTTCCCCACCCCCAAATAAGGTATTATATTTGTGATATTACTTTATATTACAGATTAAGTCCTTAAAGAAAGTAGTTAAGATCTTTGTCAGTGTTTTTATTTTTATCATTCAACTTTGCTAGTCCAGGGGCACCTGGGTAGCTCAATCTGTTAAGCATCTGCCTTGGCTCAGGACATGATCCCAGGGTCCTGGGGATCAAGTGCCACTTTGCATTGGGTAGTGTGGCGTTGGGCTCCCTGCTCAGCGGGGAGTCTGCTTCTCCCTCTCCCTCTGCTTCTCCCCCTTCCATCTCCCCCCCCCCCCCCGCCCCCCTCGCTCATGCTCGCTCTCTCTCTCTCTCGCTCACACTCTCTCAAATAAATGAATAAAAATCTTAAAAAAAAACAAACAAAAAACAAACTTTGCTAGTCCAAACATACATTTTAATGTAAAAATGCATGAATATAGAAAAGTATAGGCTTCTGGTTTAGAAAGCCCGCCTCTTTGGAAAGCTACTGACCTCATAAGAAACTATGAATAAATTCCCCAAGGTAGGATGAACAGAAAGTAACTTCTACTCATATACAAACATAATTAAGTATAGACACAGTTGCATAACTAGAATGAAATTTAATGTAAATGTGCCCAAGAGAAGAAAGCACAAAAAAATTTATAAAACTTACATGAAATAAGAAAATGTTCAACTGGGTAATAACCAAAACTTCATTAACTCAGCAGTCTTGGGGACCTAGTGAGGTAGCACAAGCCAAATTCTTTTGGTGTAGCAGGTCCTTCTAGACCAGGCCAGGCAAGTGGCAGTGGATTTGGAGCAGGGGCAAGCCGGCCGCGTGGTACGCAGCACACTGTATTGTAGGTAGAACCCAGCAAACAGGGAATTCATTATTCTTGAGAGTTCCCCTGTGTACATGATCAGCTTCTGCCAGCACTTGGAGGAGAGATAACCCTATTAAAATGCCTTTTAAAAAGTTAAAGCTAAATGACTAAACATTAAAACTTTGAGGAATGGGGAAAGAAAAAAAAAACTATGAGGAAAACATCAGCTTGCTTATCCAGGGAATGAGCAGAACTTAATTCTCATTCCAGCATGGGGCTGCTGGGCACCCAACTCCTTCCACTCTGGGTAGAAAACAAATCCCCAAGTTGCTACTGAGCCAAACTTTAAAGGCCAGTCAGGAAATGAGCAGCACTCCCAAATGGGAAAGACTGGATCAGTGTTTTTTCCAAAGTAAACAAAAGATCTGCAAAAGTGTTTCCTTGCACTATTTGGCAAGAGAAAGAAGCACCTGGAGAGTGAGTTAGGATGAGAAACCATATAAGAAATGGGAGTAAAACAAGGATGGTTATAATGAAGCTTTGTCTCGCTAATCTCCAGAGCCCAAGTGTTCTATTAGGAAACAAAGCTGCAAATGAAGAGATAATCAGACCGGTTGATTAAGAATACATTCATGGAAAGGATAAATAGAATAAATACTTTTCTGGATCCTGAATTTCATCTTTCATTTGGATTTTTAAAAAACTTTAAAAATACCTTCTAGAGAGTCAAAGTAGAATATATACATTAAAATAAATGAGGGCTGTGGAGGAAGAAATATGAGCAATGAGAAAAGCAATTATCCTTGGAGACAGAAATTTCCTTGCTTCAATGCAGCATGTGATGCAGGCAATTTCAGTCATTCTCTTTCAGGTGATTTTCAGTGCGAGTTCCAAATGCTGCTTGAGGGGACGCGGTCTCAGCTCACCTGAGGGACTGGGACATAACTAAAGATGTATGGAGAGCTATCAGATTCTTTAGGCCAAACATTCTGTTGAGTAGGACAGCCTCAGGTGGAAGGCAAGTCACCCTTGGGAGAAAGGTAAGAGAAATGAGGCAGCAACTGCATAGTGTTGCCTGGGTTAAATACATAGCATTTACAAACCCCCCAAAACCAATGCAAATTACTCAACGGCATCTCATCATTAATTTTATGAAGTCACAGAGTTTTAGCTCTTTTTCCCAATGAGAAAGGCTTAAAGACTTGAAGGGTGAGTGCCATTCCTCAATGATTTTGAAAGAACCAATAATCATCAATACATAAAGATTAACTGAGAAAGAAAATTCATTTTTGCTTTTTCTTCAATGAGCTAGGAAGTGTCACATAAAGGAGCAATAGAATGAAAGAACTGCCATAGAATTTGTATAAGCGTAACAAAACTCATAGTTTCCCTGGACCAAACCCATCAGCCCAAGCTGGGGAGATGATGCTTGGGGGCTTTTTAGGAGGCTATCAATGGCTCACTTGACTTGGTAGGCAACATCTGATAGAAAAGCATATATTTTCTGGGGCCCAGGCTCAACTTAGTGCCTATCTGCTGGAGAAAATCAAAGATAAAGACGCAAATCCCTGGGAAGCCAGGGACACAGCTAACTGGACGCTATTTGTGACTATTTGAAGTCCATGAGTTCCTCGAGTATTGATTTTTTTTTCCTCCTTATGAAATGTTAACGTGTATTTTTATTCATTCACCTGCCTCTAGCTGTTCCTTACTAAAGGTTAAGTGGTTGTGAAACCACATGCGCTACAGAATCCAAAGCAGCTGTTTTAAACTCTTGAACAAGTAGTGCCTTGTAGCCCCAAGGGCAGCTGAGGGTGGGCTCTCTCTGACCATCTGGAGGTTTTAATGTGTTCCGTTCATCTCAAGCCAGCATGGCTTGCCAGAGTTGGGGTCACTGTGCTCGGAGACACTTCAGGAGGGTGCTCAAGGGGGCTGTGCTCTGCAGCCTCCTGGGCCTCTCCAGCAGGTGCACTTGCATTTTCAATTTGAGGCTGTTTTTCTTACCTTCTGCAGGCACTCATACACAGAACTGTTATTACTCGTTACTGCATGTTGCTGATTCATACTCAGAGGGAAAAGTAATTTTGTCTTCAACACCTCTTCCCTGTCATGTAAGGCATATGTTAATGAAAGACAGATTTTGGCATCCACTTTCCTCTGTAGCTTTGAAGCCACAATATAAGATTCATTATAAATGAAGATGCAACTGTTATTTTACTTCTATTTATATTTATAACAACACCAAAGCCATCTTGCAGGTACCTTTGTGCCTCTCAAATCCCAAACCATATTCCAAGAAATGCTCAACATTTTATGCTTGAATTGGCATTTATGTGGCATTAATGTACATACAATGTTTTAAAATAAAGATGTTTTCACTCATATTTTATTACTGACAATCCCCGAATTCACATCTTTTACATTATACTAAAGCCGAATCCCTTGGAAGACATTTTAAGGGCTTTTTCAGACTGCTTTTTTTTTTTTTTTCTGTAAGTGAGGAGTATGCAAGCGATGGGTGCTCCGCTAGCTGGCTCGCTCGCTCGCTCGCTCGCTCGGAGGGGAGCCAAGTGGAAGCCTGAAGGGGGTGGGGTGGGAGCAGAAGTAAACATATGCAGAATGCTGAAAAGAACTGATTGAAAGCTTTTCTTTGTCATTCCTCTCGGTTCCTTTCCTTCTTTTCCTTCCCAGTTTGTTAACTGTGGACAAGTGCAACGTACTTATTTCATAGAATCACTGGATCTAGAATGAGCTGTCACCTTGTAGACTGTCTCATCCAAACTCCTACCCATTGCTATAATTCTCTGCTTGATTCAGGAGCTCTTTTTCTTCTCCAGCAGCTTTCCCAGCATCATGTGAGCTATCGATTAAAAGTGCGCTGATGAGACTAGAGGTTTTGGAATCAGACAGTTGTGGATCCAAACTGTGGCTCCACCACGGATTGGCGGTGACATCCTGGGCAAGTTACCCCAAATCTCAGAGCCCCAGTCTCATCTGTTAAATGGTCTGAATAGAAATGAAGTCATAGGAGTTTGAAGATTAAATGAAGTAATAATGTAATATATAAAAATATTGTATATAAAAGACTCAGCACTGGTTGCTAAATTAAGAGTAGCTAAGTGGTTCACAAGGAACCAAGACCCATACTTTCTGTTTGACTCTGAGGCAATACTTTTCCACCATATCTTACTGTCTTTCTCACAGGGTCTCATAAAACCACTGAAAAAGTTTCTGTTGCTGGAATACTCTGTATGCTGCCTTGTAGACTGTAGATGTTGGTATTAATAACAATACCTCACATATATTCAGTGCTTTAGAATTTACAAGGCACTTTCACAAGTCGGGGAGGGGGGGAATACCCAGCCAACTTGTCGTCTACTGATGACTAATGGAGGCAGGAAGCAGGAGCAGCGGAGGCTCTGAAAGAGGTCTATTAGTGATGCAAATGTGAAGTTATCTGCACTTGTGAGGAGCATAATAAACATTAAAACCAATTAGAAGTAACCACGAGCGATATATTCAGGCTTCAGAACTTGGCTTTGAGGAGTTGGAAAACCATAGAAATACGGGATAGGAGTCTGGGGGCAAGAATTTAATCTACCTGAAGTTTAGCAGTCTAAATAAATATGGGTGAGTTTTCACATACTAACTAGAGTATAGTAACTATTTAGATTGCAGAATGGTAGAAACCTTGATGTGTTCATAATTTAGAGACAAAGCATATGGAAATGAGTCAAGCAAAGCAAATAATTTCTGAGAAGTCAACATTAACTGGGTGTTTCAATACGATAAATGTGTCATACTGAATGCAAAACTTTTAATGATAGAAACTGTTACCTTGACTTTCTTACAAACTTCTGAAACAGTTCTTCATGTGTGAGAGTTTTTACATTTGGAAAATGCTCAAAAGTGAATTTTTAGAAGTGGAGAAAAATGGAGGGTGCGTTTTTAATATAGAGTATTTCATTGTTTCTGTGTCGTAAGAAGACGAAGGAACATCTTTTTCTGTTAGAAAGAAAATGGTCCTTTTGAAATTCAGCTCCCTCAGAAGATGAATTTTTAAATCTTAAACTCTGCCTAACTAACGGGTCCTAGCTTTATGTTCATGAGGAAAAAATTAGAATTTTATGCAGCTATCAAATATTTTAAACTAATACCCAAGCAGATACATTTGCAACACTTCATGATTTTTTAATATCAATAGGCAATATTCCAAATCAGGGCTTTCTCTCCTTTTTTCCCCCCTCTCTGCCAAAAATCTATATTTTGTCTAGCAGCAAACTTTAAGTAGGGGGCTGATTTAGGTGGGCTAAGCAAGAGAAAGACTGACCAGACAAGTAGAAGACACTGGTAGAAATGGCCCTAACCGAGCAGCCATGTGGCATTGGAGGTCTATGCTAGACAGAGCCCAAAAGAGCCCAGTTTGTGTCTCACAGTCCAAATTTGGGTGATGTATTTTTGAAGTTTCTAAAGGTTAACTACATGCTATAATACGTTATAGAAAGACACAAAGCTGAATTTTACTGTGCCAGTCAAAAGCCTGGCTTGAATCTGCTATTTAGGACTGAGAGAGAGTACAATTTACATGTGTGAGAGTTAGAGAACAATTTTACCTTCTGTTGTTTTTAAAATCACCTTAGGCCATGATTTTTAAATTGAGACACAAGAAGATCTGCTGGGGTTCCCATAGCAACATTAACTTATCTAACTGCCCTTGTTGTATGTTATACTTTCGTGACTAGTTTGGCTTTTAAATGTACACTTTAATTATGAAATACAACTTAGTGAAGAGTCTCAGGCACATTTTAACTTCTGCATTTATTGACTGATGCCATGTAAACCGAAACCTTGATATTGTACTTCTGAGGAATTGCTACCAAGGCAAGTGTATGCAAAAAATCTTTATGTGGTCTTCCTTGCCCCGATATCTGACCTCACTGCATTCCATTCCACATAGGATGCCTCAATCTCTCTAAATATATTTATAACATGCCATGGGTAGGATACAACCTCAGATTGCTCCAGACTAGAGAATTAGAACCCAATGTGCCCTCTATTCAAGGCTGTCTGGCAGCTGACTCCCCACCCCATCTTTTCTCCATGATTCATCATCAGGAACGGCCCACACCAAACACACTTGTCTTCTCCCCATCAAGGACTAGCCTGACACCCACCGCCCCCCAGAACCTGATGCTCCCCCCTTCCTTCCCACCAGCTAATCTTTCTCTCTCTTTGGAACCACTATTGCTCCTGCTGTTTGTGACCGGGCAGCAACCCTCCTCTCTTTTTCTGGTAACAGTGTCTTTTATTTTCCTTTGAGGAACTTTCCTCGACTCCATACATTCAGGTGGCACCGTCAATGAAGCTGCCCTGCCCCAAACTGTCAAGAGATGAATCCATGACCCAAGTTGGACCAATCACATTCTTCCAGAAAACGGAATTTTACGTGAATTCAAAACGGAAAAACAGTGGGAACTGAATTTTTCCAGTGGTGGTCCTTTAAGAGATTGTCCATTTCTTCCAGATTTCTGTGGCTCATAACCAAAGTGTGCTAGCTAATAAGTTCCCTATTTGAGTACCTGCTTATATATTATCTGAGATTGTGATTTAGAGGCTTGGGATGTGCACATTTTGCTTTGCCAGCCAGATCCTATCTATGCTCTCTGAAGACAGGGCTGGGTCTGTATTTACTGTATTAGTCCATATAATTTAGCACAATGTAAGTACTCGGTATATGTTGTATAACAAATGGAAAACCAATCTCAGAAACTCCACTTTTACAAAGTGCAATTTGCAAGCCAACTTATATCCTTTTTGAGGCAAGGTGGCAATAAGAATTGTCTTGGGTATAACAGTTGTCTTAAAGGGAGCTTACAACAACTTGTACACCTAAGAATAGCCTGAAAATAATCTTAGCATGGGTCATACTTCCCCAATTTTAGGAAAGGAAAGAGAAACTAAAATTCTATTTCAGACATTAGTCTCTGAATTAAAAAAAAAAAAGAGTTTTGGGGAAAACAGACAACAAGAACACAAACAATTCACCTAGGCCTTGTGACTTGCCAGGGAAACAAGGAGTGCTCCCTCCCTGGTATCAGATAAGAGAGGAAGAGAGTTTAACTGTGTTAGACTAACGCATAAACAAGTGGTTTTTTTGCACTTCTAAAAAATGGCAGGGTATGGTTTCTCAGAATCATCTGACTTATATCAGTAATTTAATTGAAAGCTTATAAAATTCAAAGTACAAACAAAATGGTTAGACATAATAAACCCAAACAAGCTTGAGCATATTAAGCTTTGAAAACACAGAATATGGTACACTTTTCCAAATCATTTACGAGTGCTTAAACAAAAGAGCTCACCTATGATAAATAGCAGGATATACAAATTCTCTTTTCTTCTGATTGTCCTTTCAAAAATGAAAGATCTACGGAAGTCTTTGTACAGTGTAATCCTCTGGTTTGTACCTTAACATAGTACATAATTCAGCCATGAGAAAGGAGTGAAAATACCAATTTAGAGGTTTTTTGAGTCGAGTATAATGGTTTCTGGAATTTGCCTTGAACCCACACTCGGTGCATTTTCACTTGTTTTTTCCTATTCACTTGTAATCGACGATCAACCAGATTTTGCTTCTCGTCTAACCCAGCCTTGCAGAACATATTGTGGACTTCCCCTGTGAGACAAAAATGGCAATCAAGTGTATATGTGACAGGGGCACGGTGGTGGGGGAGAGGAGGACAGTCAGGGACAATGGAATATTAATGGAATGACTGACCATCTAAATTTCACTTATACCAAGAAACTCCCTAGTACAAATTGGTTAAGGAAACCTGTGAAACCAAGTGGACTTCTTCTACTTCACAGAAATACACCAAGTATAAACAGCTTACTATAGCAGGCATAAACGGATATACAATACTACTGGGTGCAGATTTCAATATTTTGAAAGGTGCCCTCTGTTCTGAGTTTTTGTTGGTTTGCAGAGACCCCAAATGGCACATTATAAAAGTACTCACATAAGTTTGGAGAAAATCCTTGAATGCAGAATTCATTTTAAATGCTTTTTTAAAAATGAGGAATTGACAAGAGGTAAGTAATTTTCTATGGACTCTTAACATCAAATTCCCTCCTCTGGCTGTGGCATGTCATCATTTTTTTTTCATATCTGGGCTAACCATACTTCCCAAATGGAACAGACTACACCTTCATTTGGGCATAAGGATGAAACAAGTGATTCTTTAAAGCAGTTTCAACTGGAAAAAGATTAAAAGACAAAAAGGTCATTTTCAAGCTTTCACATAGAACAGTTACAGTGTGGTTACAGAGTAACCAAAGAGAGTTTTGTTTTGTTTTGTTTTGTTTTAAGATTTTATTTATTTGACAGAGAGAGACACAGCGAGAGAGGGAACACAAGCAGGGGGAGTGGGAGAGGGAGAAGCAGGCTTCCCGCAGAGCAGGGAGCCCAATGCGGGGTTTAATCCCAGGACCCCGGGATCATGACCTGAGCTGAAGGCAGACGCTTAACGACTGAGCCACCCAGGCGCCCCCCAAAGAGAGTTTTTACAGCTAATTATTTTCCCTTAGAGATAAGCATACCTTTTGTAAAGAAATATGCTCTGGTACCATCTCCTCGAACATAAAAATTTTCAGATAAGCAATGCCCTAAAAAACATAATTGTGATCAGAGAAACTTAGTATTCCTTAAAACAAAACAAAAACTTGACATAAAATATAAACAAAGCATTCTTTAAAACACATGAAAAGAATTCCAAACTGAATATACCCCTTTTAAAACGAAGCTGAGTCTTATCATATCTTCCATAGTCCCGAAATAACAGCATTCCTCCAGGTTTCAGTAAGTTGGACAGTCGGTTTACGACGCCTTGCATCCTTTGAGAACAAAGCAAGATACTGTCTGCAGAAATCTTGTTTTACATGCCACATTTAACTTTCTTAAAGACAAAATAAGGAAAGCTCTATGGGGCCAAAAAAGTCTCACCACAAACATAAGGGCAACAAAACCAAAAACACTTTGTACAGAAAGGAAAAAGAATACCAAAACTTGCTAAAGGCTCGGATTCAAAAGACCTAGAGTATTAAGTCATCACCCAAATGACCAGAGTGATGTCTTTGCAGAGCTTGATATATGATGTCAAAGCTGTACTGCAAAACTACAGAGATGGTTCCTGGTATTTATATCAAGTTACAGTAGTTCCAAGGCAGATAAACGCCAAAGTCGCTTCCTTTTCCTTGCAAGATAAAAAATATGGTGTAGCCATCCCAAATTGCACTTATCTAAACAGAGATCATGTTTCCTCCAAAACTAGCTCCTTCTCCTTTATTTAGTTCAAAGGTACCATCATTCACTGAAGTGTTACACCTCAGAGATATCCTTAACCCCTTTTCTTTTCCTCCTCTTTCATTAGCCTCTCCACAACCATCTGGTCATCCAATTCTAGGTCTTTTTCGTTTAAACTGACCTTTTGTCTCCTTTTTGTTTCCCTTTGGTAGTCCTTTAATACAAATTGCTACCTCCTTAGGCCTGGGAACAGAATACTTCCTAACATGCTTTATTATTCCCCCTGTTAATTCTTCCTGTATTATCAGTGAGGAGTTATTCTGCTTAAAATGATGGTTTTGTCAAATCATCCCTTTGCTCAAAAATGTTCATGACTTTAATCCATAGGATAAAATCTCAATTTCTTAGTTGGGCCCTTAAGATCTCTTACAACTGGCCTCAATCTCTCCAACATCTTTCCCACCACGTCCTAATGTGAAGCATCAGCTCTGGCCAAACTGTTACATGCTAGGCTCTGAAGCAGTCCACGCCTTTGTTCACGTGGTTTCCCCTCAAAGAATTCTCTCCTTCTCACTTTCTGCCTATTTAAATTCTAGTCACACTCCAAGCCCCAGCTCAAGAATACTGGGAAGCCTTTACTTTCTTTCTTTTATTATTTATTCTTTTCATCTGGCTCCCAATCAAATACGACCCCTTGTGACTGCTCTTGACTTAATGTTTTTGGTTAAATGTTCATGGTCTTATGTGCGATTATGGGTCAGAGATGGCAAAGATTTCAGATCTCATATCAATGCCGAGTGACTGACATTGGCTGCTTACAGAGCTCACCAGGAATGACAATCAGGGTACAAAATCAGTTATGAGTGTCTGCCCTGAGCAGAGAATGGTAAATGGCAGCCCGTGTGCTGAGTCCTTGCCATCTCTGCTTTATCCACGTTACTTAAAGCTTCTAGATTTTCTTATTTTAAAAATGAGGAGTTTGCATCAGATAATCTGTAAATGCCTTCCAATGAAAACACTGTTCAGTGGAATTAAGGAGTGAAAAGCCAGATTTATGTCAGGTTATGAAGGAAGTAGATAGTGAGAAAATGAAAGTAACTATGAAAACAAGATAGAAATATAACAGAAAGAGGTAGCATAATTAAATGAAATGCTCTCTTAAAAAACTGGAACATAAGTACATGAAAGGGAAAAAAAGAAAAGTATTTTTCCTTGTTTATTTTGTTAGAGGTTATTTTCACACTATGTTTATGGTCTTGGGCTTTGGCAATTAAAGAAAACCATATCTAAACCTTAAAATATTCACTTTCAGGATAAATGTCTTATGTACAGAGAAAAATATCTTTCTGCAATTACTACTAAAACAAATATGAAACATAAATGCAGAAAAACAAAGAGCCAAAATGCAGCCATCTCCCTCTGCAAATCCTTTCTTCCCAACTATCCTTTAACATCTGGGGTTGTAGGTAAAGGCAAGGGTGAGGAGCTGCTTTTCTTCATCAGCCCATCTTGCTTGGCTCAGTGCCAAGTTCCAGAGTCCTGAGGACTGCAGGTGGGCATGGGCTGGGGGAGATGGACAAGACAAGAATGCGAGAGGGCCCCTTTTCTTTCTTTGACGTGGGCCAACTCTGCTATCCTCATCTACCTCTAGATGGAGGGTGAGGAAAAGGAAGAGAAGAGATTAAAAAAAGGAGTATTATATTGATTGCCTACACTATGCTTGGATCTGTGGTAAACATATTGTACTTTCTTTTATTTCAGTGATAAGGACAGTTAGCTCTTCTTATGGTTTATTCCCATTTAAGCTGGGTCTCCCAGACTCAAGGTCTAGCAGAACTGCTCACCATTCATTTGTGCATGGATTTTCCAAGCTGGCAAGAAGCCACTTTTCTAAAACTTTCATGGGGCTGAATATGCCACCACAGTCCCAAATGACCCTAAAGATACTGTCTTTTCACTTACTGTTGCCTTCCTTCTACTCATTCATCTTAGTTTTAGATTATTTCCATATAGGTAAGAAAGTGGCTAAGGACATGATACATCTGAATTTATTTTATAATAAATAAATAGAATGAACATACTGTAGGGTAACAGTAATCTTTCCAAGACATCTGCTTCCCCTTCTTTTTAACATTCAGTTCAAATCATGAGAAAATACATTATCTAAACTAATTTCAAGTAGTGTTTTTGTGGTCTTATTTGGAATTTAAACATTTCCTGTTATAGGTGTAAAATAGAAAATCTTGTTCTCTATCCACCTACTCCATCCTTTTAACTATTCATTATTTTAACTATGAAACAAAATACATAGATGACATCTCTCTACCAGTACCTGAATGATGCCAATATTCTAAACAGATTAGCACAAAGACATAGATTATAGAAACTGGGAGGAAAAGGTAGCTTCATGGAATGTGATATCTCTCACCAGGTGCAAAAATATGTTTCATTCAGATTTATTTGGAAATTTAATTTGTCTTTCAACAAGCAATCAAAGTGCTCTTCTCTAAATGAGAAGTAAAAGGACTGTAAAGGGTCCTAGTGAGTTTGTAATTGCAAAGGAAAAAGCACACGTTAACTCAGCTTCTTTGGGAAAGGGTCACACTCCTCAAACAAAGACTGGTTGATGTCAAGTCTGTACCTAGCAGCAGAGGAACTTTCCGGGGGCTGAATCTACTACCACAGCAGAAAAACCAATTTTAAGAAAACTTACAAATAAATGCACAACTCTTGACACCACACGTGTGCCTTAATACATATGAGGTGGCAAAATTTTAACAGAAGTGATTATTTTATTTTAACGGCTGGTAATATCTCTTTCTGCTTCCTCTCTGGACATGTTGACTGTTTCAAAACATTGTGTGAACAAAAAATTTAAAGCATAAATATTTAAATGATGGCACTAGCCAATCTTAGATTATAAAGGTCCAAGGTTAATCTGGCAAATCTTGAGTACCCTACTTCCCTGGAGGACTTCTTTAGAACAAAATTTTTAAAGCCTGTCGACAGACCGGTGTGAAACCAGATTCACAGCCTACCTCTTCACGAACATTCAGTAAGATGCTAAATCAAAGATGTTTGTTTCTGATCACCAAGTACAATTTCCCTCTTGGGAGTCTATTAGGCTGTTCTGAATTTGTAATTTCCTTGAAGCACTGTCACTTTTAATAGGTATGTGTCTTGCCAGAATATGCTCACTTCTCACTGACAGTGATAGAAAGCTAATGAAGCAGTTTGACCAGTTTCTTTCTCCAAGTCTGAAGAAAGGAAAAACTGCATTTAAAAGGCTGCATGTTCTACACTGTGTAGTTCACTAAATCATAAATTTAAGAACTGTCACTTTTTTTTTTTTTTTGATAGTTCTGAAAACCACGATTGATAAAGGAGCTTTACACATTTGCTTTGCCCTTTTGTCTTCGGTTACCTGTCAGGATGAATGGAAGAGAGCACAAAGACAAGGAGAATGACATCCAGGATCCCATCTGGAAAAGGGTAGGGTAAGCCCTCATCACAGACGTCATGGACAAAGGCACAACACTGGGCTGCTCTGTAGGATGAGTGCAACTATCATGATAAAGGAATAAAAAGAAAAAAAAAAAGCAGTTAGCTGAATTCTAGCATTTTCCTTAAAATAAAAAGGTCAAACTTTATATTTCTCCCTAGTGCCTTTCCTCTGTAAATCTGAATGCACTTTATTTCAGATTCAGTATTCTGTTAGCTTATTTGAAGCTGCCATAAAAAATTAAGTCTTGCACTTGGACTCGATAACAAATATTCTTCACAATCCCTCTTTAGTTTAAAAAGAGGCGTAGGGCAGGCCTTTGAGTCAGTAGGCAGCATTGTTGGAAGTCTACCCTATGTTACTTCAGAGGCACTGAGATGGTCCTTAGCTCTCTCTCCCACTGCTTGTGCCACACCTCCTTCGGCTTAAAATACAAATATCCTCTACTACATAATCAAAAATTAGATAATGGTAATGACAGCACAACTCTGTAAATATACTAAAATCACTGAATTGTATACATTAAAATGGTGAATTCCATGGTATGTGAACTGTATCTCAATAAAGCTGTTATTTAAAAAAACTAGACACACACACACACACACACACATACAAAACAACACCAGAAGGATATATACCAAAATACTAACCTCGATTCACCATAGGACTCTAGCAAGTATGATTATAGGTCAATTTTATCTTCCTGTTTAGGCTTTTCAGTATTTTAGAAAATGTCTACCATGAATAACTATTACTCTTAATATCAGAAATTAAGTTCCATGTACTGACTATACATTTCTGTTAGCAGAATTTCCATTCCTTTTCCATCTCCTAAAAATACTTTTTGCTAAGGGAATGTTTACTAGCTTTTGGGGATTGGTCAAACAAGTCCAGGCTCCCCACTGCTTTCCCAACGGTCTAGGACAGTTTACATTTGTATCATATGCCTTCTCAAATTTTTTTAACTTCAAGATTTTTAATTTAATGAGCGCCTCCTATGTGTCAGACTATGCATAGGGCTCTAGGGATATAAATATGAATAAGATCACCTTGTAGGGGGCGCCTAGGTGGCTCAGTTGGTTAAATGTCCGACTCTTGGTTTCAGTTCAGGTCATGCTCTCAGGGTCCTCAGATCAAGCCCCATCCTGAGATCAAGCCCTGTGTCAGGCTCCACACTGGGCAGGGAGCCTGCTTAAGATTCTCTCTCCCGAGGCGCCTGGGTGGCTCAGTTGGTTGAGTGTCTGACTCTTAGTTTCAGCTCAGGTCATGATCTCAGGGTTGTGAGACTGAGCCCCACGCTGGGTTTCACGCTCAGTGGGGAGTCTGCTTGAGATTCTCTCCCTCTCTCTCCCCTCCTCCAGCTTGTGTGCATGCTCTCTCTCTAATACATAAATAAATCTTAAAAAAAAAAAAAAGATTCTCTCTCCCTCTCCCTCTTTCCCTCCCCTCCCTCAAAAAAAAAATATATATATCACCTTGTAGGAGTTGCTGACCTTTCTAGGACCAGTACCTTCAACTTTATTTTAAATTCAAAACAACTATCATTTTAGGGTGATATCTTAGGCATCAGCTGATGGTATGATTCCGAGAAAGAGTAAAAGCTCAGTTAAAAATGGCCACAGATAATATTTGAAACATTTCAAAAATACCACATCAGCAACAACAAATTAGATCCTTACCTGGCTCTCTTTAAAGAAAATATGAGGCATACCTTTACTAGCTCCACAGCTCCGGAAGCAAAATCACAACAATAAAGAAAGGACTCTGGAGCATTCCTATGAAAATGGAAACAGTATTTAAATCTAGAGTTCATCTATGCTCAGATTATAGAAGAAAGGAAACTGTAGGCTTGAACTTGTAAAAAAGTATTTCTCTAATAGAATTTTGGATGACAGCTGGCTTGTTGTTTCTTTTTAGATATTGTTCTCTATAATGGTGTGTAGGTGCCTTCACGTTGCTTCTGAAATAGCACTGCCTCAAATACTTGCCATTAATTACAGGGTAACTTTCAAATTCCTGTCCTGGCTTTGAAGTTCTCCATTATGTGAGCCTACTTGCCCTTACATCCCATCACACTTTCACCTGGGAAACCTCCAAAGCCATCCATCATCACTGCTCCATCTTCCTCCTGCTACCCCCCACCTCCCCACACTTTCTTCTGTGCCTTCAGCCAGCAGGCCTGTAGCTCCTCACAGCTTAGTCAAGTTCTACCCCTGTGCAAGGACTCTCAGACCCCTGTGTCCTTGGTGCTTCAGTCCCCCTTCTATGTGTATAACTCATTTGGTTCTTGGGCCTCTCAGAGAGGCTCTGATGCCCCTAATGGAACAGAAACATATATATAAGGGGCTGGGGAGATGGGTTAGCCCGGTGATGGGTATTAAGGAGGGCACGTATTGAAGGAGTACTGGGTGTTATATGCAAACAATGAATCATGGAACACTACATCAAAAACTAATGATGTAATGTATGGTGACTAACATAACAAAATAAAATTATTAGAACTGTTTCAAAATCTCAAAAAAAACATTTGTATATTTTAATAGCATGTAAATACAACTTCTAAAAAAGAATAAAACACTAATATATTAATTCTTAGTTATCTTCTCAAGTTATGATCAAACATTTATTAAGCCTCATGTATATACCAAGAATTAGAATACAAGGTAGTAAATGAAATTGTCTAGTAAAATAGTAAGAGTATAGATTTTGGAGCCAAATAGACCTGCGTTTAAATCCTGAATTTGCCACTTATTAACTCTGTGAAGTTGACTTAACTTCTCTAAGACTCAGTTATTTTATTTACAAATGTAAATAAAGTCAGTCATTTTTTGGCAGGTGATGTTTACCCATATGAAGGTCTTGAGTAGTTTTAATTGGCCTCCACTGAACTTAGACAAGTTCTATTTGGCCTTTACCTGAAATTCAGTAACAATGTCTGGACCCTGGTTACTCATGGGCACGCATATACTTTGAATTTTGTGGGCCAGTACCCTTCCTGATTATCCCTCGTATGCTGGTATCAAATAATCCAGGCATCATGTTACTTAATACCATGTCTGAATTGCAGAAAGAGATTGGTATGTCATTAAACAATAATTATAACTATGGTCCTAGCTCTTGCGGGTTTTATAGCCTAGTTGAGGACATGACTGGTTTTATATAGCTTCTATTAAGGTTGTGGATAGGGCAGAGTTCCTAAGAATTTTGAAGGGGGGGGAAATAGCATTGCTGAGTGGGGAGAAGGGTAAATGGTATAAGGGCTTAGAGATGGGAGATATATGCCAGGGATAAGAAGCAGAGTTGATCCCGAGAGCTCAAACCAGTATGTCGCAGGATATACAAGTAGGCCTTGAAACACATAATTAGGACTTCTAATTTGATTCAGGAGATATTTCAAGCAAGGAGGACTACTAAATAAATATGAAATACAAGCACAAATATGTATTCCACAAATAAAATCTCACCCAGGCACAGATTATACTCTTAAATGCTACCCATTGATGGATACTACATTCATGTATAACACATTCATTCTGCGGCATTGGGGATTTGCATTCAATTTAAGATCAGTTAAAATATGGTGAATAAGATTTGGTTATGACTTGCACTGCTTGTCTTTTCCATCTGTCCCATATAAAAAAACAGTGCTTTATTGTAGCCTATAGCCCTACTGTTCCCTACGAAATCCATATATTTGTGACCCCTAACTTGCTGGGTGGTCACATGTGTTTGAAATTTTCTCAGGAAGAACTCAGATGCATATAGCCCTATGTGATATGATGGCTAAGGGCAAGGGCTCTGGAACCAAACTGCCTATGGTTTGAATCCTGGCTTTACCACTCAGTTATATGATCTTGGAATAGTTACTTAATTTCTCTGTAACTCCATTTCCTCATCTATAAAGCAGAGATAAATATGACATTTAAGGTCATTGTGAAGATTGAAGGGATTCATATAAGTTTCCAGAAAGGTGCCTAACTCAGAGTAAACACCTAATAAATGTTAGTCATTATTATAATTGTTGTTGCTGTTGCTATTATTATTATTATTATTATTATTATTATTATTATAGGAAGAGCTGCCTCTGCCTTCTAGGAACTTAAAAACTTAAGAACTTATCATGATTCTATTAAAAACTTCCATATAACTCAAAATGCTTTTCTGGACACTGGCACATCTAGCTCATTATAAAAGGTATGCAGTCAACCTTTGGGCAGTGGTTACTGAACACCCACAAGATATAGAACAGTCTAGCAGCTAAAGGAAAGCCTGTGCCATCTGCCACGTGTCCTACCAGGATGGCAGCATGACCTCTGATATTGAATTCCCACTACAACAGCAGCCCAAGTTGAAGTCTTGTGACCACCCAATGACTTTCCAGAACTTTTCTGTAAAATCAGCTGACTGCCCTGGCCCTTCTCCCAGCAAGCAGGTGTAAATATCACTACTACCACCATACCACAAAGCACTCTCTTGGCAGGGGGTTTAAGCATTAAATGATCCTTGGAGAATGATATGACCTCTCAATTCCAGAGGTCTAATTCTGGTAAAATATTCAGAAAATGTAAGACATTAATCCTATACTCTCCAAAAGTAATACAACATAATTTCTTAGGTGGGAAAAAAGGTCTAATTCTCCCTTTGGAAGGCTAATCACTGGTTGCCTTTTAAAGATGAGTTAATTATCTTAGGTTATCAAGCTACAATGATTAAAAAAAAAAAACAGAGCCGAGACGTATCAGGGAGTGAGGAAGTATCAGGGAGTGAGGAAGTAAGTGCATGCAATTATTCGTTGGAGGGAGAAGTAAAGAGGGAAAAACAGAACTAACAAGTGGGAATTCAGAGACATTAGTCACTATCTATTGAGCTCTAAATATCTGTATTACACTGTTAGGCTACCTGGAAAATCAGATTCTGGTAAAATATGCTTTTTACTTCAAGGAACACACGCAGTGGTTGGAGAGACAAGACTTAAAGAAATGATATGCTAAATAATACCTTGAGATGGATCATAAAGTAACATATTATCAATTGCCACAGTAGTAAATTTATGTGTATTGTAAGCTCAGAGGTTACTGGGGTGAAGGAAACTGGGTATGTGGTATAAAAGAGCAGGAAATATTGGCCCAGAAATGGGGGAAAGGGAAAACAAAGAAAATAAATACAAAAAGAGAAAGGTCATTCAGGACTGCAAATTTGCCACCATCACTTCTGCCTGGCCTCTTTAACTGGTAATCTAATGGTATTAGGGAATTACTATTTATATGTTAGGCTTAGAATAGTAATGAAGAATGTACTGATTTTTTTGGAGTTACATCATAAGTATTTAAAAATAAAGTGTCATGATGTTGGCATTGTGTTAACTGTTAAATTGAGGTGGTGGGTATATGGGAATTCACTGTATTACTCTTTACTTTTCTGAATGCTTTTACATTTTCACAAGGAAAAGCTAAAAAAATAGCATCATTAAAATTCAAAATACACACAGAGAAAAGACTGAAAGGGATTATAACAAATGTGCTGACAGCAGCTATGTTAGGATGATGGGGATGATGGGTGATTCTCACCCCCCTCTCCTCTAATGGAAATGTTCTGCAATGCGCTCATGTCAATTTTATAATGGAAAAATAATGTGAAAGCTATGGTGTAAACTTAAAAAAAAAAAAAAAGACCAGCCATTGGTAAAACGTGCTAGAAAAAGCTTTGTGAGGAGTGTCGTCTTCATCACAGAGATACTACAACATATACGTGAGGTGGTGAACAGGAAGGACGCATCAGGAGAACACCTCTGTCCCTATCATCTATGTCTGTTTTTTTGTCTTTGGGTTAGTTGCTGTTAGCTCTAAACAATTTCAAGTCTGGAGACAATCATTTGACAAAGGAAGGCCTTACACTGGGTGTGGCTCCAGAAGTGATGACAAAATAAAATGAGGGTTAAAGTATAAGCTTTAAATTCAATTCTCTGAGTGTAAAATGGCACCTCCATACCCGGGGGAGCAAATAGATCTGTTTAGCAATTCACAGCTGAGTGGAAGGGGGTCAAGTCTCTTGCTCTTTTCTTATTCTCTCATCCATGCACACACAAGCTTAAAAATTACTTCAACCCACGGCTGTGAAACACTCTTTTCAGAGTAATTCCTAGTTCACATAAAATTAGACACTAAGACTAAGACAATTCTTTTGAAATTTGTTTAAGTCATTGTTTATATGCGAACAAGAATACTACTGGCATATACGTGACATTTTTCCAGAATTTCTTAACGTCCCATACATATGTAAAATTTTGCAAGGTAAAACTAAAACTCACCGTAAAGTGTTCAAAATTGGAAAAACACTATTTCCAGCACCACAGCCAACCTAAAAAATCAAAAGAATAAACAAGCATCATGAAAACAAGGTTAAATTTTCCTCATCAATGTTAGATTTTTTTATTTAAAAAAAACTAGAAAAAATGTACTGGATCTGTAGGCACTGGAGGGTTTTCTTTTTCTTTTTTTTAAAAGATTTTATTTATTTATTTGACAGAGTGAGAGAGAGAGCACAAAGAGGGGGAGGGGCAGAGGGAGAGGGAGAAACAGGCTCCTTGCTGAGCAGGGACATGGGGTTCAATCCAGGACCCTGGGATCATGACCTGAGCCGAAACAGATGCTTAACCGACTGAGCCACCCACATGCCCCTTAGGTGTCGGAGGGTTTTCTAAACTCAAAAGCAATGGAATAAGTCAGAAGAAGAATACTGACAAATTTAACTATGGAAACATTTAAAATTTTTACACACCAAAATTCAAACCAAATTAAAAGGTGACCAACACAATGTAAAAAAATTAGCAATAAATCCGGTAAAAGGGTAGAGTAGTTAAAAAAAAATAACAGATAAATAAGCAAAGGAAATAAGAGTACAAAAGAAGTGCAAATAGCTTCTAAGCATTTGAAGAACTATGTGACCTAGTTAACAATCAAAGAAATGCAAATTAAAATGAGGTATAATTTTCATCTGTCAAAGAGGAAAGCACTTAAAAAAGAATATATTTTTAAAAGATTTTATTTATTTGAGAGAGAGACGGTGAGAGCAAGAGCGGGGGCAGGGGTAGAGGGAAAGGGAGAAGCAGGCTCCCCACTGAGCAGGGAGCCCAATGGGGGACTCGATCCCAGGACCCTGGGATCATGACCTGAGCTGAAAGCAGACACTTAACCAACTGAGCCACCCAGGTGCCCCTAAAATAGGAATATTCTAACCAATGAGGGTATGATGAAACAGACATATATTGCCATGAATTGGTATTAATAAAATTTCTTAGAAAGTGATTTGGCAATATATTTTAAGGGCATTAAATTTTTAAAATAAATTATGAGCTAGTAAATCTAACCCAAGATAATAAAAGAAAACACAGAAAGGTCTATACCCAAAGATATTTTCTGTAGAAAACCTGAAAACAATTTAAAAGCCTAGTATTGTAAAGATAGATGAGCAGAATTAAAGTACTTTCTGTAGAAAAATATTTTGCAACCATGAAAATATTTATAGAGAATTTTTAAGATAGAAAAAACTGCTTATGTTGCTTATGTTATAATGTTAAATAGAAACAAAGCAAAACCCCAAAATACAGGTACAGTGTAGCTCAACTGTATAAAACAGTATAAACAAAAGGGGAAAAGTCAGTAAAATGTTAAGCGTGGTTAACTCCCTTGTGTGTGGTAGATAATTTTCTTTTATCTACTCCTTAGCAAACTCTCTAATCAATATATATTACCTTTATAACCAGGAGGAAGAGATTTACTTTTAAAAATAGAAAGTCAAGGTCTACACTGGATCACAGCTAATTACATATCTCATTTATTTCTATTTCACTTAAAACAGGTTAATAACAGAAAGAGATAGAAATTAAGGCCAAAACTCTATTGGTATTTAAAACGGCCTTCAAGGGGTGCCTGGGTGGCTCAGTGGGTTAAGCATCTGCCTTCCACTCAGGTCATGATCCCAGGGTCCTGGGACTGAGCCCCGCATCGGGCTCCCTGCTCCCACTCCCTCTGCTGTGTTCCCTCTCTCGCTGTGTTTCTGTCAAATAAATAAATAAAATCTTTAAAACTGCCTTCAAGTTAGATATGAACACAAATTAAAAAAAATTAAAACCCAAACTTAGAACCTGATGATAGACATGCGTCCCTCAAATATTTTTTATGCACAGAAGTATACAGAACACTTATTTAGTTAGATTTGATCATTTTCATAAAGTCATATGGAATGTACATTTCAAAGTTATTTGCCCCCTCCCATCTGTGCCCTGGCCGGACAGGACCTCTAGAATTCTGAAAGTGGCGTTGCTCCCGGGAAACAATTCTGTTTTCAGAGGTCCTTTTCTGTGTTCTTCAGAGTCTAGGCTGGAAAACTGCGATCCCGCTTGGCTTTGCCTGTCTGATGAGCCACACCTTTTCTGATTATGATTTTTTTCTTCAGGCACAGGAGGGCAGCGTGTTCTTGAGAAACCATCAGCAGCACTAGTTTTTGCAGGATCCCATGATAATTCTTGCAACTTCTGTTCAGTTTTTTGATCAACTGGAATAATTTCAGGAAATTCCCTCAACAGCCAATTACGATCCTTGAAAAACTTATTCTTATGAATCTTATAAAATGTGTCCCAATATTTACTAGCTTCATTCTCATACTTAACTAAAAAAAAAAAGAGGAAAAAAAAAGATTTTACTATGAATTATGTTTACTATTAGTTACTATTTTAATAACTAAATATATTTGATAAATGCTGTTAAATATATTACAGACATCATTTATAACAATTACATTTACTATTGAATAATTTTATTAAATTAGAGTTATTTATCTGATTTCTTTTTTTTTTTTTTTTTTGCCTCTTACAGGTATTGATTCTCTCAAAATGTGTTAATGTGTGGGGTATTAGATCTTATTCCCATAAATCTGCTTCTGCCTTATAGTTTGGCCAATAAATTTTTGTGAGGAATATAATCAATGCAAACTACTTTCTATAGTCTAAATCTTGGAATTCTTAATAATCACATTTTCACCAATAACCTGTAGGGCTCTTTATTATCTTAAAGAAAGGACATCTCATTTTTTTATTTCGCTATAAATGTGGTTTCAACATGATGAATATCTTGGGCAAATTGGTAATCAGACAGGAAACTGCAGAATTATAAATGACATAATCTTAGAGCCAGAAGAGCCCATTGAAATAATCTACTCCAACTCCCTTGTTTTGCATTTGAACAAAGAACAGCACAGAGATATGAACCCACTTGTTCCAGGTCCTGGAGCCCTGTCACAACAGGCCAGGACTCCCAGAATCTAGGGGCAGTCCCATTCTTCACCCACCTCCAGAGGAATCTCTCCCTATTGACATCTCCTAGTATGAAGCCTTAAAGAGATATGCCTTTTTAAAAGAAATTTGCATTTTATGATGTTACCCCTTAGATTTCCCTCCGTCCCAGGGTCAGGGTTAGGTCAACAGTCTCAGAACTTCAGACAATTCTTAGCTTTCTGCCTCTTTTTATTTGTACCTTAAATTAATAAAATAATTAATTCACTCACTCCTTCACTCATCAAACATTTCTTGGACACTACTACGCACCAGGCCTAATCCCCGGGTGAAGAATTACTCCCACCCAATATAGACACGTGACATTTTTTAAGTGCTTTCAAAAAAGAAAAAAGACCTATTGATATAATTTCAAGATTTAATGTTGGGTGAAAAAGCAAAGTGTAGAACAGTATGTCTATGACACAGTCATTTGCTAGGAAAAAAAAGAAGATAAAGAACACATGTGCATACACAGAAACATAATGCATGTACACACATATTTACTTGTATATATACAGAATACTTCTGGAAGGAAATCACATAATTCATAATACTGGCTGCCTCTAGGGAAGGGAAACTGGGTGGCTGGGGGCCAGGGTTTGCAAAAGAATTATTTGAATTTTGATCTGTATGAAATGACTATCCCCCAAATAAACTAAATTACAAATAAAAACAATGGACTAATTTCTTTCATAATTTTAAAGAAGCCCCAACCCTCAGAACAAGCAGTTGCTTGTAGTCAGGTTCATCTTTGTTACAGAACCTTGTATAGTTTTCCTTTTCTTTCCATTTTTATCTTTATGGCCTTGTACCTGGATCTCCACCCATCTGGCCACAAGACTTCCTTCCCATCAAGGCTGAATCGTATCTGGCAGCGGCACTGCTATAAAGACAGAAACTCCCATCTATATTTAAGGTCTGAGAAATGAAAGTAGATCTCTGTAACAAAAGAATTATGTGAAGCTGAAGTCCAAAACATGCTCACATCTGCACTAATGGAAGAAAGCCCATTTATGTTTAATCTAAAAATGTTATATATTATCTTTAGAATAGTTCTATCTCTACTTTTAAGAACTGGAGTGTACCTGCTATACTGTGTGAGAAAATAAAACAACATTCTGAAATCAGATTCAGGAGAAATTAGGAAACTATCAAATTTCCCCAGGGTCTTCTCACACCTTTTCCCTTTTCCCTTAAAAACTCTCTTTGTAACTCACTCTATGCTGGTAAAAAATTTTTCTGTTTAATAAAAAGCAACCACCTAAGAACTACATTTAGTCAAATCTCTAGTATCTGAGTTTTCAATACCAAGCTACTGTGAAGTGAGTTTGAACCTATCAGTAACTAGAATGTAGTATTACACCTCGATTAATTTGTGGAAATATTCCCCTAGGAATTAACTGGGAGGAAGGGCGTAAATAGCAGGACCGCAACTTGAAATAAAAGATGTTCATAGCAGTGCTATTTAAAATAGGAAGAAGTGGGGGGCGCCTGGGTGGCTCAGTCGTTAAGCATCTGCCTTCGGCTCGGGTCATGATCCCAAGGTCCTGGGATCAAGCCCCGCATCGGGCTCCCTGCTCGGCGGGAAGCCTGCTTCTCCCTCTCCCACTCCCTCTGCTTGTGTTCCCTCTTTCGTTGCGTCTCTCTCTGTCAAATAAATAAAATCTTAAAAATAAAAAAAATAAAAAAATAAAATAAAATAGGGAGAAGTGGGAAATAAATACTCAACAACATAGGAATGACCAAGCAAGCCATGCAGGTCAAAACAGAGTAATCTTCTGTAGCAATTAAAATTTTTTTAAAATATTTTATTTATTTGTTAGAGAGAGAGTGTGTGTGAGAGAGAGCAGGAGCAGGGGCAGAGGGAGAGGGAGAAGCAGACTCCCTGCTGAGTAGAGAGTCCAATGTGGGCCTCGATCCCAGCACCCTGGGATCATGACCTGAGCCGAAGGCAGACGGACGCTTAACCGACTGAGCCACCCAGGCGCCCCGTAGCAATGAAAATTTAAAGGATAATGATAGTAACACAAAACACTCACACAGACCTGATATACACTGATTGCAACTCTAAAATTTATTTTATATTGATTTATAATAATCAGATGAAAATTTAGAGTGACAGTAACAATGTAATGGTTATTAGGTAGTTTGTTCTTTTGTAAAGTTTTATCACACAAAAACAGAATCTTAGTTGAATGCTTCATGGAGTCTCCTCATTTGATGAGAGGTTGAATTAGGGAATCTCTATGTTCGAAGTCTATGTACTTTCTTATTAAACCCCACGAATTTATGGAGAATATTAAACAGTGTCAGTTCTACAAACTACAAAATCTTGGATCGGATTGCTATCTTAAATATGAGCCCGTACTACTACTGTTTTAATTTCTACAGCTTGTAAAGAAGGTGAATGTGCAGCAAGGTGACTGGAGTCTGGTTCAGATTCCAAATGTATCAAGCATCTAAATTCAACCCTAGATTATGCAGTATTTAAAAAGGATCTGATTACTCTGAGAAGACCATGGTTAAGGGCTGCTAATACGTACTTCCAAGCCTATTCCAAGTATTTCCCACTCTCCAGGAATTAAGAGAAACAAACAAACATAAATCATTATACCAATAACAACCATAACATATATTGAGTCTTTATTATGTGTCAGATACCATGTCAAATGCTTTACTTGGATTTTTTTCCCATTTAATCCTAATAATACCTCTCAGACATATTATTATTCCAATTTACAGACAAAGAAATTCAAGGTCAGAGGAGACAGACAATTATCCAAGGTCACCTAGCTAGAGCCAAGACCTGGACCACGTCTATTGGACTTTAAAGATCATGTTCTTGGGGTGCCTGGCTGGCTTAATTGGAAAAGCATGTGACTCTCGATCTCTGGGTTTTGCGTTCGAACCCCACACTGGGTGTGGAGATTACTAAAAAAAAAATAAAAAAACTTCAAAAAAATAAATAAAGCTCATGCTCTAAACCATTACACTACATTGCCAACCTAACACAAAATCAATATTAAACCCCTTCAAAATATCTCTGAAAATAACCTGTTTTTCTGATTTTGTAGTTTCCTCTCATTATGAAGCATCAAACTGAAATTAAAACCCCAGTATGACATAATCAGTATGATTAAACTGTAAAAATAATGCTGATTGGAGGGAACCTTCATAAAAACAGATCAGAAATGCAGAATCAACTAAATACCATTTAATTTATATAAAATATAAACTATACAAGATTATATGATGAAATTATGATGAGCAATGGAAACATAAAACGCTCTATGAGAATAGATTGGTTTGTGGGATAGAAACAAAACAGAAACGGCACCCAGCATGGGTTGGAGTGAAGGCTAATGGGCCGGAACTTTTTTGTTCTTTGCTTTTTAAGTTGTGCTTTCAGCAGTTATCTCAATCAATGCTGGCAACTCATAGTTCCCAGTAAGGTGTGACAGCTTCTGAGACACCACAGAAGCTCAATCAAACTCACAATTATGGTTATGAGACAAGGTAAACACCTTCAGCATATGAGTTAATTTCCTGAACTTTGAAGGTATTTGTGATAACGGGAATTGGAAAAGCTATTTTCCTGACCATGAGTGAAAAATTTAGTTTTGGGGCGCCTGGGTGGCTCAGTTGTTAAGCGTCTGCCTTCGGCTCAGGTCATGATCCCAGGGTCCTGGGATCGAGCCCTGCATCGGGCTCCCTGCTCGGCAGGAAGCCTGCTTCTCCCTCTCCCACTTCCCCTGCTTGCGTTCCCTCTCTCGCTGTCTCTCACTGTCAAATAAATAAATAAAATCTTTAATACAAACAAAGCAAAAAAAAAAAAAAAAAGACAGAAAAATTTAGTTTCGACCTGCTGTTAACTCATCTCAAGTTCAGGCCAATAAAATTAAATATAGTGTGGAGAAATCTGCCCTTTGTTAATCTTGTCCAAATGATTTTCTATTTATTTATTTACTTATTTGCTTGTTTTAAAGGAAACTCTACCCCCAACATGGGGCTCAAATTCATGACCCTGTGATCAAGAGTCACATGCTCTACCCGACTGAGCCAGCCAGGCACCCCCAACCAACTTTTTTTTTTTTTACCAACTGATATTCTAAACAGGTATATTAATGATCAATTTTTCTTGGAGAAGCAGTTTTTTCCTTTCATTTTCCTAGGCTGTAGATTAATTGGTCTATGCCAATGGCAGTAAAAGGGATGTAGTGATGTGTTTAACCACAGACAGATGAAGCAAGTTCTCAATTATTCACTTATTAAATTCAATAATGCTGAGGGGATGACGGAATGTGATATACTAACTATACTTAAATATTCAGAATTCACCCTGAATCACATTGAATATCACAACTAAGAAACTGAATTAAACCATTTATGTATCTGCCATATACGATATGATTAATATTAACTATGAAAAATTATCCTGTTACAATGTAACAAAAAGCAATTTAGAGTTATTTTTGCACATCAAATATGCAAACACCTGAGCTCTCAAAGTTGGAAATCTCCACATATCACTGATAAAAGTTCATTGTCTACCTAAGAAAAAACTCTTGGGGCGCCTGGGTGGCTTAGCTGGTTAAGCATCCAACTCTTGGTTCTGGCTTGGGTCATGATCTCAGGGTCGTGAGATCGAGCCCCCTACTGCGCCCCAGCCTCAGGCTCAGTGTGTAGTCTGTTTGACATTCTTTCCCCTCCCCACCCCCCCTTGTGTATGCACATGCTCTCAATCTCTCTCTAAAGTAAATAATTAAATAAAACCTTAAAAAAAAGAAAACTTATGAAAAGTGTGTGTGTGTATATATATGCATATAATTTTAAGATTTTATTTTTAAGTAATCTCTACACCCAACACGGGCTCGAACTTACAACCCCAAGATCATGAGTCGCATGCTCTACTGACTGAGCTAGCCAGGTGCCCTGTGAAAAATATATTTCTAACAGTAATGCAGGAAATTTTAAACAACCAAAGCTGACTTAAAAACAAGTACTCTAAATTTATTAGCGCACAAAACTTTCAACTACTCTATTTTTTTTTTTTTACATAGGACACTTTTAAGTGGTAAAGGAATTCACAAGGTAAGGTATAGTGGAATTCTTTTACCATTTTGCTGGACATAGATAACTCACCCTAGATAGGTAATTATTTGCAAGAATATTTTAAAGTAAAAATAGCAGCTGCTTTTGTTATTAAGTTTTAAGAACCCATTACATTTTCTAAATAACCAGCTGAGATATAACACACTGGAGATGTTTTCAGGAAATAATAAAATATAATCATGTTAACTCAAAAACTGCCAAATGTATTTTCCTTATTTCTCTGAATTAACCTGCTTTTAAAAGAAATATGAGCTATCATAAAATTTAAAAGAAATTACCAAAAGGAAATGTGGAATTAAAATGATTAATCTGGGCATCTAAGTGAAAGAAAAATTGCTAACGAGAACTTGGATGTTATACATTTTAATCACAGAAATGAAATGTCAACCATCTCACAGCAAAAGACTGTACTATTGGTGATGCTTAAGCTCTTATTTTCAGAACTGTGAGGGTGTTTCCTGACTTCAGTTCTCACAACATCTGAGACAATAGGTGAGAAATGAGAAATGGGAGTGACAGGAGAGAGTGACACATGCAGAGACCAAAAGAAGTGTGCTAGAGAGGAGGCCAGCATGGCAGAACAACCAGTGTTTCCTCCCAGTGGCATTAAAATTCGTGAGATAAGATCAATAGACAGTGTTTGTGCTGTATAATGTCTGCGAATGGAATGTTCTGTGATGGGAGAAAACGTGTTCTTTCAAAGACTTAGGACTCTCCTGGATAAGAAGAGATGGTGGTTAACTAACAGAGGCACAGAATAAGAAACGGGTCAGAGCCTCCTTTGGGTTTTCACGAAGTTTGCGAGTCAAGCTTTTAACCGGATCCATTCACCTTGACCTGTATTCATCAGAGACGCTAAATATCAAACAGGAAGCCTCGCCCAGGGCTTCTGCAGCCCAGCAGGTCTCTGATCCCTGGCGGAGCCTGGCAGGTGGCTGGGAAGGTGTTTACTCTCAACACAGTTCCTCAGCACAAAAGTTCCCTTTCTTTGCCAACCTCACAGCAGCCTCAGTTGCTGCACTCTGCACCCTCGCTTACACGTGGTCACACTGTCACCCGCATGGTGGGGTCCTCTCCTTCGGCCGGTTCCCTGATGTGTGTGAAGTCCACTGCATGGAGTCATGCTCCAGGGCCGGGCTGGGGACCCAGCAGAAACCTCCATCAGTCTGAGCCATTTTAAAATGGAATCTTTAGTTCAGTGTCTCCACAGCAGCCAGAAAACTTGCTTAGAAAGTGACTGGACGTGCTAATAAGCAAACCAAATGCTTCAAAGCAGTATCATCAGTCCTCTCCAGCCTGCTTTCCCTGCTTGTATAGAGAGAGGCCAGTCACCACCTTTCTATTTCAGTCACACTATGGTTCGGTGGGAACTGTCATTTTCCTTTACTGCAGTTTCCAAGGCCCTAAAATAACCTTCTCATTAGCCTCACTCAAGTTCATTGTTAACATAAATAGGCCAAAATAGGCAGCCTCGTACAGAGCACTTTAAGGGAACATTATCAGCACTGCTCATCTATTTATGTCCTAAACAAATATTCAAGAGAGCATGAAAAAAATCCCTGGTTTTTCATATCAGGAAATACACTGTAGATAATTTTTAACTTCCTGGAAATGAATTAAGATGACTGATAACTTTTAGTTCTGTTTAGGTTTGACATGCGCTGTCCCATCCAGGTGGCCACGGGCAGAAGCTTGAGTAATGTGGAAAGTATGCCCGTGCAGCTGCTGGCAAAGAAGCAACGTCACACTTCCTCAGCAGCAGCGTGACAGAGTTCCTGCAAAGGAATGCAATGTTGGCTGATCGGTAAGCAGAACTGCCACGGGCATGCACCCACCAATCCAACGCCAACACTCCCTGGCCATATCCCACTCTGGAACTGCATGGCTGGAGCTCCTAAAAATAGAATGGTTCCATTGGAGTGGATCAGGTGCTCTTCTTTCCTGTCCACCCTCCAGGACACATTCATGCTTAGGATAAGTTAAGGATGAAGAGCAAACAAGGCCAGAGGATAAAGTAAGTCATCGATGGTGGCAGAGGACGAGACAGGGCAGAAGTGCCCCCTTCACTGCCTAAGAGCTATCTCCTTAGCTCAGTGTCCACAGCTACCTTTGCTTGCAAACCTTAGCCACAACTGTAGACTGAAGTCACTAGAATAACAATTAACTATCAGTGAGATTAGTATCTTCACTAATGCTTGGCTTGCACAGAGAATTCAAACATCTTTCCCAGGGGAGTTTCAGAACGTAGGATCAATCTGGAAACAAAATTCTATCACAGGGGTTGGCAAACTTTTCTGTAAAGGGCCAGACAGTAAGTAGTCTTTGTGGGCTATGGGCGGTCTCTGTTAATCACTAGTCAACTGCGTAGATAGAGTTCAAAAGCAGCCACAGACAATACGTAAACAAATGAGTATATCTGTGTTCCAATGAAACTTTATTTATAAAAACAGGCAGTCGGATGGATTTGGCTCCTGGCCATAGTTTTCGGACACTCGCTCTATCTGGTAGGCACACTGATACTGCTACAAGAATGATCGAGAAATCATGATGACCAAAACCAAGCTGTTCTATAAAACTAACCTAGGGTATTAGAAGCCAGAATAACAGTTGCTCTTTGTGGGGTCACAGGGATTGGGGGAAGTACTGTTGTTGGGACAGAAAATGAGGAAGTTTCTGGGTTAATGGTAATATTTTGTTTCTTGATGTGGATGTTGGGAAAATCCACTGAGTTTTGTGACAATTCATTTAGGAGTTGTGAAAATTTCTCTGTGTGTTTGGTACTTCAATAAACTTTTTTTTTAAAGAAAGAAGAACCAAGCTGTTTTAAGGGAGAAATCATTTTAAGAAAAACAAGGAAGAAAAGCTTATCTTGAGAGTGCATGTGTTGGTCAAATTGTATATGGGTTCCTAGCTATGGCAGTGCGAAGGACACAGACCAGATTTTTTTTAGTGTGCTTTAAAAAAAAATGTGGTAAAAAACACATAACATAAAATTTGCCGTCTTAACCATTTTTTAGTGTTCAGTCCAGTAGTGTTAAGTATATTCACTTTGTTGTGAAACAGATGTCCAGAACTTTTTCATCTTGCAAATCTGAAACTCTGTATCTGTTAAACAACAACTCTGTGTTTCCTCCTACCCCAGCCCTGGTAACCACCATTCTACTTTCTGTTTCTATGAATTTGACTACTTTAGGTACCTCATGTAAGTGGAATCATACAGTATTTGCCTTCTTTGTGATAGGCTTATTTCATTTAGCATAATATCCTCAAGGTTCATCCATGTTGTAGAATGTGACAGGATTTTCTTCTTCTTCAAGGCTAATACTCCATTGTGCATATATGCCAAATTTTGTTTATCCATTTATCTGTCAATGGACATCTGGGTTGCTTCTACCTTTTGCCTATTGTGACTAGTGTTGTTATGAACATGGGTGTGTGAATATATCTTCAAGACCCTGTTTTCAATTCTTTTGGCTCTCTATCTAGAGGTGGGATCCCTAGATCATATGGTAGTTCCATTTTTAATTTTCTGAGGCACTTCCATACTATTTTCCATAGAGATTGCACCATTTTACAATTTTACCAATTCCACAGCGCCTAATGGTTCATTTCTCCACATCTTCACCAACGCTTGTTATTTTCTGTTTTTGTGATAATAGCATTAGCCAATTTTTTTTAGAAGCCAGCTTTGAAGATTGGCAAGGTCTCACCTCAAACTCGGAATATCAAAAGGCCTCCAAGAAAAGCACCTTGAATCCTATGAAACTTGATGTTTATCCTAAAAGGCCACAACACTTTGATATGACATTATCATTTTTGCTCAAAGTTTCTGAATTTGGTAAACACTCCTGGCCAGTGCAGTGCACAACAGCAGACTAAAAGATGTATAGCAAGAGGGAAATTTAAAAATTTCCTTGTGTGTATCTCCCAGAAAAAGGTAATACCATGATTACCAAAAAAGCAACTAAAGAGTCAATCCATAATTTATTTCACTAACTTTGGTCCCACTACACTAGAACAATGGAATTCTCCCAAATGGATTGGCAGAGGTCGAAGTGAAGAACTTTCCAAAGTAATGACACAATTAGGAGGAGAACGTGTGACCTAAATCAGCGGAAGGCCAAACAGAAAAACCAGGCTCCAGGAGCTACAGCGTGTAGTTGCCTACCTTGTTCTTCCGGAAGAACTCGCACAGCCGAGTTTTCCTCTACTTTTTTCCTGGCTGCTGCTGCTTCTTCTTCGGACCATTGCATGTGATCCCTATCAAAAAATGAAAAGGCTGTAAAACCTGCTTCATAATCAAAGGCAGCAAAAGGGTGACAAGGGATACATCTTTCTCCCTAGAATAATCAAAGGCAAATGATACAAACTAATTCCATGTTGAGTGAATATATTTTGTGTCAGCTGTTTCTTCTGATAGTGCAGGTACAACCCTAGAACTCCTACAGTTCTTCTGTTAAAATGTGGCTGTGTGGCAAGCCCCAACCACCTTTTGGAAATGACTGCTGAAGTCATGTCCCAGGAGCACTATGGTGCGTGATTATTTGGGTGCTAGTACGGTTTGCTGCATTTTACTCTAAGGCTAAATTTATTTGCCTTCTTGTTCATTTATGAATACGGCACTCTTTAATAGCTTTTTAATCTCCTTTTATAATATTTATATTCTAATACTTCACTATCAAAGAGATGTAAGTTTTAAAATATTTTGTACTTACCCTCATTTTTTTTTATGTTCAGTTAGCCAACATATAGTACATCATTAGTTTTTGATGTAGTGTTCAACGATTCATTAGTTGCATATAACACCCAGTGCTCATCACCACATGTACCGTCCTTAATACCCATCACCCGGTTACCTCCTCCCCCCACCCCCCACCCTTGTGTAACCCTCGATTTGTTTCTCAGAGTCCAGAGTCTCTCATGGTTTGTCTCCCTCTCTGATTTCTTCCCATTCAATTTTACCTCCCTTCCCCTCCATGCTATTCCTTATGTTCCACATATGAGTGAAAGCATATGATAATTGTCTTTCTCTCCTTGACTTATTTCACTTAATATAATCCCCTCCAGTTCCATCCATGTTGATGCAAATGGTGGGTATTCATCCTTTCTGATGGCTGAGTAATATTCCATTGTATATATGAACCACATCTTCTTTGTCCATTCATCTGTTGAAGGACATCTTGGCTCCTTCCACAGTTTGGCTATTGTGGACATTGCTGCTATGAAAGCTGGGGTGCATGTGCCCCTTCTTTTCACTACATCTGTATCTTTGGGGTAAATACTCGGTAGTGCAATTGCTGGGTCGTAGGGTAGCTCTATTTTTAACATCTTCAGGAACCTCCATACTGTTTTCCAGAGTGGCTGTACAGCTTGCATTCCCACCAAGAGTGTAAGAGGGTTCCCCGTTCTTCACATTGTCGCCAAAACTTGTTGTTTCCTGTCTTGTTAATTTTTGCCATTCTAACTGGTGTAAGGTGGTATCTCATTGTGGTTTTGATTTGTATTTCCCTGATGGCTAGTGATGTTGAATATTTTTTCATGTGTCTGTTAGCCATTTGTATGTCTCCTTTGGAGAAGTGTCTGCTCATGTCTTCTGCCCATTTCTTGACTGGATTGTTTTTTGGTACCCTCAGTCTTTTAAGTAACTTCAGATTTTTCTTATTGGTTGCCTTACTTTCTGTAAATGGATTCTTTAACATTTAAATGATAGAATAGTTGATATAGTATATAAGAGGGTCAACTTTCCAAGATCTGAAAATACTGTCAGTATTTTCAGTTTCAGAATTTATACTTCCTATGTGAGAAGATATTATTTTCTGTTGCTAAAATGTCTTCATGGAATAGAAGCAACATCTTTATACAAAAAAGGTGGGGGTTTCTTGGGTTTGTTTTTACAAAATTTGTATTTCCTTTTTTGCAATAGCTAAGGTTATAAATGAGTGATGTAATTTCCTGGAATAAACCATTTTTCTAAACAACAAAGAGGCCACATATCCAAAATTCAAGCTCCATGTAGCCTATTGATAACTGTAAGAAAAATCTCTCACATTATTATCATATATTTGTAGCTATCTCACTGATGAAAAAAGGGTGAAATATCAAATTCTTGACATATATCATAATGGTGGCTGATAAACATTAATTGAGCATTTAGCATGATCATAATTATAAAGATAATTACTATTATTATTATGTTGTTAGGCATTGTGCCAACCATATTACATACATATATGTCTTTTTTTTTTTTTTAAGATTTTATTTATTTGACAGAGAAAGAGACAGCCAGAGAGGGAACACAAACAAGGGAAGCAGGAGAGGGAGAAGCAGGCTTCCCGCAGAGCAGGGAGCCTGATGCGGGGCTAGATCCCAGGACCCTGGGATCATGACCGGAGCCAAAGGCAGACGCTTAATGACTGAGCCACCCAGGTGCCCCACATATATGTCTTGTTTAATCCTTTCAAAAACCCTATGAGGGGCTTATAATCATGCTCATTTTGCATAAGAGGAAACAGAAATTTAGGAACTTACTCCAGGTCATAGAGCCATTAAGTGACAGAACCAGAATTCAAACCCAGGTTTGTCTCACTTCAAAGTCCATCCTCTTGAACAGTAGTCTATTACTGTCTACTAAGACAGTGGGGGATACTGAGAGATTTAAGACTTAATCCTTGGCCATAATGGGGTTTATATGCTCCTGAGGCAGGCAGATTAACAATGTAATAATAATACATTGGTATTATCAATGAAATAATATAAATGATAATACAATGTAGCCTACTTGATTAGCGTCTATTGTATGCAAATGTAGCCAATTAATGCTAGTTTGGGCAAATAGGAAGGCTTGAGAGGGAGGTGAGTTTGGGCTCAGGTTAGGGGGAAAGGAGGTGGGGCAATTTATACATTTCATTATGAAGCTGGCAGCTGGGTAATGGTCAGATTTCAAATGATCTTAAGTGTGAACAGTTTAATAATGTGTAAGATAAAATGAAGTGGGGAAGAACTGGTGGAAGGGAGACCAATGAGAAGTCTGTTGCAGTGGTCTAGGAGTACTGATTCCCAGGACTAAGGTGGTGGCGACGGCAAACAGAAAGGCAGAGCAGAGGGGAGCCACTGTGACAAAAACTGTATCTGTGACCTGGAGGTTAACTAGCTGCTGGGAGATAAAGAAGAAGAGTGTCAAGAATGACTCTATTAGTATCAAGGAAAGAGTGTGTGTGTTTGGGAGGGGGGGTTGTAACCAAGACAGAATAAGGAGTTGCTTTGGGTGGAATGATGATAAGCTTGGGACTATCTTAAGTAATGTTTATGCAATCAGATATGAGAGTGTATATTCCAGTGACCTGGCTATAAACACATCACCGAAAGGTGAGAAACTGCTTTCCTTTAAGAAGGATCAAAATTGGTGTATTGAAATTCTCAGGACAAGTAAGTAAATGATGATGTTAAAAGATCAGAGTTCCAAAGATGAAAATTTAACTACCATTTTTTCAAGTAAAACCCAATCATTCACAGTCCAAATAATCATTAAGCAGCTTTGTCCACTTGCTTTAATGAATGAAATTAGAAAAGACTTTTGGGGGCACCTGGTGGCTCAGTCAGTTAAGCATCTGCCTTCAGCTCAGGTCATGATCTCAGGATCCTGGGATGGAGCCCTGTGTCTGTGGGGCTCCCTGCTCAGTGGGGAGTCTGCTTCTCCCTCTGTCCCTCCCTGCCCCTGCTCATGTTATCTCTCTCTCTCAGATAAATAAAATCTTAAAAAACAAAAACAAAAACCCAGATTCTGGTACAGCCACTCTAGAAAACAGTATGGAGTTTCCTCAAAAAGTTGAAAATAGAGCTACCCTACGACCCAGCAATTGCACTACTGGGTATTTACCCCAAAGATACAAATGTAGTGATCCGAAGGGGCCCATGCACCCCAATGTTTACAGCAGCAATGTCCACAATAGCCAAACTATGGAAAGAGCCTAGATGTCCATCAACAGATGAATAGATAAAGAAGATGTGGTGTATATATACACAATGGAATATTATGCAGCCAACAACAAAAAAAATGAAATCTTGCCATTTGCAACGTGGATGGAACTAGAGGGTATTATGCTAAGCGAAATAAGTCAATCAGAGAAAGACAAGTATCATATGATCTCACTGATATGAGGAATTTGAGAAACAAGACAGAGGATCATAGGGGAAGGGAGGGCAAAATGAAACAAGACGAAACCGGAGAGGGAGACAAACCATAAGAGACTCTTAATCTCAGGAAACAAATTGAGAGTTACTGGAGTGGAGGAGAGTGGGAGGGATTGGGTGGCTGGGTGATGGACATTGGGGAGGGTAGGTACTATGGTGAGTGCTGTGAATTGTGTAAGACTGATGAATCACAGACCTATACCCCTGAAACAAATAATACATTATATGTTAATAAAAAAATTTTTAAAAAACCCCAGATTTTTGTTTTGACTTATTTTAATATATGTGAGCAATCACATACATAACTTGGAGCTGGCAATTATATTTTATACTCTGTATATATAAATACATATAGAATATTATTAAATGATAGTTATGATATTAAAGACAACAAGTAATTTATTGAAAAAATAGGGTTACTAAGGCTGGGTACAAGTTTCTCATCTATAAATTTCTACAGCAAAGAAGAAAGAGAATAGAACAACCCATTTCCCTGTAAAAAAAAAAAAACAAACCAAGCTCTGAGACAATAAGAGTATATAGGGTCTTTAGCTTTAAGCATTTGTTTTAAACTGTTAGTTTAACTTGCTTCTTCCTGAGTATTTAATAGATTTAGTTATTTCTTAAATTGCTCTAACTTCCTTACACTGTTCTTTATGTTGCTTCATTTTCTTAACTGCTAAGTGAGGGGAATATTATACCCTAAGCCCCTGCAGAACAGATTTTCCACTGTATAGTTACAGAATCCCCACAGAAACCTATAAAACGTTCCTACTGTATTTATGGGGACTTCCTTCAGACCTGCTGCTTTATGGCATTTCTTTATATTAGAAGAGTCTGATTCACATATACAAAAACCCAACAGATAGCAATAAGAATCATTCGGGTTTGTAAGTAATAAATACAATTTCAATAGAAATTTAAAAATAGAGACAACTAACTAACCAACTGAAATAATCAGGTATTTAACAACCATTGCCATTACCACCAAAGGAAAAAAATGGTTCATACTGTTTGACCTATGAGTTGTGCTTCTGGGAATTTATTGTAATGAAGTAACTCAAAAGAACAGAGAATTTCTGTATAGAGAAGTACCTGTAAAATGACATTCGCTAGAATACCAAATATAATAGCAAGAAACAATCTCAGTGATAGGGTAATGAAAGAATTATGGTAACTTAAAGGAATATTATGCAGATATTTAAAATGATAAATATGAAGTTTATGTGGCAACATGGAAAAGTGTTTATGAAACAACATGAGGTTAAAACAGCAGATCCCAAAATTGTATACGTATTATAATCACAACTAAATAAAATTATAGAAACATTGGGTGAAATAAAAACAAGTATGTTAGAATAGTGCAATTAAGAGATAATGGTTTTAAAATTTCCTTAATATTAATATTAAAGTTGCTTCAACTAGAGGTCATTTTTTTTGGTGGGTGGGGAGAGGGACAAGGGGAGAGGGAGAGACCTTAAGTAGGTTTTATGCCCAGCATAGAGCCCAAGCGGGGCTTGATTTCACAACCCTGAGGATCATGACCTGAGCCAAATCAATATTCGGATGCTTAACCAACTGAGCCACCCAAGCACCCCTCAACTAGAGGTAACTTAAAAATATATATGTTTATAAAAAAACTGTATGTTTAAGACATATAACAATGGTTGTTAAAATTTTATGTCATCGTTCTTAACGGAAAATCCAGCAATCCTTATAATAAAAAAGAAGATATGTTTTCTTAAAAAAAGACAATTGAGCAGAAAATACAAAATATACTTAGTATTTTTCCTGAAAATGTGAATTTGAGAAAAAGAAATCTCAAAAATAAAAGAATTTTTGAGTAAGAAATTTTTACAACATGCCTGATAGAATTTGTCTTATAATTTTGTAGTAATTGTGAGTTTTATGACCTCAGCTCATGAATGTGCATATGTATTTCCTATTCCTTCCATATATAAAGTATAATTGAATAATGATTCCTTGCTTTCACAGCTGATTGCAGTAACAGTCTAAATAATTGTGCATTTGGTTTATTTTGGAAAAGTTAAAACACATACACACACAGACCCCCATTGTTTAGCTTGGGTACTAATATTTTTGAGGATCCTCCTATCGAAAATTCTGCTGAATGTGGTACCACTTACTATTATAATTTTTAATAATCACATATAAACTAAAGCACCCAGTGCAAGCTATGTGGATAGAATGTTTTTCTGTCTTTGTCATTTACTGTGTATATAAGAGTCTCATTACTAAACAAAATTTAAAGACAAATTTAACAAATTTTAGGTAACTACTGAATTAAAAATAAAATATTCTTGGGGGTGCCTAGGTGGTGCAGTTGGTTGGGCATCCAACTCTTCGTTTTGGCTCAGGTCGTGATCTCGGGCTTATGGGAATGAGCCCTGCATCAGGCTCTATGCTCAGCATGGAGTCTGCTTGGGATTCTCTTTCCCTCTCTTTCTGCCCCTCGCTCATGTTCTCTCTCTCTTTCCCTCTCTAAAAAATAAATCTTAAAAAAAATATATTCTTACATAAAAGGAAGAAATGGAGGTTATTAGTTTCAGCTTAAAATTATTCCAATAATCCTTAATTCCATAACAAAACCATATTTATTACATAGTTACAATTATAATAATAATGGAAAAATTTAAAGAGAAAAAGTTTTAACCTTTCATTTAAATATCCTAACAGATTAACAGTTCTTAATTTTTCAAGTTCCTTTCCTGTATATGTGTACACACATATACACAAATATTTTCTATATAGCTATAAAATTTTCATAATTATGACTTAGAACTGCTGAATAGGACTTGTAATTTTGGGCCATGACAGAGTATGTCATAATGGGCTTACCCTCCTACCAAAAACAATGAGACAACTGGAAAAAATATATGAAGGAATTGTTTTTAGGCACTGGATTACACTTCAGACAGTGCAGGACTGTGATCCTTAAAAGAAGAGAAACACAAAAGGTCAGTCCCCACATTCATCCTGGTTTTCTATCAGGAACATGTTCTAGACTATAATGCAGAGGTAGAGCCCAAGCAGAGCATGGCTGTCTTACTGAGTGGCACTTTTGTGAGTTGAGAAGGCAGAGATCAGGGTTCAGAGTTGCTGAGGTGTGAAACTTTATGCATTAGAATACTGAAGAAAAGGGGGCTGGACAGAGGGGCAGGTTCCTAAAGTCCGCAAGAGAGTTCTCCTAATGTTTAACTAGTGTTGGCTATTCACCAACAGGACAGACTCCACAGGTCCTGATGGGTGAAGGTAGCACAAAGAGAACTGACTGGACATAGGCAGTGCAGTGCTTGGAGATACTGGAATTCTGGCTAAGCCAGAGTGGAGAGGTCTCTCTGAACACCTCCATTATTCAGTTAAGACCCCAGATATGCCATGCCATAGGAATAAGATCCACACTTGATTCAGGACAATATCAAAATAGTCTCACCCTAACAACACCTAACATTATACCTCACCTTTAAAAACAGAACTACCCCTCCCATCCAAGTACTAACCAGGCCCGAACAGAACTACCCTATGACGCAGCAATTGCACTACTAGGTATTCACCTGAAGGATACAAAAATAGTGATTCAAAGGGGCACATGCACCCCAATATTTATAGTAGCAGTGTCCACAATATCCAAACTATGGAAAAAGCCTAGATGTCCATCGACAGATGAATGGATAAAGAAGATGTGGTATATATATACAATGGAATATTCCTCAGCCATCAAAAAGAATGAAATCTTGCCATTTGCAACAATGTGGATGGAACTAGAGGGTATTATGCTAAGTGAAATAAGTCAGTCAGAGAAAGACAAATACCATATGATTTCACTCATATGTGGAATTTAAGAAACAAAACAGATGAACATAGGGGAAGGGAAGAAAAATAAAATAAGATGAAAACAGAGAAAGAGGCAAACCATATGAAACTCTTAACTATAGGAAACAAATTGAGGGTGGCTGGAGGGGAGGAGGGTGGTGGGATAGGGTAATGGGGTGATGGGCATTAAGGAGGGACCTTGATGTAATGAGCACTGGGTGTTACATGCAACTGATAAATCACTAAATTCTACTCCTGAAACTAATAATACACTATATGTTAACTAGACTGAATTTAAATAAACAATTTAAAAAAATTCTATCTCACCTGACCAAAAAGATTTGGCAGTAATACAACCACTTGCCAGAAAAAAACTGAATGCCTTTAAAATAAGAAAACATAATTCAGATTCCATATAAGATATCATCCATAATGTCCACCCCACAATCAAAACTATTAGCATGTGAAGAAGTAGAAAATATGATCCCTAATCAAGAGAAAAGGCAGCCATAAATACAGATTGAGAAAACTCAAATGTTAGAATTAGTAATACAAGTGTTAGAATTAGTACAAAATAGCTTTTAAAAATGTTCAAAGATTTAAAGGAAAAGATGGACAGAATGGATTAATAGATGGGGACACCTCTGCAAATAAATGGAAACTATTAAAAGGAAATTCTAGAACTAACCCATATACAATATCTGAAATGAAAAACTCACTGGGTAGTCTTAACAACTAATGGGCACCACAGAAAGAAAAGGTCAGTGAACTTAAAGACTTAAAGGTGTAGAAATTATCCAAACTGAGAACAGAGAAAAAACGTTGGAAAAAAATGTACAAGTCTTTATAATCTATGGGACGATACCAACTGGGTATAAGAAACACAAAGTTGAAGAACCAGTAATAGAAGAGACAGAGTGAATAAGAAAAAAAACCCCAAAAAACTGAAGAAATACTGACTAAAGTTTTTCCAAATTTGATTAAAAAAAATAATAACCCAGGAAGCAAAGCAAACCCCAGGCATGATAAATACACAGAAAACTGCTAAAAACCAAAGATAAAAAGAAATATTAATAGGAGCTATTATAGAAAGGGGAAAAGCAATGCAAATGCTAGCTGACTTCTTATTAGAAACAATGGGGGCCAGAACACAAATGAATGACATCTTTAAAGTACTGAAAGAAAAAAGTCTGTCAATCTAGAATTCTATATGAAGTGAAAATATCCTTCAGAATTTAAAAACAAAAACATTTTCAGATAAACAAAATTTAAAAGAATTTGTTACCAGCAGAATCGATAATAGAAGAAATGTTAAAGAAAGTTCTTCAGGTTAAAGGAAAATGGTACTAGATGGAGACTCAGATGCACAGGGTAGAATAAAGAGACCAGAAATGATAAATATGTGGTAACTATAAAATATAATGTTTTTATACTTTTTCTTAATTTCTTTAAAAAATTACTAACTATATGTAGCAAAAATAGTAACTGGATTATAGAGCTTACAACATAGATAGAAGTAAACTATATGGCAACAGTATAACACACATTGAATGGGTAAGTAGAATCATATTATTGTAATCTTCTTACATTTTATATTATATGGTACAATATTAACGTCTTTTTTAAAAAAAGATTTATTTATTTATTTTTTGAGAGAGTGAGAGCATGGTGGGGAGAGATGGAGGGAGAGGGAGAATGAGTCCCAAGCAGGCTCCACACTGAGTGCAGAGCCGACATGGGGCTCAATCCCAGGACCCCGAGATCATGACCTGAGCCGAAACCAAGAGTCAGACACTTAACTGACTCTGCCACCAGGTGCCCCTCACAATATTAATTCTAACTGTATCAAGTTGAGGAAGTAACTTAAGATAATTACAGTAACATTGTAATCTCTAGGACTATGGTTATCGAAGTGTTGTCCACCCTTTCAGGTGGTTCACTAAGTCAAAACTATTTCCATGTAATCCTGCTATTTGCCTTTTTCACTGTATTGACAATTGCACTGGTAGTATAAAAACAATGGTGGTGCAACAAAGTGCAACTGCCCTAATACCAAACAAGACAGTGGCAACAAAATGTACTAGTAGTCATTGATTCTATACCAGCATCCAGTGGGTGGTACAGAATTCACCAATTTTTGTTTAAAAACAATCTAATTCATTGAAGAATGTGCCTGATAAAGCAGTAAAAATTATTTTATAAAATATTGACCCCTGGGTACACATGTTTAATATTCTATGTGACAAAATGGGAGACATGCATAAAGGACTTTTGCTGCATTCGGAAGTATGATGACTGACTTGTAGAAAAGCACTACTATGATTCTTTACATTGTGAACTGAATTATCTGCTTTTTTTTTTTTTCAGGGAATGCTATTTTTAGTTGAAAGAGCAACTGTAGACAAACTATAGTTATTCAGACTTGGCTATCTGGCATATCTTAAAAGTAAGTAAAATGAGGGGTGCCTGGGTGGCTCAGTCAGTTAAGTGTCCAACTCTCGATTTTGGCTCAGGTCATGATCACAGAGTCATGGGATTAAGCCCTACATCAGGTTCTGCACTGGGTGTGGAGCCTGCTTAAGATTCTTTCTCTCCCTCCCATTCTGCCCCTCCTCTCCCCCCCCCCACAAAAGAAAAAAAAGTAAATGAAATGAGCCTACATTTTAAGGAAAATAAATGACAGTTTTTGCCGCCAAAGATAAATTTTGTGTTTTAAAGCAAAAATTAGAATTTTGAAAAGTTGTGTCCACCACCATGAACTGACAGTTTCCCAGTACTTAAGAGATTTTCCTGATGAGAATAGCGGTGATAAAGTGATTTTTAAATACTGTATAATGAAATGTATCAAATCTGAAAGATTTACATAAAACAGGGAATCAAACTTTTTTAAATGATCCATGCATAGCAAACGTTATAAAATGATGCAGAGGTAAAATATCCAATCAAAGTGCAAGATGTATCAATGAAATATAATTGATATGGTTTCATATTCCATATTGCAACTAAGAAATACCACTGCTGAGATTTAGTGTGATATCAGGAAATATACCTACAATTATCTTAAAATGCTATTAAAAAACTCCTTAACGGGGTGCCTGGGTGGCTCAGTCGTTAGGCATCTGCCTTCCGCTCAGGTCGTGATCCCAGAGTCCTGGGATCGAGCCCTGCGTCGGGCTCCCTGCTCCGCAGGAAGCCTGCTTCTCCCTCTCCCACTCCCCCTGCTTGTGTTCCCTCTCTCGCTGTGTCTCTATCTCTCTGTCAAAATAAATAAATAAAATCTTAAAAAAACAAAACAAAAAACTCCTTTACTAGCACATATCTGTTTGTGGTCAAATTTTCTTCATGTAATTCAATCTAAAACAACATATCACAACAGATGGAATGAAGAAACAGATGAGAATCCAGCTTTTTCCATTGAGCCAGACATTAGAGATGGGGTACCTGGGTGACTCAGTCAGTTAGGTGCCTGATCCCAGGGTTCTGGGATCGAGCCCTGTGTCGGGCTCCCTGCTCAGCAGGGAGTCTGCTTCTCCCTCTCCCTCTGCCCCTCCCCCACTGTGCTCTTTCGCTCTCTTTCTCTCTCAAATAAATAAAATAAAATCTTAAAAAAAAAAAAAAAAAACCGGACATTAAAGAGACTTGCAAACATTTAAAACAATGCCCATACCTGGGTGGCTCAGTTGTTAAGCACCTGACTTTGGTTCAGGTCATGATCCCAGGGTCCTGGGATCGAGCCCTGCCTCGTCCTCCCTGCTCAGTAGGGAGCCCGCTTCTCCCTCTCCCTCTGCCTGATGCTCCCCCTGCTTGTGCTCTTTCTCTTTCTCTCTGTTGAATAAATAAATAAAATCTTTAAAAAAAACAAAACAATGCCACTCTTTCGGGGAAACAGATATTTTTGTGACATGTAATGGATTGATTATTGTTGTTTTACAATGAATTAACTATTTTTTAATGTCTCAGTTTTAATTTCTAATATGGGAAAAATCAATAGATACAATTAAGATAAATAAAAGTTTTTTCAGATCCTCAAAGATTTGAGTGAAAAGAGGTTCTGAGACCACAATTTTGAAAATATTTTTCTAGAATAATATGTAAAAATAATGTAAAGATGTATAGCTAATAAGCTAGTAGCAAAAAGAAAAGAACAAATGAGACAAATAAAAAATAGAAAGATAACCAGATTATATTAATTTACAATGCTAACCAGGATTGAGTGTTATCTGAAATTTTTTTTTTTCTTTTCTTTTCTTTTTTTTTGGTTAGAGAGAAAGAGAACAGGGGAGGGGCAGAGCGAGAGAGGGAGAGAGAATCTTAAGCGGGCTCCACGCCCAGTGCGGCGCCCCACGTGGGGCTCAATCTCATGCCCCTGACATCATGACCTGAGCTGAAATCAAGAGTTGGACATTTAACCAACTGAGCCACCCGTGCCCCCCCTTTTTCTTTTTTGATACTATTTTAATAGATATAAAAAGGTACCTTATTGTTTAATTTGTACTCCTTTTACTGTTGTCTATTTCCCCATATGCTCAATGTACTTCCTCCTGGGTCAACTTTCTATGTCAACTGTCCATTTATCTTTATAGCAAAAGGTTTAAATGATTTCTAACAATATAACAAATATTCTATATGTTAACTTTGATATATGGTAGTGAAAAATCATTTAAATTTTGTGTCTCTCAGTTTCTGTATTAGTAAAAAAGAGTTATAATTCTCAAAATGATATATAATTAAGATTAAGTACTTTGAAATTATAATTATCCTATTTCTTCAAATCTAAGATATCATTATTTTCTGTACCAGTAAGAAAGGAAAAAACACTCCAATTACAATTGTAAGATGTATCATGATTTCAGACATGTTAATTAGTGAAACAAATGTGAGCCTCAGATGAATGAAATACAGTTGTTATAGGTATATTAGCTAATAATTTAACTAATTTCAATTAAATCTTTTCTACTGTTGGTACTAACTTATACTTACGACTCCTGGCTACCCACTTCTCTTTTCGGCTATAATAAAAATTTCCATTGATTATTTTTATTAGTATATCAGTTTCTCACTTAGGAATGAATGACTTATAAAAGACACACAGAAAGAAACAATGCCTTCCCATTTCTGCATATAATGGAATAGAGATCATAGCTGCTGGAAGAAACCAATACCCATTTCCCTCGTTAAACATTTATTGAGAACCTATATCTTTCAGGCACTGAGCTGTGAACTGGAGACATAAAGATGAAGAAGATTTGGTAGAACTCGAAATTGTTAATGAGATGAGGAGTTGTAATCAGTTATTAAAGAATAAAGAATTTATCAGGTAGACAGTGAGATGAGAATAGGTACATGGAGGGCATTCTTTAAAAAAATTCAAACAATACTAATGCATATAAAATATAAAGTTTAATCTCTACTCTCTCTCATCCTCATGCCCATTCCTGAGATAAACACTTATCAGTATGATGTGGACATTTCCAGACCTTTCTCTATGCGTATAAAAACAAAGATTTGTATATACATGTAGCACATGTACAAGAATTCCTTAATAAAAATGAGACATACTAAAGATACTTTTCTGCAACTTGCTCTTTTGGTTTAATGATGTATCATAGCCATTTCTTGGTATCAATATACATGGATTTCTCTTATTTTTATTAACTGCGATATTATTTTCCAATGTATGGATGTAACCATATTTTTCATGATTTTATTGAGGTATAATGACATACAGTAAACCGCACATATTTAAAGTGCACAATTTGATAAGTTCTGACATATGTAGACACTCATGAAACCATCACCACAAACAAGATAATGAATATATCCATCACCCTCAAAAGTTTCCCTGTCCACCTTTATAATTCCTCCTTTCCAGCCCTCCTTTCTTTTTTTTTTAAAGATTTTATTTATTTATTTGACAGAGAGAGAGAGAGAGAGACAGCAAGAGAGGGAACATAAGCAGGGGGAGCAGAAGAGGGAGGAGAGAGAGAGACAGCAAGAGAGGGAACATAAGCAGGGGGAGCAGAAGAGGGAGAAGCAGGCTTCCCGCAGAGCAGGGAGCCCGACTCGGAACCCGATCCCAGGACCCTGGGATCATGACCTGAGCCGAAGGCAGATGCTTAACAACTGAGCCACCCAGGCGCCCTCCAGGCCCCCTTTTCTTATCACTACCCCCAACTCCACTGACAACCACTGATCTGCTTCCGGTCTCTATTTTTAGTTTGCATTTTCTAATATAGTACTAAGAGTATAATATATACTCTTTATTTTTAATTTCTTTTCCTCAGCATAATTATTTTTAAATTCATCCATACTGCTGTGTTTATCAATAGCTCACTTCTTTTTATTACTGAGTCGTATTCTATTACATAGATAGTACACAGTTTGTCCATTTACTTGTTCATGGGAATTTGGGTTGTTTCCAAATTTGGCTATTAAAAATAAAGTTGCTATAAATAATCACATATAAATATTTGTACGGACATACGCTTTCTTTTCTCTTAGGTAAATATCCAGGAATGGAATGGCTGAATCATATTACACTCTTATGTTTAATTTTTTAAGAAACTGCCAAGCTGTTTTCCAACATGGTTATACCATATTATATTCCCACCAGTAGTGTATGAAAGTTCCAGTTCCTCTACATCCTCTCCAACACTCAGTATAGTATTTTGAATTTTAGCTATTCTAATAAGTTTGTAGTAAGTAGTATTTCATTGTGACTTTAATTTGCACTTCCCTTATGATTAATGATATTGATCATTCTTTCATGTGCTTATTACCTGTGTATCTTCTTTGGTGAAGTGTCTGTTCAAATACTTCACCTATTTTCATTGGGCTGTTTGTTTATTGAATTTTGAGAGCTTTTTATATATTCTCATGAGTTTTATATTAACAATAAAAATGAGCAAATTATTGATACATGCAACAACACGGATAAATCTCAAAATAATTATACTTAGTGAAAGAGGCCAGAGAAAAAAAGAGAATACATATTATGATTCCCTTTACACAAAGTATTGGAAAATGCAAACTAATCTATAATGCATGCTATGTTCTTTCTCTCTCCTTCCTTCTTTCCTTTTCTATTTTTCTGCAGATAAATTTTCTTTTTTTTTTTTTTTAAAGATTTTATTTATTTATTTGAGAGAGAGAGAATGAGAGACAGAGAGCATGAGAGGGAGGAGGGTCAGAGGGAGAAGCAGACTCCCTGCAGGGAGCCCGATGCGGGACTCGATCCCGGGGCTCCAGGATCATGACCTGAGCCGAAGGCAGTTGCTTATCCAACTGAGCCACCCAGGCGCCCCTGCAGATGAATTTTCTTGACACCCAACCTTACTCAGAGACCTGTTTATCTTTCTCTGTAAACTCTAATTTGAAGGCTCAGTATTATATATTTTCTCCATTTTCCTATATTCTTTTTTTTTTTTGAAAGATTTTATTTATTTGAGAGAGAGAACACGAGGACGGGAGGGGCAGAGGGACAAGCAGACTCCTCACTGAGTAGGAGCCCTGTGCAGGCCCATCCCAGGACCCTGAGATCATGACCTGACCCGAAGTCAGACACTTAACTGACTGAGCACCCAGGCGCCCCTCCGCTTTCCTATATTCTGAGGGTGGTAGAGGTGGGAGGGAAGGAGGAGATTCCACAGGGTAATGGACGACCTTTATAAAGGTCTGAAGCTGCTTTCTCTTTTCCTCCTCCCACCTTCCCTCCCTTCCTTTCTTTTTTTTTTTTTTGAGATTCATTAAGTCCTATGTTAAGTTTCACTTACCTAGTTAAGATGTATCTTATTCCTTTTTTTTTTTTTTAAGATTTTATTTATTTGACAGAGAGAGACACAGCGAGAGAGGGAACACAAGCAGGGGGAGTGGGAGAGGGAGAAGCAGGCCTCCCGCTGAGCAGGGAGCCCGATGCGGGGCTCAATCCCAGGACCCTGGGATCATGACCTGACCCGAAGGCAGACGCTTAACGACTGAGCCCCCCAGGTGCCCCGAGATGTATCCTATTCCTATTCCTTAGGCTTGGGATAGTTCTCTCAATTCAGCATGGAACCCTGGAAAATGGTGAACCTCAGCATTTTTCTTGCTCTGCTGAGACCCTAAATTCTACTGCCATAGGCAAAGCCATTTATTTTTAAGGGTTCTTTCTCAACCTTTGCCTGGGCTGCTAATGAGTATTAGTAACGATCTGTCAGCTGACCTTCTTTTCCTGGTATTGCTTCTGAGAGATGAAGGTGAGGTTAGGAGTCACTCTGAGCCACACATGAATCTACAATTTCTTTCCTTGATACTAATTTTCCATGTTTATGGACTTTTGTGGTTGCTGTTGGTGTAGTTCTTGCTTGCTTTTACTATTTCTCATTCCTCTTGTTGGAGGAGGAATACTTTGTCTTTCAGATTCATCCCATCTTCTTTATCTGGAGGATCCAGGCTTCTTAGTGAAATGGGCTGGAGTTCCTTTGGAGCAGTAATCATTTCCTCTCTTAAGTCCTCCATAAAACTTAACCTAGTGATGGGTATATGTCAATACACAAAAAATGCTGGAGATAAAAGAGATCACTTCATGTTCAATGATGGTTAATTCTAAGTATCCTGAACAACAGAACCTGCTTAGTTCTCCTAAAATACTTCTTTTGTCACATCACTCACCCGCTTTCAAAATACGAAATTTCTCTTTCAGTTGGGCTGGTCCCCATTTGCTTGCTTTGGAACATATCTCGTGTATTCTCAAATGCTCATGCTACCACTTGTCTAGAACAAACAGTCTTCACTATTCAAATACTCCTCAACCTTCAGTGTCCAGGTTAAATTCTACCTACTCTATGAAGTTTTACTGACTTTTCTTACATCCTCATCTCAAGAATCTCTTTCTGTTCTGAAGCTCATTCCTGTGTTCTTCACCTCCTTCACTGTATGACCTTGCATACTCTATACTGTTTATTTATTCATTGGTATACATCTCAATTCTCCATCTAATAATAACAAGAACACTTATTTCAGTGAACACTTACTACTACTAAGAGTCCTAAATATTTATTGCCTTTAACACTCATAATACCCATGAAGGAACTTGCTCAAGTTAACATAGCTGGAAAGGGGTAGAGTCAGGATTCATATTCAGATCATTTGGATTTTGAAGCCCATATTTAGCCATTATATTAACTCTCAGTCTAGCTGTACACTTCCAGTAGATATGAACTGGATCTTGTATTTCTCCATATTCATCCACTTATTCAAACATACTTACTGGGTGTGTATTATATGGGGAATATAGCTATGAAACAGATATAAACTAAGAAGACTCTAAAGCATCATACAATTTAATAATGACAATAAAACAGATACATAAGTAACTTAAGTACATGTTAGAAAATGATAATAATAATAATATGATAGCTAATTCTTTTTTTTTTTAAGATTTTATTTATATATTTGACAGGAACTATCTGTTGTGAGAGACAGTGAGAGCAGGAACACAAGCAGTGGGAGCGGGAGAGGGAGAAGCAGGCTTCCCGCTGAGCAGGGAGCCTGATGTGGGACTCGATCCCAGGACCCTGGGATCATGACCTGAGCTGAAGGCAGACGCTTAACGACTGAGCCACCCAGGTGCCCGATAGCTAATTCTTATGTGTTGCTTATTTACTACGTGTACACATTTTATATTATATATCAATTTAATCATTACAATAGCCCTTTGAGGTAGATAATACTATTATTATCCCATTTTAAAGATGTAGAAACTGGGATGCCTGGGTGGCTCAGTTGGTTAAGCATCTGCCTTCGGCTCAGGTCATGATCCCAGGGTCCTAGGATCAGGTCCTGCATTGCGCTCCTTGCTCAGTGGGGAGCCTGCTCCTCCCTCTGCCTGCCACTCCTCCTGTTTGTACTCTCTCTCTCTGACAAATAAATAAAATCTTTAAATAAATAAATAAATAAAAATAAAGATGTAGAAACCAAGGCACAGGGGAACTTCCCAAGGTTAGACAACTAGTCAGTCTGTGCTCTCAACATCTAGACTACTTCTCATGACAAATGTTGTAATGGAGACAGATAACGAAAATACTTATTAACTGTATTAAAGAACTATGTATGAAACAAGGTAAGAGGAATCAGATAATACATATATAAGGAAAATTCAGACCATATAATAAGAAAGATACCTTGATAGGTGAACTGTATTGGAATTCTGTAAACAGTCTATTATTTAAATTAGTTATATAATAGGAGGTCATGTTGCAGCATACAGGTCCTATCTTGGATCTACAGAGAATGGTTTAGCTCAGTATTTTTTAAACTAAAAGTCACGATCCTTTTAGTGAGTCATGCAGTCAGCTTCGTTAATCTAACCAACACTTAGGGGCACCTAGGTGGCTCAGTTGGTTAAGTGTCTGCCTTCAGCTTAGGTCATGATTCCAGGATCTTGAGATCGAGCCCCGCACTGGGCTCCTTGCTCAGCAGGGAACCTGCTTCTCCCTCTCTCCCCTGCTCGTGCTCTATCTCTCGCTATCTCAAATAAATAAATAAAATCTTTAAAAAAAAAAGATCTAACCAACACTTAAAATGAGAAAGAAACAGAAATGGAGTAGAATAGAACAAATGGAAACAATTAGTGAATGTCTCACATGGTAAAACTGTACAAGAAGCTTTTGTTCCTGTTTCATATATGTGCATATGTTATATGTACATATACTGGTCCATGATGTAAACTGTACTTCTTACTGTGGATCATGCTAAAAAGCTTGAAAGCCACTGGCCTAGATGATTTAGTCATACAATTATATAAGTGTTTATTATTCCTTATAAATTTCAGGGATCTTCTGAAAAATTACTACACACTTAAACCAGGAACAGTGTGAAATAAGGAATGATTTTTCCAAATAACTGTAATTTGCTCAAAATAGATCTCTGGGCCATGTCTCAAAAGCATTCTGAATATAGTTTCATGTCAGTGCCCCCCCAAATTAGAATTTTTGCTAAGTATAATTAAAAGACTGTAAGCTGAATGTAAAATGCTTTGGTCACTGTGGAAAAGAGCTTGGCAATTCCTCAAAAAGTTAACACAGAATTATCATATGACCCTGAAATTCCATTCCTAGGTATATACCTCAAAGAACTGAAAACAAGGACTCAAACAAGTACATGTACATGCATGTTCACAGCAGCTCTATTCACAAGAGCCAAAGGTGGAAATAGCCCCAATGTCCTTCAGTGGATGAATGGATAAACCAGTTGTGGTATATACATACAATAGGATATTATTCAGTCATAAAAAGAAATGAAGTAATGACACATGCTACAATGTGGATGAACCTCCAAGACATTATGCTAAGTGAAAGAAGCCAGACACAAAAGGTCACATATTGTATGATCCCTTTTATATGAAATATCCAGAAGAGGTGAATCCATGGAGCTAGCACACAGACTGGTGATTGCCAGGGGCTAGAGGAATGGGAGTATGAAGATAAACCGCTTAATGGGTAAGGGACTTTACTTGGGATTGATGGAAATATTTTGGAACGAGACAGAGGTGCTAGGTGCATAAAATCATGAATGTAATTAATGCCACTGAACTGTTCACTTTAAAACAGTTACTTTTATGTTATGTGAAATTCACTTCACTAAATTATTAAAAAATAAGACTATAGGGAGATGTAAATACTAGTAACACAAATATACAGAATCTGGAGGGCAATTCTTTCTCAAGATATTAGAAACTGAATAAAAAATGGATACCTTTATTTTTTCCTCAAAAATATTTTTATTAAAAAGAGGTTCACATAGAAATAGTACTGACTGAACTAGAGGCTAAACAGAAAAATAAACTGTAGACAATTTTACATCTCTGAGAGAAAACTGACAGGTACAGTAGTTTTCTAGAAACATCTTTTAAAAATCAAAATTCAGCAAGAGAGGAAACATTCTTCTTAAATACAAAGGAGAAAATAAGGAAGTCAGAACTTTTGGATAGAACTTTGGACTTGAAGGAAGGGGAAAGTCAACCAGTCTTCTGGTTTTCTGTTTAACTTACGAATCTTCTTTTTAAAGAAAGCAAACAAACAAAACCCAAAATACCCCCCAAAAAACAAAAACAAAAAACAACAAAACAACAGTGCATAAGGAGATGACAGGAGGCAAATACTTTTCTCTTCATTTGGAGGAAATTATTTTTATAATTACAGTATGAATTCGCCTCTGGAGAGAGTCCACACAAGCATCCTGGCACAGGCTGCATACCCTTTCAGGGGGTATGCTGTGGAGGAGGATAGCTATTGAGACTAGAACAAGGTTTTTCAAACTTTGATCAACAGAACCCTAAAAATCCATGAGGCTGCTACAGTGAGGGGGTGAGGGGAGGAATGGGAGGCGGAGCTGTTGATGCCCCACGCCTCTATACCTGCTTCATTAAGATGAGGTTTGTTTTTACCTTTTAAATATTGGGATTCCATGTTAGGACTTCACTTGGAAAAAAATTCTACTGCTAAAGGGAAGTTTGAGAACCACCAAAGGGTCCTAAACCTGGCTGCTCAACAGAATTACTAAAAGAGCTTTTTCAAATTACGAATTCCTGGGCCATACCTCTAGATCTAGTGAAATAATAACTTCCCAGGGGATTCTTGTACAGCATCCCAAAGCTAGCCCACAGTGCTTGAGGGGCATTGACCCAGAGGACTCTTGCTTCCCTGAGAGCCTATGACAAAACAGAACTTAAATGGGTAGGCAGGAACCTTAAACAAAAGAGTTGGTGGTAGCAGACAGAAAAAGAGAACTCAGACTGCTAACTCACTAGACTCTAATGAAGAATAAAAAATTGGTAAACAAATAGCTTGTCTAGGACCAGAAGTTCCTGTGGAGGTTTAATTGCTTGGCAATGATCTCACAGCCTACTGCAACTGTCCATATTGGTGATGGCAGGCCAAGTAGTTTAATTCGGCAACTGTCTGAGAAAGTATAATGTCAGCCACAGATGTAATTTAAAATCTTCTAGTATCCATGTTTAAAAAAACTAAAAGAAATGAAATTTTAATAATATATTTTAATTCAATATGTCCAAAATAATATCAACATGCAGTTCAGTATAAAAATTGTTAATGATATATTTTACCTTTTCTTTTTGTACTTTTTTTTTTCAGCTAAGACAGAAGAGATGATTTATTGTACATGTGTTATATTCACACAAATGAAAACAGAATTAGTCTTGAAAGTCACAGGTCCAGGGCAAAAGACCAAAAGGGAATGTTTTGGTATGAGCAAGGTGGGTCTCTCAAAGGGGTCCTTGAGATCAGATGGTGATGGATGTTCTAGAAAGTAGATATGCAGTTCAACAACTGGTACCAGCATCCCTGGCCTCTGCCTTTCCTTATTTCTGTTGCTGTGGCTTCAATGGGTGCACAAGCTAGTGGCCTACTTGGACCTCTGCCTCATCTTTCTTCTCTTATGCTTCCACCTACACACTTGCTTCTTCCTCCACTTGGCTCTAATGGTGGTGCAGAGGTTTCCAAGAAGATGGTGCGAAGGCTGAGAGAGCCTGTACTAAGTCTTCAAAATGTTACAGCACATCTCAATTCAGACTAATCAGGTTTCAAGTGCTCAAGAACCACATCTGGCTAGTGGCCACATATTGTATAATGTGGAACTAATTAATAAGTTTCCATTAGTCATCTAGGATCAAAACTTCATAGCCAAATGTTTCCTTTTCCTTTCTACAAAAGCATCAAGTTCTATTTATTCTTCCTTCAAAATCTCTCTCATTGGCACTTTCCTGCTTCTAGTTCTACCTGCTGATCTGTCTAGTTAGTACACTGTCACCAAATACATACACAGTACTTAATAGCCCATGTATAATGTCATTTCTCTTAAGTGGCTCTATAATGCCTTCCACTTTAGCTGCGAATTCAGGAATTCACACTATCTTGTCCCCACCCCCATACCTGACCTATATCATTCCAACTTTATCATTTATAAATCTCCTAGGAAAGTCTTTATTTTAGGCAAACTATCCTGTTCATGGTCCTCTGCATATGCCTTATACTTCTTTATCTCTGTGTTTTATGACTTTCTACCCACCAAGAATGCCCTTTCTCCAGCCTTAACTATCCAAGTCATTACTTCACAAATATTTATGTGTCAGGCACTGTACTATATACTGAAGACAGAATAAATAATCCTGATCTCAATTTCTCCACCTAAAGAAATTTTCCTTTATATATCAATTATATGTCAAAAAAGTGGAAACTGAAAAAAGAAAAAAAAAAAGAAATCTTCCTATGTCAAAACAGAAGTGGTTTTGCACTGTTGAGTTGTCTTCTTTTTTTTTTAAGATTTTACTTATTTGACAGAGAGAGACACAGCGAGAGAGGGAACACAAGCAGGGGGAGTAGGAGAGGGAGAAGCAGGCTTCCCGCAGAGCAGAGAGCCTGATGCGGAGCTCGATCCCAGGCCCCGGGATCATGACCTGAGCCAAAGGCAGACGCTTAATGACTGAGCCACCCAGGCGCCCCTGTTGAGTTGTTCTTATAAGACATACAGTTGTATATGCCTTATAAGAACACATTGAGCCCTTACAATTTGCTGCCATGCATTGCAAATTATCAACTTTTCCTATAAATATCTATCTTTCCAAATAGAGGACAGATTTCCTGAAAGCATAGACTAGGGTCATACCTGCGTATTTTCCTTGGTCTCAGTAAGCAGCAGGTACTGAATACACACTTGCTCATGGACAAGTACTTGTAAAAGGTGGAAGGGCCTGCAGGGCAGGAGGAGGGCTCTATCTAGAAAAGAGTCTCCCTTCCCAAAATATGCTGGCAAATCAGGACTAGAGGTGAGCAGGGAGGGTCTGCAAGAACCCCAAAGCTGAGGAAAGCACTTGGGAAGAGTCATTTTATCAATTTCATTTGCAAAGAAATTCAGAATTGGCAACATTTAAATTAGGATCAGTTACCCTGTCTTTTGGACCCCAACAACACTGATCAACTTTAAAAATCCTTTCTTGGCTCTAAATGAAAATAATACCACTGTTAATGTTTCAGATACATATATAACATTAGACGTCGAAGATAACTCACCACATGTTATGTTCAAAAACTTTGGCTGGGTCTGTTAAAATCCTTGATCCCAGAGGGACCACTGGGTGATTACCACTTTGGAATCTATGTGGCACCTTTCTTATCCTTAGACAGGAAACAGAATTCCTCCAAATCACATACATCTTAATCAGTACCTGGAAAGTTACAAATGATTAATTAGTCAATATGGATTATACAGTGTATTATTTATCAAATAGGCAAAAACTGGTCCAAAAGGTTTACAACCTGAGAAAAGACATGAAAACTAAACATTTTAATTTTATTTTTATTTATTTATTTTTTTAAAGATTTATTTATTTATTTGACAGAGAGAGACACAGAGAGAGAGGGAACACAAGCAGGGGGAGTGGGAGAGGGAGAAGCAGGGAGCCTGACGTGGGGCTTGATCCCAGGACCCTGAGATCATGACCTGAGCCGAAGGCAGACGCTAATGACGGAGCCACCCAGGCACCCCGAAAACTAAACATTTCTAAATGAAAGTTGGGCATGATAGCTTCTGTCCTGAAGTATTTTCAGGCCAAGAGAAGGAAAAAGAATATTTAGAGTGTGTACCATTGGCTGACATTCCTCATAAGTCACAGCTTTGGCCAACTTTGCTTTGTTCGGTATTTGTTCATTTAATTTTTATCACACAGCCAAAGGATGTCAACCTAGAATCTGAATTTTGTGTATTAAAAGTTTTTTAAAGCGATTTTATTATTTTGGTTTGGGAATTCTAAGTGAACATATTTCTTGGGAATATTTTATGACCACTAAGACCAAAAACCCAAGTACAGTAGTAGCAGAATAAGAAAACACACCTATTAAATCTGCTTCTCTGGGCTGAGCTGAATAGAATGAAATTTAGTCAAATAATAAGTAAATACTGAAGATACGATCCCAGCAATTCTTAATTGTAACAACCCTGTATACATATATTTGTAAGAATAGTTAGTAATACATTTGTAAAAATAGATTTCCCTGTACAAAAAATATACAATCCCAGCTCAAGAGGAGAATCATCAGTTGGTTAAGTCAAGTCCATCCCCATTTCTGGAAGAACTTAAACATTTAAAGAGTATGTCACCTTAATTATGTACAAATATGTTGGCTTACCATCTTTATGGAAAAGTATCAATAAGAAGCTCTGAAGAGCTTACTTCTTCTAATAAAAATCCATTTTAAGACTGCTTAGCATTTCATCCCCATTCAGTTGTTCATCACAACATTCAGCCTAATGCTGCAAGCTGCCTAGTAGAAACAGATGCTAAAAGGTGTGTATATATTATACACACTGGAGACTATCTAAGGTACTATTTTGTGTAAAAATGACGTGTATTGTACATCCTTTACCAACTTACTGAAAGGCAATGGATTTTAAGACGGTGATTTCCAAAATGAACTGCAGAATGTCAAAAACATCTCATTGTGTTTTTAAACATAAAATTCATGATTTTCCTTTTGGAGAAAAAAAAAAGGCTTAATTATACACCAAAAAGACCGTAATGGTTCCATTCAAATGTGACTAGCAATGATGAGAAACGAAACACTCAATACCTAGTGCAGATCTCCTGTTTCTTGTTTGTTTTTCCTTCTCTGCTAAATGCAAGCTCTTTGGTGGAGGCAGATGAGATTAAATGCTCTGCCTACTACTACCTTTCCTATGATGTGCCTTTGTTCTTATCTCCTGCCGGTGTTCCATGTAAGACTATAACAAAACCCTACCTGCACAATTATTTTTAGAGCTCTTCCTGCACTGAATATTATTCATAATATCTGTATGCTGAAGAGTAGAAACTGATTATACCTAGAAAGAGACAATTCATGCTCAAAAGTGTAAAATGAAGTAAATGTTTTCCACCCAGGAAAGCCAAATCAAAATGAAATTTTAATCTCCAAATAATCATGTGATACTTATCTATATCTATCTATATAGAGAAGAGGAAGACAGGGAAAAAGAAGATATGAGTTTCTCTCACTATAAATGATCAAAAATCTCCATAGGCAGCTGTTTAGGCAGCTGTTTTTCTAACAAAAACACCTTACCTCATTTATTTATTATATGTAACAGTCACACACAGCCTTGTACTCCTTTGTCTTTTTTAGTATATAAATATGATACATTTATATAATAAATACAGTATAGAAAAATACATCATAAAATTATATAAATGTCTTCTCAACTAAATTGCAAGCTTCTAAGGGCAGCACCAAGCTGCTTGTGAATTAATTGTTTGATTGATAATACAAAAATGATACTTATCTGACATAAATTTAATTAGAAGGAAACTACTTCATATTTTTCAGGGTGGCTCATAAGATCCTTACAGTGTGGAAGAAGGAAGTGACAGAAGAGTGTGACAGTATATAGGCAGCAACCCAGTTACATCGATTACAATGATTGAAGTGTGTGATGAAAAATGAAACACTCAATAGCTAGTGCAGATCTCTTGTTTCTTGTTTGGTTTTCCTTCTCTGCTAAATGGTGGAGGCAAATGAGATGTTATGACTATCATGTTAGCTTAATGTCTACTAGGTCATGGTTCCATTTTGTGATGGGAAAAGAAAAGAAAAGATGAGCAGGGTCAACCCCAAACAGAATTCTGGTACAGAAAGTTGATTTCTGCCACCAGAATGTTCCACTCTCTTTATATACCCTCTCTTAACTCTTCTGGCATACCCTAACTTGAATATAAGTTTAATTAAGATATTATTTGCATAGTGAAACTGTATGAAGAAGTAGTATTTTTATTTGAAATAAAACAAATAGGTATAGCTAAAAATATTCCAATCACCCAAAAGAAGGCAGGAAAGGAAGCACAGAGGAACTAAAACCAAAAAGGACAGTAAGAAAACAAATACTAGGATGGCATATTTAAACCCAACTATATCAATAATTACATTAAATGTAAATGGAGTCCAATTAAAAGACAAAGACTGTCAATTTGTATGAAAAAGCAAGACCCAACCATATACTGTTTATAAGAGAAGCACTTTAAATATAAAGATACAAATATATTAAAATAAAAAGAGATATTATACAAATGCCACATGAGAAAACTGGTGGAGCTATATTAATAATGTTAAAAACAAAACCACAGACCTAAAATGGCATCACTTAGATTAAGGCCCCAAGTCAGTAAAACAAAACTTAATACCTAACATAACTGCAGTTTTAACCCCCCAGAAATGTAACCTTTAACCAGTCAACATGAGAATTTCCTGGTCAGCACTAGGGACTTTATTGAGAGGCCCCTTCAGTTCCCCTTAGGAGGGCAACCTTGCCTAAAACAATGGATTCTTTGCTAATAATTTCCTTTTTTCCGCTCCTTCTTTACCTTTAAAAACCTTTTCCTTTCTGTAGCCCTTCGGAGCTCCTCTCTACTTTCTAGATGGGATGCTGCCCAATTTGTGAATTGGTAAATAAAGCCAACTAGATCTTTAACATTTACTCAGTTGAATTTTTGTTATTTAATAACAAAGTGGACTTTAAAAAACAAAAAGACTGTTATAGAGATAAAAGGGGATGTTTAATAATGACATACAATCCTAAATATGCATGTACATAATAACAGAGCTTCAAACTATATGAAGCAAAAATGGACAGAACTTTTTAAAAGGAGAAATTAACAAATTCACAGTAATTCTTGGAAATTTTAATACCTCCTCTCAGTAATAAATAAAACAACATTAAGAAAACTATCAAAAAATCAATAAGGATATGGAAGAATTAAACATTATCAACTTGACCTAAACATTATCAACAGCTGAAGACACATTTTTTTCAAGTGAACATGAAACATTTGCCAAGGCACACAATACATGCAGGGCTATAAGACAAGGCTCAGTAAATTCTACAGTATTAAAATTATACAGAGTATGCTTTCTGGCTATAACAAGATTTAATGTTAAAATTTTTGATGAATTGACTCATTAAAAATATTTCTCCTTATCTCTGGTAATAGCTATTGAAGTCTACTTTGTCTAATATTAATATAACCCTACCAGCTGTCTTATGCAGTGTTTTATATGTTATATATATATTTTTTTATTTTTATTTTTTATTATTTTTTTAAAAGATTTTATTTATTTATTTGACAGAGACACAGCGAGAGAGGGAACATAAGCAGGGAGAGTGGGAGAGGGAGAAGCAGGCTTCCTGCAGAGCAGGGAGCCTGATGCGGGGCTCGATCTCAGGACCCCGGGATCATGACCCGAGCTGAAGGCAGACGCCCCACGACTAAGTCACCCAGGTGCACCCTGTTATATATATTTTAAATGCATTTGTGTGTTTACATTTAAAGTGCTTCTCTTAAAAAAAATACATAAAGTGCTCCTCTTATAGGAGCATAATGTTGGTTCTTACTTTTTTATCCAAACTTTAAATAATAATATATCTAGGAGGTACCCAAATACTTGGAAATTAAGCAACACACTTCTTTGTTTTAATATTTTGTTTATTTATTTGAGAGAGAAAGACAGAGATAGCAGAGAAAGAGCACAAGTGGGGAGGAGAAGGAGAAGCAGGCTCCCCGCTGAGCAGGGAGCCTGATGTGGGGCTTGATCCCAGGACCCCGAGATCATGACCTGAGCCAAAGGCAGATGCCCAACCACCTGAGCCACCCAGGTGCCCCAAGCAACACACTTCTAAATAACCTATAGGTCAGATTTACATGAGTTAGTAAGTCTTAAGGTAAATTGGAAAATATGTTGAACTAAACAACAATGAAATCTTAAAATATCAAAATTTATGGGATGCAGCTGGAGTAATGTTTAAAGGAAAATTGATAGTTTTAAATGTTTCTATCAGAAAGGAAGAGAGATCTCAAATTAATGATCCAGTTTCAATCTTAAAAAGCTAGAAAAATAGTAAATGGTATGCAAAGTAAGTAGATAGAAGGAAATAACAGAAACTAAAGGCAGAAATCAAGGGTGATTCTTTGAAAAGATTAATAAAACAAATAAGCCTCTGGCAAGACTGATTTGAAACACTTGTGTTTCAGAAAACACAGATCTCTAACAACAGGAATAAAAGAGGGGACATCACCACAGACCCTACAGACATTGAAAAGCTAATAAGGAGGTATTATGAAAAATTTTATTTCATTTATTAGATGGGATAAATGCCATCAAAACCACAATTTACCAATAATTACTTACAAAAACAGCACAAGAAAAAAAATTAAATAGCCCCAAATGTGTTAAATAAATTAAATTTGTAATTAAAAGCAAAACAAACATCACGCCCATTAGGATGGCTATTATTTAAAAAATCTATTTGTGAGGATGTGGAGAAATTAGTAACTTTGTGCATTGCTGGATGGAATGTAAAATGGTGCAGGTGCTGTGGAAAACAGTACGGCAATTCCTCAAAATATTAAACATGGAATTACCATGCGACCCAGCAATTCTACTCCTGGATATATACCCAAAATAAGTGAAAGCAGGGACTTGAAGAGATATTTGTATACCACGTTTACGGCAACATTATTCACAATCGACAAAAGGTAGAAACACGCTGAGTGTCCACCAAAAGATGAACAGATAATGACATCTATGTAAAATGGAGTATTATTCAGCCTTTATAAAGAAAGGAATTTTGACACATGCTACAGCATGGATGAGCATTGAAGACATTATGCTAAATGAAATAAGCCAATCATCATAAAAGGAGAAATGCTGTATCATTCCTCCTATATGAAGATCCTAGAGTAGTCAAAAATTCATAGAGGCAGAAAATAGAATGGTGGTAGGCTGCCAGGAGGAGAGTTACATGTTTAATGGGTATAGGGCTTCAGTTGGAGAAAATGAAAATTTCTAGAGATGGATAGTTGTGATATTTACACAACAATGTGAATATACTTAATGCCACTGAATTGTATACTTGAAAAAGATTAAAATGGTAAATTTTATGTATATTTTACCACAATAAAACCCAAATAAACAAAAAACCTGCCTACAAAGAAAACTACAAGCCCCCATAGTGAATATCAAACACTTAAAGAAATAACACCAATATCTTACACTGAATCTTTCAGAAAATAGAGGAGAGAATACTTATCCTTTTGTTTCATGAGGCCAACATAACCTGGATAAGTAGTACAATTGTATGAAGTAAAGGTGTGAATATTGGCCAGATGGTTACAATGCAGTTTTTCTCACAGACTTAGTGTTTCTCATTATAGTTTCAAATTATCAAGTGTTCGTCAGAAACAAAACTTGAGGATATCTCAAAGGGAGAAACCTAGGTAAGAGTTTTCTAGGCATGTTTTAGTGTGCTTTAATTGCTAAGGCTGAGATTTAGTTTGAGTTCCTCCAGTTCAGAGCAGAGAAAAATGAAGGTAACAAGAATCTCCACAAATCCTTGTTTGGGGTTTAGAAAGTTTTTATGTACTATTGGAAACACCTGAAGAGCTTTGTGGTCCTCATCCTTCATTTAACTTAGTGCAAACTAATTCTGCCATATCAAATTCTAGTCCATACTATCAAATGGTATTTCTTTTACTTACTTTGCCTATAGGTTCCCAATTGCAGCTCACCATCCTATAGTGGTTCTTCCTATCAAGTCCTGTCAAAGTCAAAATGAAACAGAATGAGCATGACTTTAGGGCAATGGCCCTCTGAGATTTCAATGCCATGACTCAGTAATGAGTAGTTAATTGGCTAGAGAAATCACAAAGGAACAGATCCAGAAAGGAACTGAAGCTCATACAAATATCAGAGTGACAGAATTTAATTATCAATAACATTTACTACACTTATTAGTTATAAGTATATGGAAGTATGCCATGAAATGCTGACAGACTTCTTGCCAGCTTAGATATAGCTAAGTGTGCCCTTATTTTAGAATGCAAGGAAAAGCACAAATATACAAAATGACTCAGGTTCCACATACAGTATGACAAGCCAAGGAGAAGATGGTTTTAATACTACTTTTCTGGGCTCATCACTGCTACCACATTGTGCGTAGCAAAAGAAGCAGCCTTGGTATAGGTTGACTTACGAGGAAGAGATCTCTGTCCTACCTTCAAATTTTGGCTAGATGCTTTGCTTTCTACTAAAATGGAGCCCTTTTCACAATGATTCACCTATCTGTCTGACCATACCAACAAACTATACCATATTCTACCAGAATATGTAAGATGTACAAGGATATTTCATGTTACAAACATGAAAAAGTGTTTCTTAACTGCAAATTTAATTTTTGTAGAATAATAGTTTTAAGTGCTTTTTAAATAAAAAGGATAATTTCAGTTGAAGGCAATACTCCATACTAAATTTTGAAAATTCAAGAAGTCTGAGGAGTAAAAGCCCAATCCCAGTTTATCTTTCATGTAAATCTCAATTAATTAAAAATCAAGTATTTGCCATGTGTGAGGCCCTATTCTTTTTTTTTTTTTTTTAAGAGAGAGAGAGAGCGTGCAGGGGGTGGGGGCAGGGGGAGAGGGAGAGGGAGAGAGAGAATCCTAAGCAGGCTCCACGCTCAGAGCAGAGTACCACACGGGGCTCTATCTCACAACCCTGAGATCATGACCTGAGCTGAAATCAAGAATCCGATGCTTAAATGACTGAGCCACCCAGGTATCCCTGTGAGGCCCTATTCTAAGCACTTTACACGTATTACCTTTTTTTTTTTTTAAGATTTTATTTATTTATTTGATACAGAGAGAGAGAGAGAGAGAGAGCACAAGCAGGGGGAGCAGCAGAGGGAGAGGGAGAAGCTGAGCAGGGAGCCCGATGTGGGGCTTGATCCCAGGACCCTGGGATCATGACCTGAGCTGAAGGCAGCTGCTAAACCGACTGAGCCACTCAGGCGCCCCTACATGTATTATCTTATTTAACCTCTATTTCCCTATCAAGGGGTACTATTTTTATATCCACATTACAGAGGAAAAATCCACACAGGATGACATAAAAAACATGTTTAAGGTCACTCAACCCATAACCGATGACACTTCAATTTGAACCCAATCAGTCTAAATGGAGAGTCCACGCTCTATCTTTTTTCTTGTTTTGTTTTTTTACATATTTCTTATTCACATACATACAGTTCACCCATTTGCTTTCTACTTTTGTACACCACACATGTAAGAAGGATCACAGCATTGATTCTCCAGTCTTTACTGGAGTGGCTAATTTGTTGTAACTGATTTAAGGAGACCCAGAATTCCTTCTCCCCCTTTATCCCCTTCATCTTTTGCAACTCTATTTCTTCTCTTGGGCCTTAATTAAATAGCAAGCGATGCCAATGGGAGACACTATTGCCCAGATTTAGGAAAGCATAGTTATTCTTTTTCCAGTATTCAAATCTCAAGATACAGACAAAGCGCTCTTGCTTCACACCTAAATAATGGAACATTCTAATACTGGTCTTCTACTTTTACACAGCTGAGGAGTAGAGGCAAAGAAGGACTTACTTCCTTTCTATCTAAGCTTGATCCTAGGACTGCTTTTTCACATCTCAATACTAGAAGAGCACCAAAGAACTAGAGCAAAGAGTACTGCTGTTTGTGTGAGTCTATAACAATCATCCTTGGAGCAGTCAGCTGGCTCTGAGCAAAATCTATTTGTTAGGCTCCCCAAGAATGATTCCCAGTTGTCTCAGCTCACTGAAATCTCAGGGAAAGAAACCACTGTTAATCATACACTAAATGCCTGCCCTCCATTTAAAAGTTAACTCTCCTTTGATGTTTCCTGGGTTCTGAACATCTTTTAAATAAATAAATTAGTCAGATATTTGTGTTTTTCTCTTTGTAACTGTCTAGCTTTTCTTCTCAGCTGGGAAGCTGGTACAAAGGTTTCATTCAGAGGAACAAACATCATCTAGATAAAACTGCACTAACATTACCTGAGAGGCTAGCATTAATGAGAGCAAGTTAAAGTACTATTGTTGTACTGTTTTCGGATAGTGAAAGCCTACAGGTAAGAAACACTTAAGTATCAACTACACTGCAGTGAAGACTGAAGCTTCAATTAACCCTGGCAATTTCAGAGAACTCCAAGGGTGACCATCTGTGAGGCAAACAGCTCAGAAAACTCATACATCTTGTTTTCATCTTTGTTTGGATGATTATAATTTCAGGGTATAAATAAGGCTATTAGCAAGAACAGAACAACAACAATAATTACAGTAAGTATTTGCAGAGCACTTTGATCACACTATGACATCAGTCACTCTGCAGCTTCAAAATGGAAAGCTCATGCTCAGTGTTTGCTCACCATGACCACCCTTAAAGGTAGCCACATGATGTACTCACTAGAGGCTATTGGGATTCATAAGTTATTTCTTTAATGGATTTCATGTCAACTCATCTCAAAGTGCCTTAATCCTAATTATCTGAAGGATATACCATTCTAATTACTCTGGAAGTTGTTTCCAAAATCATGACAGTGGATCAGAATGAAATCTGTTTTAACTTATCCATCTGGCATTTCACATTTGTGTGCACTGTAGTGACTTCTGAAGAGGCATTAATCAGATTTGGTGGGCTGAGAAAGAGTACTAAGTTACATGTATACTTTATGTGCTATCAGTCCTTATAAATTCTAGTAAAAACACACACATGGATGAGATTAATGTAGTTCATCCCTTAACGAGACTTCTGCTTTCCTGTTCATTTCAAAGGTCTCTATCCCTAGGTATACTAGATGGCAGGAGGTACTTGTACCTGTATGCAGGATTTACCCAGTCATGTTTTGGACTAATGTATCAATAAGGCTGCCCTGTTACAAAGTGAAATATTATAAAAAATTTAAATCATAAATAGTTGTTAAGATATAAAAGATCTGAAATATAGAATTAGTGAATAAAGGTGTCCAAATGACTGTATTTCCGTATTTCAAAAGAACATGGAATTTAGGTGTGTAGCACTGTGTAAATTCTATTTTAAAGAACTAAAACTAGTTATACCTTGCAAAAAAGCAAGGCAAACTGTACCATGGACTGTCAGGAAAAATTGTGACTGCAAAACCATAGGAGGTATGGTAGTTAGAAAAAAGGCCAAAGAACAAAAAGTAAAACTCACAGGAACGGTACAATTTCTACGTAAGAAGACAAACTGAAAATTTCCAGAGCACTACAGAATTCTCTAGGATTTTAGAGTGGGTGGCCAGAGTATGTTACATTCCTCAATAGATGAACCTGTGCTTTCTACCTATAACAGTCAGGTGCTGCTCCCCCCTGGGATCACTCATTTTTTCCTCTTGTCTTGAAGAGCCTTCTTGGACTGGTCCTCTGTCTATCCTTAGGTCTTTTATCCAGTAGGAAACAGATCCCTGATTTTCTTGTGGTCTTGTGATTACCTGGAGCATCTGTGATGATTCCAACATCTTGTTCTCATTGAAAAGATTAGTCTTCCTAAAAACTCAGCTTTCCAGTTTCTCTTGCAGTTGGAGGAGACATGGTACCAAGTTCTGGATGACAGAAGTCTGCTAAGGGGCTAAAGTCTTGCTTCCCTATGGAGGGAAAGGGGCCAGAGGATAGCTTGCTGGCACAAACTCATCCTACCTCTTTCCTGAACTTAGATGCAATGCTGTATACAGAGGAGGAAAGGGGTCTGATTCTTGACGGCGCCACTGAACAGGTAAACCAGTATCAGTTACCACCCTCCCTCTGGACTTCTTTGTAGGTAAGAAAAATAAATCCTTATATATTTTAGCCACGGTTAGATTTTCTGTTATTTTTCATCCAAGAGGATTTCTAACATAAAATATGCACTACTGTTAAGTACTGGGAATCCAGGGACAAATCCATTTGGTTTCTGTCCTCAAGAAACTTACCATCAAGAGCTGAGATGCCCTTCAACAGACGAATGGATAAAGATGATGTGGTCCATATATACAATGGAATATTACTCAGCCATCAGAAAGGATGAATACCCAACTTTTACAACAACATGGATGGGACTGGAGGAGATTATGCTAAGTGAAATAAGTCAAGCAGAGAAAGTCAATTATCATATGGTTTCACTTATTTGTGGAACATAAGGAATAGCATGGAGGACATTAGGAGAAGGAAGGGAAAAATGAAGGGGGGGGAAACAGAGGGGGAGATGAAACATGAGAGACTATGGACTCGGAGAAACAAACTGAGGGTTTTGGGGGGGGGGATGGGTTAGCCCAGTGATGGGTATTAGGAGGGTACGTATTGCACGGAGCACTGGGTATTATATGAAAACAATGAATCATGGAACACTATATCAAAAACTAATGATGTAACGTATGGTGACTAACATAACATAATAAAATTAAATTAAAAAAAAAGAAACTTACCATCAAGTGAAGAAGAATGAAATGCAAATAAAGAGTCCTGACACGGGTGTGGTAGAGGTGGGTATAAGGTGCTATTAGAGCACAGAGGAATGAATGATCAAAGTTCACTGGCGACTGGTGTAGGCAAAATCTGTGTTGGGTCTAGAAGAATGAGTGGCAATATTTCAAGGAGATATGGACAAAAACCAGGGCATCTCAGGCAGAGGGACTGGCACAATTAAAGACAAAGAAGTGTGAAAGCATATGCTACATTCAGGAAATAAAAAGTAATTTGGAAAAAGATGCTAATTAAAGTAAATTTGAAAATGAGTTAGGGTTTTTAAGACTAAAGACAAGAAGAAATATAATAAGCACTGTATTCCAGTTGAAACGGGGTTAACAATTCTGAAACCACTATAAAAATATACCAGAATTGAACAATTAAGAAACAGATAGTAGATGGTGGGAACCAGGTTTCTCACTGGGAATGGAAGGTTATAAACAAATGAGGGGAGAAGGTTGAAATGATCCATGTGGTAATGGATTAGAATTGGAATCATCAGTATGAACTCATGTTTAACTTAATATAAATACAGATATTATATGTAAGAATATTTGTAGATATGTATATACAGAAGTTAGTATACACACATATATTTCCTTACTCTGCTGGCTGAGAAGGCCTAGAAGCAACCACATCCCAGTAGCAACAAGCACATGAAGCACCCAGATCTTGGTTTCTAATACCATTCTGTAATAAAAGGAACTAGGGCTCCTTGGAGAAATGACTGAGGGCAGGGAATATACAAGATGAGCCTGTAGCATCTTTTAGTGCCAGAAAGTAAGGAAGTGCTCAAAAATAAAACAAATAAAACCCAAAACCCCACAATGATAGAGGTATGTCAAAGGGACATGTGAGCCAACTGAAAGAGCTCCTAATGGCCAAAGCTGAAACATTTTGAGCAACAAAATAGTTTTGGGTTATAATCCCCAAAATAAAATAAATATCTGTATGTCCATATGGATATAAATGATTGACTGAATAAATAATAAATGAAGGAAAGGAGATAAATCTCCCCTGCAGAAGAATTCCAAATAATTTATGTAGATATTCCACCCTCAAGGAGGTGGACCATAACTTCTCATTCCTTAAGTGTGGGCTACACATAGTGACTTCCTTCTAAAGAGTACAGTATGAAAGAGGGGGGAAACTTAACTCTCCAGTAGAGAAACTTGACCAACACTATTCAGTCAGGTGATCAAAGTTAACAGTGGATGTCACGTTGACAGCATGTATTCTTGATATGATGTATTAAGAATGGCACTTTGCCTCTGTGTTCTTCTTCCTCCCCCCAACCCCCAGTCTAATCATAAGAAAACATCAGACAAACTTTAGAAACATTCTATAAAATACCTGACAGTAGTCTTCAAAACTGTCAAGGTCATCAAAAAGCAAGTTAATCTGAGAAACTATCAGGGCCAAGAGGAACCTAAGGAGACATGATGACTAAATGCAATGTGGTGTTGGGGTAACTGGGTGGTGCAGTCAGTTGAGTGTCCTTTGGCTCAGGTCGTGATCTCAGGGTTCTGGGATTGAGCCCCCCACCCCCATCAGGCTCCACACTCAGCATGAAGTTGGCTTGGGATTCTCTCTTCCTCTCCCTCTGCCCCTCCCCTCCATGCTCATGTTCTCTCTCCCTCTCTCTCTCAAATAAATAAATAAATCTTTAAAAAAAAAAAATGCAATGTGGTGTCCTGAGATCCTAGAACAGAAAAAGGATATTAGGTGAAAACTAAGGAAATCCGAGTAAACTATGTACTTTAGTTAACAGATAACACAAATGTATCAATATTGGTTAATTGTGACAAATATACCATACTAATGTAAGATGTTAATAATAGGAGAAACTCAGTATGGTAGTTATATGATTTTCACAATTTTTCTATAAAGCTAAAACTGTTCTAAAATTGAAAGTTTATATAAAAAAATTAACTTTGTATGCTTACAGCCTATGATGTGAAGGGCAGGTGGGGCTGGGGAGGGGAAGTGTTTATAAGACTGGAAATTAACACCGGAGCCAGATAGTGAGGAATCTTTATACCAGATTAAGCAGTTTGAATTTTTCTCTTTCTTTTTCTTTCTTTCTTTCTCTTTCTTTCTTTCTTTCTTTCTTCTTTCTTTCTTTTTCTTTCTAGGATTTATTTATTTACTTGAGCGATACAATGAGAGAGCACATGGGAGAGAAAGGCAGAGGGAGAGGAAGAGAGAGCATCTCAAGCAGACTCCATGCTGAGCGCAGAGCCCAAGGTGGGGTTTGATCCCACGACCCTGAGATCACGACCCCAGACAAAATTAAGAGTCAGAAGGTCAATCAACTACACTACCCAGACACCCCTAGGTAGTTCCTATAGGCATTGACAACAACTGAAGAGTTTTAAACAGGTGAGCAACACCATCAGATCTGTATTTTATAAAGATTGTTGTGATGGTTTTATACTACCAAACATGGGGTCCTATACCAGACTAGTGAAAATCAAAGCTCTGGGACTGTGCACGTATAGCTTTTTAAATCTTCACATGTGATCCTGGTGCACATCAATGATTGAGAACCACTCCTATACAGAATTAATTAAAGGAGAGCTCCAAATAATAAGAATTTGTCAGAGATCATGGGAGCCAAAGAAGACAATAGCATGAGAATCAAGGAAGGGGCCAAGTCAAGATACACTTTAGAGGCAGAATCAATAGATCTTTTGAAATGACTAGATATGAAAGCAGGATGAAGCCAAATACTCAGGACGAAGCCAAACATGGAACAAGACCTCTAGCTTGGGTAGCTGGGTAGAAGATGAGACTATTCAAGACAGAGTTCAGAAAAAAGGTAGATAATGGTGGGATGGTGGTAGGGAAGAGAAGATAATAAGTTCAGTTTGCACATGCCAAATTTTAAGGATCCCACAATATATTTATATGGATATTGCCAATAGGTAGTTGGAAATGAATTTAGGTAATGGTAGGCATTGGTAGAGATGTCGATTTGGGAGACAAGTCACTGGTTTACAGGTATCGGATGAAGTCATGGTGAATTGATTGAGAAAAAAAGGTGAGACAGATGGAACTCATAGTAATACAACACTCAGGAGACAGAGGAAGAGGAGCCAGCTTATGTGATCAAATACTAAAGAATACTAAAAGAGAGAAATTAAAAATAAATAATAGGTTGTGACCTTTATCAAAGTGTTTTGATCCTGGCTGTGCCAGCAGAAGGCAGAGCTTTGAGGAATAAGTAGGTCAATGGGGTAGGGGAGGTAGGGAATGTAGGTGACTATTATGGGCAGTAGAAAGGAAAAGAGAGAAGTTGGATCACATCTTGAGGTGTCGCATGATCAAAGAAGAGTATTTGTTAAGTTGCAAAGAATCTTGAGTATTTTTGTAGAATGAGAGAAAACCCAGTGTTGAAAAATAGATTGAAAATACTAGAAAGAGATAGACTTCTGACAAGTTTTAAGAAGTGAGAAGAAGGGAAGGGACACCAAAAATGTGTCAGTCACATAAGGTGTCAAGAACAATCTCATCCTCTCACAAGTGAGAACAGGTGAGTTTGTAGTGGAAGGGAAGATTGTTCAGTTGAGTCCATTCCCAATGTTATATTCCTTGTGAAAACTAAGAGGCTGCAAGGTAGGGAACTTGAGAAAAGGAGAAAAAAAATGGAAAAGAACACTAACAACATCTGAGTAAGAATGTTAACAGCTAATTGGCCCATCTGAAGTTGCAACTCAAATTAGCAATCACTTACTGGTTGCCTCCTGAGCACTCACTTCCCATTAATAGCTCATGGATTTGAGATCTTTGAGTTTGTAGAGACATGGAGACATGACCGAAACCAGAATTTATTTTCTCACAGTACTGGAAGCTAAAAGTTCAAGATTAAACTGGTATCAAAGGTGGTTTCTGGTGAGGTATCACTTGCTGGCTTCTAGACAGCTGTGTCCTCACATGGCCTTTCCTCTTGTATGCTGTGGACAGAGATATCTCTCTGGTGTCTCTTCCTTTTCTTATAAGGACACCCTTATAAGTTTTATTGGATTAGGGACCCACCATTATAACCTCACTTAACTTTTATTACCTTCATAAAGGCCCTATCTCCAAAAATAGTCACACAGGGGGCTGGGGCTTCAACATATGAATTAGGGTGGGGGGAGTCATAGTTTAGTACATAACAAAAGCCATCTTAGAGACTTGAGTGGGCCTGGCCTCAGGATGGTACAACTTTAGGATGAAACTAACTCTGAGGAAGGAAAGTTAGAAAGATAAAAGGAAGTTAGGTGCCATTGTTAAGTAGCTGGATTCATTTGAAGCCCATCCCACCTCTGGCTTTTTCAGTTATTAAGCTAATACATTCCTTCAATTATTTAAGCCAATCTGAGTTTTCTGTTACCTGCAATCAAAAGTAACCTGATAGACCCGTCAAATGATTTCCTCTACCACCTGGCAGTCTGGGGGCAATATGTTTGTTTTTATCTATATTAGGCCTGTCCAGGCTGGTAGTACAAAAAGTAGTGGTGATTTAGGATGGTGGAATTGAGGGAGAATATAACTGATGACCATGAAGTAAGCCCAAAATGACCAGAAATAAAAAATAAAGAGGACAGAGGAAAAGGAGGGATGAGGGTGGGGTGCAGCTGATGGACCTGATGTGGCTGAAGTCTGGGTTAAATAGAAATAAGGGGAAAGGAGGGGGTGCCTGGCTGGCTCAGTCAGTGGAGCATACAACTCTTGATCTCAAGATTCTAAGTTAGAGCACCATGTTGGGTGTAGAGATTACAAATAAATAAAAATATTTAAAATCTTAAAAAAAATCTTAAAAATAAAATCTTAGAAAAGAAATAAGGGGAAGAGAAGAGAGAATGTACTGGTTGTAATTAGGCCTTCTAAGTTTGTTAACCCATGTCACCTAGTAACAAAAACTGTGACACTGTAGCAAAAGGAAGGAAATCCTGCTTTGAATGAGAAGCTCTTAAGTGTGGCTAGAAAGAACCACAAGGTTATAAACAACTATGAAAGAAAAACACTTTAGAGTGGACAAAAGCTAAAACATGGACTGCCATTCACCACCTCATTTTAACCTTCTTAAGGTCATTATAATAGATCTCCATCTCCATCCCTTGCTCTTCAGGAACAATCTTCCACTGGACACATCTATTAAAACAGGGTTTGGAGCACCTGGCTGGCTCAGTCAGTAGAGCATGCAACTCCTGATCTCCAGGTTGTGAGTTCGAGCCCCACGCTGGGTGTAGAGATTACTTAAAACAACAATAACCCCCCCCCCCACATACACATTTAAAAACAAACAAAAAACAAACACACAAACAGGGTTTGTCAAACTGAGGTCCTACTGACAATTTTTAAAAATTGTGTTTTTATTATGATAATGATCTAAAAATAAAATCAAAAGGAGCAAACGTATCACTGCTACTTGATTTCAGTGCCTATGTTTGCATTTATGATCTTGTTGGCACCAAGCAGAACAGATACATAATATGGAAACGATGCATCTGAGTGTACTGTAAAAGATTCTGCAGTATTTCGAACTGAGAAAAGTGGGGGAACTGAGAAGACACACAGCACACAACAGTAAAGATGGGCTAAAGTCAAAAGAACCTGTGTGGTGGAGGTCAGTACCTTGTTAATAACGAGAGCAGCAACTGTGTATTGGTAACACATCAGCAGTCACATTATGCTGTTAATTTGAATTTTATTGGCTTTGTGATTATATTTGTACCTTTTTTTAAAAGATTTTATTTATTTATTTGTCAGAGAGCGAGCGAGAGAGCACAAGCAGGGGGAGCAGAAGGCAGAGGGAGAGGAAGAAGCAGACTACCCGCTGAGCAAGGAGCCTGATGTGGGGCTCGATTCCAGGACCCTGAGATCATGACCTGAGCCGAAGGCAGCCGCTTAACCAACTGAGCCCCCCAGGCGTCCCTTTATTTGTACTTATTTTTATTTTATAGTTGAACAAGAGCTCTGTGCACAAGGAGCTTATACCTAGATTTGTGTAACAATATAAGTCAATTTAAGTCAACCCAGGGGTCTGCGAATTTTTTTTCCTTTAAATGAAGGTTTATACATTTTTCAATATTGAAAAATACTATATTAGGAGATTCTGTTCCAGAGAATTCTCCTCTTATTTCTCCTTAATACCTAAAATAGCCCAAAGTAGGGCAGAATCACCTCAAGTCTTCTTGGAAAGCAATTTCAGGTGAAGAGGCAAAGGGTTTGGACTAAGTTGAATCCAGGCTCTGTGACTTGCTACCATACAACCTCTGATATGGTATTTAACTTTGTTAATCTCAATTTCCTCAAAATGTGGCTAATAAGATTATTTTAAGATTTAGGAAGGTCAGAGAAGGTGATCTATGTAACATATATATGTAACATAGTGCTGGGTACATGGTAAGTGCTCAATGAACTTGAGCTGACATTACTGTTGTTATTGTTAGTCTGGTTCTTCTTATAACTTCCACAGGGCTTCATGAATACCACAGCATCAAGCCTTCCACTGTGCTGCTTAGTTTAAATAGCCTTAAAGTAGTCCCAACTTCCCAAGAAGGTAAAAGATTAATTTACCAGTGAAGTGGGGAAGTAGAGTAGAAAGTGCTGAATCAAGAATATAATAAGCTTCAAGTTCAAGTCCTGGTCCAACCTTCTATTAAAATGCCTTTTAAAAAGTCACTTACTTTGCCTGAACCTATTGGCTCATTTGTAAAATGGAGATAATTCTTAAGTTACAAAGTTCTTGCACAGAACATTATAAACTACATAGTACTTCACAAATGTAAAGTCAAGTTATTATTCAGTGAATTCCAGAAACATTTCTAAATGGCACCCCTTAAAGCTTGAAAAGGAAAAAAATATATCACACAAATAATTCCCACCTCCCATTATCGAGCAATCAGGTTTCGAGGTGGTGAATTAGGACAACAAGCCAAACTGAAAGTAACAGTCAAGCCTTTTACTTACTGCAACAGTGTAAGCAAGAGGCAGAGAAGCACCAGCTCTGAGTGTTCCATTTTTTTCTGTGTAACAGCCCTGGGTGAGGATCACGTAGATGCAGGACTGATGGAGGAAACTGTCTCCTGCCTTTCTATGGATCCATGGGCAGAAGGGGGTTGGAGGTGAGGGAAGAAGACCAAGGAGTGGAATGGTACTGAGCCAAAGTGGAGAAAGTATCTCAGCAGCAGTCCTCCTTATTGAGCATGACTGCCCAGGGGAGCCTTGACAGCAAGCCCTCCAGAAAACTGCAATGCACTGGCTGTGGAAATGGCAGCTTCTTCCTATGAGGCCTTCCAGGAAAAGTCTTGTAATTGCCTGTGGCCAGGCCTGAAGCATCACACATAGGATTCTGACCTGGAGCCAGACTCTTCACCCAAAGAAATAAAGAATACAAACATTCCTTACACAAACATATTATAAAACTTATTCCAAGAAATTATATAAACTAAAAAAACAATAAATTTAAGAATGATTTTCTAAAGTCCATGAATAATAATGCCACAGCAAGTTGCTTAAAAATAATTGAGAATATTATATATATATATATATATTTTTTTTTTTTTTTTCAAAGACCTTATTTTTAAGTAATCTCTACACCTAACATGGGGCTTGAACTCACAACCCTGAGATCAAGAGTTGCATGCTCTACTGCCTGAGCCAGCCAGGTATCACAAGAGAATATTATATTCTTAACCTCCAAGGATCACATCATGTAGAGAAACCTTAGTAATCTTCAACCTATAAAAGGTCTTATTTCTTTTTTTTTTTTTAAGATTTTATTTATTTATTTGACAGAGAGAGAGATAGCGAGAGCAGGAACACAAGCAGGGGGAGTGGGAGAGGGAGAAGCAGGCTTCCCGCCGAGCAGGGAGCCCGATGTGGGACTCGATCCCAGGACCCTGGGATCATGACCTGAGCCGAAGGCAGACGCTTAACGACTGAGCCACCCAGGCGCCCTAAAAGGTCTTATTTCTAAGGTCATCTGTAACTCAATTATTAAGAGCTCAGCACCACATTTTCTATAGAAACATTTTAAGATACAAGGTTAGCCCACACATGCTTTTTAAGTCCATAATGTGGATGAAAAGAAATTTGTTTGTTTATTTTAAATGATCTTAGAAAACTGGCAAATTCCATTTTCCCAACAGTCGAAACACTGCCAATCCATACTGCCTGGGGCAACTTGAATCTTATTTAATACAAAAACAGTATGATTAAATGATGATTCTTTTAAAACAACAACAACAACAAAGCCACATAAAACCTGTCAGCCATTTCTTTGCCACCTGGTAACATAAGGTGTGTCTATAAAGTGATGCTGTTTAACTAAAAAGTTGACCTGTGCATCAAAATAAGTGTTGAACCTTCGAGTAAGTCACTTTGAGAGATTACTATTTATTACAATAATAATTTGAAATTCCATTTTCAGATAATGTCCTCAGAGCAGGCTTACTGATTTTTTTTTAAATTTTTATTTTTTAAAATTTAAACTCAATTAGCCAACATATAGTACATCATTAGTTTCAGAGGTAGAGTTCAGCAATTCATCAGTTGCATGTAACACCCAATGTTCATCACATCACATGCCCTCCTTAATGCCCATCACTCAGTTACCCCATCCCCCCACTCGCCACCCCTCCAGCAACCCTCAGTTTGTTTCCTATGATTAAGAGTCTCTTATGGTTTGTCTCCCTCTCTGATGACTTCCCATTCAGTTTTCCCTCCGTTCCCCTAGGGTCTTCTGTGCTGTTTCTTATATTCCTCATATGAGTGGAACCATATGATAACTGTCTTTCTCTGACTGGGGCTTATTGATTCTTTTTTTTTTTTTTTAAAGATTTTATTTACTTATTTGAGAGAGAGTGAGAACTAGAGAGAGAGAGAGCACACAAAGAGGGAGAAGGGCAGAGAGGAGGAGACTCCCCGCGGAGCAGGGAGCCCAATGCGGGGCTCGATCCCAGGACCCCAGAATCATGACCTGAGCCGAAGGCAGATGCTTAACGGACTGAGCCATCCAGGTGCCCCGGGGCTTACTGATTCTTTTTCATATCCTCAGTAGTGGCAAAACCTTTGCTTTAGGATAATAACCTTTTATTTATTTTTTTTTTAGAGTAAGTTGTTCTTTTTGCCATAAATGTATAGACTCCAAACATAACCAGCTTGGAAAGATCATATTCATTGAGATATAGTTTCTGGTATGTTCTGTTTCTTTAAACAGCCCGAAACAGTCATACCTCATAAATCAAGTTCACACAGTATACACTGTATTACCACAAATGATAGTATCCTTGGTGCTTATTCTTTTTTAAGAAGCCAAAACTATCTGGAAATATGAGCTGAATTTTTTAGAAGTTTTTAAAAAATATATCAATAGCAAAAATAGAAAGTATGCAGGAGAAAAGATTCCTCTTATGATTGCAACAAAAATAATGTGAAATACCTGGGACTAAACTTAACCATATATATACAGGACTAATATGAAGAAAGCTATACAACTCTATAGAGGGGCATGGAAGATAATTTTAATAAATAGGAAGACAGTACATGGGTTTCTGAAGCTGAAGATTCTATATTGTAAAAATGCAAATTCTCACCAAAATCATCCATAAAATTAAAGAAATCCCACTCAAAATTCCAAAAATGTTTTTGAGGAACTTGAACAAATAATTTAAAAGTTCATCTGGAAGGATAAACATGCAGGAAGTGCCAGGAAAATACTGGAAGGGAAACAGTAATGCTACTTGTGGTAGGATTGGGTTAAGGGGGGTAGGGAAGAGCTTACCCTTCCAGACATTATAGTACACTATAAAGCAAGTATATCTTAGCCATGTCTATAGTGCCAGGATATACAGTCAAAGCAGTGAAACAGAATAGATAGTCCAGAAACTAGTTAAAATGTATGTTAGAATTCCATTTGTAATAAAGCTAGTATTTCAAATCAGTAGGTTAACACTGGGACTATTCAAAAAAGTGTATTAAGAAAATGGGCTACCAGGGAGCCTGTCTGGCTCAGTTGGGGAAGCACGTGACTCCAGATCTTGGGGTTGTGGGTTTGAGCCCCACCTTACGTGCAGAACTTATTCAAAAAAGAAAGGAAGGAAGGAAGGAAGGAGAAAGAAAGAAAGAAAGAAAGAAAGAAAGAAAGAAAGAAAGAAAGAAAGAAAGAAAAGAAAAAAGAGGCACCTGGTTGGCTCAGTCGGTGGAGCATGGGGTTGTAGGTTTGAGCCCCATGTTGGGTATAGAGATTACTTAAAAAAAAAAAAAAAAATCTTAAAAAAAAAAAAGAAAACAAAAGGGGCTATTTGGAAAGAATAAACTTATATGCCTATGTTATACCTAACACCAAAATAAATTCCAGATAAGTTAAAGTTTTTAATGTAAAAAATACTCGTTAACAGGCCTAAAAATATATAAGTGAATACTCACTAAAAAGTGGGGTAGAAACCACTCTTTTGAACATGATACCAAAGGTATAAAGTAAAAAAGGAAAGAAAAAGACTAATAGATTGCTTAAGAAATGTATGGGAAGATATGCTATAAAAGACTCTGGTGGAGATACTTGCAAAACACTACAATGTATTACTGATACATAAGGAATGCTTAAAAAACACTAAGGAATGTTTAGAAAATACTTAGAAATGACCTCAGTACAAAATGTGCCAATGCCATCAACAAACATTCACAAAAGAAATGCAAATGGCCACCAGACACTTAAAAATATTCATCACACTAATAAAAAATGTCTTTTGGGGATACTTTCAACTGCAAGTAACAGAAGATCCTATCCAAACTGGCTTAAATGATAAGAGAATAGTATCTCTCATAACTGGAAGTTCAGAGGTTGGGCAAGTTCTAGGTATGGTTTTATCTTTAGTTCTACGGTGTCACCAAGGACCAGGTTCCTGCCATTTCTCCATCCTACTCTTCACAGCATCACCTTCATCCCAAGGCTGGTTCCCTTTGCCAGTTACAAAATGGCTGCAACAGTTCCAGGTATCACAACTAACATGGTAACATCCGGAGGGAGAAAAGGACCATTTCTTTCTCACGTCTCTTTTTAGCAATGGGGAAATTTTTTCACAAGCTCCTCAACATGTTTACTCTCAGATTTCACTGGCCAGAACCAGAGGTCACAAACTATCCCTACCTCAGTCTCTGGCAAGAGAGTGGGTTCCTACGATTACCTCAGAGGTTCTCAGAGTGTGTTCCAGGGATCCCTAGGGGCCCAAAACGCTTTAAGGGGGTCTGCAAAAGGTCAGAATTATTTTCATAATTAGATGTCAAAATATTACTTGTCTTTTTTTATAGTGGTGGCAGCTGCACTGAGGGTGCACAGGCAGTGCGGGAGAGAACCGTGGGCATCTTCGTCTGCACCAAGGCAGCCGTACCACACCGTACTGCAGGTGGCTATCTTTGTCACCAACCATGCAACTACAGGAGGGAAAAAAAAAAAAGGCCAGTTTCACTTAAGCGTATCCTTGACGAAGCAATAAAAATTGTTTTCATGGAACACCATTTTTACTTTGGCATTTTCTCAAAAACAAAGTAAGCCTGTCAGGAAAACAACTGACACCATTTGTTGCCCTTAATAAAATTCAAGCTTTTAAGCAAAAAAATTAGGATTCTAGAAAACTTGTGCCTACCATGGTGAGCTTAACAGCTTTCTGACACTTAAACACTGTTCCGATGAGAATAAGGTATTTTTGATATGGTATAATGAAATGTGTCAACATTTGGAAGACCTGCACAGCTCAGTGAACCAGTATTTTCCAGATGACACACACGATATCACAAAATCATGCCTGGGTAAAAGATCTATTCAAAGTGCAAGACAGCCAATGGATTTTAATATAACAGAGTATGAAAAGTTCACTGACATGGTTTCAAATATTATATTGCAATTAACCTTTAAGAAACTACCGCCTATTGGAATTTGGTGTAGTATCAAAGAATATTCTCATTCATACTAAGAGACTTAAAGCACTCCTCCTCTTTCTAACTACTTTTTTTTTTTAATTTTATTTTTTAAAGTTCTTATTTATTGGAGAGGAAGTGAGAGCTAAAGGGCATGAGCGGGGGGAGTGGGAGAGGGAGAAGGAGACTCCCCGCTGAGCAGGGAGCGCAATGCGGGGACTCGATCCCAGGACCCTGGGATCATGACCTGAGCCGAAGGCAGACACTTAACTGACTGAGGCAGATGTTTAACCAACTGAGCCAGCCAGGCGCCCCTAACTACTTACATTTCTGTGTGAGATCAGATTATCTTCACATATATAAACCAGAACAACATATCATAACAGACCCAATGCAGAAACAAATGTAAGAATCCAGTGAAAGAGGTAGGAGGATTAAGAGGTGCAAACTTCCAGTCATAAAATAAGTCACAGAGACAAAAAGTACAGTGTAAGAAATATAGTCAATAATCTCATAATAACATTGCATGGTGACAGACGGTGACTACACTTACCGCAGTGAGCACTGAGTAATGTGTAGAATTGTTAAGTCAATATGTTGTACATCTGAAACTAATATAACATTGTATGTTAAATATACTTAAAAAAAAGAAAAAGAATCTAGTCATCTTCTCTTAGGCCAAATATTAAGGAGATTTGCAAAAATGTAAAACTATGCCACTCTTCTCATTTATTTTCTTTCTTTTGGAAAATATTTTTAATAAAAATGGTATTCATGATAATATGCAATGGACTTATTGTTATTTTTAAATGATTTAATATTTACATTTTTTCTTAGGTTTAATTTCAAAACCATAAATATTGATAACTATGATCCATATAAACAAAAGCTCTTGAGGGTATAATTTTTCAGTGTCAAGGGGTCCAGAGACCAAAAAGTTGGAAAACCACTGCCTTAGATTAATTTCTGGGGTGACATGGGGAATGGAAAGTCCACTGAGTATGATGGCTTACTTAAGTATCTGACTTATTTTGGCAAAGTGAAATGTGATCAGTGATGTGCAAAAACAAGCATCCTCACACATTGTCAGGGGAGACTGCACTGAGAGACCTTTCCTGAGGAAAGGCAATACCTATGAAAATTCTTTTTTTTCAGAAGGAAAGGGGGCAGGGAGAGAGAGAAAATCTTAAGCAGGCTCCACGCCCAGCACAGAGCCCCATGTGGGGCTCAATCTCACAACCCTGAGATCATGACCTGAGCCAAAATCAAGAGTCGGACACTTAACCAACTGAGCCACCCAGGTGCCCCATATCTATGCAAATTCTTAAAGAATAAATTTGGTGGAAAATTCAATTTCTAGAAATATATCCTAAGAATATAATCAGAAGGATATAAGGATTTGTGACAGCATTGTTGTACATTATCCTGAAAAACTGTAAACCATCTAAATATTCATCTTTAGAAAACTGACTAAAAAAACTAAATTACTGTGTTATCCATAAAATATATATACATCTCTGAGAGAAAAACACATCTAATGAAAACAAAGGGAATTTAAATTAAGTATGGACTTAGGTTTATAATAATGTAATAGTACTGTCTTATTATTTATAACAAATTACCATGATAATGTAAGATTTTAATATGTTAGAAACTATGTTAGAGGGGTGCCTAGCCATGATCTCAGGGTGGTAAGATCAAGCCCCACAATGGGCTGCGGGGCCCGATCCTATATATTTAAATATATATATAATAATTATATATATTAAAATGTTGCTTAAAAACCTAAATTTATTGGGGTGCCTGGTGGCTCAGTCGTTAAGTGGCTGCCTTCGGCTCAGGTCATGTTCCCAGGATCCTGGGATCGAGCCCCACACTGGGGTCCCTGCTCAGCGGGAAGACCGCTTCTCCCTCTCCCACTCCCCTTGCTTGTGTTCCCACTCTTGCTGTGTCTCTCTCTGTCAAATAAATAAATAAAATCTTTAAAAAAAAAAACACCTAAATTTATTGATATGGAAAGAAGTCAATTATTTATTAAGTGGGGAAAAATCAGGTAGAGAATAGTACTTATATAAGATCTCATTTTTAAAAATTAATATACATAACAACAAATATACATATGCATAGAAAAAGTCTGGAAGAATTTAGTTTTCTCTGATTGAAAGTCTCAAGGAGATCCTTCTATTTTTTTCTTAATATGTCCCAAAATGTTCTTTTCTTTTTCTTTGTAAGTAAACTCAAATAACCTTTATACTCAGGAAACAAAAATTTTTTATAATCACTAAGTATATAAACTCTACACAATCTGTGGGTAGAGGATTCATGCTTGAAAGGAAGGAAAAAAAAGATGGTATGGGCAGTAGTGATAGTAACACTCAAAAAGTGTCAATTTTTTTTCTAGAGATCACCCATTTACATGGAGGAAAAGATGCCATGGAATCTGTGAGAACCTGGTAAGGGGACCCAGACAGGGTGCTGTGGCTAGTTGGATCCAGGACCCAAATACCCTAGGGCCAAAGAAGTTCAGAGAAAGACTAGTTTTAAAAAGCTCCAATTTGTTAGACCACGTAAGGCCGACAACTGCAGATGCTCAGAAGGTGAGGGCAAAGAACCCTGAAAGGGAAAGCAATTATTGCAAAAGGCAAAGAGTAGCAGGACATAGAAAACAAATAACCCATGCTAGAATACCAAATTCCAGTTACCTAGAAACTTCCTGTTCACCAGCTATGGCGGGTAAGTACCACATTGTTATCTGACATTATAGCTGCTCTCTCTTTCCATTTGGTAACTGTTTTTGGTGTGCCAGAACCTTTTCATTTATAGTACTTGTTAATCATCAGGCAGCAAACGCAGATGACACCAGTCAGGTCTGCCCAGCCTAGTCTTTGAGGCCAGCTCCTGGGAAAGCTCGTGCACCCTCTGCTGGTCAGCTTCACTCCAGAACAAGAGGGTCTGTGTCCTAAGAAGACAACAAATCAGATGGACACACTTTTGTGTTCTTTATACAGCTAATTTCAGTGAAGAGTTTGGAAACTATTTCCTCAAACTGCCACCTGAAGGAAACAATTCCAGATAAAAACAATGCCTTCCTTTGTTACACCAAAGAAAAACATCATAAAAACTAAAGTGCTGTGAGAAATATACCATCAAAGGCATGTTAAATTCAAATGATTTCATCTTAGTACGTAATTAAATAAGTAAAGGTCTGCAACACCTAATCTGACTATAAAGCTTCATTAGAGTCTTACTCTGGTCGAAAGCCTGAAAATTACTATAACAATAATATTTGTATAGGTTTTACAGTTTACAAAAAGCTCTCATGTTCATTTTCACATCTAATCCTTACAACAGTCCTATAAGTAAGGGAGGAAGGCAGGACAAGCATTTTTGTTATCACCATTTTACAGATGTGGGACATGAGGTTTAAGGGGTTACATGAGTTGCCTTGTTCACACAGCTACAAGACCCCCTACTCCAAGCAGGCTTCCTGACTCCAAATTCTTTGTTCTACTCAGTACACTATTAAACCGGAGCTGCTGATGTATAAGGAGTTTCCTATTAGAGCTGGTATGTATCTCAGGCAGAGAAGTAAAAGGCCTAAAACATATGTTTTTATAATACATTCCATTTTGTTTCAAATGTCACAAAAATTTTAGATGCTGACCCCTAAATCTGAGGGATTTGTACTGTAGGCAGTACTTTGTCCTCAAAGAACATCCATTTAATAAGAAGAGTAGACATTTTAATAAGAAATCTACTGAAAACCAAATAAAGTTAACTTCAGAATTTCATGTGGCGTGTCTATGCCCATAAAAAGTAGATCCTGCCAGGCTTTGTAGCTTCTGCAATCACTCGGTCAATACTATTTATACAGCATGAAACTGGGGGTGGCAATCTGCCAGTTCTGGCCCTGCTTTCTCTTGAATCTTTACAATCTTAATAATTTCCCCCTTATGAAAAAAGCATTATGGATACAGTACTGTTGGAGTGCCAAGCTAAAAATCAGTATGCTGAAGAAGAGAGATATGGTATAATTCAGCTATAAACACAGAGCTCCCCAAACTAAAGATCAAAACAAAGTAGTAATGATAAATAGAATCAAACATTTCTATAGTATTTGCTATATGCCAGGAACTACTTTAAGTGCTTTACATATGAAAACTCATTTAGTCCTCCCAAGAACCCATTTAACAGATAAGTAAATGAGGCACAGAGAAGTTAAAGTAATTCTAGTTACTTAGCATACCTAGGCTGGCACAGCTAGTATATTGTAAGGCTGAGATCTGAAGCCAGGCAGGCTGATAACTCAGTTCATCATAATCACTAAAGCCATGCTGCCTCTATACAGTGGTGTCTACCATATTCCTATTGCATTTTTAAAGCAAACTTTTACTTTTAGAACAGTTTTAGATTTACAGAAAAGTTGCAGATCGTATAGAGAGCTCCCGTATTCTAACATTGTTTTGTTTTGTTTTGTTTCTCTTTCTTTCTTTCTTTCTTCTTTCTCTCTTTCTTTCTTTCTCTCTTTCTTTTTCTTTCCTTCCTTCTTTCCTTCTTTCTTTTGAGAGAGAGAAAGCATGTGTGCACAATTGGGGGTAGGGGAGAGGGAGAGAGAGAATCTTAAGCAGGCTCCACACCCAGCGCGCAGCCCATTGCGGGGCTCGATCTTACCACCCTGAGATCATGACCAGGCACCCCTCTAACATAGTTTCTACCATATTATTAAAATCTTAAATTATTAGCATGGTAATTTGTTACAATTAATAAGGCAATACTACTACATTATTATAAACCTAAGTCCATACTTTATTCAAATTCCTTTTGTTTTCATCCGATGTGTTTTTTTTCTCATAGAATTCCATCCAGGGCACCACACTATATTTAGTGATTAGGTCTCCTTAGGCTCCTCTTCGGCTCTAGTAGTTTCTCAGAGTTTCTTTGTTTTTGAAGACCTTGACAATTTTGAGGAGTACTGGTATCTTGTAGAATGCCCCTCAATAAATATTTTTGAGATATTTTTCTCATGATTAGATTGGGGTTTGGATTTTAGGGAAAAAAACCCCCACAGAAGTAAAGTGCCATTCTTATCACATCATATCAAGGTTATTCATGATATGAACATGACTTATCATGGGTTGATGTTAATCTTGATCACCTGGCTGAGGTGGTGATTGACAAGTTTCTCCACTGTGAAGTTATTCCCTCCCCTCTTTCCACAGTGTATTCTTTAGAAGGAAGTCACTATGTGCAGCCCACACTTAGGGAGTAGGGAGCTATGGTCCACCTCTTTAAGGGCAGAGTATATACATAAATGATTTGGAATTCTTTTGTGTGGGAGATTTGTCTCTTCTCCCCCACTTATTTATTCAATCATTTGTTTCTAGCAGTATGGACTCAAATTTATTTTAAACTGTGGATTATAACCCAGTATTACTTTATTTATTGCACAAACTCTTCCTGTTTTGGCCATGAAGAGCTCTTTCTTCTATAGTTTCTTTCTAGTTAGTTCTTGTATCCTTTTGACATACTTCCATCATTGTGTTTTTGTTTTTGAGCACTTCCTTACTTTCTGGTACTACAAGATATTGCAGGCTCATGTTGCATATTCCTTGACCCAGTCCTAGAATCAGCTATTTCTCCAAAGAGTGTTTGTTCCTTTTATTGGGGAATAGACTGGGTACTGAGTGCGCTCCTTGCTACTAGACTGTTTATAGGCCCTCTCAACTGACAAAAGAAGGAGATATATGTGGGTATACTAAACCTTGTATAAAGACATGTCTTTATAAATGTTTCTATATGTATCCATCTCTATCTATAGCAAGCTAGAGTTCATACTTTATCAACTAGAGTACAGTACTTATGTACAGTTCCTATTGCCTTTAGTTTTAGTCTTAGTTTCAAAGTTACTTAGGTCAGCACATTTTCCTTGGCCCCTTTCAGTGAGGTTATTGCATAGATTTGTAATATAGTTAGATTTTTTTTTTATCAGTCTGCCTTCCATCCTGAACCCTATCTCCCCTTATTTATTTTTAAAATTTTGCCTATGTCAAGATTTACTTTGTGCTGCAGAGCTCTATGGATTTTAACAAATGCAGAGTGTCATATATCCACCATTCCAAAACCATGAAATAGTCTGACCACCCTAAAAAAAATCCTCTGTGCTACCAAATCAACCCTCTCCCTTCCCTAAACTCCCTGTTTCAGTTACATTTCCCTAACAGAGAATGTACTCAACATCCTTGCTTCTCATCCTTTCCCCTGACAATACGTTCACATCTATAAACTCATGTAATTCTCACTTCAATCCTGAGTATTTCCTCTTAGCAGATGGTTGAATGAAACTCAGAGAGAATAAGTAACTTGGTTAAGACCTCACTAAGTGGTGGGGCTGGCACTACAACTTGCGCCTTTTGACTTTTGGTATGATGCTCTTTCTACTACACAACACTGCTTCCTTGTTTCCAGCTGGAAGGGGGATGGTTATGCAGATAGACAAGAAGAGAAGACAGAAATGGTGGTAGTGATCATATCTTACATTAACAGAAGTTTTTACACTAAAAATATTGATGTGGAATTCTAGTTCTGGTAATTTGGTGAACTGATATCCTGAAAACCTTTCTGTTATAAAATACTCCCAAAGGCAGAATAAATACATTTAAAAAAATACCTTTTTTTTTAAGATTTTATTTATTTATTTGTCAGAGAGAGAGAGAGCACAAGCAGGGGGGAGCGGAAGGCAGAGGGAGAAGCAGGCTCCCCGCTGAGCAAGGAGCCCCATGGGGCTCGATCCCAGGAGATCATGACCTGAGCTGAAGGCAGATGCTTAACCGACTGAGCCACCCAAGTGTCCCTAAAAAAATATATCTTGTTAAAATACATCACTGAGCCAAAAAGAAAGAAAAATCCTTGGAGACCAAAAGCTAGCAAAGGTCCAGAAAGTTGAGTGAGAATTGAAGTGACCAGCTGCCCAAATCCCACAATGTATAAAAAAAGTATCACAAAAACTTATTGAAATAAACTCAACCTTGTTTTAACATTAGAAAATATATTTAGGTAATTCACCACATTATCAGATTAAAGGAAAAAAATTATATTATTATCTCAGCAGATACGGAGAAAGTAGTTGATTAAATTCAACACCCATTCAGGATTAACAATCAAATATACAGGACTTTTAGGACATAGGAAGAGAATTTCATTAATCTGATAAAGGGTAGTTACCAAAAACTTACAATGTTATCCTAATGGCGAAATATTAGAAGTATTCTGTTTATACACATGAACAAAACAAGAATGTCCATTATCACTGGTTTTATTCAACAATGCATTCGAGGTTTTGGCCAGCACAGTAAGAAAAGTGTAATAAATGGTAATATTTGAGAAGGAAGCAATAAAACTGTCACAGTTTCCTTGAGGACATGATTACCTACATAGAAAAATCCCCCAAACCTTATGAATGACTTTTTTTTTTTTTTTTTTTTACAAATGACAATTATTACTACTAAAGATAAAGTCTGGCAAGGTTGCTAAATAAAAGACCAATATACAAAAAGAAAATTTGCATTTTTATGTACAAGCAAAAATATAGTTAGAAAATCTAATTTAAAAATTTACCATTTATAACACTGACCAAAAATATAATGTATTTAGGAAGTTTGAAATATGCAAATCCTTTAAGAAAAAAATTAAAGAACTTCATTGAAAGACACTACAGATCTAAATAAATGGAGAGACATATGGTCTTCATAAGTAGGATAATTTGATATGGTAAAGATGTTAGTTCTCTTCAAGTTGATATACAGATTGAATGCTATACCAATCAAAATTCCAATAAGGTTTTTTTGTGGAACTGAAGCTGATTTAAAAAGGTATATGAAAATGCAAATGGCAAAAAAAAGATACTCCTGAGAAAAAGGAATAAGGTAGAAGAGTTGCCCTACCAGTTCTCAAGCCTTACTACAAAAGTGGTCAGGTATTAGCCTAGGAATAGAAATAGAACAATAGAACAGAAAACAGGGCCTAGGAAACAGACCCAACTACGAATGTAAACTTGATATACAATAGAGTTAGCACTGCAGATCTGTGAAGAAATGAGGGCCCTTCAAAAAATGGTTCTGGGACAAGTGGTTATTCATGTAGAAAAAAAAAATTAGGGGTAATAAATGGGTGTTTGTTTAAGCTGCTAAGTTTGTGGTAATTTGTTATACAACAATAGAAAAGAAATACACTCTTTAACATGTGTACCAGGAGACAGATTTAAGGATGTCTATAGCAATACCTTTCTAGGAATAAAAAATTTGAAAGAAACAAAAGCCCAGCCAATAGAAAATGGATAAATTATAGTAAATTCATACAGTGAAATACTATATAGCAGTAAAAATAAATGAAATGAACTATAGGTACTTTGTCAAGTATTGATAAACATTGAAGAAAAAATAGGCAAGTTGTAGAAGAGTACATATATATAGAATGATTCAATTTATATGATGTTCAATAACACTCAAAACTTAACAATATTTTATTTTAAAGAGGAAAGAGGGATGGGAACCAGGAGAGGCACCGAGGAGATGTCAAAGTTGTAGGTAATGTTCTGGGTCTTTTTTATAAGTTGATGATAAATATATGGGTATTCATTTTATAATTATTATTTATATATTATGCTATATTATCTATACATGTTTTTTAAATAATAAAATAATTTAAAAATAAGAATGGTCGGGGCGCCTGGGTGGCTCAGTCGTTAAGCATCTGCCTTCGGCTCAGGTCATGATCCCAGGGTCCTGGGATCGAGCCCCGCATCGGGCTCTCTGCTCAGCGGGGAGCCTGCTTCTCCCTCTCCCACTCCGCCTGCTTGTGTTCCCTCTCTCACTGTCTCTCTCTGTCAAATAAATAAAATCTTTAAAAAAATAAAATAAAAATAAGAATGGTTTACAAACTTTACCATCAACCTTTAAACCTAAATCTTTCTGGATTTTATATATGCATGAATGTACTTCATGTTCAAACAAATACGAAAATATACAGAGAAAAGGAAACATACGAATCAAACATGTGGTCAAAAGCCTGAATAATTTAAAAATAAATTTCCAAATGTGATTCTCACCTCTAAACTATACCAGTTACCTGCTAAATGGTCTATTTCACTCTTGTTCTTAAAGGGAATGTCCTATCACTAATGATTTTTCCATCAAATTACCATGGTCCCACATGCTCTGACTCCTGACCCTCTGGGACCTGATTTTATTTCCCTCTTTCCACATGTCCTAACCACAGAACAGATCCTAACATTCCTTAGCATTAATGTCTAAAAAGCTGATGTGTACATTTAATAAAATGTAGGTATTGCTTCATAGACATCGAATCATAAGTAGTTCCCTGTTTTCCATTTGTTCTGGGGAATTTAGGAATACTTATTTGTGGTTCTGCTTAACATGATTTCACTTGAATATTTTCTTCACTGTTAATATCCACTACAATAGAAGTCTTATCAACTCCACTTCCAAAATACATCTTGAATCTGTTCACTTCCTTCCATTTCTCCTGCTACCATTCCAGTCCAAACACTATCATTGCTTACCTGGACCAACTTAACAGCCACCTGTCTCCTTGCTTCCATTCTTGTCTCCCCACAGTACATTCTCCACACTATAGACATAAAGATTTTATTACAACACAAATTAGATCCTGTCACTCTCCTCCTTCAAATCCTCCTTTGGCTTCCTATTACAACAGAATAAAATCCAAAATTCCTTCTAGCCTACCTCTCCAAGTTCATCTCCCTCATGCACACTAAAGAGCCACACTGGCCTGACAGTTTTCGAAAAAAACCAAGGTTGTTATTGCCTTGCAGACCCTGCATTCAAGCATCTTTCTGCCTGGACTACTCTAACCTCAGTTCTTTACAGACTGACCCATCCTCATCATTCAGGGCTCAGCTCAAAAGTCCAAGCTCCAAAAAAAAAAAAGTCCAATCTGCAAGAGGCCTTCTCTGACCACTCTGGCTAAAGCAGGTCTATCAAGCACATCACCCTGTTTTCAAGCACACTCTCTGAAGCACATCACCCTGTTTTCTTTTCTTTACAGCCTTTATCACTACCTGAAATCTTATTTTTAAAATCTATTTACTTATTGTCTATCTCCCTCCACATGTAGGGACCTTGTCTATCCCATTCACTGTTACACCCTATGCCAAAATAGTTCCCAGCATCACATACAGGAAAATAATTACATGCTGAATGAATGACTTCCTGTGGTTTTTGTTCAAATTTGTCTCTGAACAAATGTTCAAGTTTAATAACCTGAATGCTTTATTCCGTTATACTATGCTTCTTTAAATAAAGTATATGAACAAAAAGCATTTTATTAACTTCTGAATTCATATCTCTTCTTGTCTTTAAAATATCATGGTAGGGGCACCTGGCTGGCTCAGTCAGTAGAGCATATGATCTTTTTTTAAAAAATTTTTATTGTTATGTTAATCCCCATACATTACATCATTAGTTTTTGATGTAGTGTTCCATGATTCATTGTTTGTGCATAACACCCAGTGCTCCATGCAGAACGTGCCCTCTTTAATACCCATCACCAGGCTAACCCATCCTCCCACCCCCCTCCCCTCTAGAACCCTGTTTGTTTTTCAGAGTCCATCATCTCTCATGGTTCGTATCCCCCTCCGATTTCCCCCTTTCATTCTTCCCCTCCTGCTATCTTCTTCTTCTTTTTTTTTTCTTAACATATATTGCATTATTTGTTTCAGAGGTACAGATCTGTGATTCAACAGTCTTGCACAATTCACAGCGCTTACCATAGCACATACCCTCCCCAATGTCTATCACCCAGCCACCCCATCCCTCCCACCACCCCCCAACTCCAGCAACCCTCAGTTCGTTTCCTGAGATTAAGAATTCCTCATATCAGTAAGGTCATATGATACATGTCTTTCTCTGATTGACTTATTTTGTAGAGCATATGATCTTGATCTTGGGATCATGAGTTAGAGCCCCAAGTTGGAAGTAGAGATTACTTAAAAAAAAATTAAAAAAAGATATTTTAAAAAATATCATGGTAAAGATGGTTAAGTATTCTGTAAACACATAGGCACAGACTGAAAAAGAAAAAAAAAAAAAACCACCAAAAAACAATGTTTGTTTTTTGTCCCAAATTGAGATTTTCAAATCCTAAGCTAAGGATATCTATGCATGCCATTTTACCTTCAACAAATGGAAAAAATATCTACTTTTATAGGTAGAACTGTTGGGGATTTAAGTTTTTAAAAAGTTATTTCTTCTTGGGGCACCTGGGTGGCTCAGTTGGTTAAGCGACTGCCTTTGGCTCAGGTCATGATCCTGGGGTCCTGGGATCGAGCCCCACATCAGGCTCCCTGCTGGGCCGGAAGCCTGCTTCTCCTTCTCCCACTCCCCCTCCTTGTGTTCCTCCTCACGCTGTCTCTCTCTCTCTCTCTGTCAGTTAAATAAATAAATAAAATCTTTTTTTTAAAAAAAAAGGTTATTTCTTCTTATGAACGTTGTGGTTTCCTACTGATTTAAAGAATAAAGGGAGAATAAATCTGCATGTATGTTAAAGGTTTTAGTTGCCAATTATAGATCCTATATATTGTCCTTAGAATAGCCCATTTATTCAACATACATATGCATCCTTAGGATACTGCCTAAAATGTGGTCAATGCATATGTATGTTGAATGAATGAATGGACTACTCTAAAAACAGTATGTTGGGGGGCACCTGGCCGCCTCAGTGGGTAGAACATGCAACTCTTGATCTCGGGGTTGTGAGTTCAAGCCCCACTTTGGGAATAGAGCCTACTTAAAAAAAAAAAAGAATAAAAACAATATGTTGGGAAGACAAACAATTCTAATACAGTGCTGCAACCAATGTATGCAGAGTAACATGTTAGAAGAGGCAAGACTATAACTAAAGTGAAGGGGTCAGGAAAAGTGTCTGAGCGGAGCTGCGATACCTGGGATGAGTCATGAGATAAACAGATAAGAGAAGGAAAGGAAGGGAGCTCCAAAGAAAATTTAAGATGCAAAGATACATTGGCTTGAGTAAGTGAGCAACATGTCAGAACCGCAATAGCAAATGTTAAGGATGGACAAAGAAATATGGCTGAAAGTGTGGGTAAGTATGCAGATAACAGTGCCCTGTACACTACATTAAGGGATTCAGATTTTGTCTTATAAGGCACCTACACAGACCCCTAGGGATTTGTAGACGTAGGCTACGTTTCTCTTAGAGAAATCTTTTATTTTCAACTTGATAAAAATCAAAACCAAAAACATTTTTTTAAAAGGATACTCTGGATCATCTGAATGGCCAACTTTTAATTGATTACTGTCATAAGATTTCAGTTCACATGTTTGTGTTTAGCAGTGCACTGGCAAACAACTGGTACCATTTGTCATCGGCACAGGTTAATGAGAAAGAAATGGGAACTACTTTATGTAAATGATGGTGTTTGACAAGTGAAGGTCAAATGAAATCACGACACACTGAACAAAGGAAAGCTTTGCAGTGGTTTAAATAAAGAAAAGAGATGAAGGCATTGAGTAATCTCAACACAAGTACAAAACGGACAGGCCTTTTGTAAGGAAATTATGCTATGGAGGACAATGAATATTTGCTTTTGGAGCGTATTAGGTCCAGCAAAAAGAGTCTCATTGGTAAAGAATAAGTATTCATTTGAATTTATTTGTTTTATTTTTGCTTCATTTAACTTATAACTGGGAGTTATAGTTGTATAAGATATACAACATAAGGAGTTTATATATAGTTTTATATTTGCATATATTTAACATACTGAAAATATTTTAAGTTAACAATAGAGAATCCTGGGTATCTACTCAGGCTTGAGAAATTCTGTTCTGGGTGATTGGGAGCCACTGAAAGATTTTAATAAGGAAATGACAGATTTGTGCTTTAGAAAAATCACTCTGGCAGCAGTATGGAGGGTTCGAATTGAAAGTACTTAAGCAAGGCAGGAAGGAGGCTACTTAATATAATAATGTGATAAAATGGTGAGGCCCTAAATTACTTAGGTGATATAAAAAGGAGATGGGTAGGAGTTAGAATCAAAAGGACTTGGTTGTGGGTGAGGAAAGGAGGGTATCCAGGATGACTGCCCTCTGGGTGAGTTGGTGGTAAGATAAAGACCACAGGAAGACAAACAAGTGAGGGTGAAGAGGAATGAGAAAAGAGAGATGATGAATTTAAGTCAGCAATGATTTGAATTTCATTTCATCCAAAGAAAATCCAGTTCTCTTTTCTGGGTCCCAGTTTTCTCAGTGACAGCTGCATTCATGAATTACCAAATTAACTATTATAGCGCGCTCTAAAAATACACATAGCACTCCACAGTATGCTGTAAATAAGTCATGAAAAATCAGCAAAAGCCCAGGCCCTGAAGGAAATTCAGCAGGGTTAAAAAGAGATGTGACAAATTTTTACTAAACACTTAAATTGTGACCCAACGCACTCACCCAGTATTGTACTCTGCTCTGTCAGTCAGAGGCGATCACTCCCTTGCCCACACATGAACAAGAGGTAGCACGCCCGAGCCCACGTGGCAGATACAAAGACACCACCCTCAAGGGACGTGCAAAGCGAGGGCGCACACCTACTGCACGATTACTGAAAACGTAGTGTAGTGGGAACTTCGACCCTACAGGCAGGGGTAGTTGACAAAGTTACCTTTTACTTAGAGGAATCAACGTGGAATAGCTTAGTCTGATAAGAATGTAAACATTTCGTATTTTAATTACCCAAAAAAGAAAAAAAAAAGAGGCGAGAGAAAGGAAGACGCAGCAATTACCGCAAAACCAGCCTGTGTCCCCGCAGGCCAAGAAGGGCGAGCTCTGGAGGAGTAATTCAACCCTAGTTTGGTGGGGATGCCAGCATCTTCCACCACTCACTCATAATACAATAGCATAATGTTTATAGACCCAAAATGATTAACCGTCAACCTCATCCACAATGTCCAACGTGCGACTGAAGGGAAAGCCGCGGGGCGTACCTTTAGCACGGACGCTGCTTTGGTGTGTGTGTGGGGGGGGAGTAGCACTCCACACAGCGCCCTCTCGGCACCCGGTCAGCGCCTCCCAGAACGAAAGTCGGGAGCTGATGGGCGTGAGCGTACCGGGGCGGCACGGTTCGCACAGTAAACCGACGCCAGGAGGCGGCAGCACAGCGCCCCGGTGCTCTGCCCCGCACCGCGTGCAGAGCAGGAAAGAGACGCCCGCCGCACAGCGCAGTCTCCGCCTGGCCCGAGGAGGCGAGGCCGGGCGGGGCCACGGCTGGTTGGAGGCGGGGCCGGCTCAAGAGCTCTCTTCCCGCCGCCTGATGGGAACTGTAGTTCTGGGAACTAGCCAGGCTCCCTCAAAGGGCTCTGGGAACTACACTTCCCGTTGAGGGAACGGCTCCAGCAGGCCGCGCGTTACGGGGGCGTCACACTACCCGCACCAGCGCTGCAGAGTATTTGAGGGGCAGGCCGAAGGGGAGTCTTTTCCTTCACTCTGCGTTCAGGAGGTGCCGATTCCGCTTTATCTCGCCCCACGGCCGTGCGCTCATTGCCCGGCTCCCGGTGTCAGCTTTTCGTGGGTTCCTCAAGTAGTTGGGGCCTGGAGGTTCGGAGGTAACGGCCGCTGCCTTGCGCGGGAGCGAGGGGCGCTCCCCTCTTCAGCCCAGCCAACCCCGCACCCAGCCCTTGCCTCCATGGGCCCAACTCGGAAACCCAACGTGTGCCGCCAGCTGAGTCGCCGGGCGCTGGGCTTCTTCTCGCGGGACGCAGGCGTGGTGCAGAGGACGAACCTGGGCATCCTGAGGGCGCTGGTGTGCCAGGTGATCGCCGGCGGCTGGGAATGGGGCCAAGGGCAGCGGGGCGACTGGCGGCCAAGCCTCCTGCCGGGGTGCAGTTTTTAAGCGTTAGAGCCTCCTTTTGAGAAGATCACATGTGATGAGCAGGGAATCCAGGCCCTGAACCAGGGGAATTAGTAAATAGCTATTAATAGAACCTCCAGATGCTTTTCGTTTTAAGCTTCTTATATCTCACCTGCAAACGATCTTCCTAAAATTTGGTCACCCGGCTTAACACGTGAGGGCAGAGTGAGGAAGATAGGAACATAATGTTTTAAATAACGTACGTGAGATTACTTTGAAAACTGACTGTAGATTTAACTATCCCACTTAAAATTGGTGCACGGTAGAGACTTATGAATTATTCCCTAAACCAAAATTCCTTGTGTCTTTCAGGAAAGTACTAAATTTAAGAATGTGTGGACAACTCATTCCAAGTCACCTATAGCCTATGAGAGAGGAAGAATATATTTTGACAATTATCGGTGCTGTGTCAGCAGGTATCTTTTTGATGAACATTTTTGCTGTAATTCACCTCATTGTTAACTAATTTTTATAGAACCACATGCTATATCAGTGCTTAATGAAATAGGAGAATGGAAAAATGAGCCCAAAATAAGAATAGGTAATAAAATGGGTTGTAATTTTAAAATCTTGTTAAATCCAAAGTTAGAGACTTCATCTTTGCAAATACCAATTTAAAACGAATTTAGTTTATAGTGCGGGCAAAATGATGGGTTGCTCAGGGTATGGAATAGTGTCTTACTATGCTTAGAAGATACCAGAGTCAAGGGAGCCAGGTATCTAATAATTAGATGCTGCTTTACAGAATAATTTTTTTTTAAAGATTTTTATTTATTTATTTGAGAGAGAGAGACACAGAGATAGCGAGAGAGAGCACGAGCGGGGAGGAGAGGGAGAAGCAGTCTCCCCACTGAGCAGAGAACCCCGATGCGATGCCTGATGCGATGCCCGATGCTCAATCCCAGGACCCTGGGATCATGACCTGAGCCACCCAGGCGCCCCTAGAGAATTTCTGTTTTGTTTTGGAAGTACTTGCATTTTTTTTGTTTGTTTTAACAGAAAAATTTCAAACTTGCTTCAAAGAGTAGTATAGTGAACCTCCATATACTCATTACTAGATTCAAAAGTGATCCAGATTTTGCTGCATTTGCTTATCTATCCCATTGTCCCCTTTTCCTTGACCTTTTTATAAACTAACTATTTTAAAGCATATTCGAAACACCATGCCATACTTAAGTTTGCTTCTCTAAAAAATAATAAGACTTTTTTTCTTTCTCTTAATAGCTTTATTAAGATATAATTCACATACTATACAGTTCACCCATTTAAAGTATACAATTTAATGGTTTTTAGTTTATTGAAATTCATATTCAATGATAGGAATTTTGGTGAACCATTGTGGTTCATATAGGCAACCATCGCTACAGTTAACATTTTCATCACCTCAAGAAGAAACTGTATTCCATTAAGCTATAGTCCCATCAACCTTCAACAGACTTTCTGTCTTTATAGATGCACCTGTTCTGGACATTTCATATAAATTGAATCACATAGTATGTGGTCTTTTGTGATTGACTTTTTAGTAGAATTACCAGTTTATTATAAAGGGATGTAATTCAAGAACAGCCAGATAGAAGAGATATGTAGGTATGTGGGAAGGGGCATGGAATATCCATGCTCTTTGAGCATACTACTGTCCCTAAATCTCTACATGTTCACCAACCCAGAAGCTTCTCTCCTTTGGTAATATATACATTTAGTGCTGTTCTTTTCCCTCAAGCACTGTTTTTGCTGCATCCCACAAATGTTTATATATTTTATTCATCTTCATTTTGTTAAAAAATATTTTAAAATTTCTCTTGAGACTTCTTTGACCCATGTGTTAATTAGAATTGTGTTGTTTAATCTCCAAATCTTTTGGGATTTTCCAGCTTTCTATTATTGACTTCTAATTTATTTCCACTGTGGTCTGAAAGCATACTTTGTATTACTTCTACTCTTTTAATTTTGTAAAGGTGTGTTTTGTGGCCCAGATTATGGTCTCTCTTGGTGAATTTCATATGAGCTTGAGAAGATTGTGTCTTCTGCTGTTATTGGATGAAGTATTGTATAGAAGTCAGTCAGATCCAGTTGATTGATAGTACTGTTCAGTTCAGCTATATCCTTACTGACTTTCTGCTTGCTGGATCCACCAGTTACTGACAGATGCGTTGAAGTCTCCAACTATAATAGTAGATTTGTTTCTCCTTGTGTTCTGTCAGTTTTTGTCTCACATGTTTTGATATTGTGTTGTTAGATGCATACACATTAAGGATTTTTTATGTCTTCTTCAAGAAGTGACCCCTTTATCATACGTAATGCCACTGTTTATCACTGATAATTTTTATTGTGGAAGTCAACTTTGTCTAAAATTAATATAGCTACTCCAGCTTTCCTTTGATTAGTATCTGTGTGGTATATCTTTCTCCATTCCTTTACTGTAATCTGTGTGTTTATATTTGAAATGGGTTTCTTGTAGATATCATGTATTTGGATCTTGTTTTTTTATCTACTCTGACAGTCTCTGCCTTTTGATAGGTATATTTAGATCATTCACATTTAAAGTGATTATTGATATAGTTGGTCTTTTTTGGTCTTTCATTCTTTTTTATGTCTTCTCTGCTTTTAATTGAGTGTTTTATATGATTCCATTTTCTCTCTATTTTAGCATATCAATCATACTTATTTTTAAAAATTTTTAATGGTTGCCTTAGAACTTGTAATACGTATTTACAACTAATCTAAATCACTCTCAAGTAGCACTATACCTCTACATGGGTAGTGTAGTTACCTTATAATAGAGTATTTCTTTTTTTTTTTTTTTTTTGCCTTTTATAATGTTGATGCCATTCTTTTTATCCATAAGCTTTATTCACTGAATACGTTGTTGCTGTTATTATTACGAACAATTTTTTACCTGTTAAATCAATTAAGAATAAGAAAAATAAAGGATTTTATTTTACCTTTATTTATTTTATTTGAGAGAGAGAAAGAATGCACGTGGGTGCACATGCACATGAGCAGGGGGAAGGGCAGAGGGAGAGAGAGAGAATCTCAAGCAGACTCCCTGATGAGTGTGGAGCCGGATTCGGGGCATGATCCTGAGATCATGACCTGAGCCACTTAACCAACTGAGTCACACATGTGCCCCTATTTATTCCTTTTCTAACGTTCTTCCTTTTTTAAGGTAGATCTGAGTTTCTGACCTATATAATTTTTCTTCTTTTTGAAGAACTTTTTTGAACATTTCTTGAAAGGCAGATCCACTGGCAACACATTCCCTCAATTTTTGTTTGAGAAAACCTGATTTCTTTTTGACTTTTGAAGGATAACTTCTCGGGATACAAAATTCTAGATTCGTTGGGTGTGATATAATGATTTATAAGAAATATATATTTGGATGTGATGTGACGAGCACTAGGTGTTATATGCAACTAATGAATCATTGAACATTATATCAAAAACTAATGATGTACTATATGTTGGCTAATTGAATTTAAATTAAAAAAAAAAATCTATATTTGGTCATTCAGGTGACCAAAATATATTTCTCAGATATATTCACTCTTCATCTACAGTTCCTGAAAATGCTTTAGAGCCATAAAGGTGAGGTAGGTGTCTTGTTATTAATGGAAGGTAACTTTCAGACCCCACCCAAGTGTAAGGGCTTGTTGCCTAGAGGACCAAACATGTGATTAGAGGGTTGGGACTTTCAGTCCCAACCCGGACCTCCAGGCAACAGAGGAGAGTTGGTGGTTGAATCAGCAGCTGGCCAATGACTTAGTACAACTATACAGTGAAGCCTCCATAAAACCTCAAGAGGACTGGGTTTGAAGAGCTCTGGGTTGGTGAACACTTGGAGATGTGGGGAGAGTGGCTTGCCTGGAGAGGGCATGGAGCTTCTATACCTTTTCCAGTGTATCTCTTCATCTAGGTGTTGATTTGTATTCTTTATCATATCCTTTAAAAACCGGTAAACATAAGTAAATGTTTCCCAGAATTCTGTGAGCCACTCTATCAAATTAAAAGAAACTAAGGAGAAGGTCACTGGAACCCCAATCTGTAGCCCATGGGTCAGAAAAACAGATAACTGCCTGGGGGCTTGGTGGCTGGCATCTGAAATGGGTGGTGGAGGGCAGTCTGGTTGGACTGAATCCTTAACCTGTGGAATCCGATGCTATCTCCTAGTAGATAGTGTAAGAATTGAGTTGAATTCTCCAACACTCTACTGGTGTCTGAGAATTGCTTGGTGTTGTGTGTGGGAGACCCCCTCCCCCCATATTGGAATTGGGTCCAGGAGTCTTAAAGACTGTGGGTGGGAGTTGTTTCATCACTTTAAATATTTTACTTTACTCTCTACTTGCTTGCATGTTTTCTGAAGAGAAGTCCAATGTAATTCTTACCCCGTTCTTCTTTAGATAAGGTGCTTTTTCCCTCTGACTTCTTTCAAGATGTTCTCTTTATTTTTGATTTTCTATAGTTAGAATAGTATGTACCTGGGTATAGGTTTTTTGGTATTTATCCTCCTTGGTGTTCTGTAAGCTTTTTGGATTTGTGGTTTGGTGTCTGTGATTAATTCTGGAAAATTATCAGCCATTATTATTTCAAGTATTTCTTCTGTTCTCTTTTTCTTATCCTTTTAGTATTCCCATTATGTGTATATTACACCTTTTCTAATTGTCCCTCAGTTCTAGAATATTGTGTTCTGCTTTTATCATTTTTGTTGTTGTTCTAGTTTGGGAAGTTTTTGTTGACATATCTTCAAGTTTACCAGTCTTTCCTTGGCTGTGTCCAGTCTACTGATGAACCCATCAAATACATTCTTCATTTGTATGGAGTTTTGATTTTTAGCATTTCCTTTTGATTTTTAGGGTTTTTTTTTTTTAAGATTTTATTTATTTATTTGACAGAGAGAGAGAGAGAGAGCACAAGCAGGGGGAGCGGCAGGCAGAGGGAGAGGGAGAAACAGGCTCCCCGCTGAGCAAGGAGGTTCTGTCTCTTTGTCTCTTCAATCTTTGCCTTTCACCACAAACTCCACTGTTTAGAGAGTGCTCTTAGGCTAGAACTTCTCTACACTCTGTTGCAAATGAAGTCAGTTTCTCTGGGAAGAGAATAGGGCTATCTGCTTTACAGCCTGCTTCTTCCCCCCAGGCAAAATCTTCAAGCCGAGGCTTTAGAGTTGGTACTGGGGTGGGGGGGGGAATCAATGGCATGCTTCTCTCTGAGTGACTCCCCTACTCTAAAAGCTGAGCACCTGGAGTTAAAGCAAACATTAGCCTCAGATTTTCTTGCCTCTCTTAATGTGGAACCACTGCTTTATGAGGTGGGCTAAGGGTAATCAGAGCCTCTGTATTCTTAGGCATGCCATGCCCAAGGTAGAGTTGGGGCTAGGTGGAAGAAGGGAGCCCTACTTTTTGACTACACTCACCCAGGACTCAGCCCCAACAACAAGCAGCTGGGAGCTACATGAGAAATGCTGTCATCCTGGTCCCCCAAGAAGGTGGCCCTCTGGGAGCTGGGGGTAGGGGGAGTCCTGTGCTCTTGGATACACCAGTCTGGAGTAGTTTTCATCTTGCTAAGCTAAGAACAGTATGGAAGCAGCACATCCTAGATCAAACATCGTAGACTCTCACTATTCTTACTGAACTCTAGTAGATTTTTTGGAATAAATGTTTCTTTGTTTGCTGTATGCCCCTAGGACCATTTCCAGAGACTTTAAATAGTTGTCCTTTTATAGTTTTCACCAGTTTTCCTGGAGAGCATGCCCATAGAGCTCCTCATGCTATCATGTTGGAAGTGGATATCTGGACATTTCTTTATATGATCATAATGTCATTACCACACCTAACGAAATTAGTAATAATTCTTTGGTATCATTTAATGCCCATTTCATAACTTACCCAGTTTAGAGGTATCTGCTGTAATTAAAAAAATTTAAATCTGAGTAGGTGGCATTGGTTGGTGATCTAATAATAAGTAGTTGGAGTTCCTTACTATGGCATTCAGGGGTGTTTTACCCATAGTTTAAGAATCACCCGTAGTTTAGAAGTTTGAGCTTGCTCTCATTCCTGTGAAATTCTGTTTGGTTTAAACCTTTGAATCAGAGAACATCAAAGGTGAATAAAATTGTCACTCAGAAAATTGTTTTTTTGGTTTTTTTTAAGATTTTTATTTATTTATTTGAGAGAGAGAGAGCACAAGCAGGGGGAATTGGCAGAGGGAAAGGGAGAAGCAAGCTCCCCACTGAGCAGGGAGCCTGACATGGGGCTCTATCTCAGGACCCTGGTATTATGACCAGAGCCGAAGGTAGATGCTTAACCGACTGAGCCACCCAGGCGCCCCGAAAATTGTTTCTAAATAGTAGTTTAATTTTAAAGTTAATCAGTTAAAAAAAAAAAAGGAAAACATCTATGATCATATCTCAGTAGTAATCAGGAAAGTATAAACTAAAGGTAAGGGACTATTTTTCACATAAAAAATGTTGTGTTCAGTACTGGTAGAGGTACAAACTTGTTCAACCTTTCTGAAAGGGAATTTGGGAGTAAAAAACCCGCAAAGGTATTTCCTTTTTTTACCCACTAATTTTCATCCTAAAATAAAGACATTCTTTATCTAATTTTCATTTTATAGTATTAGAATAATGGTTTGTGAACCCCTTGGAATTCAGCAGAGATATTCACAGTAAATGTCCAAGGGTAAAGAAAGAATTCAGTATGATCCAATTTTGGAAAATAATCTGCAGGTAAGTATATGTAATATAAAGGAAAACCAGAAGGAAATGAACCAAAATGTTAATAATGGTTATTTTTGTAATCTTATAGTATTATAATCTACTTTATTTTTCAGATTTTCTATGAATTTTATTGTGAATTTTGTGATCAGAAAAAAAATGTTAACATTTAGTTAAGAAAAGGAAAGCAATGGTGCGCCTGGGTGGCTCAGTCAGTTGAGCATCTGCCTTCGGCTTGGGTCATGATCCCAGGGTCCTGGGATCGAGCCCCGCATCGGGCTCCCTGCTCCGCAGGAAGCCTGCTTCTCCCTTTCCCACTCCCCCTGCTTGCGTTTCCTCTCTCGCTGTGTCTCTCTCTGTCAAATAAATAAATAAAATCTTAAAAAAAAAAAAAAGAAAAGGAAAGCAAAATAGCAAGTTATATCTTGGTATTCCAAATCTCTGAAAGAAAAAAGTCGCTCAGCTGAACAAACACTGTCTCAGTTATCAAGAAGAGTAATTGCTGGGCGCCTGGGTGGCTCAGTTGGTTAAGCGACTGCCTTCACCTCAGGTCATGATCCTGGAGTCCCGGGATCTAGTCCCACATCAGGCTCCCTGCTCAGCAGGGAGTCTGCTTCTCCCTCTGACCCTCCTCCCTCTCATGCTGTCTCTCATTCTCTCTCTTGCAAATAAATAAAATCTTAAAAAAAAAAAAAGAATAATAATTGCTCATTTTTCTTTTTTCCTAGCGTTGCATCAGAGCCAAGAAAACTTTATGAAATGCCAAAATGTTCCAAATCAGAAAAAATAGAGGATGCATTATTATGGGAATGCCCAGTGGTAAGATTTGTTTTTAGAGTATTTGTTTCCAACACATTTTTAGCCTAAAAGAACTGATTATTGTTAATATAGGTAAAAAGGAATAAAGCTTAAATATCAGTGATTCTTGACTCTTGAAAGGAGTCAAGAAGAGAGTATATTGCTTATTTTTCCTTGTGAAATAATTCCTATTTTTAAAAATTATACATTAATATTATGAATGTATTTTAAAAATTTGATGCCATTTGTAAATCTTGAAAACTGGAAAAAGTTATGAACTGGTTAAAAGTTTTATAAACAATGTAAGCTAGTTTAGAGTTATTCTCAATGTTTAAGAGATCATTCTGATTTAAGAGATCATTCTATCAAAATAAAATATTAATTTAGGCAACAGTTATGTTACATGGCTCTTTGAAAGTAAATTCTTGTTAGTTTTCTCCATGAATCTTGTTAGGAAAATAATAAGTCAAAAACAAAAAATAATAAAAATAATAAAAAATAAAATAATAGGCTAAACTCATTCCACGAGACAGACCAGCATTGCCCTGGTGTGTATTTTTCAGAAGACTGTTTTAATAAAATGATAACATCTTATACTTGCTAGAGGAGTTGGGAGAATTGAGTTGTAAACAAAATAAGTGGGATATTCTGAGCTTAAAAGGTGAAACAAATTTATTTATATAATTACTTCTTAGAGCCTTTAATAATACTATGCAATAATACTAATGTTCATGGTGATTTTGACAACCATATTTCAAAACTCTTTTGATCATAGGACTTCCTTTTTTGAGGTGTATTTCTACATATTGGTTTTCCATGGATCAGTGTTTTAAGAACAGCACTTAGGAAATACTGCAGCAAATTAATCAGGTCTCTGAATCTGGCTGATTGTTTTTTTTAGGAAAAATAGAACTTACAATATGGGACCAAAAATAATGTTTAAAGGATAAGAGGCTATGCTTTGAATTTACTATTAAAATTATTTCTCTCTCTTTTTAAATACTGTTGTTTTTATATAAATTGTAGTTTTCCAGAGCTGCTGCTTTCTTTTTCCCTAGACACTTATTCTCTTTAAAAAGAGACACCTTTTTAAAAATCAGAAGCTTTAAATCTATGCTTTCTTCCCTGATTTCTTATTGAGAGCTGAAAATAACTGTTGTGCCTCCAACATCTAAAGCCTTTTATTTTTTTTTTTAAGATTTTATTTATTTATTTGAGAGAGAGAGAGAGAGAGAGAGAGCATGAGCCAGGGAAGGGGCAGAGAAGCAGATTCCTCGCTGAGCAGGGAGCTGGACATGGGACTTGATCTTGATCCCAGGACTCTGGGATCATGACCTGAGCCAAAGGCAGACGCTTAACTGATTGTACCACCCAGGTGCCCTCTAAAGCCTTTTTTTTTTAATAAGTATTTTCTTTCTTTCTTTCTTTCTTTCTTTCTTTTTTTCTTTCTTTCTTTCTTTTCTCTTTCTTTCTTTCTTTCTTTCTTTCTTTCTTTCTTTCTTTCTTTCTTTCTTTCCTTTTCTTTCTTTCTTTCTTTCTTTCTTTCTTTCTTTCTTTCTTTCTTTCTTTCTTTCTTTTCTTTTCTTTCTTTCTTTCTTTCTTTTCTTTCTTTCTTTCTTTCTTGATTTTATTTATTTGTCAGAGAGAGCACAAGCAGGGGGAACAGAAGGCAGAGGGAGAGGGAGAAGCAGGCTCCCTACTGAGTAAGGAGCCCGATGCAGGGCTCCATCCCAGGATCCTGGGATCATGGCCTGAGCCGAAGGCAGATGCTTAACCGACTGAGCCACCCAGGCATCCCTAAAGCCTTTTAATCCATTTTCATTTGGGGGGGGGGGGGGGAGGAAGACAGATTTCTTAATTGAGAAAAGTTTTGAAGACACCAGTACAAAATCACCAAAAATGTAAAGCAATCCTTGCAAAAATAAAGTTTCTAGTAACCTAGTTCCTATTCTCACTTATTTTACTATTTTCTTCTCATTTGAAGTTAAACAAGATTTTCCATTAAGAAAACTGAGAAGCATATATTGTTGTTAACATATTGATGTGAAACCACATTTAAATCAGCACCCTTGTTTTTCTGAGACAGTGTGTGAAATACAACTTTTGGTTTAGGAAAATAGCTCAAACCTATTACATGTGCTATTTCAAATTATTTTTTAATAGGCAAGGTATAAATAGTATATTTTTTTAAATTAAGAATCTCCTTGGGGAGGGTATGTGCTATGCTGAGCGCTGTGACTTGTGTAAGACTGTTGAATCACAGACCTGTACCTCTGAAACAAATAAAACATATGTTAAAAAAAAAAAGAAGAAGATAGTAGGAAGGGAAAAATGAAGGGGGGAGGGAATTGGAGGGGGAGATGAACCATGAGAGACTATGGACTCTGAGAAACAAACTGAGGGTTCTAGAGGGGAGGAGGGTGGGGGGATGGGTTAGCCTGATGATGGGTATTAAAGAGGGCAGGTACTGAATGGAGCACTGGGTGTTATACGCAAACAATGAATCATGGATCACTACATCAAAAACTAATGATGTAATGAATGGTGACTAACATAACATAATAAAATTAAAAAAGAAAAAAAAGAATCTCCAGGAGGTGATACTTACATAAGACACCATAGAATAAAAAATATTTATGTCATTGCATATGATTTTAATGTAAGACTTCTAGTAGTTAATAAGCTTCCACACACACACACACTCAAGAAACAAACACAAGAACCTTGTTTCTTTCCCTAACATTTGAAAGAGAAGACAAATCTTTAAAAGCATATATAAAATAACTATGCCTTCATTTTTTTCTATTCACTTTTCAGCCTAACTGAATACTAGATTAATTCCAACTTTCCTATCCTTAACTTTCCTCTTAGAACTTCCTTTTTAGGGGCACCTGAGTGGCTCAGTCAGTTGAGCGTTTGAATCTTGGTTTCAGCTCAGTCATGATCTTGGGGTGGTAAGATCAAGTCCTGAGTGGGGCTGTGCACTCAATGAGGGGTCTGCTTAAGATTCTCTACTCTGCCCCTCCCTGCGCTGCTCTCTCTCTCTCTCAAATAAATTTTTTTAAAAAAGAGAGAACTTCCTTTTTATTTTACAAATCAAAGTAGAACTCCTTTCTTCTCTTTCTTTTCCTGCCTTTGACTTCCACCTTGTGGCAGGTGCTCAGTGGCAGGTATGCCCAAGTAGCTATTTCCCTTTTTGGGGGATAATTCATTGGCAACAGAGAATATCTTTATTTTAATTAATTAATTATTTATTTATTTATTATGTTATGTTAATCACCATACATTACATCATTAGTTTTTGATGTAGTGTTCCATGTTTCATTGTTTGCGTATAACACCCAGTGCTCCATGCAGTCCGTGCTCTCTTTAATACCCATCACCAGGCTAACCCATCCCCCCACCCCCCTCCCCTCTAGAGCCCTCAGTTTGTTTCTCAGAGTCCATAGTCTCTCATGGTTCGTCTCCCCCTCCGATTTCACCCCCTTCATTCTTTGAAACCTGGCCCATCTTCTGTTTTTCTTTGGCTGCCTTGATTCTGCATTTTAGCTTTCATTTGGAGTTACAGTAGAGCCACAGTAAATCGTGGAACAATTTGTCCTTTTGCCATTTTGACTTCTATCAAAAGGAAAACAGGTCTTGGAATAAAGAAACATTTATTCCTTGTGGAGGGGGAGGAGCAGAGGGAGAGGGAGAATCTTGAGTAGGCTCCATGCCCAGTATAGAGATCCATGTGGGACTTGATTTCACCACCCGAGATCATGACCTGAGCTGAAATCAAGAGTTAGATGCTTAACTGACTGTGCCACCCAGGTTCCCCAAGAAACATCTATTCTAGCAGGTGACTTACGCTGATGCTATTATACATGGTTTTAAGAACTGTTATTATTATCATTGTCATCACAGCAGCATCATTAGTAACACTCCTAATGTGTTATGATGATGATTGGCTCACATTTATTGAATTATTTAATACTAAATAATAAGTAATAAATTATTTGAGGTACTGTTTAAGCACTTTATGTGAATAAACTCACTTAATAAGTTAATGATAAAAATAATTACCTACAGTTTCATCTTTCCTTGTCTTAATTCTCTATTTGTACATTTAATATTTCCTCTTTGGTTTACTTACCTATTTCTTTAAGGTTTTAGCTGTTTTCTTTGGACATAGATTTCTGTAGATTTGTTCATGACCAACCAGTTTCATTTTTACATCTTGTATTTTTTAGGGGGAAATACTTCCCAATCCATCAGATTATAAATCTTCACTCATAGCACTGACTGCTCATAATTGGCTGTTTCGCATATCAGCAACTACTGGAAAAGTCCTTGAGAAAATATATCTTGCTTCATATTGCAAATTCAGGTATTAACTGTGACTTTATTACTCAGAATTTTATTAAAATTTGTGACTTGTGGCCCAGGAAATTACAAGTTTTAGATTGTTTTTTTTTTTAAGTTTCCCATTGTATATCTGGATCTCAATTTATAAACCTTTTCTCTTTTTCTCTCCTTATGACTACATTTGAAGATCTGAGGATACAGACCTTTTATCATTTATTTTTGTATCACTCATAAGTAACTAACCTTGGCAGATATCTCTCCCCCACCCTTTTCAAATTTCCCTTCTACAAATAATATTTTGTATGTTCTACGAATAGTATTTTATATGTAGGTTGCATTTCAGGATAGGTTTTCCTGAAGGCTAGTCTGTTTCAGTTAAATCACCTGCCTAGTACAGTCAAGAACTGTTTTGTTTTGTTTTGTTTTTAAAGTGATCTCTACACCCAGTGTGGGGCTCAACCAAGATCAAGAGTCACATTCTGACTGAGCCATCTGGGTGTTCCTAAAAGCTGTTATTTTAACTTAGTAGTTTTATATATTATATATAGACATATTTGGAGTAAATATATGCATGTAGAATGTGAAGGTAACATTTTTAATGCTTTTTGTAATGTTAATGTCCATTTTAAAGTAGGAATGGTCTTTTTTCTAAGTTTTGAATACTGTTTGATCAAACAGTTTTTATTTATTGACACTCTAGAACGATTAAAATTCAATATATACATATTTTTTAATAGGAATATATCCATATAAAGATGTGAGGGAATTTTTAAGTTATTTGTTTTTTAAAATAAATTAATTTGCTTTTATAATTTAAATAAAGAACTGTTTATTTATGAAATATCTGTTATATTTTGATTATAAGGAAACTTACCCAAATGAATAACCTTCTCTTCATCCTTTTACAAGATACCTGAGCTGGGACACTCCTCAAGAAGTCATTGCAGTCAAGTCAGCTCAAAACAAAGGCTCAGTATTGGCCCGGCAGGTAGACATCTTTAAATATCAATAAATAAATCTTTAAACATCAATAAGATGAGGAATTTGTTTCCTGAGGAAATTGTCTGCAAATTTGTTAGGAAAGAACTAATGATCTTGGCTTTCTGAAGAATGGTAGAAAAGTTAAGAAAATGATATAAACTTAATAAATACCCTTTAAGCTGCTTTGGGGAAGTACAACAGATTATTTTACATTCCACAGTGGAAAGAAATTGACAGAACCTTGTTCTTTAAAGTAAGGAAGCTATCTTTTTCAAGCAGAGAAATCATTCAAACTTTAACTATTGATAATTTTTTCTCATTTCACATAGACATGTCAGTGTAATTCTACTTTCAGATGATGTGACTATGATAACTGTCTTTTGATTTGGCTCTTTATTAGAATCCCAATTTATAACATAATTTATATTATGTTAATAAAATAATATATGTATAATAATGACATAATTATATATGATATCTATCAGAAATCTATATTAATTTATATTATAATACAGAAAATATATTTTACTATGCAGTATATAAAATGTTTTTGTTATATAGTATATAAAATATGTTTTGTTGCTAAGAAATGTTTACTGTTAATGTTTGTTTATTTTTATTTTTATTTTTTATTATTTACTTATTTTTGATGCGGGGCTTAAACTCATGACCCTGAGATCAAGACCTGAGCTAAGATCAGGAATCAGAAACTTAAATGACTGAGCCACCCAGGCGCCCCTATGTTTACTTGTATAGATTTGTGTGTGTATGTGTATGTGTATTGAAGGGCTGAAGGTTTAATGGACATATTTTGAACATGTATGCTTTCCTGTGTAAGTAACTTTGCAAGGTAGATAGATGTTTTCAATTCATGAAAACATCCACATAACTGCTAGGACAGATGGATGTTTTCAACTCATGAAAATAGTGTTTCTGAAATTCTTTTGAGAGCTGCCTGTAATTTAATTTTTCCTTTTAGGCAGGCATTCAACAGCCTGTTTTGCTGTACCTTGCAGTGTTCCATGTTTTACCTTTTTCACTTATAGGGATTCTGGAGATCAACAAGAAGGTAAGAATTCACTTATTTTATTTCACTATTAATTTTTTGATAAGATGTGATATCAATGTATGTTTGTTTATTAGGTGTTTTGATTGCAAATGTTCCCCTGACTGTAAAAAGCTCTCTGATCTAGTTTGTTTCATATCAAAATACATGAGAATGTTTCATTTAGGAAGAAAGAGTAATCATCCTTTCATCTTTCTGCATGTTCTTATGCCTTTAAGTGGAAGTGTTGAATACCTTTGGTGTCATTAACAAACCACTACTTTATAAAATTATGAAATGAGTAAGGTGCTTTTTTTCAGAGGATATTCCAAAGCTTGTTAAAATGACCATTAGGAAGATGAAAAGCTACAACAAAATGAGTCATTTTAATTGCAAAGTATAGATCTAAAATTTGTTTTATGTTACATAAACAAGACATATAATTAAATATGTGAATTTTCTAGCTCGCTCAGTTATAGGTTTTATTCTTGTCATTTTTCTTGATTTATGGTCTGTTATATGGGAGGAAAGAAAAGACATATTTCCTTTGAGTAAAAGAATCAGTAGCCTCCTACTTTCCATTAAAAAAATTGTTACTTAGTCTGGGTGGATAGTTATTTATTGGTCTATTCTACTAGTCTTTAATTACGCATCTCAAGTATTACTGAGGTCAGATCTTCAGGGTCTACTAAGAGTCATTAGCAAATAAGATGAACATATTAAAAAATTTTGCATAAGCATATAATACTAAGCTACATAAAGGTGAATGAATAGTATCAGTTACTTATTCATTGTTTTGTGCCAGGCACTTTGAGTAGTTTATAACTTTGTAACATATAGTGGGTTCAACTAGGAAGTTAAGCAGCTACCCAAATCCTAAGTAAGTGGAGAAGCTGGAATTAGAAACTGGGTTTGACTCCAAAGTGTGAACCAAATTTTAAGATGCAGTGGCTGCTTTATTAGAGCACTCCTTGTTTGAAAACATGTTTGAATTACACAAGTCCTCCTTTTCAAAGTGGGAAACAAGGATCAACAAGTAAAAAATCATGAGCTAGTCAAGATCGAAGCAAAGCATAATTATCTTTCAAAGAGATGACAAGAAACACAACTTACTAATTTAACTTTTCTTTGTGCTTGTGGATGAAGTAGTTGTGTGTGCTTATTACAGTCTGCAACAGGAATGAACAGTTAACTAAATCATAAATTGTTTCTATTTATTCTTAGATGCCTATGATAATCATTGGAGGGATGTGGTTTTGATTAGGGTTAGTTGGAACTGAAGCGTATCTTCCACTCCCCATGTATAAGAGACTACCCAGGGGCGAAGCTCAGAATGTACTTTAAGCTCGTCATTGGGTAGTAAATCTTCTCTAAGTAATTTGTCTTGAGTAGAAACAGAAACAGATTTTCACTTAATTTCCACTTGTTCTTTCATTGCTATGAATATTTGTCTATGTTGGCTTTTGTTAAATATTAAAATAGGCACAGAATCAAGTTACTTTATCAGAGCTCTGTGGAGGATTAGGACAGGATCCAGTGCATAGAACAAACCCAGAAAGGGAACAAAGAGCCAAAGCCTTACTCAGAGTTAGCCGGGCTAAATGCCTCTATAGGGGCTTGCTTGGTCTTTAACATGTTTGGTTTTTATATGACTAAAAAATCAAGCAGTATTAGATATTTAAAGAACAAAGTAATGATAAAATTCTGGAGTCGGCTGTTTTTCATTAGAAGTACTTTCTTACATCCAGCCTTTTCACTTTTAGCTAAAAAATAAGTTTCTTTATAAATAACATTTTAGCATGAAGAATAGGTCCCTATATTTACTCTGGTACACATATCCTGCATGGTAGAATTAGATGGTCTCAGTGTATGCCTAGGTCCACGAGGAATAGGATGTGTTATTAAAAGATATTGACAAAACTGTAAAGCAAATGGATGAAGCAAATGAATACTGCTGAATCATTTTTTTCTTTTTTTAATTTATTTATTTTTGATGTAGTGTTCCATGATTCATTGTTTGCGTGTAACACCCAGTGCTCCATTCAATACGTGCCCTCTTTAATACCCATCACCAGGCTAACCCATCCCCCCCACCTGCCTCCCCTCTAGAACCCTCAGTTTGTTTCATTTTGAGGGTTAAGTGCTGTACTCCCATTAGTGCTCCTGTTTGAGACTCTAGTGGCCTACTACCCTAATGACACTTTAACTTCAAGTCTCTAAATTATAATTAAGTTATATGGTAGGCAGCAGTGTTGTAGTGGTGACCTGAATATTAAGTAAATGCACAAACCACTGTGAACACTCAGAGGATTGGCCTTCTGGTCTTTTCTCAGGTGATATCTACCTTTCCCCTCAGATTTTCGGGAACGTTACAGATGCTACCTTGTCTCATGGGATACTAATTGTGATGTACAGCTCAGGACTGGTCAGACTCTATAGCTTCCAAGCCATCACTGAACAGGTAGAGAAGACTGAAATTTGCCATATTATAATAACTCGAGGTTTGGACTGAGGTATGACTTTTTTTTTTTTTTAATGAAATGCTTTTAGAATAAGGCACTTGTGTAGATTTCAACTCTACAAAACTGTACAAATGCAGAAAGACAAAGTAACCTTTAAAAGAGGGGAGGGAAGATAAACAGGCCTTGAGTCAATAAAGATATTTTCTCTGTCATATACATGTGAATTTGACTTTTTCTTTCTTCAGACAGCAAATAAGTAGGTGCTAAAGCCACCGTTTTTGTTTTGTTTTGTTTTTAGTTCATGCAACAGAAACTTGACTTAGGGTGTGCATGCAGATGGGGTGGGACTGCTGGAACTGTAGGAGAGGCTCCTTTTGGCATTCCTTGTAATATTAAAATCACAGGTATGGCTACTATATAGCATTTTTTTCACCTTAAGAAATAAGTGGTCATATAAATATTTATTGTAATCGTCCAGATGTTTTCTCATAATTTAATTATAAACTCAATTCATTTTACTTCTATATATACAGCATATTCCTTGCTATTGAATAGGTGTTAACAAAATCTATCAGTTATTCATTGAACTGAAGGCCTGGGGATACTGAGTTGTTTGGCTTTTAATTAGGGGAAGGTGAAACCTAACATCACTGATAAGAGAAATGCAAATTAAAATTATCATAAGATCTTTCTTTTAGGATTCTCAAATATCAAAAAGTTACATAACAGTGTTTGTTAAAAGTATAGAAGTCTGTAACAGTATATTCATTTATTATTGGGGTCCTTTGTGGAGGACAGTTTGTCAATATGTATCAAAGCTTTAAATGTATATATTCCTTGAACAATTCCATGTTTAAGAATTTATACCAGATATATTCACATGTCTACAAAATGACAAGTGTACAAGTCCAACATTGTTTCTAATAGCAAATGATTGGAAATAACATGTACATTGGTAGGTGGCATTATTATTTCATTGTTTGGCTGTATCATAAATTTAATTGTTAAAAAAAATTGTTTTTGCATTGGTATAGAGCATTTCCCAATATATATTACCAAGTGATAAAAAGGAGTATAAAATTGTATATAAAAAGCTTCATTTGTATAAAGAATTCATATTCACTTGTTAAAAGTATACATATAAGTATACTTTTTTTATACATATACAAAAATTCATTAATTCATGCTTTTATTTATTTTTAAAGATTTTATTTATTTATTCGACACAAAGAGAGAGAGAGCACAAGCAGGGGGAGTGGCAGGCAGAGGGAGAGGGAGAAGCAGGCTCCCCGAGGAGCAGGGAACCCGAAGCGGGCCTTGATCCCAGGACCCTGGGATCATGACCTGAGCCGAAGGCAGTCGCTTAACCAACTGAGCCACCCAGGCGCCCCTAGTTCATGCTTTTAGATTTGCTTGGAATGTATGGAAGGATACCCAAAAACCTGATAAATAGTAGTTACCTCTGAGGGATAAGATGAAAGGAAGATTGAGTTTTCATTATATACCTTGTAATACTTCTTGAATGTGGTGCTTACATTGTGATTCCTTGTGTATGCATGTACACATGCAGCTCCTTGAAATTTTAAGAACTTGACTTATATACCATTTTATTGATGAACTCTAAATTTGTTGAACCAATTCACTAGTCTGGACATGTAGGTTGTTTTTAATTTTCTATGATTATAGATAACATAAGAATATTCCTGTAACTATTAATGATTCTTGCCTGAATCAGTTATGTCATTTGGGGTGGCAGAATGGCCATTTGAAGGATTCTCTCATTCCTTCTACCTTTAATAACTAACATTTTTCCATAAATAAAGACTTTCACTTTTCACCTAGGAATGAACTATAATTCCTCCTAAAAAGTGAAAGTAAATACTTATTCCTTCTCTTTAATTATCAATATTTGAACAAGGGGTTGGTATAATAGTCACTTCCAATGGTGGCAGAATATTTTAGAGGTCAGCACACTTACAATCCCAATAGACCCAAGGATTTTTATTTATTCAAAATTATATAGTTATAGTCATTATTCTTAATGATGTTCAAATTGCCCCAAATTTGGCCAATGAGAACTCCATTTTGACATACCCCAGTAGTCTTGGAGAATTTCCTTTTTTTCTGGAACAGTAATATATCCCAGGTTTGTCTTTTACTTTCCTTGTCCTAGATCTGACAAGGAGCCATTTTCGTAGAGAACAACATCATTGACTGTGTTAGTTACCCAGGGCTGCTGTAACAGCACAGACTGGTAGCTTTAAACAAGAAAAATTTAATCTCTTACAGTTTTGGAGGCTAGAAGTCTGAAATTAAGGTGTTGACAGAGATGACTTCCCTATGAAGACTCTAGGAAAGAATCCTTCCTTGCCTCTTCTAGCTTCTGGTTGTTGCTGACAATCCTTGGCCTTTCTTGGTTTGTGGCAATATAACTCCCATTTCTGCCTGTCTTCACATGGTCTTTTTTACTCTATTGTCTTCAAATCTCTCTCTCTCTCCTTATAAGCACACCAGTCATAGGATTTAGGACCCACCCTTATCCAATATGATCTCTGCAAAGACCCTGTTTCCAAATGAGGTCACATTCACAGATACTAGGGGTTAGGACTTTGACTTATCTTTTTGAGGGACACAGTTCAACCCACAACATAGACCAAGATCTAGTTGTACTCAATGCAATTGGTTGTCTTTATTTTTTGGTGAACAGAGCTGGGAAATAGAGTAAAACAAAAATTCATTAGTTCATTCTCATATTTCCAAATTAATTGTTCTTTTATTTTATATTTGTATTTCTTTTGGCTCCCACTTAACTTGATTCCTAATAAAATTTTATCCTATTATATATGTGATAATCTTAAAATTGCCATATCAGTGCTACTACTAAAAACTATAGTGTTGTGAAGGTTAAGATTTCTCTATGGTTCCTTTTGTCCTTAGTGTACAGCCCAATAAGTGTACTACAGAAGTAATGTGTTCAAAGATTATTTAAAATTATTTTTCTATATGATTAGGTTACCAATTTTATGTAATTAGATTCATTTGTTTTAGTTTGTTTTCAATTTTAGGTTTGTTTTTTCCCTTTGACTTTATTCTTGAAATTGTAAAATGTGTATATTTCAAAGGTCAAAACTATATAAAAAGATATTGTCTGAGAAATTTCACTTCTATATATAGTCCTTTTATTCTGTTACTTCCTTCCCCCTACACCACCCTGCCCCTAGAAGTAATCATTATTTTTAGTTTCGAGGTTATCCCTCTGTTGTTTGTTTTTATAAAAATAAGCAAACGTGTGTGTGTATTCTTTAAATGTTACCTTCTTTCTTATACCAAATGTAGTATATCATATATTCTGTTCTGTACCTTGTATTTTCACTTAACATGTATCAAAATTTTTTAAACATTTATCTAATAGAAGAAATATATAAGATTACCTATTTTTCTTATTGAGATAAAATTGATACGTATATATAACATTAGATTAGTTTCAGGTGTACAGCATAATAATTCAATTTTTCCCAGGACAAGTCATCTCCCACTTGCAAGTGATTTTTCATAATTAGGATATTGCTAAGGCTAGACATCAGGCAAAGAGGGATTCTTGATGGTTTTATCCCTTAGCCATATTTTTCCCAGGAGCTTCCTCTATAGCTGTAAAATTACAAATATAGGCTTTAGCCAAGCATATAGTGGCCACCTTTAACCAAACCCAACATGCAGTCACCCACAAATTTGAAAGGTGGACCTCCAAAACCAAATGGTCCTTGATATCTTGACTGTAGCTCAAGAAGAAACTTATGCTAATATTGAGACTAAATATTTTGTATATATCCCTGATAACTCTAACATATCCAAAGTTTTAGCAGACATGCACATAGAAATTAAAGCAATGTCTGACTCCTCTAATTCTCTCAGTGATTGGATTTCTTCCTGGTTTAGCGGAAATGGATAGTCCTGACGGAAACCACTTTTACTAGCTATGATAATAAGTATGCTAGGTCTTTTTATTGAGGGAGCTATTGTTATTACATGCTCTGCATAAATATGCCAGACAAATTATGTCAATGGAAACTGTAGGAAGCATCCCATTCTTATGATGAGGCCTCATGAGTGCCTCCAACTCAAACAGTCTGCTCCTAGGGACCCTCCATGTAGTGAGATAGCTCAGGATTTTTATGCCTCTCAATAGGTAGGATCTATAATCTCTTTCAGCCTGAAGAAGTTACAGAAGATGAGACCTTCACCTTTCAACACCCCTTAAGAATTAGGAGGATAAAAATCTCATAGTAGGGAATGAGCGAGAAATTGAAGGGGACCCCATGAGAGAAAAAGCTGTTTTTTTCCTTTGCTTCTTTTCCAGTTTCTATTCTTGCTAGGTAGGACCTGCACCCCTATCCCACTTTACACATGCCTTATAATGCAAATAGTGCATGTCCTCCTTGTAAGGGACAAAGAGTTGATGATTCTCTAAAATAAATAACATCCAAGGAAGGACTAGGTGAGAATGACTGGACGAAGTTATCACATATGCATTCCAGACCATTAGAGCTAGACATCTCCATGCCAAGACCCCCTGGCTCCAAGGAATAACACCTGAGCCCTCATCTTTGTTCTAAACTGTTCCTGGATACCTGAGAGGACGTGTACACCAAACCACCATCCTCAATAAAAAACCCCAGACTCTGAACAAAGATGAGACTCATGCTCCTTTCCTTTCCAAGTCCCATGGAGTGTCTGTCTATATCTGCTTGCTCTATATCTTCAATAAACTCTGCTTTCACCTCAAAAAAAATTCATTTTTGTATACACTACTAAGTGATACATAGTGTAAATCTATGTAAATCCACAGTAAATCTAGTTACCATTTATCACCATACAGTTGACCCCCTTCACCCATTTCAAACACCCCTCAACCCTTTCCCCTCTGATAACCGCCAATCTGCTCTCTGTCTCTATGAACTCCTGTAAATAATGCTGCAGTGAACATAGAGGTGCATATTATCTTTCCAAATTAGTGTTTTCATTTTCTTTGGGTAAATACCCAGTAGTGGAATTACTAGATCATATGGTAGTTCTATTTTTAATTATTTTTGTAAGACTTTATTTATTTATTTGACAGAGAAAGAGAGAGAGAGCACAAGCAGGGGAGTGGCAGGCAGAGGGAGAAGCAGGCTCCCCGCTGAGCAAGAAGCCCGACACAGAACTCAGAACTCGATCCCAGGACCCTGGGATCATGACTGGAGCCAAAGGCAGATGCTTAACCGACAGCCACCCAGGCGTCCCCTATTTTTAATTTTTTGAGGAACTTCCATGCTGTTTTCCATAGTGCCTGCACCAATTTACATTGCCAGCAGTGGTGCATGAGGGTTCCCTTTCTTCAACATCCTGTTGTTCTTTATCTTTTTGATGATAGACATTCTAACAGGTGTGAGGCAATATCATTGTGGTTTTGATTTGCATTTGCCTGATATATTCCCTATATTTTAAAGTTACAGAAAAATCATTATCCTATTATAGCCATTCTTTTATAAACCATACAACATTTTGTACAATTTATATTAAAAATCTGAAGTATCATTGCTTGACCTTTCACAGACTCAGAGCATTATAATAATTATTATTTTCTTCTTAATGCCTCTCTTTCCACAGTCTAGCCAGTAGGAGCTCCTTTTGTTGGTTCTCTTATTCTTTTAATACTACATTGACATCCTTGTAAAATATCCTTTATAGCAATAACCAGCTGGTTCAGACCTATCCTAAAATTTCCTCACTACAAGACATGGAATCTGCTACTCTCAGAATTTCTAGGACTCTTTAACTGAAAATAGTATTAGAGATCAAAATTCGGGCTCTTGAGGTTAGTGGGGACCCATCAGAATTGTGATGAACAGAGTCCTGCTGCTACTTTGGGGCCATTTTTAGCAACTGCTTAGAAAAGCATTTCTTTTTAAATACATCTTTTTGGATTGACTTTTTTTTCCTATTGTTCATACCTATTTTATATTCTCTACAACATACCTACTTGAAATTTTAACCCCAAATTCAAACTCTAATTATATTTTTTCTTTTTATATTTTTTTTCCTCATTCACCATCATTTGATAGCTACCATATTATCACATATGATGTTTGTACTTCTTCCATAATTTACTTAGTGATGTTTTTTGCCCAGTTTTCTGTTGGGTTCATATTTTTCTTATTAAAAAGACTTCTTTTTTTTTTTTTAAGATTTTATTTTTTTATTCATAAGAGACAGAGAGAGAGAGGCAGAGGGAGAAGCAGGCTCCCCGCTGAGCTGGGAGTTTGATGCGGAACTCGATCCCAGGACCCTGGGATCATGACCTGAACTGAAGGCAGACGCTTAACCATCTGAGCCACCCAGGCACCCTAAAAAGACTTCTTTATATATTAAGAATATTACTCTTTTCCTAGAAGTTTAAAAAAAAAAAAAAACGCACTTTAAGCATATTTAATATGTTTATACTTGTCTCTTTCTCAGGACTGTCAGTTTGTGATTTCACTTTTCATTATTTTTCTCCTACGTATAGCACCAAGTGGTAAATTGTCCGTATGAAGAAGCCTAATAGAGTACACACTTCTATATGTAACATGTGACTCTTGAGTCTTCCTACCACAAGTCCCTTTACTGACAGTGATGGCCTCATAACCTCTCTTAAGGTAGAGGGGTAAAAAAAATGAGTCATAGATTAACCACCTGCTGAAACAGACTGTGTGCTTTGTGATGTTTCCCAAGTACTGTCCAAATGCTATTCTGGTCTTTTAAAGCTGTAGTACATTCCACTTAAGCATTTCTCTAAGAGTACATCTGTTTCACTCTACTTAAAATTAGTTGTTATCAAAAAGACTAAGAGGCACCAACAGATACTTCTTTTATGGTGTCAGTCTCTAAACGACAGTGACTGACTAGATGTATCTAAACTAGTTAACTTGTCTAAAGATGATACTAGTAGTAGTGGCTACCCTTTAATAAAGCTTCCACTGTGACAGGACCTACCTATCCTAAGTGGTTACATTCATTATGACTAATATCACTTCTACGCTGGAAATCTTAAGACTGCTCTGATAAAGTTTGCTAAGTATAACCTGTTAGTCTGGAATATGGAAGATCTCTTCCTCACATCTGAAGGAATTATTAGATTTAATTACGTATTAGGATTGTTATGAGTGTTGGAAACAGTATCTAACCCAGAGTCTGAGACATACATGCCTAGTAAATGGTGCTTTTATTAGATGTACTTGGTCATTTTTTCTCATCATAAGCACCTTCAGCCCACTTTTCATCTCCATTCAGCTGCAGGTCACACATACCCTGAAAACAGATGTCTAGAAGGTTGACCTCATAACAGCATTTGTTTCCTACCAGCTTTCTCTCTTCTTAGCAATCAGCCTCTTTCCTGATTATATTTTATTTCCTGAACATAGTAATTTTTCATTAATGAAAATTCATAGATGGTACATGCAAAGAAGGGTTGGATTCAGTTCATGAAAGTTCCAAGGCTGCCAGAACAGAGAAAATAATAAATTCCTTTTGCCCATCTCTGCAGACACACCTCCACTGCTCTTTGAGGTATCCTCCCTGGAGAATGCTTTTCAGATTGGAGGCCATCCTTGGCACTACATCATCACACCTAATAAGAAGAAACAGAAAGGCGTTTTCCATATTTGTGCCCTGAAAGATAATTCCTTGGTAAATCATGAGTGATCAGACTTTTAGTAGTAAATTTGTATCAGAAATTCTTTATTTTCTACTTCTATAATAAGAATTCCTAAGAATTACTTTTTATTTGTTTGTGTTGATAATTTGTAAACATTGTTAGGTACAGAAGACTGCAAAGAATATGACAAACACTTGTGTGTACTACCAAGAATTTAAAAGCATTAAGATTTGAAAATTTTTAGAAACCAAAGATTTCTCATGGGATTGCTACAAAACGTCTCTGAAGCTCCATAGTGGAAATTATTGATGGAGTATGTTCAGGCTGCCCCTGAAATTGCTGGTGCAATGTGTGGTTGGTTCTGTTTTTTCATGGTTTGCTGCTATTAGCTTTCCAGAGCAGAACCAGGTAAAACTCTGTTGGTCACAATGTAAGCATTGAAACACTTTGAATTTTCAAGAACATTGTTAAGTTACTTATGGCGGAATAGGAAGAAATGGTACATGGTAAGACAATAGAAATTTCTACCCCTTGAATTAATTTTCTTAATTTTCTTTTTGAAAATGATTTAGGCATGATTTATCATTTAATTTAATTTAATTTAATTTAATTTATTGAGGGCCTAATGTGTGCCAGGCATGGCTGGGGATACATTCCCTTCCCTCAAGTTGCTTAGGCTCTTGAAAGCACACATGTAGATAAATAAGATGCAGTCTGTTAAGCACAGTGATTAAGATAAGTGCAAAAGAGCAAATGCACAGGGAGTGGTAGAGGGGTTCCCCTTTGTTTTGTATTGCCGAGTTAGTGTAGTTTATTTCTGGAACCTATATATTTGATATATCAAATGATCTTACTTCTTCTGAGGCAGACTCGGCTTATTCCACACCCATCTCTTCCAGGATCGTGCTCAATCAGTCACTGTTGGACGCAGTGGCTTTTAGTCAAAGGCCACCTTTCACCACACCAAAGATCAACACAGTCTTGGGTCCAGTTATCTATTTTCTTTGATGTCACTGCCAGGGAACACTGTGTCTAGTGTCTTCTAGTTTTCTTTTGTGGGGACGTTGTCCCCTTTCATTTTTTCATTTACCTATCACATGTGGCAGCTCCTGTTTGGCCCAGCCCAGGGATATCTTCTTTTAGAGTGGCCTCTCTAGGGTCTGTTCCCTGTCATAACAAGTCTGTGATTTGATTGTCCACCTCTCAGCCAGTGAACATTCTTCAGCCATCAGGACCTGTCACATCTCTTTCACTTAACTTTTCTATCCAGTCAAACGCTGTACGATTCATGTTCTGGATATTTAGTACATATTCTTTTTACATAAGAATTGATAATACATATTGTTGTGTGTGTGTGTTTGTGTATAAAATGGCCTCCAACATGTGTATCAAGCATGCCTGTCAAGTACTCAACTTCTATAATAACTGATTATAACATCTAGTCTTATCTACGTTTCAACGTATTCATAAATGCCGAAGCCAGGGGAAGTTTTCAATTCTTTTGCCAGACAGCTTTGCTGTAGTGACATTAACTTAAGGATGCTTATGCCCATTACTTCTCCACCTGTCAGTCAGAAGAGTAGATAACTCAAAAACACATAACTCTAGTAGATAACACAAAAACGCAGCCAAACTGAAGAATTCAGAAAATGTTTCATAGCTTTCTATTAAACTGAGCTTTAAAATCTAGCATTCAAGCACATAACAAAAACTACAGAAGCTGGTAATAATGCTGCCTTATATTTAACACAAAAAGAGATAGTATTTCTTTCGCATGTTAGTAGTAATTATAATAAAAGGAATTGTCTAAAGAAAGATGTGTATAAGTATGTACCTGTTTTATCTTAAACAAAGGGGCATCCAGAGCTAATGCCATATTGGACACATTAATTTCAGTGGTTGCAACCAAAGTGTTTAATTAAATTGATTTCCTTTTATGTACAATATAATAATACCACCATTCCTATTAGAAATTATTAGAATACTTATAAAAATTCCTGAAAAATTACAACATTCACTATTACAGAAAATGTGTTAAATTCCATTTTTTTTAAAAGCATGGCAAACAAAGCACTTGTGACATAGCCCCCACCTACTTCCCTAGTCATTATATTTCTTTTGTAGGAGCCAAAATTAAAATTTTTATTCATGTGTACACATATACATGCTATATGGATTAACATTCTGTGTTTTGTGTTTTGCCATCTCTTCTTTTTCGCCATTTTGTGCTCGTCCTTTAAGGCTTAGTTTAAGCTCTGTTTTTTCTTCTAATATTCTGCTCACCTGGGTTGGATGCTTGTTAATATCCTGTGCATGGCTTGATTACTTTGTTTTCTACACTTTTTGTTTCTTTTTGTTTTTGTTTTCTACACTGTCTTATTTCTGTTTATGTTTCTGCCTCCCTTTTTGATTATGAGCTTTTTGATGGCAAGAGTTTATGTTTCGTTCATGTGAGGTACAAACACCTAATGTGATACTTAAAACATAGTGTCCTGTCAGTATATGCTAATGAAATTAATAAGTCAATAATTTAAAAAGTTTTGTAAGTATCTAATGGGAAAGGTGGTATCACTTCACTTTACATTGGGGAAATTAAAGAAATTAAATGAAATCAATGTATCCATGCTAATACTAGTTCTTAGTGCTCCTATGTATAGGGCAAAACATTAATGTACGTATGTGGTCCTATATCATGGAGGTATCTTTTTCTTTTCTTTATTTTAATGTCTAAATGTCCTACCATGAAATAAATATCTACTTGCCTAAAAGGCTAAGCAGTATTAGACCATTTCTTCATTATTAGAGGTTTATATTGGACTTATCCAAGGAGATTTATATGACCTGTTTCTGAGATTTGGGGTTAGGTTGCATGTTTATCTTTGTGCTAACCACTCCTTTTGACAGTTTATTGGGGATAGGCAAGGGAGGAAGAAGTTATAGGGAACTGTGTGTGCATGATTGTACAGAGTTACGTTGTGGAACAAGTCCTTGAACCTCAGATTCAGAGCAGCTGTTTAGCATGTGTAAAAGATTGAGCAAATGATTCATCCTTTTTATATATCAGTTTCCTCATCAAAGTGGGGATATAATATATGCTTTGAGTGTTGTTAAATGAAATGACTCTAAAACATCTACTACAGTACCTGATACAAATTAGATGCTTGAGATATGATAACTGTTAAGTTATTATTTGTGAGGTAAATTGTATGGTACAGGGTAAATGTTCTGGATTTCTCAAGTATGAGTGTCCTGATTCAATTCTTAGACATATCCCAGTTCAACTGTTGATATTTTCTCTGCCCTGTACCTTTGATTTACTGATCTATGACTGAGGTTAGATTTGAAAACTTACTTTATTTTCCCTTAATCTTTATTTTCAATATTTTTACCCAACTTCAGGCAAAAAATGGGATCCAAGAAATGGAATGTTGTTCTCTAGAATCTGACTGGATCTATTTTCATCCTGATGCTTCTGGTAGAATAATACATGTCGGCCCAAATCAGGTCAAGTGAGTATTTTTATTAATTACTTTAAAGTGAAAAGTAGCTTTTGGAAGCATTTATTGGCATGTTTATTTTTTGCCAGCTAACTGTTGACTCAATTATAGAAATAATTAGCTTGTTACAGGTTGCTTCCTCAGAGACTGGCATCTAGAAAACTTTATTCTTTCAGCCTCATCATTACTCTTTGTAGATGTTACATTTAAATAAATTCTTTGATGGATGATATATGAGTAAAAGATTCAGATTGGCTTGTCCTCATCATGTTTTAATTCTTCAGGATTAAGGAGAGAAATGATTTGTCTTTGTTCTAAAAGACAGCTTTAGAACAGGAATTGTTTGAAGTAAACCTTGTTTTGCTTTGTTGACCCCCATCTTCCATCCAGTTGACCTTTCCTTCCTTGAAACACTCTTCATTTGGCTTCCCTGACACCACAGTTCTGAATATTTTCCTCCCTCTTTGATGTGTCTTTCTTAGTATCCTTTCACGTTCTTTCTCTTCTACTCAGACTTTAGTTATTGGGTGTCCTCAGGATTTAGACCCTATTTTCTTCTCACTCTTCATTCCCTTTCTGCATGATTCTATTTATTGATTCTTTTTATTCCCTCGGCTTCATAGATCATGTATACACCAAAACTCCAAAATTTATATCCTGGCCCAAACCTCTCATGCCAGAAATCTGGAATTATTCTCAACACTTTGTTACCTTTTTGTCTTTCTTCAGTACATATACATATACTCATGTGCATTTTCTCTCTCTCACACATACACACCCCCCCCATATATCCTGTGAGTCAGACCATTGTCATCACTACCCTGGACTATAGTAATAGTCTACTTACAGGACTCCCAGGAATCCGTTTTTATACTCTTTAAGTCTGTTTTCTTCTCAGCAGTGAGAGTGATTTTTAGAACCATTAACAAACACAAAATCCTAACCAAGTGGATTCTGCTTTAACGTTTTTATGGCTTCTTGTTCCTGAGATAAAGACCATCATTCACTTAGCATGGTCTGAAAGACTCTTCTCCCACTCAGTTTATTTCAGTAATGCTGTCTTATCAGACAGCCAGGGACCTGTTTCCTCTGTTTGGAGTGTGTTTCCCCTCCCTGTTCTCTTGCCTAACTTCTATTCATATTTCGTCGCCAGCTTAAATATCTCCTTTGCACCTAGTCCTTGCCTGATACCCCTCGTTAGATTAGCTCCCCCATCATATTTTCACGGCATGCACTGTGTTATCCTCCTCTAACACAGCAATTTTAATTAATTATTTGTTTGATTATCTGTTTAAATATCTAGCTTTGGAGTCATCAACTCAGTAATGACAGGGAAAGAGTCTGTTTTGCTGACTATAACCCCAGCACTGAGCATAGTGCCTAGCACAGAGTAGGTGCTCAGTAAATTTCTTGAATAAGAAAGACATTGTCTGCCTTCTGTATTTCTTATGCTTCATGTTAATTAGTTTACCTTTCTGGATTGTTTATAAAGAAGATAAAGGGACTTAATTAAATAAGATTATGAACTTTTATAAGAAGTCTTAAAAACTGTAGTTCAGCTTTAGCAAACCTTGGTTTTAATGTTTGTTGCCTACCCACCTTTTCTTTCTTTCTTTCTCTCTCTCTCTCTTTTTTTAAGAGAGAGAGGAAGGAATGGGCAGACGGAGAGTGAGAATCTTAAGCAGGGTCCACTCCCAGTGTGGAGCCTAATGCAGAGCTTGATCTCACAACCCTGAGATCATGACTTGAGCCGAAATCAAGCGTCGGATGCTTAACTGACTGAACCACCCAGGTGCCCCATTACCCACCTTTTAATAGTAGTTTGAGCTTAAGAAAATAAGGTCTACAAAGAGTGTGTGCCCTTTTGCCAGGTTCTAGAAGATAGGCACTTTTAAATATTGGCACTTTTTAATTTAAGATAACAAATTGAGTAATTTAAAATATAATCTGATTTCTTTGCCTCTGGCAAACTCTAAGGCTTCTGGCTCTCTCTGGCCACAGTAGCTGCTTCTCCCTGCTATTCTCTTTGCCTGCGTTTGAGACTTCAAGCTTTGAGAACATTGTGCTTTTGAAGCTTGTTAATGTTGTAAACAGATTTGTGTGGGTGGTGAGCAAATTATTTTCTTTTCTTTTGCTTAGTAAGCTTGATCCGTTAGGCCATTTGCACTCAGAAACCCCAAATCTTTAAATATAATCCTACGATAAAAGTATTAAGTAAATTGCAGTTTTTAAATATTACTCTTTTATGAAAACTCTTAGTTTAGATTTAGTTGCTAATCCAGTCTGCCTTATAGTTAATTCTGAGTGTTGTTCATTGATATGTCATTCTATCTTCAGAAGTAAAAAATGCCAATATCTACTATAATGCCACCATTAAAGCTGAAACGTTAAAGACCTATTGCAGGATGACAAAGATGAGGTTCTTTAGAGTAACTTTCATTAAGCCAGTTTGGAAGATGGCTTAGGCCTGAGGAAGCTGCTTCATTACCTACTTCAGGAGTACCTGTTGTCACAGGTTTTTCTGTTTAACAAAAATCTCTGAATTTGAAGGAGTTTATGGATGCTAAAGTGATCAGACATTAATATTTCAGACTCCACAGGAGGAGAGGAGAACTAACTTAGTGTTGTTCCTGTAATTTTCATTTGTTGAGTTTCATTTCAGTAGTTCAACTTTGGCACTTTGATGATGTGTTGAGGTCTTAGGATCTTTTTTCTCTTTTCAGAGTTTTAAAGCTAAATGAAGTAGAAAATAATAGTGCCCAGCATCAGATCTCTGAAGATTTTGTCATTTTGGCCAACAGGGAGAAGAACAATGTAAGCCAGGAGTACTTTAAAATTCTTTGTATATCACTGTCTATTTGAGAATATAGTATACAAATGTGTTTGTCTTTTAGTGTGGCTGAAAAGAGCAGCACAATAAAAGTCTGGATTTTTTTGTCTATGTAGGTAGCTGGTCTTAGCCCCATGCACAATTGAGATTTGAAAGGAGTTGATTATATTGAGCTTATCTTTTGCTAATTTCTGTTTCTTTTTTGGGTTTCTCTTTCAGTTTTTATTGATGAATTTTTGACCTTTGGATTTAATTAATTGTGCAAACTTAGAGTAGATTAGGGTAGATATGAATCTTTAAAAATCACATACCATGCTGTAACTCCAAATAGTTCTTTTTCTTTAGTGTACAAATTAAGAACATGAAGAAAATTATGCAGAGAGAAATTTCCAAAAGCTGATCCACTGTAGCATTGCTGTACTTATACTAAAGCAAAAATCAGAAGGGCGAGTGAAGTAGCAAATCTGTAACCTTTGTATTTACTGTTTGCCTATATTGGCATTTATCCATAATTTATTGTAGTAAGTATTTTTACTAAGTGGAGGATGAGAAATCTGATTCAGAATTTTCTCAGTAGAGGAAAGAATTGTGGATGTTGGATAAGGGTTGGTTGTTTAACAAAATTTAGTAGTTTTCTATTTATTGCACATAAAAGGACTCATCATATCTTTTTATTTCTGTCCATATGATAGAATGAAAACTTACCCGTTGTTACAGCTTCTGGACGGGTGGTGAAAAAAAATTTTAACCTTCTGGATGATGACCCAGAACAAGAGGTATTACTTTAGCCAGAGATAACAAATCAAACTAGTGTGTACTAGCCCTGTGGTTTTTAAATTCTGCTTCCCAGACTCTGGGATATAGGTTGGGGGTGAGCAGTTCCGTGCGTTCTTCATTGGTAGGATTGTGCATGGTATTTCAATCAGTGCATCCCCATCATCCTCTCCTCTCATACTGGAATTATTTGTAAGATTTTATTTGCAGAAATGTTCTTAGGACTGAAATAATTTGAAAACACTGCTAGCTTATGGTTTTGTTTTGTTAATGTGCACATTTCTAGGGAAATTTCTTAATAGAAAATACTTTAATTATATCCTGATGACTTTATGGCTTTTGCTTTATTTTTTACTTACGAGACATGGATATGTTTAGTAATGATCGTGGGCCAGGGAAGAAGGGTGTGAGGGTGTGATAAATTAGTTCAGCCTCTGGCCTGAACTTGACATTGCCAGTCACTGAGCTAATACATTTTTATCCTTTTCTTTTAAAGAGGCATTGAAAGTTCTTATGAAATCAACGGACAGTGATCATGCTTCAAATATATAACCATTGCATGAATTCTAAATCTGTCTGGACCAGAAAACTGTTTGATTGCATGACCATTTCTAGGTAGAAACATTAGAGTAGCCTTCTAAGGATAGTTTTTGAAAATCTTTTAAAAAGATTGGAGGTGACCCAGTATATGGCTACTCTCAAAAAAGAAATATATATATGTACATTTGTATATTATGTAATGTATTATGTATATATGTACATATATATATTTTATGAAATATATAACATATAAAATATGTAAAATAAAAATATATAAAATAAATACATGTATATTTTTTTGAACCATAGAAATCTATTGAGAACAAAGCAGAAAGCTCCCTGTGTATAAAACTATATTCGAGAAAGGCATACTAAAATTACTGAAAGGTAGCAAAAATAATTAACAAGGAGAAGGTGGTAACAAAGAGAGAGATACTCTACATCAAGAGATTAGAGGATAAAAACTTTTAGCCTATAAAAGAGAAGCTGAAAGGGTTGTGACTAAAGGCTATAAAATCACTACACCCAGGCAAGAAGTCTACTCTTTGAATTTTGACCAAGGTAATATTAAGGCAAAAAAGTAAATAAAAAGAAACCATGTGTAATAAATCTCTATAAATTTTTATGTCATGGGTAGTAAAGGCAGAAAATATAAATAGATGAAAAAGCAGTTTGACCAAATGTGAGTGAAGGATTAGTATGTGGTGGTTCAAAGAAACTTGTGCCTGCCAAAATGTCCCTTCCTATGGTCCATCCCTGGATGGCTGGCATGGATCTGCTTCTCCTGTGAGGCGGTTGGAGTCACAGGTTTACTTCCTTAAACAGAGTTTGGGGTTAGATTTTTCTCTCTTAAGACTTTACCATCATTAATCATTTCCAGCTAACATCTCTCATCCCAGTCCTGTTCTGTGGGTTGGATTTCAGTTCCTAATTAATATTCTCCCTCAAGTATAAGCAGCCATTTTTGCTTTCTTTAGGAAACCAAAAAGCATTAAAAAAAAAAAAAAAAAGATGGCCGATAGAGTCATAAATAGTATGTGATAAGCTGTCAGTTCTTCTTGAAATGACTGGTGTTTTTCTGAGGTAAGAAAGTGGGTAGTTTTTGGGTTTCAGAACTGAACTTCATATATTTAGTCCTATCTGGAAACAGTGAACACACATGTCAGAAGCAGCAGTTGAGTACCTCTTTTGAATTTGGAGAAGTTCTAGTTTGCTGTCATAACAGAATTTCAGTAATACTTTGGCTGAGATCTACATAGACTTGGTCTGTCAGAATCAGTAGGATACTGTTGCAGTCTTCAGAATCTTGGGACTTTACTAGGCATGAAAGTAGAGACCCATTTCTACCTATGCTCTCATCCATTCATTCCTCTTTCTACATTTTAAAAATAAGTAATAGAATAGTTAAACTACAAATAGAAATAATCCTAACTGGATAACTGAATTTTGCCCCTCTTTTCCTCTGCCTTACCCATCTATTCCCTGAGACTTTTAAAATTGTGGACTATGAAGATGAGCTGGATTTGCTTTCCGTGGTAGCTGTTACCCAAATAGATGCTGAAGGAAAAGCTCACCTGGATTTCCACTGTAATGAATATGGAACTTTACTTAAAAGCATTCCACTAGTGGAGTCATGGGATGTGGTGAGTAGAGTCCATGGAATACAAAGTTGTAAGAATTTTCTTTGTAGGTGATATTTATTGGAACAGATGTTACTGTGTTCAAGTCAGTCCAGGGTCACCTATACCAGTGACCACATCAAAGAGGATATCCTCCTACAGGACAAAATGAGTACTTCTTAAGCCTTCCTTCCCTAGGAACTAGAGGATGCCTCCTTTCTAGAGGCCTTAAAGATGAAGTCTTATGTTTTATTCTGAGACATGCTGTCTATTTCCTTACCATAGTCTTTGGTTTTCTCACATTTTATAAGTTGGTAACATTTTTAAAAATAGAAGTATATGGTATTGAATCCCCCCAGTTATTTAATAGAGATGATATCTAAGCATTAGGGTTTCCAGGCACTCTCAGAAATATTTGTCTACTTTTTTGGTTATTATAGAATATAAAAACTATAAGGAAGAGTCGCTGTTATTTTACCCAATCCTTTTGTTTTATCAGTGGAGTACCGAAGAGGTTTAGCAACTTGACCACTGTCACACAGTGAAAGAGCAGTATAGGCAATAGAATCTGGGTGTTTCCGACTCTTACGACCAAGGCTCTTCTCATTTTCGACGTTTTGTGTAATGCTTTTCTTATAAGTAATCTGCATATTCATAAGTAATGAAAATAAACTATTTCTAGCAACTGTTTTGCTTCCAAGTATATATTTGAAGATCCCTAGCATAGGTGCTATGACATTTTAGTGACATAATTGTGAATATGGTTGTGTGAAGAGGAGATTTCATTTGACTATGTTTTCATTACAGACATATAGCCATGAAGTCTACTTTGACAGAGACTTGGTACTACACATAGAACAGAAACCAAGCAGGGTCTTCAGCTGCTATGTTTACCAGATGGTATGTGACCCTGCTGAAGAAGAAACAACAAACAGAAGTTGTGAAAAAGAGTGAGATAATTTTAAATTTTGAGATGTAACTTACAAGATTTTTAGCCACATACCCCCGCAGCTATGTTCAGTCCTCCTTTTTGTTATCTGCATAGAAAGTTCTCCAGTATTTTCTAGAAAAAGCTCTTGTGTTGACTTCAGATGGCTGTGACTTCTTTTTTAAATTCTTGCCATACAAGGGATGGTAAGGACTTCATTTTACGGATTTTTTAGAATGACATCCCAAGAAGTCTAACATTTTAGAGCTTTTAGCTTGGTGGTGATGCAAATATAAAGTGTTGGGGAGCACAAAAGACAAGTTATTTTCAATTGTTGGGAGAGGGTTATTGATGGAGAAGTATTTAACATGGTTCTTAAAGGATGGTATGGAATTTTGATAGGTAAGACTAGGCAGGAGAGACAAAAAGAAAGACGGAGAAGATACAGAAACAAATCCTCTATCCTCTATACCAAAGTTTGCCTAAGGGTGAGAAAAGAGACCTGTAATGTGAACGAATATTTTTGAGCCATAAATGTGTCATCACATTTTTTTAAATCACATATATGTATATATATGTTTTGTATTTATATATAGCATTAGGAATTGGCTCTAGTTCTCAGATTATCTTTTCTTCCATGGTTTTATTCTCTTGGCTTGGTGTTCCCATTGATTATTTATGTTTCTATCATAGACTAATGTAAAAGATTCCAAGCAAACTTTAAGTGAAATTTTTTTCTGATATGTAGCCTGTTCAGCTCTAAATGCATCTAAGAATGTTGTATTCATTTCACCATTCTATTTATTTGGTGAGTTTTCCAGTTCTGCTTAGGCAATATTTTCATACCTATGCAATAAGATAAAGGTATCCTGGATCCCACCAGTTCTGCTCCTTGTAGAAGAGTAGATAAAGCCTCAATTCCTACTGGCTTGGGAATTGACTGATTAGCTAGAAAAGGCTTTTCGCTCTATCTTAGTTGTGAAAGGAGTATTTTTTTCTTCTTTGTTAGGACCAATCTAAATATAATCCTTGAACTCAGATAATCAGTCTTCAGATTGTTAAATAAAAGCAACCTAAGGGAGAAAATTGTTTCTTTTTGCTTCCTGTTTGAGAAATCCAGTTGCTGCAATCCACATGTTCAGCACATTTCTCTGATTCAGCCTCAAAAGAATAGTAAAAATAGAAGGGGAGGAGACAGCAATAAAAATCATTGCTGATTCAAATTTAAGTTTAAAATATGGGATTCTAGCTTGGATAATTTACATTAAAATCATTCGGTTTTGGGGGGCACTTGGGTGGCTCAGTTGGTTAAGCATCCAATTCTTGATCTCAGCTCAGGTCTTGATCTCAGGGTCGTGAATTCAAGCCCCATGCTGGGCATGGAGCCTACTTAAAAAAAAAAAAATTAAAATCTTTCAGTTTTTCCTTCAGTTTTGGCTTGATCCCATATTAAGAATGATGTGAATTCTCTTTTCTGCCCTTGAAGTTTGCAGATAAATTTCAAGCTTATGATCAACAGAAGCTGAGGAGAAAAGGTGTTAACCTATTCCAGACATCAAGAAATTAGTAGCAGAGTCCATAAATTTAAAAGAAATAAAGGGAGCAACCCTAAAACTGTCTTTTGCGCAATATAAAAGAAGATTGCTAACGTTTTAGAATAAGGGAAAATATTTATATGTGGGCTAAAGATAAATCTTTCTGAATCTGATCCTAAGTGTAATAACCATTTGGGAAAGTAGAAGTGATTATTACCTCATGAGCAAGAGAATAAAACTATCTTCATGTATTAAATTCTAATACTTTTATATCTAATTGAAAAATCCATTCTTATTTTATGCATCTTTAATAGTACTATTTAATATAATACTTGAAGCTTTCAGAGCATTTTAGAGACATGATTGTGGTTACAGCAGTTGAATAGTTATGATGTGCTGGATATTGCCCCAAACTCCCAATTAGACACTAACTGATCTAAACAGTCATACCCAGTGAATTTACATCTTGAAAAACAAGTCTGGTAAGAGGTAATAGATTAAAAACACCAGAGAAAAGAAAGAAACCAGTGTTGTATGGGTTTCAAAGCAGAGGCAGTGTTATATAAAAGCAGAAAGCCTACTCTCCAAGAATGTTTCAGAAAAGGATGTCCTAAGATTTCAGTCATATCTGGTTTTTTATTTTTATTTATTTTTAATTTTTTTTAAAGATTTTATTTATTTATTTGAGAGAGAGAGCATGAGAGAGAGAGAGCATGAGCAGCAGGGGAGAGGCAGAGGGAGAGGGAGAAGCAGACTCCCCGCTGAGCAGGGAGCCCGACATGGGACTTGATCCAAGGACCCTGGGATCGTGACCTGAGCTGAAGGCAGCCGCTTAACCGACTGAGCCACCCAGGCACCCCAGTCCTATCTGGTTTTTTAAAAAAAGAAGTTTATTGAGTTTCCCCTTCTTCTTTAAGTCATTATCTTTTGATGAAATGATAGGAACTCATCTACTCAGAAAGGCACCTGAGAACTAGCTGAGATCCTTAGCTGCTTTTTAGGCTGGGGGCAGGTGTGAGTGGGTGGATAGACTACTAGTCTAGGTATGAACTGACCACTGAAAAACTTCTAATGTTTCACCACTGCCAAAATCAAACTAGACCAGGATCCACTGCAAATGAGCCAGGCAGGAAATGTACCTTAGTGTGAAAGACCATAGGGAGTTGTGGGCAGTGTAACAAACAGAAGGATTATGCCCCAACTAAAAGTACATGCTGCTCCTACATAGTTTCAGCCAATTGTAACATTATGTGGGAATGTGGGCTACATGATTAACAGGATGGTTGATAAACAGATGCCAAAAGGTAGAAGATAGTAAAGAATGTGGGGAATTTATGGATAACATACATGGCAGGAGACAGTACAGAATGCTTCTTGAACGAGTATGGGCTTGCCAGCTTCCCACAGGGGCTTTGCAGCTGTTCGTTCTGCCACCTGCCAGGCATGACACTGCCATTCTCTTGGGGTGGGGGGCGAGTGGCAGTTAATATCCTCCTGGCCCCACCTTAACCCCCACTGTCTGCCTGACTACTTTAGAGTCTTTAACTGTGTGCCCACCTACTTAACAAGCACTAGTGATAGGCACAAAACATTATGGGTAACATTTCTGAGTGTTTAATGCAAAACTGAGTGAAGAAGTATAGCTTCTTTCAGCAGGTCTAGATAATATGCTGATAAGAAGTGTATTTCTGCATTTCACTACTTGTGATTTTGTATTGTCACAGTATCAATGCAGCAAGGTTATCATTCTTTGACTTTCTAAAACATTTCTCAAACTTTGAGGGTTTTGAACTACCTAGTGAGGAGATGATGTTCTATTTAAACAAATTAAGGTTCTCCACATTCTTCTACCAATTGAATGTTTTGTTTCTTATATGTACTTTTTAAAAAAATGATAACTTACATTCATTGAGTGCTTTCTATCTACCAATCACTGTGATACATGTAAAATGAGTTGGCTCACTCAGCGTTCAGAATAATCATATGAAGTACGAACTACCATTATCCTTCCACATTTTGTAAATGAGGAAAGTGAGGCTTATAGAAGTTAATTTGCTCAAGGTCCTACAACTAATAAGTGCAGAGATAGGAAACATCCAGATTTGTTTGACACATTCTTACGCCAGATTTCCTCCAAAGCTCTCAAAAAGCAAATGATGTTATTTTATCTCATATATAGCATACTGATAATGATAATACTGGGTATAGGAAAATGCTTAATAAGTGTTTTTTAAATGATGATTGGGTATCCAAATTTTGGACAAAGTTGAATGAGATACAATTGGCCTATTCACATATATAACCTGATATAAAAGACGATTCTTCTATTCAGTGGTTAAAAGTAATTTTTTTTAAAGATGCAAAATATGGTACTCTCAGCCTGTTTGTGGGTGATAATAAACACCAGTATTAGTAATTACTCTTAAGGTAACTTGGCTTCCTTTTCAATACTTTTTATAGTTTCTTACCTTTCTTACCTGGTTTACGTATGTCATCTAACTTTAGAATTTCAGGGAAAATTCTGGGGCTAATTTCTGGTCCCTATGTTGCTATAGAACCTACCTCTATCTTACAGAAGGAATAATTTACTAGAGGCATAGGATGTATATTAGAAAGATAAGACCAGGGGTGCCTGGGTGGCTCAGTCGTTAAGCGTCTGCCTTCAGCTCAGGTCATGATCCCAGGGTCCTGGGATCAAGTCCCGCATCAGGCTCCCTGCTCAGTGGGGAAACTGCTTCTCCCTCTCCCTCTGCCTCTGCTTGTGTGCTCTCTCTCTCCTTCTCTGTCAAAAAAAAAAAAAAAAAAAAATCTTTAAAAAAAAAAAAAGAAAGGTAAGACCAACTGAGGGCTTTTCTCCATTTTATTATGAAAATTTTCAAACATACAGCAAAGGTGATGGAATTTTATAGTAGATACCCAATTACCAACTTCATGGATTCTAAATTTTACTCTTATGTGTTTTATTACTCATCTCTCCATGTTACTTTTATGATGCAGACATCAGTATACTTCCCCCTAATACTTCAACATGCGTATAAGTAAATAGAGTTTAATGTTTAGTTTTTAAAATTTTTGATGTACACTTAAACATGCAATGAAATGCACAAATGTTAAATGTAAACTTGCTAAGTTTTTGCAAATGCATTCATCTGTGTAACCCAAACACTTTTCGAAATTTAGAACACAACAATCATTCCAGAAAGTTTCCTCATGTTCCTTCCCAGTCAATCCCCACCCCACCTATCAAGTGTTATCTACTGTTCTGATTATTTTGCCTCACAGATTAAATCTGCCCATTCTAAAACGTTATATGAATGAAATCATACAAAGCATAATGCTTCCTTCAGTCAGCACGTTTTTGAGGTTAATTTGTGTCGCATGTACCAGTGATTTATTCCTTTTTATTGCTGAGTAGTCTTTTGTATGAATGTGTCAGTTTGTTTTTTTCCATTTTCCTGTTGATGGACGCCTGAGCTATTTCTGCTTTTTCCTTTTCTTTTCTTTCTTTTTCTTTTTCTTTTTTTGCTATTATGAATAAAGTGCTCTGAATGTCTTCTATACACTTTTCGTAAACATATGTCTTTATTCCTCCTGGGTAAAGATCTAAGGATGGAATTGTTGGATTCTAGAGTAGGTGTATGTTTAGTTTAATGAGCAACTACCAGACCTTTTTTCCAAAGGATTGTACCAATTTACATGCCTGCGACAATGTATGAAACTTCCAGTTACTCCACATTTTCTCCAGTGCTTGTGGTTGTTAGTCTTTTTTATTTTAGCATTTATGGTGGGTGTAAAAATCTTTCCTAGTTGTTACTTAGATTGTTTCTACTTGCCCCTAACAGCCCTCTTGTCAGGTTACCCTCTTCATCTTTTTTAACCCCAGCTCCACCAAGGAACTGCTGAAAATATTTTTTCTTTGTGATAATAATTAAGATAACTCAAAACGCAGCCTGAATTATTCTTTCTCAAACATGGACTACATTGTCACCAAGGAACCCTGTTTCCTTTAGTGGAAACTAACAGAGAACAAACCTGGGTTGCTAATGGTACATATTAGACTGTTCCACATGACTACTGGAGCTGGACAGGATGACACCAGAGCAGAGGCTCCGTAAAACATTGTAATAAAAGCAGAAAATTACCTTTTCCTTTAAAGATTAGGAGTTCATGTTATTTGTAAATCAGATGAATTTTTTTTAAAGATTTATTTATTTGAGAGAGAGAGTGCATGCATGTGCGCAAGAGGGTATTCAGGGGGGCGGGATGGAGCAGAGGGAGGGAATCCTCAAGCAGACTCCACACTGAGCATGGAGACATGGGCTCAATCCCAGGACCCTGAGATCATGACCTGAGCTGAAACCAAGAGCCAGATGCTTAACTGATTGAGCCACTTACGCGCCCCAATCAGATGAATTTTTGCTATAATATGAAACCATATTAATATTAAACAAGCTTTAACCTTTCCCCAATAACTATATTGGATCTCAATGTGGTTTTAATTTATATTTCCTTATTAACTAATGATGATAAGCACATTTGTGTGTGTGTTTATATACCATGTGTAAATTTTATTTGATTTTATTATTTTATTTTTTAGTTGTAAAAACTGTGTTCATCCTACAAAAACTATGTGCTGTGTTTTGGGAGGGTGGGGAACTGTAGCACAGATCTCCTCTAAACTGATAATGTGTAAATTTTAAATTTTCTTAACAGATTTTTTTGAAGTATAATGGACATAAAATAAACTGCACATATTTAAATTGTACCATTTGGTAGTTTTGACATGTATACACCCATGAAACCATCACCACAATTAAGATATTAAACACATCCATCACCCCAAAACGTTTCCTCTTGATTCTCTGTAATACCCCTTGCTTCTCTTTCCTGTCTTCCCAAAGCAGCCACTAATCTGTTTGTTGCTTTAGATTAGATTGCATTTTCTAGAATTTTATATAAATGGAGTCACACAGTAAGTACTCTTTTTTTATTTCTGGCTTCTTTCACTCAGTATAGTTATTTTGAGATCCATCTGTATTACATGTTTCAGAGTTCATTCCTTTTTATTGCTTAATAGTACTCCATTGTGTGGTTATAACCCATTTACCTGCTGCTGTACATTTGGGTAGTTTCCGATTTTTGGCTACTACAAACAAAGCTGGTATGAACATGTGGTACAAATTCTTTGTATGGACATATGCTTTATTTCTGTTGGAAAATACCAAGGAGGAAATGGCTGGATCATATGTTAAATATATGCTTAAATTTTTTTTAAGATTTTATTTATTTATTTGCGAGAGAGAGTGTGCACGAGCAGAGGTAAGGTCAGGGGGAGAAGGAGAGGCAGAGAATCTGAAGCAGACTCCGCGATTAGCACGGAGCCCAGCGCAGGGCTCAATCCCATGACCCATGTGATCATGACATGAACCAAAACCAAAAGTCAGACACTTAACCAACTGAGCCACCCAGGCGCCCCTATGCTTAACTTTTTAAGAAGCTTCCAAACTGGGGCACCTGGGTGGCTCAGTCATTCAGCGTCTGCCTTCAGCTCAGGTCATGATCCCAGGGTCCTGGGATTGAGCCCCGCATTGTGCTCCCTGCTCCACGGGGAGCCTGCTTCTCCTTCTCCCACTCCCCCTGCTTGTGTTCCTTCTCTCGCTGTGTCTTTCTCTGTCAAATAAATAAATAAATAAATAAGAAGCTTCCAAACTGTTTTTCCAAAATGGCTATGCCATTTTATTTTCTCTTCATCCCATCATCAGTATATGAGAGTTCCAGGTGCTCCATATCCTTGCGAACACTTGTTATGGTCAGTGTTTTTAATTTTAAACATTTAGTTTAGGTCTTACATTTAGGTCTATAATCTACTTTTTGTTTATTTTTGTATATGGTGCAAGATACGGATCAAAGTTCTTTTTTCCTATATGGATATCCAATGCATAGGGGATAGAATTCCGTCTTTGACCATTAAGTATGATATTAACTGTAGGTTGTTAATAGATGCTCCTTATCAATTTGAAGTTCCCTACTATTACTAGTTTTCTGAGGTTTTTATTGGATATACATGTTGGAGTCTGTCGAATAATCATTCTGCATCTCTTGAGATGATCATATGGTTTTTAGTCTGTTAATATGATAAGTTACGTTGATTGACTTTTTTAATGTTAAACCAATCTTGAGTTCTTGGGATAAATCCACTTGATACCTCTAAATTTCTTTTCTTTTTTTTTTTTTTTAAGATTTTACTTATTCACTTGACAGAGAGAAAGAGAGCACAATCAGGGGGAGCGGCAGGCAGAGGGTGAGGGAGAAGCAGGCTCCTCACTGAGCAGGGACCCGGATGCGGGACTCGATCCCAGGACCCCGGGATCATGACCTGAGCCGAAGCCAGATGCTCAATGACTGAGCCACTCAGGCGCCGTCATACCTCTAAATTTCTACTCATATTTTAAGTCAGACAGTTTCTGCATTTCCACTTTTTCACATGTGTCATTTCTGCAATAATAAATTCATAAAATTTACCATTACATTTGTACTCTGGTACACGTTGATCCTTTCAAGATAATTATATTTAGATGACTTTCTTCCTTTACAAATAATTTCCAGACATTTCTGGACCCTTTGCCAAATATTTCATTCTCATGTAAACAGAATTTAGCAAGTTAGGCCTTAGAACCTTGGAGAAGCTCTGGGCATGTTGCCAGCCTCTCTGTGTCTTCTCACAGCCCAGAGAGTTCATGCGCTAAATAAAATTATATCTGCAGTAGAAAAGTCAGTTTATACCTGCTGTGACCCCAGGGAATGCTTTGAATCCGTTTTAGTCCAGTACACTTTGAAACCTTGGACTGCTGCGGAAGTGATGTAACTTAACTGAATTCATAAAGATGACAACCAGTGGAATGAGTCATATGGAGGACACTCTACCTACTCAGGTAATATGCATCCATAAATTGATCTCTCAAATGAAATTTTCAAAAGAAAATGATTTATCAATAAATTCTTTATCAAAGTTTTAAGGCTCAATTGAAGATTTTTAATTTTCTTTTAGGAGGGCCCAAGTAGACAATCATTTCTGAAGCCTGTTTTGAACACCATTTTTTCTTTGAAAAATCACAAACTCCAAGGGCACAGCTTTTCAAGCTTTATCTATAAGAGTAATAAGACTGGTTTAAGTATGTTAAAAGAATTAAAATTTAAAAGCCATTCTAGGGGTGCCTGGGTGGCTCAGATGGTTAAGCGTCTGCCTTCAGCCCAGGTCATGATCCTGGGGTCCTGGGATCGAGCCCCGCATCGGGCTCCCTGCTCAGCGGGAAGCCTGCTTCTCCCTCTACCTCTCTCCCTGCTCATGCTCTCTCTCTCTCTCTCTCTCTCTCTCTATATATATATATATATATATCTGTGTCTTGAATGAATAAATAAAATCTTTAAAAAAAAGCCATTCTAACACTTAATTTTCCTATCTGTAATCTGTCTTTCTCTCTTTAGAGAACAAAGTCAGTGAGAGTTAAAGCATTTCCAGCTCCAACCTCTCCCACATCTAAAACCTCAGTTATTACACAGTATCTGCTTGAAGATATGCTGACTGACACTGTATCGTTAACTTAAAGAGGTCCTTGAGACCACTACCACATCTTTTTTTTTTAATTTTTTTTATTAACATATAATATATTACTTGTTCCAGGGGTACAGATCTGTGATTCATCAGTCTTACACAATTCACAGTGCTCACCATAGTACATACCCTCCCCAATGTCCATCACCCAGCCACCCCATCCCTCCCGCCACCCCACCCCCCACTCCAGCAACCCTTAGTGTGTTTCCTGAGATTAAGAGTCTCCTAAGGTTTGTCTCCCTCTCTGGTTTTGTCTTGTTTCATTTTTCCTTCCTTTCCCCTATGATCCTCTGTCTTGTTTCTCAAATTTCTCATATCAGTGAGATCATATGATACTTGTCTTTCTCTGATTGACTTATTTCGCTTAGCATAATACCCTCTAGTTCCATCCACATTGTTGCAAATGGCAGGATTTCATTTTTTTTTAAAGATTTTATTTATTCATGAGAGACAGAGAGGCAGAGAGGGAGAAGCAGGCTTCCCAAGGAGCAGGGAGCCTAATGTGGGACCCAATCCCAGGACTCTGGGATCATGACCTGAGCCGAAGGCAGACACCCAACCATCTGAGCCACCCAGGTGCTCCAAGATTTCATTTTTTTGATGGCTGCATAATATTCTATTGTATATATATACCACATCTTCTTTATCCATTCATCTGTTGATGGACATCTAGGCTCTTTCCATAGTTTGGCTATTGTGGACATTGCTGCTGTAAACATTGGGGTACATGTGCCCATTCGGATCACTACGTTTGTATCTTTGGGGTAAATACCCAGTAGTGCAATTGCTGGGTCATAGGGTGAGACCACTACCACATCTAATATAAAGTCCCAAATGTCACTTTTCTAGAGTTTGTCTTGGTTTCCCTTACCAGCTGGACTTGTGATCCAGTGGTTTCCATTTCAGCTTCTGCCAGAAAGTTTTGGTTGCCTCTGCCACTTTGGCTAGAGTTAGAGTGATCTTATCATTTATCGTGCATATACAGACCCTTTTTTTTTTATTTATTTAAATTCAAGTTAGCTAACATATGGTGTATTATTAATTTGGGGACAGAATTTAGTGATTCATCAGTTGCATAAACACCCAGTGCTCATTACATCAAATGCCCTCCTTAATGCCCATCACCCTATTACCTCATCTCCCCAACCCCTCCCCTCGAGCAACCTTCAGTTGATTTTCTATAGTTAAGAGTCTCTTATGGTTTGTCTCCCTCTCTGTTTTTATCTTATTTTATTTTTTCTTCCCTTCCCTTATGTTCATGAGCTTTTGTTTCTTAAATTCCACATATGAGTGAAATCGTACGGTATTTGTCTTTCTCTGACTTATTTTGCTTAGCATAATACACTCTAGTTCCATCCATGTCATTGCAAATAGCAGGGTTTTGTTCTTTTTGATGGCTGAGTAATATTCCTCTGTGTGTGTGTGTGTGTGTGTGTGTGTGTGTGTGTGTGTACGTACCACATCTTCTTTCTCCATTCATCCATTGATGAACATCTGGTCTCTTTCCATAGTTTGGCTATTGTGGACATTGCTGCTATAAATATTGGGGTGCATGTGCCCCTTCAAATCACTATTTTTGTATCCTTTGGATAAATACCTACTAGTGCTATTGCTGGGTTATAGGGGAGTTCTGTTTTTAACTTTTTGAGGAACATCCATACTGTTCTCCAGAGTGGCTGCACCAGTCTGCATTCCCACCAACAGTGTAAGAGAGTTCCCCTTTCTCCACATCCTCACCAACATCTGTCCTTTCCTAAGTTGTTAATTTTAGTCATTCTGACCAGTGTGAGGTGGTATCTCATTGTGGTTTTGATTTGTATTTCCCTGATGCTCAGTGATGTTGAGCATTTTTTCATGTGTCTATTAGCCATTTGTATGTCTTCTCTGGAGAAATGTCTGTTCATGTCTTCTGCCCATTTCTTGACTGGGTTTTTTGTTTTTCAGGCATTGAGTTTGATAAGTTCCTTATATGTTTTGGATACTAGCCCTTTATCTGATAAGACATTTGCAAATATCTTCTCCCGTTCTGTAGGTTGCCTTTTAGTCTCGTTGATTGTTTCCTTGGCTGTGTGAAAGCTTTTTATCCTGATGAAGTCCCAATAGTTCATTTTTGCTTTTGTTTTCCTTGCCTCTGGAGACATGTCTAGCAAGAAGTTGCTGTGGCGAAGGTCAAAGAAGTTGCTGCCTGTGTTCTCCTCTAGGATTTTGATGGATTCCTGTCTCACATTTAGGTCTTTCATCCATTTTGAGTCTATTTTTGTGTATGGTATAAGAAAGTGGTCCAGTTTCATTCTTCTGCATGGGGCTGTCCAATTTTCCCAACACCATTTGTTGAAGAGACTGTCTTTTTTTCCATTGGATATTCTTTCCTGCTTTGTCAAAGATTGTTGACCATAAGAGTTGAGGGTCCATTTCTGAGTTCTCTATTCTGTTCCATTGACTTATATGTCTGTTTTTGTGCCAGTACCGTACTGTCTTGAGGATTAGCTTTGTAATACAGCTTGAAGTCTACAACTGTGATGCCTCCAGCTTTGGTTTTCTTTTTCAACATTCCTTTGGCTGTTTGGGGTCTTTTCTGGTTCCATGCAAATTTTAGAATTGTTTGTACCAGCTCTGTGAAAAATGCTGGTGTTATTTTGATAGGGATTGCATTAAATGTGTAGATTGCTTTGGGTAATGTAGACATTTTCACAATATTTGTTCTTCCAATCCATGAGCATGGAACGTTTTTCCATTTCTTTGTGTCTTCCTTAATTTCTTTCATAAATGTTCTATAGTTTTCAGAGTACAGATCTTTTACTACTTTGGTTAGGTTTATTCCTAGGTATCTTATGGTTTTGGGTACAATTGTAAACAGGATTGATTCCTTGATTTCTCTTTCTGCTGCTTCATTGTTGGTGTATAGAAATGTAACAGACTTCTGTGCATTGATTTTGTATCCTGCAACTTTGCTGAGTTCCTCTATCAGTTTTAGCAAATTTTTGGTAGAGTCTTTTGGGTTTTCTACATAGAGTATCATGTCGTATACAGACACTTTTGAGAGTGAAAGGAAACATTACTAATCATTATACCTGGACCACTAAGTGCAACTAAATGCTTAATCTCATGGACCAGCCTCTGAGAAGCCACATAAAGTACACCTCAGGACAGTATGGCAGGGATAGGTTAGGGAGAAAGGGGGAAGAATTTACCCCCAGCTCTAATCTGCCACTCTTCAAAGGTTCAAACGTAACTCTCCTGAATTTCCAAATTGCACAAGGCAGAATTCACTTTGACATCAAGCGGCAGGAAGCAGGGGGACCTCAGCAACATGACGTGAATTGAGGTCTGAGCATTGGCAGGTTGTGCGGGCATGAAGTTTATAGAGTCCACACAGAACAGTGTTGGTAGCAGTCGCTGGAACAAGAGAGGGGTAAGGCCAAGAGAATCTGAATTTGTGCAGGATGTCTGATAAAAGGGAGAATTGGCAAAAACTTGAAAGGAATTGTATTTCTTCCCATGTGTCTGAGTTCTGGTCTGCTTTATATCCAGGGAGTATGGCTTATGCCAGAAAGATGGCAGAGGGCACTAATCAACAAACTCAAACCTAAAGAAAAAGGCCTTGGCCTTATATCAAAGATAGTTAAATGAATGTACCCTTCTATGTTTTAAGTTGGAATAAAATGTTTACAGATTATATGTATCTTTATATAATGGTTTACTTTTTAATTAACTGTTTAAATTAACTGTCCAACCTTCTTCAATAACATCAGATAATAGAGTTTCTTTATTTTTTTAAAAAGATTAAGCCTTATTGATTTTTTAAATAATTCTTTGATTTTAATAGTGGGGGGATATTGATTTTTTTATGACAGCTTTATTGGCTGTAATTCACATACTATAAAGTTCACCTTTTCAAAGTGTAGAATTCAGGGATTTTTAGTATAGTCACAAAGTTGTGCAGTCATCAGCACTATCAAATTTCTAGAATATTTTCATCATCCCAGAGAGAAACCCTGTGTACATTAATAGTCATTCCCATTTCCCTCCCCACCAACCCCTGGTGACCACTAATCTGCTCTATACATTTGCCTGTTTCTGCATATTTCATATAAATGGAATTATGCAAAATGTGGCCTTTTGTGTCTGGTTTCTTTCAGCATAATGTTTTCAAAATTTAATCCATGCTGTAGCATGTATCAGTATCTCATTCCTTTTTATAGCCAGGTAATATTCCATTGTGTAAATGTAACACATTTTGCTTATTGTTGATGGACATCAGGTTGATTCCAATTTTTAGCTATTATCAGTGATGCTGCTATAAACATTTGTATACACATTTTTTTTTAAAGATTTTGTTTATTTATTTGACAGAGAGAGACAGCGAGAGGGGAGTGGGAGAGAGAGAAGCAGGCCCTCCACTGAGCAGGGAGCCCGACGTGGGACCCAATCCCAGGACCCCAGGATCATGACCTGAGCCGAAGGCAGACGCTTAATGACTGAGCCACGCAGGCGCCCCTGTATGCACATTTTTCTACAGATACATGATTTCAATTCTAGGTAAATACCTAGGAGTGGAATTAGTGGATCACATGGTAGTTCTATGTTTAACTTTTTGAGGAACTGCCAAACTATTTTTCAGAGCAACTGTACCATGTTGTATTCCCAACAGCAGTGTATGTGAGGTCCAATTCCTCCACATCCTTGCCAATGTTTGTTACTTTCTATTATTTATTATAACAATGCTAGTGGGTATGAGGTGGTATTTCATTATAGTTTTGACTTTTATTTCCCTCATGACTAATGATGTTGAGCGTCTTTTCATGTACTTATTGGCCATTTGTATATCTTTGGAGAGATATGTACTCAAATCCTTTACCCAATTTTAATAGGATTATCTTTTTATTGTTGAGTTATAAGATCTCTTTATATATTTATATATTTCTTAAAATATTCTAGATACAAGTCCCTTATCAGATAATGTGATTTGCAAATATTTTCTCTCATTCCATGGGTTATTTTTCTCTTTCCTAATGGTGTCCTTTGAAGCACGGAAGTTTTTAATTTTGATGAAGTCAAATTTTTTATCTATTTTTTCTTTTATTGCTTGTGCTCTTGATGTCGTATCTAAGAAACAATTGCCTAGATCTAAGGTCATAAAAATGTACTGTTATGTTTTCTTCTAAGAGTTTTTGGTTAGCTTCTATGTTTAAGTTGATTATTTCAATCTATAATCCTGAAATGAATGAAATTTAATGTTAACACTACTTATTTTCTTTCTCCTTATTCCTGTTATGCAGGAAAACAAGTGGTAGTTAGATTTCTAAGTTTATTCACAAATGCGAGGCTTGGGACTGCCCTGGGAAGAGTAAGCATGAGGGCTGAGGGATGTTGCTGGGAGCCCATTCCCAGTAGGAGCTGGTGAGAGAAACAAGCACCAGCCCCTGGCCTCACTTAGAGCTGGAAGAATAAGAATTCATCTACTCCTAAGAGGAAGTGTGAGAGAAACACAAAGATACTGCCAAGATACCAGTCCAGGCCCACTAACAGGGATTATTTCTTCCACAATTCTTAATGTTTCAGGTAGATGTGGTTTTCACATGCTCCTACAATGAATATACATTCCATGATCAAGTGAAATTAATACCTGTTATTTCATAAATATTGACAGCAAAATAGTGACTGTGTTATAAGCTTATATGGCTTTCTGAGCAATTATTAACTTTTTCTATCTCAGAATCTTAGAATTTTAACAGTGTGCTATGATAAATACCTCTTACCCATTTTGAACTTAATAGACTACACAGAAGTATCTAAGAATGCTTTTGAGTCATTGCAAGGACAGCCCTGCTAACAACTACTAACACATTTAGACACAGTAACCTCTGTGACTATCTCTTGAGTTTGATCACTGAATTCATTAGGTGCTCTATCTACAAAGAACAGCATTATTAAGGTTGCTTTTAACGAAATCAGAATAAAACAAGATGTGTTTTAATAACTGTTGATACCACCTACAAGAGATGTATGTTATGCAAGGAAGTGCAGCTAGTAATAAAATATTCTTGTTAATGAATACAGAATAATGAATAATGAATAAAATATTCTTGTTAATTACATAGAGATTAATGAAATAAGACTATATTTATGTCTGCTAATGTTAATCTAAAATTCTGGTGAATCAGAAATTCTATATTTAGGTGAGTTCAGAAGTACATAGTCACTGACAGTATTTCTAAGAAACACTGTCATTTGTGATATAGTACTACAGTTAGTGTGTTTTTAATACCTAGGACATGTACTCATCTTCGAAGTTTTGAAAAATATATTGGTGATTCAAGGAGAACCAACAGATTTATGAGGAGGGAAGGGAATTTACAAAGAGTTGTCTTCTTTTAGCAAAACATTCCAGACTTATGAGGAACAGGAAAATAGCCTTAATGCGGTAAGGACCCAAGGTGTTGGAAGCAGCTGGGAATGACCCAGTTGGGATTGGATTGTGTCAGGGTATGACTGAGCATAGTACACCTGGGAATCACAGCGCAGTGGAGCTTCTCATCCTCATGGTCTTTATCATAGATGGAACTTAATTTGAAATGGTTTTTTTACAGTGTCTTTGCCAGATTTGGATCTGCATTTTAAGAATGGTTTCTAGGTCTCTTCAAAGAACCAGTTACTGGGTGCCTGGGTCACTCAGTCGGGTAAGCATCTGCCTTCAGCTTGGGTTATGATCCCAGGGTCCTGGGATGGAGCCCCGCATCGGGCTCCCTGCTCTGCGGGGGGGCCTGCTTCTCCCTCTCCCCCTACAGCTCCCCCTGCTTGTACTCTCTCTCTCTGTCAAATAAATAAATAAAATCTTAAAAAAAAAAGATAAACAAACAGTTATAGCCACCATGTCTCACTGTCCCTTGGATATGCCATAACAGGGTACCTCACTGCTCCACCACAGGCACAAAATTAAAAATGTTTGAAGGTGAAAAGTGATCTCTCTCTCTCCCTCTTTTTGGGTCTGTTTGTGGGCTTTCTCTTTCTGATCTTTATATTTTACATTCAGAGCTACAGTCCACCTGGAATTGATTTTTGTTTATATGTGAGATGGGAGCTAACTCTCTTTTCTCCCTTTTTGTAAAAAAAATCCAATCAGTTCGGCACCATAAATTCCACCTTTATATTGACACCTTTGTCATAAATTATGTGTCTATCTATGGACTCTACTCTGTTCCATTGGTCTACTTTGTCATTATTTTCACCAATAACATACTGTATTGGTTACTGTAGATTTATACTATATCTTAATACCCAGTTGAGTATGTCCTCACACATTTTTCTTCCTCAGGAGTGTCATGGTTATTCTTTACCCTTGACATATTCTGTGCCTTACACTCTAGAATCTACTTGTCAATTCCACAGAAATTAATTCACTGCAATTGTGATTGGGATTAAATTGACTATAGATAAAGTTAGGGAGAAATGACATCTTTACTTATTTTGAATCTTCTAATACATTGACCTAGTACATCCTTCCATTTATTTATGTCATTTTCAGTTTCTCTAAAAATGTTTTTAGGTTTTTTCTATAGAGGTATCACACATCTTTTTTTTATTGCTAGGTATTTGATAGGCTTTGATGATATTGTTTTTAAATTTCATTTTTTTAATGGCTTGATGCTCAGCTAGGGAAATTCCATTGATTTCTGCATACTAATCTATGTCCTGTAAACTTATTAAATTCACCTAATAATTCTAATACTAATATGCAGATTTTATTTTCTAAGAATGCAAAGAATTCAATTCTATTATATTCTCTATCTTTAATATTGTTACTTATTTTTCTTGCCTTATTATATTGGCTAGGTCCTCCAGTATATTCCTGATTTCAGAGTAAACAGTTTTAACATTTCACCACTAAGTGTTTCCTGTGGGGTTTTTTTCATCAATACCATTTAACAAGTATAGAAATTTTCTTCCATCCCTAGTTTGCTAAGATTTTTTTTTTAATGATTACATGTAGAATTTTATCAGTTTACATCTGTTAAGATAATCATGATTTTTTTCATTTCTTCTGATAATGTAGTATATTACATTGATTGGTTTTGTATGTTAAAACAATCATGTATTCCTGGAATAAAGTCAACTTGGATGTGATGTATCCTTTTATATTTTGCTGTATTCAGTTTGCTATCACTTTGTTTAATGAAGACCTTACCTTGTAAGTAAAATATATTAACTAGCAGTAGTCCAATGCTGCAACAACTAGAAAATGAAATGGATGAATTGCAAAATTATATTTGTGAAGATATCAGAAAGTTGTGGAACAAGGAAGAATAGGCAAACTACAATTCCAGGATAGTAAGAACTCTTCCTAAGTAAGCCAATAATTGTCTTTGTTTTCTTTCCTGATGGGCTTGACTTAGCAAAGAGATTCTACTAGAAGGAAAAAAAGCCAGCATAACTTTTGACAGTCACATAGGGCTGGTGTGACCTATTAGAAACTGGAAGAGCCCAAATGCAAGGCAGGTTGTTTTCCCCATGAGACATTTTCTGAGTTTTAGGGTGATGTATGAGGCTGGAGGCTGGACCAGAAAAGCAGATTGTAATCTATTGTTATGTGGTCCTTAAGAGGAAAATCCTACTAGGGGAAAGGAGCTTTTCACAAATTCACAACTAGTCTCTCAGGCATATATGTACATGGGTATATGACTTTGCTATGGCTGCCATAACAAAGTACCATAGGCTGGGTAGCCTAAACAAAAGAAGTTTATTTTCTCACAGTTCTGGAGGCTAGCAGTCTAAGATCAAGATGTCAGTAGGGTTGGTTTCTTCTGAGGCCTCTTGTTGGCTTGAGAATGATGGTCTTCTCCCCTATCTTCATATGGTCTTCCCTCTGTGTGTGTGTGTCCTGATCTCTTTTTATAAGGACACCAGTCATATTGGATCAGAGCCTACCCTTTTGAACTCATTTTAACTTAATTACCTCTTTAAAGATTCTATCTCTAAATACAGTCGCATTCTGAGGTACTTAGGGTTAGGACTGCAACAAATGAATTTTGGGGGATACAATTTAGCCCACAATAATGGGGTTGGAAGCTAAAGAGCTAAGCCCAAACCTCTTCTGAAGGACACCTGCAGTAGTTTCAGGACTGAAGAAACAGAAACTTCACAAACTCTCCATTAAGCCCTGACCCAATTCAATCACTAGCTGGATTGAGGTGATCCTTCAATCTATCTGCCTAACTGAGGAAAAGGGGACCCTTCACTAGTATCAGTTGGAGCCTTCTTTTTTTACACATAAGTTCTGTCATATAATAAAAAATTATTAGACATGTAAAGAAGCAGGAAAGAAATGGCCAATGACCAAGAGAAAATACTAATAACAGAAGCAAACACTTCCCTTTGTTGAGGATGTTTTAAATTACAGATTCAATTTATTTATTAATCTGGTTTTCTCTTTCTTCTTGTGTCAATCTTGGACAATTGGGTCTTGCTAAAAATCTATCCCTTGCATCAGATTTTTCAAAGCTATAATCCTGAAGTTGTCTATACTATCCTTTTGACATCTTTTAATAGCTAAAGGACTTGTAATAATGGTGAACAGTTGCAAAGCACCTGAAAGCTCAGATCACAGCTGACCCAAGTATTCTCTTTTTCCCTTGGTCAGTTTCATAGGACATTTATTATGCTCTTCAGTCTTGTTCAAGAAACTGGGGGTGCCTGGGTGGCTCAGATGGCTAAGCAGCTAGCTGCCTTTGGCTCTGGTCATGATCTTAGTGTCCGGGGATCGAGTCCTGCATCGGGCTCCCTGCTCAGCGGGGAGTCTGCTTCTCCCTCTCCTGCTCACCCTGCTTGTGCTCTCTCACTCTCTCTCTCTCTCAAATAAATAAATAAAATCTTTAAACAACAACAAAAAAGAAACTGTCTTTCAGCTGTGTTGATTTTCTCCATCATGTGTATTTTTCTGCTACTTTTCTAATTTCATGAGATAGACATTTAGATCATTTGGTTTTCAGTTTTCCTTCTTTTCTAATCTATGCACTTGATATGCTAAAAATTTCCCTCTCAGCATGGCTTTTACTATTATCTCACAAGTTGTGGCAGGATGTATTTTTAATACATGTATTTTAATTCAGTCTAAAATACATTCTGACATCCTTAATGATTTCTTGTTTGCACAATGGACTCTCTCAAAGTGTATTTCTTAATTTACAAAAAACTGAATTTTCAGCTTTATAATCTTGTTATTTATTTCTAACTTGATTCTATTATAGTCAGAGAATATACTCAATATCATTTCAGTTCTTTGAAATTTGTCGAGAGTTGCTTTGTGGTCCAGCATTTGGTCAGTTTTGCTTAATTTTGCATATGCCCTTGAAAATTTCTACTTTTCCCCAAATTTGCCTGTTCATTTCTGGTATTCTCCTGTGACTTGTTTATCTTAGTGGTGGTTTCCTTTATTTCCTCTTTAAAAAAATTAAACTGTAAAATATGCATCCTAGAAAAAGCATAATTCAAAAAATAGCCACAAAACAACCACACAACTCATCCTCCAGGTTCAGAAATAGAGTATTATCAGTGTCCTAGAAGCCACATATATGTGCCTTTCTGATTATAGTTTTATCCCTCCTCTAAGATGTTACCATTATCCTGGTTTATGGTAATTTTCCCATTTTTCTTCATAAATATACTACTGTATGCATCTCTAAAGGGTTTATTTTTGCCTCTTTGAACTTTAAGTATATAACTATGTTGTATGTATTGTTTTGTGTCCTGCTTTTTTACTCAACATTAGGTACATAAGGTTCATTTATGTTGTTTTATGAATCTCCAGCTACTGTATAATATTCAATTGTATAAAAATTTATTTATTCATTCTACTGTTGATGGGCATTTGGGTTGTTTCCAGTTTGAGCCAATTATTAACAATACCACCATGAACATTCCTGTACATACATTCAGATGCACATATGTGTGTATTTCTCTAAGGTGTATACCTTGGATTAAAATTCCTGTATCAGAGGGTATGTGTGTGTTCAACTTTATTGGATGCCACACAGTTCTTCAGAAAGATTATGCCAGTTTTACAGTCCCACCAGCAGTGTTTGAGGGTGACTATTGATCCATTTTCTTTCCAAAACTTAATATTGTCAGACTTGCAGTTTTCTTCCAATCTGATAGGTATGTATCCCATTGTGGTTTTAATTTGTACTTCCCTAATTACTAAAGGTAGAGCTCCTTTTTGTCTGCTTATTGATCGTTTGGATATCGACTTTTGTATAGTATCTATTATTTTACCCATTTTTCTATTTGGCTGTTTGTCCCATCAGTTTGTAATAGTAATGCTTACTAGGTTTTGCTAATTATATGTATTGCAGATATCTTTTCCTATCCTTTTTTCTTTTTTTACTCTAATAATACCTGATAATAATGGAGTCTTTTGAGGAACAGAAGTTCTTCATTTTAGCGTGGTTAAATTTATCAATCTTTTATTTTATGGATGATACAATTTTCATCTTCTTTTATGGATTCTTTACTGTCCTGGACCATGAAGATACTCTCCTACATTCTTTCCTAAAAACATTATAGTTTTGACTGTCTTAGTTAGATCTACCTAAAATGGATTTTTGTGTATCTTTATTTCTTAAGCATTTTATTCATTGCTTTTCCGTATTTTATTATTTACACCAATTCTCACTAATGGTGGCTTGCCTTGCTTTCTCATGAGCTTGATGATCTTTGTGTACTTGATCTTAATCTGTGAGATTCCCTTAGCCCCAAACTGGGAAAGCTCTCCTCCAGAGAGAATTTGTTTCTACTTCTGCCTGTAGCTAAAGTTGCCACCATCCTGGGACTACCTTAGGATCTTGGCTCAGTTCATCCTTCCCAACCTTGTGTTGGTCAAAGCATCCGTATCCTGATAGCAGTATCACTACTATCATCATTTCCCTGATGACAACTCTGGTTTTGTTTTTGCTTTTGGAGGGGAAAGGTCTGCAGAAACCTCCTCTGTCTCTTGAGACACCAACAATGCCTCAAAGAAATGGGTTCTACTCAAGGTCTACTTGCTCCTTAGTGGATGGGTGCCACTGTGCACCTAATTAGCCATAACACCATACTTGGAAGTCCTTAATAATATATTTTGCATAGTGTTACAGATCAGTACATATAGAGCTTCATCATTCTTTTATAAGACTGCATAATGACCTATTGTATAAAATTGTTTAACCAGTCCCCCAATGATGAACCTGTGTATTCTATCCAACCATTTACTATTACAGTGTTGCAGTGCCATTTCACACCTTTATGAGTATTTCTGTATTATAAATTCCTAGAGATAGAATTACTGGATCATACCCCCCACACAAATTGTATCAATTTATATTCCCACCAGAAATGTAGGAGCATGCCTATATTCTCACCAAATGCATTATAAAACTGTTTGATATTTATCCATCTAATGGGTGAAATGATATATCATAATTTTGATTTGCATTTTTTACTATGGGTGAGATTGAGTATTTTTTATACATCTAAGAAATTTTTATTTCCTTTTCTGTGAACTATTATGTTTCTAGTCTTTGCCTTTTTTTCTCCTGGGTCTTCCAGGTAATTCTTAAGTGTCATAAAGTTTGCAAGGTCTTGTTGCTTTACTGCTGTGTTTCTATTCAAAAGAACATTGCTTTAAAATACTAAAATATACATTATTTGGGCGCCTGGGTGGCTCAGTTGGTTAAGCCACTGCCTTCGGCTCAGGTCATGATCCTGGAGTCCCGGGATCGAGTCCCGCATCGGACTCCCTGCTTGGCGGGGAGTCTGCTTCTCCCTCTGACCCTCCCCCTTCTCATGCTCTCTCTCTATCTCATTCTCTCTCTCAAATAAATAAATAAAATCTTTAAAAAAAAAAAAAATAAAAAAAATAAAATAAAATAAAATAAAATATACATTATTTGCTTTATGCAATTTTAGAGAAATATACCACAATGCCTTTTGACAAAGTACATAAGTAGTGTTGCAATTTCAGTATTTCATTGAACTCATTAAAAAGGAGATTTTATGGGATTTGGAGAAAAAAATAGAACTTTCAAAGTACTCATGGAATATTAAGCAAAACTGATCAAATGCTGGACCATAAAGCAAGTCTCAAGTGTCCCAAGTGTTATTCTTTACATATGGAAGAATATCTTTTCTTTCTTTTTCTACCAAGAACCAAGCTTACAAAGATTTACTACTGCTGAACTTTTAATCTAGTCAATTAAGTTGTGCATCATTTATCTGAAATTTAAATAATCATGTAAGTCTAAAGTCCTATAATAGATAAAATATCATGGAATTGAAGGTACACAGCTAAAATGGGCAACAGATTCTCTTATCTTACTTCCTTTGCACTTAAAGTTAAGAGCACCTTCCAATGATATTTTTATGGTAGGAAATTAGCCCAGCTTCTTCTGCACTCATAAACTTAAATATAGCTAAACCTTAAGAATATAAACACTAATCATTAACTTAGTACTTTGTTAATTGAACTGAACTCTATATCTTGTTTTTAAATTATAGTAGTAAATTCCTTTGGAAGTCTGGGTGGCTCAGTCAATCAAGTGTCTGACTCTTGATATTGGCTCAGGTTGTGATCTCAGGGTCATGAGATCGGGCCCCACGTCATGACTCTGCACTCAGCAGGTTGTCTCTCTCCCTCTCCCTCTGCTCCTCCCCTTGCCCGCCCCCCTCCCCCACGCTCTCTCTCAAATAAATCTTTTTTAAAAAATTCCTTTGGAAGCAAACAAAGGAAAGGATTTTCATATCATCCCGGTTTTCCAGTTTAGGACACCAGGATACCTAATGCAGAATATCTTCAAAGTAAAGCAAATTCACATTCATGTTACTTTCAAGGCTTTTGATGTCTTTGGAGACACGATAACTTATATGTATTTGACCAGCAGAATATATTTTTATACTCTCTATGCTTGAGCCATAATTATATTTTATCAAACTGCAAAGGATTTGACAATTAGCCTTCAGAATATATCCAAACTAAGTATATAGCCTTAACACTATGGTTAGAAAAGCTGACAGTTCATCCAAATTGTTAATTTTGCATGTACTCTTTAGCACTTGCCCTTGGAAAACTCTGACATTTTAAACATTTGGGGATAGGTAAATACCATTTTTTAAAGATCAATTTTTTTAGGACTGGAAGAATTGTGAAGAATACCTGGATTATTCCCCTACTTAATCTTAGGTGAAAAGTGAAGCACAGAGAGAGTGTGGCTTGCCTAACAGATGAAAGCAATTCAAATACACAGACTTACTCTGTCAGTCTGCTTCCAGCATATTAATAGAATTATTCTGTTCTAAGTTTCACTTTTGATGCACAATAGATGCCAGTAATGGAGACCATCCAAGGAAAATAATCTCTCATTCTTTGGAGCTGGATTTTAGTAATAAAGAGGACATAGTTATTCTAGTGCTTATAGAGAATTAGCACTTAAAAGGCTCCCACCAAAAATGTAAGGATGATGGCAAATATCCTTATCCCCCAAATCATACCACTCTAGAATCAATGTAAAGTGTTCTAAATCTAATCTTGAAAAACTGTTTAAGGTCAGAGTATATGAATATATTCTTCTCAGTTTCAATGTGTATGCCAAACCACAGAGCTAAGGCTGGACTTCCAGATCATTATACATTTCCATAAAAGGCCTTCCTGTGAGTTTAACATGGGTGAGTCATGCAAATTCTCTGACAGAATAAATTCTAAAGTTAACTCTTTTGAAGGATACCAAATAAAGTTGTATTTTGATTATACATACCCATTGTACTCATCCAGTGTACATTTGCTCAAGTAATGGGGAATTTATTTTGAGGACATGTGCATATTATATGCACACACACATCAAAAAATGTCTGGAAAGATATATGGCAAAATGATGTTAGTAGTTATTTATGGAGGGTGGGATTATAGGTGAATGTTTTGTTTATTGGCTATCTTTTATTTCCCAGGTTTTTTTTTTTCAAAATAAATATTACTTGAGCAATTTTAAAAAATTAAAAATACAGAAAGCAAGCAAGGAAAAAAAAACCACCCAGGTTTATACGATAGTGATCCTAACTATCTTATCATCTGGATTCACACACCTTGTCCCTTATTATGTCCCGTCAGAGAGCCTGAGCCAAAAGTATGGGCATAACTTACTGGGGAGCTGGCCCAGAGTCCTCAGTCTTTAGTCTGCCTTTAGACTAGCCTTTAGTCTGCCTCCAGATGGAGAATCTTGTGACCCGCCGAATGGGAGTTGAACTCCAACATGATATCTGAATATGCCACTGACTGCTTGGGACTGCCTTACAACTCCAACCCTGGGTTCCATCCTGAGAGACTGACCTCCTTCCCAGGTATTTGGCAGAAATTTGAAGATTAACGTAACATTTTACTCTTCAGGCAAAGCCTGCATTCCCTCAATCCCCATTCACTAGATGCTCTGTACGGATAGGTGTTTTTGTGATTCATCCCGCAGAACTGACCACCCGGACCTGCATGTACACAGGCAGGCTAAGGAATGTTGTTTGTAAGACTCATGCTGTGTGAATAACCTTAGGAGCCTAATTGTTTAAAATATATTATCTGGGGACATCTGGGTGGCTCAGTCGGTTAAGCATCTGCCTTCAGCTCAGGTTACTATCCCAGAGTCCTGGGATAGAGCCCCTGCTTTAGCTCCTGGCTCAGCGGGGAGTTTGCTTGAGATTCTCTCTCTCCCTCTGCCCCTCCCCACCCCCACCCCCCACTTGTGCACTTTCTCTCTCTCTCCCACACTCTCAAATAAATAAATATTTTTAAAAAATAAAATATATTATCTGGCCTCCAGGTCAGAACTGGCCCTTCTGTTGTGGACACCAAAAGCTACAAATCTTGTCTCATGCCCCCTTCTGCTCCAGGCTGGGCTGGGCTCCCCCTGGAATGGAATCCAGAAGGGGAAGCGGACACACATAGCCCAGGCTCCTTTTTTTTTAAATTTTATTTTATTATGTTATGTTAATCACCATACATTACATCATTGGTTTTTGATGTAGTGTTCCATGATTCATTGTTTGCGTATAACACCCAGTGCTCCATTCAATACGTGCCCTCTTTAATACCCATCACCAGGCTAACCCATCCCCCCACCCCCCTCCCCTCTAGAACCCTCAGTTTCTCAGAGTCCATAGTCTCTCATGGTTCATCTCCCCCTCCGATTCCCCCCCTTCATTTTTCCCTTCCGCTATCTTCTTCTTTTTTTAACATATAATGTATTATTTGTTTCAGAGGTACAGGTCTGTGATTCATCAGTCTTACACAATTCACAGCGCTCACCATAGCACACACCCTCCCCAATGTCTATCACCCAGCCACCCCTCCCTCCCACCCCCACCACTCCAGCAACCCTCAGTTTGTTTCCTGAGATTAAGAATTCCTCATATCAGTGAGATCATATGATACATATCTTTCTCTGATTGACTTATTTCGCTTAGCATAATACCCTCTAGTTCCATCCACGTTGTTGCAAATGATAGCCCAGGCTCCTTAAAAATATAGAAACATAACATGGAAATGCAGCTCCCTCCAAGCTGCACGTAGGCAAACAAATGTTTAATTTCAAACCCTATTACTTGCCCTATAAATATGGCCCTTAGGGAGATAGTCAGCTGGAAGTCTCACCTGAGGGGAGGACACTCCACTCAGGCCTCTCAATCAGGACTCCAGCCTGGCTGTTTGTTTCCACGGGGCTTCCCCAGCTAATGAGGTTGGATATTGTAAGTACCTGATTTGATGTAACTTTGCCTTATTCTCATTTATTGCCTACTATTACCTTCTTCATCTATGTGTAGATTCCTTTTCTCTTCTGTTTCTATTAGGTTTCTATAATAATAATGAAATATTCTTTCCTTTTTGAAACTGAAGCACGACTGTTGTGAATCTTTTGCAGAATACAAGGATGGAAGCTTTAAGAGAGCACTGGTCTTTGTTTTGCTCACTGCTGTGTCCCAAAAGCCTAGAAGAATGCCTGGCACATAGTAGATTCTCAGTACATTTAAATAATGTCTTCTGTGTAGGAAATGGTTTAGTCTTTTACAGACCACACAAAATAACAATCTCTTTATATTCTAGGACAACGATATCTCCTTTGCTTTCTCCCTCATTCTCCATCCACCCTTATCACATCTCCTGGAAGAGAATGCTGATTAGTCAGAAACTTGGACAATGACTGGGCTGAGTTTTCTAGGGATAGAGTGTTCAAAGAAGTTAAAGCTCAGTAAAAGGTCAATTCTTCCCCTGCTGCTAGAAGTAGATACTGGATCTACTTTTCCTCCTATCTGAACTGATTACAGGTCCAAGACTCAGGTTTAGTATTTGGAGGGGACTGGGAATTCTATGAGGACAGAAACCTTGTCAATTTCTGCTCTCAGTTATGTTCTCAGCACCTAGCATAGTGCCTGGCCTCTCTCTCTCTCTCTCTCTCTCTCTCTGTGTCTCTCTTTGTTTCTTTGTCTCTTGTCTCTGTCTCTCTGTCTCTCTCATCTTTCTACAGAGAGAGGTTGTTTTAAATGAATGAATGTGGAAAGATAGAGCTCAAACCATGCTTTGGATAATTTAGGAGAAAGAAGACTTCGACATCATCTAGCTTAGCATATCAGATTACTACTTTGAGGTATGGAGTCAAAAATCAGCTCATTGTAAAATGCCACTTTACCTTCTGTGTGTTGGTCTTTGAACTGGGCATACATTTCCATCAAGAACCTTGAAGTTTTACTGGGTTCTCTGGTCATAATATCATTTAAGAGCCTCAAATCTCATCCTACTTTCCAACATGAGTCCATTTTTTAAAAAAGTTATAGCATTATACAAGAATTATGGTCAGGCTAGATTCTAGCCTTTGAAAAAGCTTACTGATTTGAGATATGGAGCCTTGGAAAATTACAGACCCCTGTCCCTGGTACTAGCTAAGCATCTGAAAGGGTCACAGCTGGCCAGGCTGTGGTTGTTAAATTGTGATTGCCAGGTGCTAGGCTCCTTGAGGTGCTACTTTAATGTGCTCATTAATCCTCTGCAAGTTTGGGCGCCTGGGTGGCTCAGTCGTTAAGCATCTGCCTTTGGCTCAGGTCATGATCCCAGGGTCCTAAGATCGAGCCCCGCATCGGGCTCCCTGCTTGGTGGGGAGCCTGCTTCTCCCTCTCCCACTCCCCCTGCTTGTGTTCTCTCTCTCACTCTCCCTCTGTCAAAAAATAAAATCTTAAAAAAAAAAAAATCCTCTACAAGTTTTTAAAATGCAAATTCTGATTCAGTAGGACTGCAGTGGAGCCTGAGGTCCTGCATTTCTAACAAGCTGGTCCATGGACCACACTTTTGAGTAGCAAGGACCTAGAACTCTGACTCCCTCTTCCCATATGCAGGAGTTGCTTTTGCTCCATACGAGTAAAGCAAAAATAGTTTTTGAAAGTGGCAAGCTATTTAAGTTTATGTCTGTTTAATTATTTTTTTTGATAAAACTAATATTTGGGTAAAATCCTTTTCTTCAATATATGTTAAGCAACCACCCAGGAACAGAGTGAATTTTTATTTTTTTTAAAGATTTATTTATTTATTATAGAGAGAGATCGTGAGAGCATGAGCAAGAGGGGCAGAGGGAGAGGGAGAGCGAATCTCAAGCAGACTCCTCACTGAGCACAGAACCTAGGGTGGTACCCAGTCCCAGGACCCTGAGATCATCACCTGAGCCAAAACCAAGAGTTAGATGCTTAACTGACTGAGTCACCTAGGCGCCCCCAGAGTGAATTTTTTTAAAAATCATCTGTCCCTTCTTTTGCAGAGTCTTGATTTTGAAATCTTAATCTACTTAAATATCCCACATTTTGATCACTGTAAATGTAACAGAATCCAAACCTGGGAGAAGCTGGAATATTATTTCTTTGTTTCCAGCATAGTTTAGGGTGAACACATTGCTTATTACGCAAGGAATCTGATTTAAGATTAAAGGACTCCTTTCTCTCAGCACAATTTTTATCATGCTTATCATTACTCTCTTTTTTCTCAGCATTATCTCATCATCCTGATGATTTTTTTATTTTGATATGTCAAATTAACTATTTGGCCATAAAAAATCTTATAATCCATTTTACAGTCTTTTCCTTAGTTATTTTACTATAGACCTGAGAACTGTATAACTGATCAGAGTGGTAATAAACATGATTATATTTGCAAAGGACCCATGAGTCAATTTTAGTTGCTTCTTCTGATTTGTAACTACTTAATCAGACTGGAAGGAGTCATCAGGCAGAAGAGGGCTCATGGGGCCACAGATTCTAACCTGCAGCAACAGCGTGTGCAAAGAAAAGGTCAGAAATAAGAGCATGACATTTAGGGGGACACTACAAATAATCACAATTTAACACCCACAGCCTGGCCAGCTGTGACCCTTTCAGATGCTTAGCTAGTACCAGGGACAGGGGTCTGTAATTTTCCAAGGCTCCATATCTCAAATCAGTAAGCTTTTTCAAAGGCTAGAATCTAGCCTGACCATAATTCTTGTATAATGCTATAACTTTTTTAAAAAATGGACTCATGTTGGAAAGTAGGATGAGATTTGAGGCTCTTAAATGATATTATGACCAGAGAACCCAGTAAAACTTCAAGGTTCTTGATGGAAATGTATGCCCAGTTCAAAGACCAACACACAGAAGGTAAAGTGGCATTTTACAATGAGCTGATTTTTGACTCCATACCTCAAAGTAGTAATCTGATATGCTAAGCTAGATGATGTCGAAGTCTTCTTTCTCCTAAATTATCCAAAGCATGGTTTGAGCTCTATCTTTCCACATTCATTCATTTAAAACAACCTCTCTCTGTAGAAAGATGAGAGAGGCATCCAAGATTGCTGGAGGAGATGAGGCTCATTCAGAAAGGCCTTGCATGCCATGCCAAGAAAGTTTTCTTTAAACCTGAGGCCACTGAAAGATTTAATCAAGGGAATGTGCTCAGGTTTGTATTTTTGGATTATCTTTTCATGTAGTGTGGGAAATGCGTGGTCTGGGGGAGATGTGGCAAGACTAGAAGCAAGAAACCCTATTGGATGGCTGTTTGCTAATCTAGGTTTGATAATAGGGTTGCTGGAATTAAAGTAGCAGAAAAGATGAAGAGAAATGAGTGGATTTCTCAGGGGGTAGGATGGACCCATTAACTGGATGTAGGGGCTAACAAGGGGAAGCAACCTCAAAAGACACGTAGGTATCCCTCTCCCTAGTGATCTGTGAAGACCATGGAAAATAGAACCTCATGTTGTACAAATTTGAGGCGCTGAGGAAGAGGTAGGTAGGATGGGTAATAGTAATCAGCATTTGTGCTAAAACAGTGACATCAATAAAGGAGGGTTGAGAGGAGAAACGTGCTTAGTAGGGAATTGTTTTAGAATACAATTTTTTGAAAAGCAGCTTGAGAATCTCAAGAACAAGATACAGGAACAGAAAGTGATCCCTTATTCAAACCAAGGTGTTGCTGACTTAAAGCAACCCAAATAAGTCCCCAGGTCTCATGACACTGGAACATTGTAAGACATTGTGAAATCTCAGTCTTCTCATGCTCAGCGAAGAACTAACATTTATTTCCAGTTAAATCTTTCCAAAGCTCTATGTTAAGAATTTATTAGGAAGTAAAGATTACACAAAATTTTATTTATTTATTTTAAAGATTTATTTATTTATTTTAGAGAATGTGCAAGCAGGGGGAGGAGCAGAGAGAGAGGGACAAGCAGACTCCTTGCTGAGCACAGAGCCCGCCATGGGGCTTAATTGCACAAACTGAGAGATCACAACCCAGGCTGAAGCCAAGAGTCGGAGGCTTAACCAATTGAGCCACCCAGGTAGCCCTACACAAAATTTTATTTAAATGGTCAAAGGAGAGGAACAAGTAATCACAAAAGAAGAAATACAAATGAACAATTACTACATGAGAAATGCTACATTGTATAACACAAACTATAATGAGCTATCATGTGATGCCCATCAGATTTGCAAACATTTGGGGGGGAAGGAGCAGAGGGAGAGGGGCAGAGAGAGAATCCTAAGCAGGCTCCATGCCAGGAACGGAGCCCCACGCAGGGCTCAATCTCACAACCCTGAGATCATGACCTGAGCTGAAATCAAGAGTCAAACGCTTAACTGACTGAGACACCCAGGCGCCCCCAAACATTTTTAAAATACAGAACAATAATACCCTTTATTGGCAATGATGTGAAGGGACATGATCATACAGTTCTGGTCAAATTGCTACAGTCATTTGTAGAATAATTAAGCAATCTGATTAAAAAATTTTAACCTGGTAGTTTCACTTTTAGGAATCTGCCCTAAAGAAACAGCCAGGGGCGCCTGGGTGGCTCAGTCGTTAAGCGTCTGCCTTCGGCTCAGGTCATGATCCCAGGGTCCTGGGATCGAGTCCCACATCGGGCTCCCTGCTCGGCAGGAAGCCCACTTCTCCCTCTCCCACTCCCCCTGCTTGTGTTCCTGCTCTAGCTGTCTCTCTTTGTCAAATAAATAAATAAAATCTTTAAAAAAAAAAAAAAAGAAACAGCCAGAAATGTAAAATTATTTATGTATAAAGACATTCATGAAGGCAATTTTCTAGTAGTGAAACACTGTAAGCAACATAAATGACAATTCAACAACCGGGGAATTTGTTAAATAAATCATGGCAGTTTAGCATGATATCTACAAGTGCAGGAATAGAGCCAAACTACTTGAGTTTTTTTTTTTTTTTTTAAAGATTTTATTTATTTATTTGAGAGAGAGAGAATGAGAGAGAGAGAGAGAGAGAGAGCACATGAGAGGGGGGAGGGTCAGAGGGAGAAGCAGACTCCCTGCTGAGCAGGGAGCCCGATGTGGGACTCGATCCCGGGACTCCAGGATCATGACCTGAGCCGAAGGCAGTCGCTTAACCAACTGAGCCACCCAGGCGCCCCAAACTACTTGAGTTTGAATCCCAATCCCACTACCTCTTTGCTGTGGGAACTCGGGCAAGTTGACTACCTTCTCTGGGGCTCAGTTTCCCCATCTATAAAATGGGGTTGTTTTAAGAATCAAATTATTTAATACATGGAGAGTTCATAGAACTATGCCTGGGGCATACTAAATTGTCAATAAGCATTAGTAATTCTCATGGTGTTAGTATGACCATCGACCATCAATACTCAGCATGAAAGAGACCTGGAATCACTCCATATTGATAGAGAGTAAAGGAAGGTTAAGTCTCCATCTGGGGACCTTGATGGTGGTAGGAAGGTCTGAGTGTTGGGGGTTCTTGTACATAATGTGGGTGCTGGGAAGAAGAACAGCCAAGAGAGGGGGAGAAAGGTATTGAAAGAGGGGGCAACAGGATACCCATGACAAACAAGGTCTGTTTGACACTCTTTCCTGGCCTGGCTTACAGAACACATCAGTAAATAAAGATTAAACAATCAAGAGACCTGCTTTTATTCTTGAGGAAGTATGACACTCAGGACAACTCAGCATTTAACAATAGCTCTGGATTAAGAGGATATAAGGTTTTTCTAGGTTGGCTTTCTAAGTGATGTGTCAAGTTCTTCAAGTATTGTTTTTTACATTCCTATCACAGTAGGATGGTGACTGACTGTACTTTGTAAGATGTGAGTTGGATTTAGTTGATAGCCTTCCCCTGGATTTCTGGGTAAAAAAAGCAAAAATAAGCCTTAGAGATCATTTAACTCAGGGGTTCTCAGTCTTTTGTCTGTGGACTCCTTTGGCAGGCTAAATAAAACCTACAGACCTCTCCTCCTAATATTGTTTTAAAATGCATAAAATGTAAAAAAAAAAGATTACAAAGAAAACCAATTACATTAAAAAAGGAGTTAATCACAGTTTAAAAGAAAATGGTGATATGCTAGTATATGTGATTTGTTACTGCTGCATTAATAAGATCTGCTGCAGGTCTAATAGCTACTGTGACTCTGAAAAGTGCTGAGCTAAGTGATACACTGAGATATCTGTAACAATTCTTAATGAGACATAAAAATATCAGTGATTTCTATCGGTCATAGCCACTGCAAATACTAGTGGGTTAGGGAAAATAAAGGTGCAGTTCCCCCCCCCCCCCCCCCCGTCCAGATCCTACCCACAGACCCTGATCTAGTTCCAAGCCGTCCTGGCGCAGATTAGCAAACTGAAGCCCAGTTTTGGGCCCCTGTAAATTGTCTGATTGTATGGCAAGCTGGTAGCAGATTGAAGCCCCAGAGCAATGCCTACTTCCTCATTCCAACTGCTTCCTGTTGACTAGGATCTCAAGGATCTAGTCTTGGAGGCAACATATAAATGACAGAGGCCAAGCTAAGTTATTTTTGGAACAAAAATAAAATTTGGACTTATACCATTTGGTTTTCTCTTTAAAAAGAACTTCTGGGGCGCCTGGGTGGCTCAGTCATTAGGCGTCTGCCTTCAGCTCAGGTCATGATCCCAGCGTCCTGGGATCGAGCCCGGCATCGGGCTCCCTGCTCCGCGGGAGGCCTGCTTCTCCCTCTCGCACTCCAGCTGCTTGTGTTCCCTTTCTCGCTGTGTCTCTCTCTGTCAAATAAATAAATAAAATCTTTAAAAAAAAAAAAGAAAAAACTTCTAAGAGGGGCGCCTGGGTGGCTCAGTGGGTTGAGCGTCTGACTTGGTTTTGGCTCAGGTCATGATCTCAAGGTCGTGGGATCCAGAGCCCCCAGTTGAGCCCTGAGTCTGGCTCCACAGTCAGCGGGGAGTCTGCTTGGGATTTTCTCTCTCCCTCTCCCTCTGCCCTCCCCATCCTCCCCCTCCCCCGGGGTTGCTCTCTCTCTCTCTCTCAAATGGATAAATCTTTTTTTTTTTTTTAAAGAACTTCTAACAGAAATTATAATCTCTTCCCGAGATCCAGTGAGGTTCGTTTAAGCTGTTTGCAGATAAAAGTTATTTAGCCAAATATTTGATCAAGTAAGAGAGCCTCTGTGTTCTACTTTCAGAGTTCTTTTTTGGAAATGCATGATTCCTTCAAACTTCAATAAGATCTTGAGATCCATGAGTCAAAATTCTAGAAATATATTTCTGAGAACGTCTGTCTGTGAACTCCTTTAAAAAAATTGGATAGCTTAACTCCTGTTATTTCAGTGCCAAACAAGGAAGCATCCAATAAAGTTCTCCAAAGGTAAAATGATGTCTGACTACTCATTAATAATAATATAACCCAATTTTTAACATACTTTGATGTCCCACCTAAATAGTCGGATGCATTTATAAAATCTGGTTGAGATGGAAGAAAATTGTTCTAGAACATTCCTTCCCTTGCAAATTCTCTGACTTGATCTTAGGCTCTCCAATCTAACCCTCTAGTCAGGCAGTCCACGAATGTGTTCTTAAATGCCTTTTCTTTGTCAGCAGTTGTCCAAGGCTGTAGTAACTGTATTTTCTTCTTTTCCATATTCTTGATGCTCTGGCATCTGGGGCCCTGTGGACCGGGGACTGCCCCTCTCAGGAGATAACAGTTTGCCTGCCAGCACACCTCTGATATGTAGAGGTCACACCACTTCAGAGTCCATTCCCCTACCCAGCTTTTATCAAATTCTAGTACTTCCTGGCACCATCCCCTGCCCTAAACAATCCAGGGCCAGGGATGGGACAACTGGGGACCTCCCCTATCAACCAGAATCCACGGAAAGTATTCAGACTATCCAATCCTGAGTCTGTTCCACTTGCTTACCTTGCCTCGCCCATTCCTTCCCTCAAAAACCGCAATAAAGTCTCCAGGCTGCAGTTCCCCTATCCGCCTGCTCATCTGGTTTTGGTGCTTCCCCGGGGGCGCGGTGTGGCCCTGTGGGGCATGCCGTACTTCCAGTGCCTCCTGTTCCCAGGGGACTATGAATATAAAAAAGTAACTTCTTCCTAAATTGCAGTCCTTTTTGTGTGTCTGTGTGTCAAACGCACCCATTCACAACAAAGCTCAGCACAGTTTTAGAACACAGACCCTAAAAGAGCAACAGTAAATAAGGTAGACCAAATCCTCACCTCGAAGTTTATATTTTAATCTAGGGTTTCCAAGTTTGTGTGGGGAGGAGGGCTATAAAGTAAATTGAGCCTGGGTATGACCAGGCCCCATTCTTTTCTTCTTCAACTGGTTATTTCGTGCTAATCTATGGAGTAAAGGTGGCCGATGAGATTTGGGGAATCAGAGAATTGAATCCTATTTCTCTTCTGCCTGGACAAAGGCCAGATTCTGCCCGGATGAGGCTCCACCTACTAAAGTCTGGGCTGAGGAGGTAGGGCCAGAGTAGGATCATTGTAATTTTATTTTGCCAGATGATTAGGAGAAGGCAAGATGATTAGAAAGTTACTAATCCCTTTTCCAAGGGCTTCCTGCCTCACCAAACTCCCAAAACTCTGATGGGATGATGATGGAAGCAATTTTAAAAATTAAATGAAGGGTCAGTTAGATCTTACAGAGCAGTATAGAGTGGGCGAACAAAAGTACTGCCTTGATCTGACCAACGCCCCTCCCAACCCTCCAGGGGGAAGAGGCCCTTATTGAGTTAGGCCTTTTGATTGGGCACCTCTTAAGGTGCTTTCCTCACTTCCTCTGTTCTCCCCAGACATCTTCCTCTTCTTGTGTTGGCTTCCCAGGCTGGGGTATCATTCTGTTCCCTCAGGAAAAGAGCTACCTTCTACCTCTCCCCAAACTGGGGTTCTTGAAATGAAGTCTGTCTTTACTTCAGCTCTGCCCTCTTGGGGCAGGTAGATTCTGAGAGCTTCTTGAGCTAGAGAGATAATAGAGGCCGATTCCTCCACCAGTCTCCCTACAGCCAGAGCTGGAGCTAATCTCCTCACCAGTTCCCTTAGAGGAGAAACATCTCAGCAAAGCAGACATTCGTTTTTTTCCACAAAGACAACACAGTCTAGCCTCACATGGGGAAGTATATTCCTCTCATTAACATGGGTTTTTGTTCTTTTCAAAGTCATAATCCTTGCTTTATTTCTCTAAGGAGCCTTTGACCACTGCCTGAGCTTGGTTTACATCATGGGTCAGGGTATCAGCTGTGAGTCACTGAGACAGCTTTCTGATCCCCAAATCTCTTGTCTAATAGAAGGGAGAACAGGAAGATGTTTGAGCTCATTCCTCCTGCTTGTGGTTTTTTTCTTGTTTCATATATTCCTCCTTTCATAATATGTCCTAAGAAGGCATAGACAATTAGGTGGAGCTAGGGGAACAGTAGTATTGGGTGAGATAAGTTTTCTACTTGTCTGTCAGGGTCCTGGAGGAAACAGCTGGTTTGCTTCAAACCAGCTGTTTGAAGATAATGTAATAAAGGGAGTATTTACAGAGGTGCAAACAGACTTAAGAAAACCCAACAAGGAACGGTGAAGACAAGGGACAAGCAACATGTGGGCCTGTATAAACAAGTAGGCATGGTGTTACCTGACCCTGGGAGAGTCACAGCTGTGGAAGAGGGCTCACTCAAACATTGTTGTGGCAAAGGAATGCAACCACTGCAAAAACCATGGCCTGGGAAGGAGGCAGGGAGAGATAAAAAGGTTGACCTCTCTTTCTTCCTGCCCTCTAATCTCCTTCTTCAGCACGTTGGCCAAAGCCCATTGGAAGCCAATGGGCAAGGAGCCTGCCAGGGCAGAAGGCAAGACAAAGGATAGAGAATGGAGGGATAAACAGAGTAACCAACACACAGTCAGTATTTGAAAATTTAAATAATGGTCCACTTATCTCACAAAGCAAACCACTAGGCACAACTTACACTTTACATTAGAATAGCGGACTAATGTATGCACCAAAAGAAATGCAACAATACCTCATGGAAGTTCAATAGATAAATGGCATTTAGGACACCTCATGGTGAGTGGGGATTGGATTTTCTTTCCCTGTCCCTTCAGGTCCTATCTCCTTACTCTGCATTCTGTGTCTGCCAGGGACAAAACAAAACAAATCTATGCCAACATGTGCATGCTTGAAGCATCACAGGTTTTTAGGAAGGCTATCCTCTGGTGTTCATTGCCCCACCCCACCCCCCATTTTCCCCCACAAACATCAGGAATCCCTTTGATAGCATTGCTGACAGATTATCTAGTCTGACTTTGGTGACAAATTGTTTACCATCTCCCAAAGGAAACTTCTAGTATTGAACAACTCTTGTTTAAAAAAGTTGTTAAAACTAAGCCACAACAATATTTATTAAAAATGTTCCTCTTTCAAGTGACAAGTTTTATCAGTTAGGTCCTTAAAGGATGTTAAGAAACAAATGGAGACCAGGCTTGAAAATTACCTGAGCAGACAAAACCAGTTTAGTCATATAAGCAAAGCTTAATTTAGCTCATTTTGTAAGATTAATTTGACAAAGGTCATTTCTGGCTTATGCCTCTGGAAACCATAACCAAAACTTGGACTGTTTCTCAGGATTGATAGGAAATAACCACTAATCAATTCCCTTTTATGAAAATCTAATATTAAAACCAATCACTATGAGGGGCACCTGGGTGGCTCAGTAGTTAAGTGTCTGCCTTTGTCTCAGATCATGATCCCAGCATCCTGGGATCGAGCCCCACGTCAGGCTTCTTGCTCGGCTCCCTCTCCCTGCCTCTCCCCCTGCTTGTGCTCTCTCTCTCTGTCAGATAAATAAATTTAAAAATCTTAAAAAAAAAATCACTGTGCAAAACGAATAGTCACTGCTTTCTCACCACATAAGCTGCTTTATAACAATATACCTGTACCCTTGAACCTCATTCCATGTTTTGGTTTGAATGCTCCTGGTTTGCAAACTGTCTTTTTGCTGTGTGCACAATAAATAAACTTTTACTAATGACTACTTCCATGATTCACTGGTTTTCTATTCTTTCTGAACTTTTTACAAGAACAACTTAAAAGTTGAAATCCTCTCAGTTTAGCTTGTTAAATTCAAGATAATTCAACACCATCTGTACCATTTGGCCATGTTTTCATTCTCCTGAGATGTTTTGTTAAATGGAATCTGGAATCCCAGAGATTCTTATTTGCTGCTTCTGTGGAGCTAAATAAACTCAGGAGTGGAGGACAGGTATTAAGGAGGTGAAGAAGTTAACTGGGGACAAGGAATAGCTACTTTAAGGGAGAAGAATAGGGACACAATGACATTGTTAAAGAATTACTAGTTGAAGATCACAAAGGAGGAGAAACAGTAGAAAATTAAACAGGGTAAATTTGCAGCACTCAGGAACCAAAAAAGTAAAAAAGTAAAACTGGAAGATTCGGTTATAGTTTCTGTTCATTCCTACGGGTTTACTTGTACCCTTTTCCACCCTGCTCTATGTCCTGGAAGGCTGAGCTATATAGACTACATCAACTACCCTCTGGCTTCTGATAAGCGTCAGCCATCTGGGACCCTGCACAGGAGATTGGAGGGAAAGAGAGTAAGACAGGAATATTCATCCTGCCTCTCATTCTTCCTCCCTGTGAGGTCGCTGCAGTCTGGCTGCAGCCCCAACTCAAGGCCAGAACCTCAGTCAGACTGCCCTCTTTACACAGTTCTCTCTCTCCAGATTCCAGTAACCCTCTTCCCTTCAGGCCTGGGCACTGCCAAACCCTTGTGGTTTCCTACACCCTGCCCACAACTTTGCAAATAGTCCTGTTCATTATTAAATTGCCCAATTGGAATGTGCCATCTATTTCTGGCCAGAACCCTTAACACTCAGTCCGATTCATTTGAGTAACTACTATATGCCAAGGAAGAATAAAATGATAAATCAGTTAATACTCTCAAGGGGGCAGTCTGGGGAGTGGAGACAGCCACAGGAACAGAAGATTATATCACAGCTTGATAAAAATGAAGCAGAGAGGCATTGGATGGGGAGGTGGGTGAGTGGAGGCATAAAACAGAGGCAAGGGCAGATTCAGAGATGATGTCTTGGTGGAGATGGGGTCAGGAAAATTCAGAGGCAAGGATGTGAGTAGAGGGGTCAGGAGCTAGGTGAGAAGTTTACAGCCATGAAAATCAGGGCCTGTCAGGGTGTGAAAGGATGAGAGTGGAGGGTGAGGCTCGGCCAGACCATAGAAAGCCTTGTACTGCGGGGAGGGGTCCTTCTTTTCCATGTGCTTATTCTCCCTCTCCTTCTCTCTCCGCCAAGGGAAAAATAATGACACAGATGAAGTCTGCAGCTTCCTACTCTTAACCCTTAATCCTGCCCTACTATCAGGGCTTGACACCTACTTCCTTGGCTTAAAACCGGTATTTTCTGTTCAGAATCACTTCCATACACCACCTGCACATCCGAAGGTCTTTCAAAATGGCAACAAGACAATATGGTGCGCCGGTCCTTGGAGATGAGCTACAGGAGAGGGCTAGAAGTGAACGTTCCCAAACGCATTCTAGATGCCCTAACAGCCAGAGCCACGTTTTCTTTAACAGCAACAGACAACAGTCTAATGGAGAAGGGTAACAGTAATGCTGGAAAGAGGGCAGAGAGTGAAGCTTCACTTCACCAAAGTGGGGCTTTGGTCCAAATTAGTTTGTGTAGGTGGGCACTTTTAAAATCCATTATTTAGGGGCGCCTGGGTGGCTCAGTTGGTTAGGCGACTGCCTTCGGCTCAGGTCATGATCCTGGAGTCCCGGGATGGAGTCCGCATTGGGCTCCCTGCTCAGCGGGGAGCCTGCTTCTCCCTCTGACCCTCCCCCCTCTCATGTACTCTCTCTCTCTCTCATTCTCGCTCCCTCACATAAATAAATAAATCTTTTTAAAAAATTCATTATTTATCACACTATATAGGCAAATCTGGGGTCCAGGAGATGTCTGTCTTTCCTCTCTAAAGCACAAACTGCAAGGCGTTTCCTTGCCGGGTAGGGCCTCTTTGGCACCTTCCTGGCAGGGATTGAAGACTGCCAATCCTCAGGGTTGGGACTCAGGAGGCTCCGTTAATCAAAATCAACACACAATCCCGTCCTCTCTTCTCGGTAGCCCCACTGCCTTCATTATCCCACAAATAAGTAAAGACACGGGTGGAGTTCAAAGCAAGCGGTGGGTATGGAATCCAGCTCTCGTTCTGAACAACAAACTGGATCGGTTACCGGATGCCGGGCCAGGGGGCGGCCCCGAGCTTCCAGCCGGCTGGCGAGGAAGCCCCTCCTCCCGGGCGGAGGCAGCTCCCAGGAGTCGAAGCCCGCGTCCCGCCCCGGAGCCAGAGCCCTGAGGCCGCCGCCGCCGCCTGGCAGAGTTCGTGGGGCTGTCGCGGCGCGGAGTATGGGGCTCTGATGGCCATGGACGGCTACAAGGGCTTTCTGGGGCTGCTGGTGTCGGCGCTGCTCGTCGGCTTCCTGTCCGTGATCTTCACCCTCATCTGGGTCCTCCACTACCGGGAGGGACTCGGCTGGGATGGGACCACGCTCGAGTTTAACTGGCACCCGGTGCTCATGGTCACTGGCTTCGTCTTCATCCAGGGCATCGGTACTGGGCACCTCCTGGGAGGCAGCGGGGAGGGACGCGCCGGCCGGGGACCCGGACTGATCGCTCTCAGCCGAGTGGGGCCGACGTGGGCGAGCGAGGGGACGAGAGGGGCGCGCGAGGCGCGCGGGGCGGGGAGCCCAGACGGCGGAGCGCGGCGGCGGGACGGAGTCGGGGGCCGCGGGCGCGCAGACCCGTGACTCGGCCGACGTGGGCTAGCGGGCAGTGGCGGCCTTGGGGCGGCGCGCGGGGCCGGGGGATCGCCGCCAGACGCCTCGGGGCGGCGGCAGGGGGAGCGGCTGAGCACCGCTGCAGCCGGGCGGGTGGCCCGCTACGCCGGCCCCACTTGGTTAACTCTTTGCTGCGAGTGGCCGGGGCGCACTTGAGGCACTCCGGACACCAGAAGCGGAACGGAGGAGGAAGGCTGCAGTGCAGTGCGTCCCTAGCCCCTTAGCCCCGAAAATCGCCCCCTGTGGACGGAGCCTGCGCAATCACTGGCGCAGAGAGGCTCTTTAGGCGAGGCCTTTCTCTGAACTTTCTTCAGAGCTGCAGATTAGGAGAGAAAGGCAACGGGGAAAACGGTGGGGCGAGAATTTGTTCCTGTCCCAGCCTCAGTCCTGAGTGAAGGGGCCGCTCAGCCGGTGGCCAGGGTGAGTAAAGCATCAGCTCTTGTTTCACTCCTCCTAGAGCGTTCAGTTCAGTCCAGCCTCCAGGACTCAAAAGGGTGTTAGGCTTCCCTGCCTGGTCATTGGACAGACTTTAGCCCAACTTGTTTTTGTGGCTGGCGACCAGCGAAATTTCCCCGGCGGGCCTTCCTGTTGGGCGCTGGCCCCTGCGTCGGCCCGAGATGTCAGGTGGGGCCTGCGGCCCTCTGGCTCCCAGCAGAGCTTGTGCTTGAGACATCCCTGGGGTTTGCTGTGTCCACGTTTGGCCCGGACAAGCCAGCTCTGGGCCTGCACTCTCCGGGATGAGGCTGACCGGGAGGGAGGGTTCGGTTGATGGCAGATTTTGTTTTTGTTTTGGGATATAATCGACGTATAGCATTATATGTTTCATGTGTATAACATGTGTATTATATATATATATAGGATTTATAAATCGAAATGGTCACCACAGTAACTCTAATTAACATCCACCAGCTCACATAGCTACACATTTTTTTTCTTGTGATGAGAACTTTGGAGATGTACACTCTTAGCAATCTTTAAGTTCTACTTTATTAGCGACGGCTCAAATATACAGTATAATATTATTAATGTAGTCACCATGCTGTACCTTACATCCCCAGGAATTATTTTCTTACTGGAAGCTTGTACCTCTTGACCGTTTTCACACATTTTTGTCTGTGGGCCCCCTCCCCCCCAGTCTATGGCAGGTTTGTTTTTTTTTTAAGATTTTATTTATTTATTTGACAGAGAGCACAAGTAGGCAGAGTGGCAGGCAGAGGGAGAGGGAGAAGCAGGCTCCCCGCTGAGCAGGGAGCCCGATGCGGGGCTCGATGCGGGGCTCGATGCGGGGCTCGATCCCAGGACTCTGGGATCACGACCCGAGCCGAAGGCAGACCCTTAATGACTGAGCCACCCAGGCGCCCCTATGGCAGTTTTTATTGTGGTTGTGTAGTGCTGCTAAGTGTCCAGTTTCCTTCCTCTGCTGTTGAGCTGGAGGAAGCTCTAGCTAGTGGCGCAAGCGCCATTTATTTGTAGCCACTTTTCAAAAAGTGAAGTCAAGGCCTGGCAGATAAAGTATTTAGAAGGCGGTAGAAAGCGGTGGGGGGGGGAGGGGCTCAGAAAATAATGGAGAGAAGCATGAAGGCTTCAGAAAGAGGTCCCCACCGGCTGAAACCTCTAAGCCTTGTCTCTGAGCAGGTCGCCTTTTCTCCACCAATATCTGGCTCTCCAAAACAAACAAGGGAACAAAAGAGCTCCGGCCTCGTTCCCAAAGAAAAGATTTTTGTTTCCATGTAAAGCGTGTTTGGCAGCCTTCAGCAGGTGTGGCCAGCATCCTCCCACCCTGGGATACAGGGGCAGGCGTTGCTCATGCTTAGTTCACCTGGGGTGCGATGGGCATGGGGGTGTGAGGGCCATCAGCCAGCCAAGTTATTTTGTTATGTAAGTCCCAGTTATTTTGCCACTGACCGAAAATGAGAAAAACATATTCAAGTTCCAAAGTCGCTGTCACCAGAAATGCTCTTTCCCTCGTGGTGGAACCCTTAAGTGTGGCCAGAGCTGTCAACATCTTCTGTTTGCTCACAATAGTAGAAACAGTCTCTTCATCTCTCCCAACCAGCACTTCAGAGCCGCTCTTACTTTCCAGAGTCTTCTCATAATTGTGAGAGTAAGGGAAACACAGATGATATTAGTTGTTTCCTGACTGACTGACCAAAGAGGAGACAGTCACAAAACGGTCACTAACGTTTATTGAGTGCTTTCTGTATGCCCACTAAGTGCGTTCTTTCACAGGTATTTAAGAATAAACCAAGGCTATTATTGCTATAAACAATATACTTCCCCATCCCCTTCCAGTGGACCTGAGCAGGAACTGTCTATCTACATGAGGACACCATCTGGTGGCCCTGAAACGGTGCCCTCACTACATCCCATCACCAGGGAGACAGGCAACAGATGATTATTGAAAATAAAATTTTAGTTGGAAACTATTTGGGAATGGTTCTATTTTCACATATGGACACAGCCTGACTGGAACTGGGGAGATCTTCTCTTTTTGGTTTCTTTTCACGGTCTTGAGAGGAGCTCTGAAAAACATCTCAGGCCATCTGGCCTGTTTTTTCATAATGTGACTCCTAAAAGTAAATGTGGTCCGAGAAGATATTTGGAATAAAATAAACTAATAAAATCCTTATAACTTAAAAAAATAAAATAAAATAAACCAAGGCACTGAGCAATTAAGTACCTTACCCATGGAAGTAGTATGTTTTCAGTGGCCTTGTTTTCAAGGTTCATTTCTCTGCCTTTATGGCAATATGCTTACTTTCTGCAAAATATCCTTAAGAGAAGCAAAAAGCTTCATCTAAAATACACCTTGAAATTCTTTATTCGTGTTAGAGTCCATTAGAGTTTTCCTAAAAGGATTTCTAGTTTCTCTAAACTTTGGGCTTTTCTTAATCTGTTCATACTCACTTTTGGGCAAAAACATGTAAATGGAGGGGCACCTGGGTGGTCAGCCCATTAAGCGTCCGACTCTTGATTACGGCTCAGGTTGTGATCTCAGGGTTGTAACATCAAGCCCCACGTAGGGGAGCCTGCTTAAGATTCTCCTCTTGGCTTATTCGTTAAGTGTCTGCCTTCCCTTCAGGTCATGATCTCAGGGTCCTGGGATCGAGCCCCGCATCGGGCTCCCTGCTCCGCGGGAAGCCTGCTTCTCCCTTTCCTACTCCGCCTGCTTGTGTTCCTTCTCTTGCTGTGTCTCTCTGTAAAATAAATAAATAAAATCTTAAAAAAAAAAACAAAACACCAAAAACATGTAAATGAATATTTTGGAAATTTTCATCTGTTGCTTTTTATGCAAACCTTGTTTTCTTAAAGCTTAGTTACGGTATTTGTATTAGTTTTGGAATGTTTGTCCTGTCAACATTCTCCATCCTGTTTATTGTTTGGATTCCAGACTTGCAAAGCACTTTAATCAGATAATGCATTTAATTGACATAAACATAAGCTTTTTCCTACAGACAGGCACACGCATAGTAGTCCTCAGTTTTTACAAATCTCTGTGGGCCAGCACCTTCTCAGGTCCCGCAGCAGGAAGGCACCAGGAGGGAAGCACGCATTACAGACTAGCCATGTTAAAACGGGCTTTTTTACTGTGTGTAATTGTTTCAGGAAAGAAATTTTTAGGTTTTGCTGTTTCAGATCTCTAGTAATGAACAGGATGCAATTGAGTTTGTGATGCACAAATATTTAGAGATGAAGAAGGGAAGGCTAAATTACAGTTATTACTCTAGGCATAAAATGCCTTACAAATACAATACACAAACAGTAAACAGTACTTAAAACCATTTGAGAACAAGTGGGAGTCTTGTGAAACACCTTTGAGCAGTAAGCTCTGGAGTAAGCATAAAACTTACAAATTAAATGTCCGTGTGTGTATGGGGGCACACAGACACCTGCACACACAGTCTAGATAAATTTTGGGAAATACATGTATTCTAAAATGGAGCATAGCACACGATAGGATATCTAAAACTGAAATAAAATTTTAAACGAGTGGAATATCTAGTAAACGTGAATGAGGAAGAGTTTCAAGGAGAACTTTAGAAGAGGCTTTGTGCTTTTCTGAAAGGAATGTTTCCCAAGAAGTAAGTTCACTGCCAGGAAATCAGAGAAAGAGCCCTTGAAAAAAAGGCTACAGAAAAGATTGAAACAAATAAACCCCCTCAAAATGGCAGTTGACCTTTTAAAAGGTTCAGCAAGGTGGAATGTGTTATTTGGTAAAAGGTAGAAAATTCAAGTATATAAATTTGGTGAATAGAAGTCTCAGCAATTCTATACTCCTTCCTTTTCTACATGTAGAACTCTATTTACTGTATACACTGGAGGGAGAGAAATTGAATCGTCTAATGATCTCAAGTTGGCTTTGTGAGAGAATATAACTACATTTCAGTAACATTTAAAAGACTAAGAAAAAGAAATTGAGTGGTTCTTAAAAGGCAGTTGGCATATCCTATTAATGCATCTAAAAGTGACCACATTCCAAGTCCATTTAAGTGTATTTGAAAAGGCTCTTGGGGTAGAGCATGGCAAAGAAGACAGTGGAGAAAGTGCCCCAGATACCTACTCCAAAACCAGCCGTGGGGGCACCACTGATAATAAAACCTACCAATTTTAAGGAAAGGAAGGTTTTCACAAAGCATAAGGACCCAATTCAAGGCAACCCAAGACACATTTTTTGTTATAAATAAATGCACGCAGATCTCTTTGTAATGTAACTAATAAAAATATTTTAGAAATTATTATTTTGCTCACTGTTGTATATCTGGCACCTAAAAAAACACCTGGAACTAGCAGATGGTAGGCGAATAAATCGTTATTGAATGAAGGAGTGATTAGTTCTGTACCATCATTAAATTGTTAGTAACAAAATGCACTTTTACTCATCTGTGATGATAATGATAGCATCTAAAGTAAAAGTGCCCTCCCTTCCCCCTCAGTGATTATCCTGTTTAGCCAGTTTGGCAGCACTGATTTATTAGGGAAGAATGGGCATCATATTATATTGGAAATGCATCTTTACTCTAAAGGCCTCAGGCACATTCGAATGTTGCTGCCCAAGTACGAACTGTGCCTTCTCTTGCTTACATAAAGATATCAATTCTCCCTTTTTCCTTCTGCATCATTCACTTTCTCCCCACCGTTGGCTTATTTCCAACATGTTGTAATTTCTGTCGTCTTAAAACCAACCACACTCTTAACGACCCCCCTTCAGCTACTGTTTCAGTTCTCTGCTTGCCTTACCACAGAACTTTTTGGAAATTTTTGTCAACACCTGAAGTATTGACAAAAAAGTATCTCCAATTCCTCTCCCTCATTCTCTCTTGAACCCCCTCCAGTCAGGCTTTCACTCCACTGCTCCACCAAAATTGCTCTTTTTTTTTTATTAATTTTTAAAAAGATTTTATTATTTATTCGTCAGAAAGATAGAGAGAGAGCACAAGCAGGGTGAGCAGGAGAGGGAGAAGCAGGCTCCCCACTGAGCAGGGAGCCCCATGTCGGACTCGATTCCAGGACACTTTGATTGTGACCTGAGCCGAAGGCAGACGCTTAACCATCTGAGCCACCAGGCGTCCCCAGAATTGCTCTTACCATAGTTACCAGTGGCAAGCACGGAGCGAATTCCAGTGGTCTATTCTCAGCCCTCCATCTTGCCTGATCAGAAAGTAGCATTTGGTGTAACTGACCTCCCTGGGACACTTCCTTCACTTGGCTTCTAAGACACCCGGTGCTCTTGGCTCTACTCTCTTCACTGGCTGTGCCTTTCAGTGTCCTTTGCTGGTTCCTCTTCATCTCCCTGATCCTTTAAATTTACAGTGCCCAAAGCTCAGTCTTCTGACCACTTCTCCTTTCTTGAGGCACTCATACCCTTGGTGATCTCATCCAGTCTCGTGGCTTTAAACACTATCTATTTGCTGAATCTGATATTTATGTCTTTGGCGTGGACCTCTCCCCAGAACTCCAGACCCACATATCCATCTGTCTACTCAGACTCTCTGTTTGGATGTCAAATAGACATGTCCGAACCTCAACTCTCCATCTTCTTCACACCTCCAAAACCACTTGTCATACAGGTTCCCTGTCTCAGTAAATGGTAGTTTCATCCTTTTTGGACATTCATACAGTCATCCTGGATTCCTCTTTTCCTATCATACTTCTCATCCAATCCTTTAGAAAATTATATATACCCCAAACTCAAAATACAGTGTTATCCAGACTCTGACCATTGACTATTTTAGTTATTTATTCATTCATTGTCTGTCTTCTACTAGAATGTAAACTCCCTTCTCTGTTTTCTTCGCTGCTATATCCATGTGTGTAGAATGTTACCGAACATATAATCAGCATTCGATAAATATTAATGAAATGAAATTAATGAAAGTTTGGCCAGTCCTCTAAACCAGGGACCATACCGACAAGGATGGCTTATGAAGTAAATAGGAGAAGTGGTGTAGCACCCACCAGTGTCATCCTGTGTTCAACTAAACATTCAGATACACAAGGCTGCCAAGACCATACTGGGCACCAGCGGACTCAGAAGGATATAGGACAGGAACCAGAGCTTCCTGCCAGGGCAGTGTTTGCTATTCTTTTTCAACGGGCAACCTTTCTGCAATAGTTCACATAGCAACCATATATCCCTCCCTAAACCAGCCTCTCTCCAGGTGACAGTTCAGACATCAAGAGACAAGATCTGATTGGTGGGATCAGAGCTTAAGGTCCTCATGCCCCACAGGAGCCAGGACCTTTTGTAATGCTCTACAGACCTGGTCTCCAGTGTCCCTGCAGGGGATATTCAGTGAGTTGAACAGTAGCCCCCAAAAAGACATGTCCAACTCCTAATCTTACAGACCTGTGAATGTGACCGTAGTGTCTTTGCAGATGTAAAGTTAAGGATCTTAAGATGAGATCATCCCGATTTAGAGTGGGGCCTCAATCCAATGACTTGTGACTTTATAAAAGAAAAGACATGAAACACAGACACAGAGAGGGGAAGGCAATGTGAAGATGGTGGCAGAGATTGGAATGATGCGTCTACAAGCCAAGGAACACCAAGAGTTGCCAGCAGCAACCAGAAGCTAGCAGAGAAGTATGGACTGGATTCTGCCTCAAAGCCTCCAGAAGGAACCAGTCCTGCCAACACCTTGATTTTGGACTTCTGGCCTTCAGAACTGTGGGAGAATACATTTCTGTTGTTTGAAGCCACTCAGTTTTTGGTAATTTGTTATGGTAGACCTATGAAACCAACACAGGATATAACAGTTATCATTGCACTCTGGGAAGCCCAAAGATTGGCATTCTTATTAGGTATTTATAGATTTTTCATTGTTTCTCCCCGTTCATTGGGGGGTTATTTTCATTATAAATGGTGTTGCCTAATAACATTAGTGTCAAGCCACTGGTGTGTCTTTATTAGGACAGTTAACCAAAGGTCAGATCCTCTTGCAGCAGAAGGGAGGTGCCTTTTGTGTGTGTGTGTTGAGGGCGGAGGGGGGATTGTAAAGAATTGGAGAGGGCCTACTTTGGACAAAATAGGAAACCTCTTAGCTGCAGCGAATTGTGGCTGTATGGGGATGCCAGCCCAAAGTGGCTAGGGCTTCCCATTATCCCAGAGAATCCAGATTTTTAAAAAACTGGTTCAATCTAAAACCAGCCACAGAACCAGAACAAAACCCCCGAACATGGTGCTGATCAAACAAAACACATCTATGGACCAAATCCAGTCCATACCTTCCAGTTTACAAGTGACTTCTGCTAGAGCTTTCTATCTTGACTTTGTGGAATTTAAAATTTTTCCCTTAAAAAGTAGAACAATCTTCTCTTTTAAGAAATTAGACCAGAAATCTTTGTTTAACTACTTTTCTTCCTGTAGAAACTTTCTTAAAAGGCCAAAATAGGCTTTGAAATAACTGTACAGACTTGGGCTGTACTTTTCTAAGTTCATTCATTCATTCAGTTTTCATATATCATCCTATTTAATTAGCATACATTTATTAAGCACTTACTGTATGTCAGACACTGTGTAAAACAAATGAGTAAAATGTAGCCTTGCCTATAAGTTGTTCCCATTTGAGTTTGTTACAGCTGAGTTATGGTTTTCTTTTAGAAAACCTGAGCCCTAAGTATTTAAAGCTGGCTAGGATTTGAAGTTCAGTGCCTAATTTTAGAGATCAAATGCCTGACCAGGGTCAGACAAAGAGGTGATGTCAGAACCAGTTATAATATTTGTAATCTGTTATAATATTGATATGAGGCATAAGAAAATATAGCTGATGTTTCTAACAATGCAGGATTTCTGGATATTTATACATGTCTAGCAATTAATCGAATTTTTCTCTCTTCACACACTATTTGGTACCATCTAGCTGCCTTTGTGATAATTTCAGTCACTTCAAAGAGATGCTTAAGTGCCAGGATACTAAAACAAATCTTCCAAATCATCCAAATCCCTTCCTGCATTTTGATTCTTTAAAGGTTTTCAGTTACATGATATTCATGTGGTGAGACAGTTTGAATACACAGGCATGTTTCAAAACTTAAGATTCTTCTTCTTTTTTTTTTTTTTTCCAGGGACAGGTAGATTTTATTGGACTGGGATACACCGGGGACCCTCGCCCATGGCAGAGAGTGGGGGTCAGATTGAAGATAAAAATCCGATGGTCACTTGTGGTAGAACCACAAATTCTGACTGTGCTGGATGAAGGGGAGCAGAGGACCAGGTTGGCTGGTCGCTGCCAAGCCCGACTTTCCTGTTGGCCTACCGGGAGGCGGGCGCTCAGGGGGGTCGCAGCGGGCGGTGCCATGGGGGAAGCCCGCCCGCGTCGCTGCTGCCCGGTTCTCGGCGTGCCGGGTTCTCGGCGTCCCCGGCCATCCAGCCCCGGGTGCTCCGCGAGCGCAGTGCGGGCGGCCTGAACTCTCAGGCCGCGGTGCTTCAGAGTTCAGTCTCTTTGAGAGCCACTGCAGGAATCTTTCCAAGATTATTTTAAAAGGGTTCTCTGCTTTTACCTTTAAACTTGAGGTCTTTGGGCGCCTGGGTGGTTCAGTCCTTAAGCGTCTGCTTTCGGCGTGGGTCATGATCTCAGTGTCCTGGGATAGAGTCCCACGTCGGGCTCCGTGCTCAGCGGGGAGTCTGCTTCTCCCTCTCCCTCTGCCACTCCCCCTGCTTGTGCTCTCTCTCTCTGTCAAATAATCTTTAAAAAAAAAAAAAATAAACTTGAGGTCTTTGGATACAGTCTGGTACATTTTTGGGTGCACGGAGAAATGAGTTGATAATATTGCTGAGAACGTATACTGAGGATGTCAAAATAATACTTTATTCAAAGAGTTAAAAGTGTAATGGGTACCCCATATTTAAGTAGAATTTATAAGTGTCTTAAAGTACAGTGTACTTCAAACAATAACTTACTGTTTTGGGGGGTTCACTTAAAGCTTATGTAAAGCTGTTTAGTGGGCACGAGTGTAGAGTACCTTGTTCCTTACTTGAAAGGACCATTCGGTCTTATATGAGCTAACCCTTGGATCAGCAGTACAGATTGTCTTGAGTTTTTGATTCGTGCATTTTAAAAGAGGATCTGCTCATTTGCTGGGGTCTGCTCATTTGCTGGGGAATACTGAATAAATTACTGTGCTTTATTAAATTTATTTATTCAACATACACTTAATGAGTTCCCCCTGTGTGCCAGGCTGTGTGCTAAATGCTGAGATATGGCAAGGAACAAAATAGACATGCTCCTACCTTCATGAATCATAAGATTTAAACACAGAAGGACTAGAGTCAAATTGTTTTCTATGTTTGGGGACATTTCTCCTTCCAAGTGCCCCTCTCTCCACATACCCTTTGACAGATTCTAAATTTGCATTGCCTGCATGTAGACAAACCTGCATATAGATAGTTCTGTAATGGTATATGGATCGAAAGCTGGTGTCAAACTAGAGATTACATCTTAGTACATATTTTCACATATTCCTGAACTGATTAGGCAGTGGGGAGCTGAGAAATTTTCTAATAAATAAATTCAAGTTACTGTATTTTCACTTTCATTTGTCCAAAAAATAATTAAACACAGGTGTTGATTTCCTTTTTCCTTTCCTTTTCTTTCTTTCTTTCTTTCTTTCTTTCTTTCTTTCTTTCTTTCTTTCTTTCTTTCTTTCTTTCTTTCTTTCTTTTTTCTTCCTTGCTTTCTTTTTAAGTTTATCACAACAGCATATTCCACTACCAATATTTTTTCTTTTATAAAGATTTAACATGTATTTCTCGATATATGTGTTCATGTTTTCCTTCATTTTCTGAGGGAAAATGGTCTTGCCAACTAGGGCCTCTAACAGAAAACCCTTGTTTCAGTTACAAGTAGCTGTTTGATGCCATTTCCCCTCCTCATGGGCTCATGAGACCTTTTTCTTCCTTCTCGCTGAACCTCAGGAATGGTGTCTAGGTAAATGCCAAGCCAAAGAAGCAAGAAATATTTAAATTCCGCTCTCCAGGCAGTTTTTATAGCTGTTGAGAGTAGCTTCTTGTTTAAGAAATGTGGTTTGATTTGTTAAGATTGCCCTTTTCTCCTGAAGTCCACCATAGTTTGGTTACTTATACATTTTTAAAAACATGTAAACACCGTATGCAAATGCAGCATTTTGCAGTTATCCTTCATTTACCTAGAGAGCATTCTGATGATAGTCAACTATGTAGCAGAACTTCTATATAGCCAGGATAGGCAGAAAACTCCGTGCCTCACTCACATGAGAGCCTCTCCAATTTCCACAGGCTGCCTACTTAGTAGAGATTAATTCGATATTAGGTTTGTGAGTTTACAAAGATGTTGGTTTAACTTTAAAACAGTTAGGAACCCTTTCAATCATACAGAAAGTAACATAACAGATCCCCATGTGTTCATCACCCTGATTTAACAGATGTTCTGATTTTTGCCAACATAAAGATTTATAAACTAGAACTTAAATCTGGTAGGAATAAAAGATAATACAGGATGATGGAGGGAAGGTAAGCACCCTAACCTGAGGAAGAAACTAAAAAAGGAGATTGAAGAACTCTAAACTAGACCCAGGGACTGAAAAACCTTAATTGCCTGGGCTCATGTGAATCAGAAGCAAGCCCCTCTCCTGCCTGAGGCCCCTAAGGGCTATCTCCTCTGGTAATAGGACAGTATGTTTTATTGGTAATCCCAAATCCACAGTAAAAGATTGACTTGTGTTCCATTCATGCTACTCCTGCTGGAGAAGGAAAGCTAGTGTGCAACCAATCTAAAATCATTTGAGTAAATGTGAAAGGTTTAAAAATCCAGTTTTAACACTTAAACGGGAAAGATTTTAGTTTTATCACGTTCCTCTGTGATGCCTGTATTATTTAGAAGAGTAAAAATTCTTCGCTGAACATTTTTTTAGGTAAATATTTTATTGAAGAACCACATACATGCAGAAAAATACCTAAATCATAAGTTACATGTTTTCATAACATGAACACACTCACGTACCCAATCATGAAACAACATCCCAGGCATCCGAGAATTTTCCTGGTAACCATTGTAACTTCTCTCAGTCATGACAATTACTCCTGATTTCTAATATCAGAGGTTAGTTTTGACTTTGGAAAAATTTAATATAACAGGATCCAGATTGGGGAGAAAAAGCTGTTGTGATTTATTGTTCATAATTTGCTTTTCAAGCAAAATATTCCAAGTATTCCTTTTTTATATGTAGATGTTCAAGTTCCCTCGTCTAAGATGAGGGCAGTGCCTCGGTGATAGGATGATGATGATGATGATGATGACGACAATAATATTAATTTTAAAACACTAAGATTAAGCAAGCTACTTAGCCTCTCTGTTCCTTAGCTTCCTCCTCTATATAATGGTCATGGTAATAGTAACCGTACCTTCCTCACAGAGTTGAGGTTAAGAATTATAATGTAAATGTAAACATGTGGAGCACTTAGCAGGATGCCTCCTATCTAGCAAGGGCTCCGCTGTGTGTGTGTGTGTGTGTGTGTGTGTGTGTGTGTGTGTGTGTAATAAATGAGGTTAACCCAGATGGTGAGATGTATTATTAGATTTTCATATTATCCACATTTTTATTTTACTACTGCCTGATCACACAGATTGCAAAAGGCTCTACTGTGTGGATGAAAGGTTACAAAGTCATTGGGTAAAGAGGCATTTGCTTTTCTTGATAACTAGAAAATCATCTATGGTGTGCCACTGAATCAGAGGAGAAAAAGCATAAGGAGGGGAAACCATGTGTTTGAATTGACTTCATTTTTTTTCCTAGACTTTGATCAGCGTGCAGAAAGTGTTTTATATTCATCTTAAAAATACTTATGGGTCACATACACAAATAAAACTAATGAAATCTGATTTAGGTCAGTGGATTATATTGACGTCAATTTCCTGGTTGTGATATTGTACTATGATTATATGTAAGATGTTACCATTGGTAACACCAAATATTATCAGCTATGTGAAGAGTATATGGGCTCTCTCTGTATTATTTCTTAGAATTGCATGTAAATCTACAATTATCTCAAAATAAGAGTTAAAAAAAACATGCTTATGGATCTACATACTTTGAGCCCAGGCCTGTCCTATGCTCAGGTACAAGGAAAAACAGAAAAACACATTCCTGCCCTCAGAGAGGATAAAGTAGGGATGAGAACGGACTTTGAACTAGCTTTTAAAAGTACAGGGGCACCTGGGTGGCTCAGTCAGTTAAGCATCTGCCTTCGGCTCAGGTCATGATCTCAGAGTCCTGGGATCGAGTACCGAGTTTTGGGCTCCCTGCTCAATGGGGAGTCTGCTTCTCCCTCTCCCTCCGCCCCTCCCCCCACTCATGCTCTCTCTCTCTCAAATAAATAAATACAATCTTAAAAAAAAGTTCCAATTGACTCTGGAACAGCATGGGTTTGAACCATAGTACAGGTCCACATACAGGTGGATTTTTTTGATAAACACACTCTACTGTAAATGTTTTTCCTTATGATTTTCTCAACATTTTCTTTTCTCTAGCTTATTTCATTCTAAGAATACAGTATATAATACATATAACATACAAAATATGTGTTAATCAACTGTTTATGTTATGGGTAAGGTTTCCAGTCAACAGTAGGCTATTAGTAATTAAATTTTGGAAGAGTCAAAAGTTATATGCAGATTTTCAACTGTGTGTAGGTCATTACCCCTAACTTTGCTCAATGGTCAAGTGGTATAACCTTGTTTAGGGATCAACTGGTCTACCTGGTTGCACTAAATGGCTTGAAAAGATTCACTGAATATAGAAATGATTATCCAAAAAGTCTCTGTGTCCTCAAGGAAATATAGCCAGTCAACATTTATAAGATATCCATATATGCACTAAAATTAGTAAGTAGCAATCCTTCAGACTTTGGATTAGATGAAAAGAATGTGTCTTAATGGTGAGGGCTGTCAGGTGTTGTGAAATGGAGCCAAAGGACAGGAAAATTGGCATCTTGTGCTGAAAGCTTTAAAGAGGCTGAATTCACATCTGTCTTTGTAGGTTTATATGTGTTTCTGCCTGAGACTAGATTAGATAGTCTCATACATTTTTGTGATCCTATGAAGTTCTATATTTTTAAATTATAAATGTCTTTAGTGGGAATGTGCTCTTTTTTTTCTTACTGGAACTAAGCAATATACAGGATACACTGCTGATATAATGGAATCCATCTTCCAAGGAAATATTCTTCAACCTTTTTCAACCTGCCATACATTTTCAGATCTCTAAATTTTCCCTGACACGGACCAGAGGGGTGGGAATGAGGGTGGGTAGTGGCAGGATATTGTCTTCAGAACAAAAATTAATTGCATGCTGGTTAAGGTGACCATATAATTTGTTGCTTAAACCAGGACAATTTTTAAAAAAATGCTTTCAAAAATGTTTTTGTTGAAGTTTAATCTACATGCAAAAAAGTGTACATATAATGTATAGCTTGATGAATCTTCCCTCAGTGAATATTTATGTAACCAGCACCCAGACTGAGAAACAGAATATTAGCAGGAAGCTAGAAATCCCTTTATGTTCCTTTCCAGTTACTATACTCTTTCCTCACAAGGGTAACAACTAACCTGACTTTTCTTATTGCAGAGATGAGTTTTGCTTGCTTTTATACTTCGTATAAATTGAATCCATACAGCATATACTTGTTTATGTCTCGTTTCTTGGCATCGACATTATAGGTTGATCCATATCGTTGGGTGAAGTTCTAGTTATAGATTATTCATTCTCTTTGTTGTATATTATTCTATGGTGTGAATATATCACAATTTATTTATTCATTCTATTAATGATGGGCATTTGGGGAGTTTCTAGTTTTTGGCCACTACAAATGGTGCTGCTAATAATATTCTAGCATGGGTTTGAACCATAGTACAGGTCCACATACAGGTGGATTTTTTTTTGGATAATTTTTTTGGATAATTTTTGGATAATATTCTAGTGCGTGTCTTTTGGTGAACATATGTACATATTCCTTTGGAGCATATACCCAGGAGTAGAATTGTTGGATCATAAGTTACACATAAGTTTAGCTTGAATAAATGCTGCTGGTTTTCCAGAGTGTTTGTTCTCATTTAATCTCCTATGGTAGAACATGAGAGCTCTGATTGCTTTACATCCTCTCCAATACTTGGCATTTTTCATGTTTAGCTATTCCGATATATGGTAGACATATTCTCATTTGATTTTAATTTGCATTTCTCTGTTGACTAATGAAGTTGATATTTTGCTTATGTTTCTCTCTCTATTTTTGGATATACTTTTTGGTAAAATACTGGGATATATTCTTTTGTCTATTTAAAACTTGGTGCATATTTTTCTATTCCTTAATCTGTCTTTTCTTATCAAACTAAGACACACACAAAAAACAGGTCATAAGATTAATAATTTAGTTTTGGATTTGCTGAGCTTGAGATATATGGAGGCATCTATATAGCGATGTCAAGAAGTTGTTGAATTATATGGGTCTGGAGTTCAGAAGAAAGTTCTGGGCTGGAGATATGAATTTTGGAGTCCCTGCCATGTAGGTGGCATCTCAGTGAAAGAGTGAATGAGGTCACCCACAGAGAAAAAGTCTTAGAACTGAGCCTGAGAGCTACCAGGGTTTGTTCATAAGTTGGGAGTAATGAAGATGCTGGCAAAAGAGCCCAAGAATGAACTCATGAGAGCCAGGGAAGAGGGGAGAACCAGAAGCCAAGTGAAAAGGATTTCATGGAAGGGAGTGTTCAGTGTGTCAAAGTGTTCAACTTGTGTTGATTAAAAATAACACCACATTCTGTCCCCTTTCGTCTCTTTCTAGCCATCATCGTATACAGACTGCCATGGACCTGGAAATGCAGCAAGCTCCTGATGAAGTCCATCCATGCAGGGTTACACACCGTTGCTGCCATTCTCGTAATTATTGCTCTGGTGTCCGTTTTTGATTTCCACAATGCCTTGAGTATCCCCAACATGTACAGTCTACACAGCTGGGTCGGGCTGACGGTTGTCATACTCTACATCTTACAGGTCAGTGTCTTGGTGTATTTATAAACACATTATAAAAAGTACAACAGTTCAGATACCATAGATGTTTTCTATACATTCATATTTCTTGGAAATCGTCTTCTCATTCCCCCACTTGGCTCTGCTCCATTTTGTTTCCATTGTAGGTATTGTTCCCTGAGGGGCCACCAGAACTGCAGAATTCACAGTCTTTAAGCTTGAGTGTGAGATTTTAGATATGGACAGATCTGTGTAGGGAAACTGCCATGTGCAGTTCCATGTGCTAAATAAATAAGCATAGGCAAGAGCTACAGATTTTTTCCCCATATTCTCTATCACTTCTATTTTCTAACTTTATGAATGAAAACATGAATTTTACTTCTTTGTTAGATTTTGAAGGCTCAGTGGTTAATTTAATTTTCCCCTTTCCTCATTTAGTAAAAACACATACTTTTGGAAGCACTGTATTTAAACATAAGCTGGAGTGTGATATGGAGTGTGATAGGGATTTGGCTATTCTAGGTCACTGAAGTAAAAGGTTAATTTTAAAAGTCTTTTTGGTGTAACCACTTTGTTGAAAAATCTTTGTCAACTATGTCAATTCATTTTCCTTGCTTAGTGCAGTATATATCCAGCTACCTAATTGGGATATCAATGTAAACTTTAGTTTTCTGTGAACATAGGAGAAGAAACTGGAGTGAATCCATAAAACCCCAAGGCGCATCTTTTTTTTTTTTTAAGATTTATTTATTTATTTGAGAGAGAGAGAGCACGCGAGCATGGGGGGGAGGGCAGAAGAAAAGGGAGAGAGATTCTCAAGCAGACTCCATGCTGAGCACAGAGCTCGACATGGGGCTCAATCTCACGACCCTGAGATCATAACCTGAGTCAAAACCAAGAGTCTGACTCTCAGCTGACTGCGCCACCCAGGCACCACTCCCAACAAGGCATATCTTAAAATATATGAATGTATGACCTCTTAGAAAAAGACCTCTTACCAGGTATCTGTCATTTCTCTTTTTAAAGAAAGGCTTTTAAAGCCTTAAGGCTTCTTGAATTTTAATTAAATAAAAGTTAATGTATGTATGGACACTATTGATTATTTAAGTTTGCATTACCATGACTGGAGGTAAGAATTAGAGAATGGAAAGGGGCCAGACAGGATGGGAGCACAGAGAAAAGCCTGGATCAAACATGATCTTACTGATAAGAAGGAATAAGAAAAATATCTCAAATTGGATAGCTGAGCCTAGCTCAGACCTCCTGTCCTCAAGGCTGATTTTCCCTCAGTGTTCTCTTCTGGGAGGCAGCTTTTTTCTCCCCCAGCAGCTAGTGGGTCCTCCCAGACAGTAGGATGGCAAGAGCAGAGGCCACTGAGATGCTGCCTGTTGCTTTGGGGACCCCCTTGGCTTCCTGGCATCTCTTCAGAACTTTTCTCCGCTCCGTGTTCTGCTTTCAGCCGTCCGTTCCCCTCACTTTGTCTCACTTCTTCTGCACCACTTCAGGATGCGGAACACAGGAGAGGGAGCGCTGTGTGAAGCATTCTGCCTATCTCCCCTAGTCCATGGGAGATGGCCTTTGCCGGTGCTGAGGATGTGCAAGTTACACAGCCAGAGGCAGAGCTGGGACTCAGGCCCAAGTCCGGGGCCCTCCCCACAAGCACTTAGTTCTGCTGTTCCCACGATGTCCCCATGATCACTCAGCTAGCCTTTGAGCATCCTCAGCTGGAGGGTGTATCTCTGAGGAACAGAATGGAAACCACCCAAAAGCTATGTAGCTTCCCTGTGAGAGGGTTCTGTGGTTCTGAGTGCAGTAATTAAAACGAACTAGATAAAATACCGTTACTGAGTCATGTGATTATATAGAGCTGTCCAGATAATCCAAAATTATCTCCCAATCATAAGATCCATAAACTAATTACATTTACAAAGTGTCTTTTGCCATGTAACATAACATATTCATAGCTTTCAGGGATTAGGGTGTGAATATCTTTGCAGGCGTAGGGGGCAGCATGATTCAGCCTCCCACAACTATGAATAAAAAATAGAAGAAATTGTAAGTGAAATGAAAATCTGGTTCTTTAAAAAAAAAAAATAGATAAACCATTGCAAACCTGATTGAGAAAAAACAAAATATACAACCTTCAGAATAAGAAAGAAATATAATCATAGATACAAATAATATTTTGAAATTTGGACAGATTATTAAATTTTAATATACAGTAATATGCTTAAAAATCTTAAAGAAAGAAAAAAGGACTATTTTCTTGCCAAATGTAAACTACCAGATTTGATCCAAGAGGAATTAGAAAACCTAAACTGGCCAATAATATTAGACGAAATTGGTAAGGTTGTTTGAAATCTATCACTAAAAAAGGCATTGGGTCCTTACTGTTTTATACCTTTGACCGTCTAGGAACGGGTACTTTCAACTATTCCAGTACACTGAGAGAAAACAAACTCTTCTTAGATGTGGCCCCGTTGTGCATTCCATACTCCCACACCTAAGATGGCGGCTTGGATAACAAACACCTTTACTAACATCCAACAGCAAACACCAACTTAAACTGTGAAATACTGAAGACATTTCTATTAAATTAATAAGACATTGGCACTTGCTTCCTTTGTCATTCAACTTTATTTTAGCGGTTTTAGCTACAAGATAATGAAAAAAATCTGTATAAATAATAGAGAATTTGTGACTTTTTTTTGGTTTGCAGATCATGTAATGTATGTCTAGTAACCCAAGAGATGGCTAGAGTAATAAGACCATTTGGAAAGGTGGCTGGATATAAGATAGCCATTCATAATTCAATAACTTTTGCCTAAACTGGAAATAACCACTTAGAATAAGAAGTAGAATTCATTTATAATATGGATATAAAATTATAAAATACCTAGGAATAAATTGAACAATGAGGGTGTAAAACCTATATGTAGAATATGTAAGATACGGGGGCGCCTGGGTGCCTCAGATGGTTAAGTGTCTGCCTTTGGGGTCCTGGGATCGAGTCCTGCATCAGGCTCATTGCTCAGCAGGGAGTCTGCTTCTCCCTCTCTCTCTGCCCCTCCCCCTTGCTTGTGCTCTCTCTGTCTCTCTCTCAAATGAATAAATAAAATCTTAGAAAAAAAAAAGAACATGTAAAATACTATAAAATCTTATTGAGAAAACGTGGTATAATTAGAGAGATACCATGTTACTAAAAGAGAAAAATTAATATAGAAATATCTTTCCCTCTTCAACCATATTTATTTTTAATATAATTCTAATTTTAAGCCCGATGGGAGTCTTAAACTTGCAGAGCAAATATCCAAGGATAATCAAAAAAATTTTGAAAAAGAAGCAAAGGGAAACCTGCCTTATTCAAAACAAGTTATTAAAACAAAAGTAAACAAATTATAGTCATGGAAAGAACAGAGAGGACAGAAACAGTCCAAGTATGTATGAGAACTTTTTCTATGACACTATGGTATTTCAATTTAGTGGAGAAAGAATTTTGCTTATTTAATAAATGCTACCATCATAATTGGTTATCCATTTGGAAGAAACCAAATAAATAAGCAAAAGGACTCTGTATATAACACAAAAGAAAAAAGATTCCAGATAGATTAACGTTTTAAATATTAAAAAAACAAAGCCAATGAAAAGAGAAAAAGAAAACTAAGAAGCATATAATCTGTATAATCTGAGGTTGGGGAGTCCATAGGGTTGACAAGAAATCACAAGTCATAAAGGAAAAGAAAGACATATTTGATTACATAAATTTTTAAAAAAAATTATATGGGGCAAATATACCAAAGTCAACAGAAACTGCACCAGGGGATATGGGGAATAATCATGTCATGTGTTAAGGGTTAATGCATTTAATATATAAAACAACTCCTTTTTTTTTTTTTTTTTAAGATTTTATTTATTTGTCAGAGAGAGAGAGAGGGAGAGCACAAGCAGGGGGAGTGGCAGGCGGAGGGAGAAGCAGACTCCCCGCTGAGCAAGGAGCCCGATGTGGGACTCGATCCCAGGACTGGGATCATGACCTGAGCCGAAGACTCAATCGACTGAGCCACCCAGGTGTCCCTAATTTATAAAACAACCCCTAAAAATTAGTGATAAAAAGGCAACCTCATAGAAAAATAAACAAAATTTGAATAGGCATGTCAAAGAAGAAAAACTTAAATCACCAATAAGCATATGATAAGATGTCCAACCTCACTAAGAAGTTAGGAAAATGTGAGGACAACAATAAAATGTCATTTTCCCCCACAAGACTATCACAACAACAGTGGTGACGTTCCTTGCTGCCAAGGGTGTGAGGTAAAGGGTGCTTTCCACTTCTGCTTTTCCATTGCTGGTAGGAAAATGCATTGTTAACAAATTTTAGGGAAGTAGTTTGTTACTATCTACTAAAATTTTTTAAAAAATATGGTTACCCTTAACCTAGCAATCCCACATTCGGAGAGAGCGGAAGTAAAATACTGTAACATAAGGAACTCTAAAAAGGATTTTTTAGTGCGGCACTGTTTGTGCAGGCAGGAAACGGGAAGCAATCTAAATGCCCATCAATAGGGAATGGTTAAATAATCTGTGGTAAATCGATGGTGGATATTATAAAGGTATTACAAGTAGCTCTGTCTACTGACCAAGAGTGAAATCATGATATGCTCTTCAGTATAAAAAATACTGAAGAGTAATAGGTATAGTAAAATGTCATTTTAAAAAAAGGAAAGAGAGAAAGAAAAAAAGCATATATGTGTTGATGTGTAAAGAAAGGTGTGAGAGAGTATACCAAACGACTACTATTGTGGGAGTGGGTAGGATTCGTTGGGGGGTTATTTTTAAATGTATCTTGTTTGACTTGCTTAAACATGTAGCTCTTTTGTTTTAAATATAAGTAAATCATATGTTACATAAAATCATATAGTTTTTTTAAAGATTTTATTTATTTATTTGAGAGAGAGGAAGAAAGCACAAGTTAGGGGTGGGGCAGAGGGAGAGGGAGAAGCAGGCTCCCCGCGGAGCAGGGAGCCCGATGCGGGGCTCGATCCCAGGACCCTGGGATCATGACTTGAGCCGAAGGCAGACGCTCAACCGACTGCCACCCAGGCGCCCCTACATAGTTTTCTAAAACTAAACAAGCAAATGGGCGTCCCCTCACCACAGCTGGGAGTACACACGTTGTGCTTGGTGCCCGCGGTTGTTCAGGAACCAGGTGAACGGTGTCCTGTCAGGGCAAGAGGACTACATTCCAGCTTTATTCCTTCGTTGCATAACGGCTGTTGTCAAGCTATTTGCATTGCTTCTCCCTAGAAGTGACGGAACAGATCACCCAGGTGTAATGACACGAAAGAACATTTCCTTTCCCAGAGGAAAGAAACCAATTCCAAGCTTGCTTTCTTCGCTTTTGATAGGCGCTACGCTCCCTCCTTATGATTTACAAAGAGTCCTGCCTCCATACTCTTAGTTGTAAAAATTCATGAGCCACAAAAATATGCTTCGACAGAGACATGCTTCTGTCAGATTTCTTAAGTCAAAAGTGCAAAGGGGAAGCAGTTTCTCTGACTCAAGAAGAGTTCTCGGTGGAGGTTCCCGGAGCTGCCACTTGCTGGCGGAGAACAGGAAGCCCCACTTCCCGGGAGCGTAGCTGCTGTCTTTGTGCCGGCTTCCATGGCCCCGGCTGCCTGCCCTTGGGTCCCCAGGCTTACCCGCGTGCGGGCCGTTCGCCGAGACTGTGAGGCTGGTTTGCACGCCCCGCCCCCCGGGAACCCTTCAAGAAGCAATCCTGCCGCCGAGTGTGAAGAGCGCGGGAGAGACCGTCAAGTTCGGATCCTCTCACCTTAGCGCTGTTGGGGGTTAGCGGAGCTTCCGTGTCAGCATTTTTTCTGCCAAGTGAAGCCAGTGTCCAGGTGATTTCAGTAAGTAAAGAGCGAGGCAAGCAACAAAGGCTACAGCCAGGAAAGGCCGAAAGGTCTTCCTCCTTCCTCATGTTTACCGATGGATCGTAAAGCATTTCAAGTGCAGAATTCTTTCCGACTTGTGACATCTAGCCTCTGAGGCATTTTTAAACAATAACGAACTATCAGAGGTCCAAAGTGAACTCTCACTGGGCTGTGTTCTCTGCATATCACCTATCCTTCCCTCAGCTAGGTGGCTCCTAAGATCCTTGAGCCTACCGCCCCAAAAAAGAGGGCCCACCTTTCCTGAGTCCATAGATTAAACTGTGTAAAAATGTGTTTGGGTCTGCTTGTATCTTAAGTGCTCTCTTGACTGAGGCACTCGGACTGGGGGTTGGACCAGGCCGGATCATCTGATCTGCTGCCTGCCCCCTGCCCAATTCCACAGCCCCGAAAACAGGATCACAGGAATGATTCCTCTGCAAAGCAGAGATCCTTTATTTACCCTTTTGAAGAGGAAATTAAGCTGAAATTTCTTTATGACACTCTCCTCCCAAATTTTGCTGACATATATTTTCGTATTCTTTCTTTTCATCTCTCTGAGGTGTTCCTTCTCTCTGCTTCCAAGGCATCCTCTTAGAGTAGTTTTCAAAGTCTGGGCCAGGGAGCCCTGAACGGGGTGGCGGGGGGTGTGTGTGTGTGTGGCAGGCGGGGGTAACCAAGATTTTTCAGGTGGTCTTTCTGTTCAAAGCTCTTTTCATAATACTAAGATGGTATTTGTCTTTGTCTCAGTTCCTCACAAGTGTTCAGGGGACTTTTCCAGAGGCCGCATTATATGTGCTATCCTATAAGACCGAATGTGGAGACAAATAGAGGAATCCAATTATCCACTATTGAATCAGACCTTAAAATGATTTGCAAACATGCCACTCGACTCACTATTTTTTTGTCTCACATAATATAGTTATTTTTCCATAAGACATGTTATTTATGTAAATATGTAGAGAATTTATTATCATTGTTAAATGAATAAGCATTTTTAGAAGTTTCAGCTTTAATTTCTACTATGGTAAATATCAATAGACGTAGCCCATATAAATAAAAGCTCTTTGGGGTTCTCAATTTAAAAAGCCCTGTTGTATGTATTTAGAAGTTACAGATCATGATAAAATTAACTGCTATGCTTCCACCATCCAGCCTAATTTAGAAAACATAGAACCCCTACCCACTCCTACCTGGATCCCAGATCTCTCTACCTACCCCAACCCCTAATGGTAACCATTCTCTGGAAGTTTTTTTGCCATTCCCTGTTTTTCTTTATAATTTTGCTGCATACTGTGAATCCCCAAATAATATGTTGTTTAGTTTTGCTTTTTTACTTTTTAAAAAATAGTCTTGTAATATTTGTATTCTATTGTAACTTTTTTTCATTCTACTGATTCAACCATATTGATTCCTCTAGCTGTATTCATTTTTACTTTTGTATTCCATTGTACAAATATATCATGAATTTACTTATCCATTGTTCTGCTAGTAGACATTTGGGCCATTTTCAGTTGTTTTCTGTTAAAACAATGCTATATTGAACATTTATATATAATGGCCCTCATATGCAAAGGTTACTCTGGGCATACACTTATGAGGGGAATTATATACTCAGCCTAAAAAAGAAACTGTTTTCCAAAGTGGTTGATCCCAGTGTGTTCCTGCCAGCAGTATGTAAGTGTTTGTTCCTTCCCATAAGGCACATCCTTGCCGACATGCATCCTCTTCAGACTTTTTAATGATTGCCAAACTAGTGGGTATAAAATGATGTCTTCTTGTGGTTTTAATGTTTATTGCACTGATTACTCATGTTTCTCTTCTAAGAAATACCTGTTCATATCTTTTGTCCATTTGAAAAATGAGGGTTTTTTTTTTCTTTTCCTTGAAGATATGTAGGAGTTCTGTGTCAGATTCCTTTTCATTTACACGTATTGCTTATATATATCTTCCAGTTTGAAGCTTATATTTTCTCTTTTGTTAGTATTTTCTGATAAATGGAAATTCTCAATTTTAATGAAACAAATTAATCTTTTCCTTTAAGGTTATGATTTTTTATTTCATTTTGGTAATTTGTTGGTGAGATCTTCCCTTCGTCTGAGGTCAAAACAAACCAGATTCTCAGGTTCTACTCCAGAACGGCTGGATCAGAAAGTCTGGGTGAGGGGTGAGGGGCCCAGCAATATGTGCTCACAGGCCCTCTGGGAGTTCAGAAGTATGCTGTTTGAGACCAATTAAAAGCTTGTCTTCTTTAATCTGTTAATATAGTCAATTGTATCAGTAGATTTTTCTAATATTAAACTTGGGTGAATTAAAAACATTTTTAAATGTCTCAAGATTCTCTTTTGCTCTCTGAAATACTCAAATTCTTATCTTTTGTTGTTTTATTTGTGTGCTAACTAGACTTCTCAGAAAGGTCATTTCATAACTAATGACTTTTGTTAGCAGGAGGAAATCTGACCCCTCTTTTCTTTTCTTGCTCAGGTCCAGAGAGGAAGTAGTGTTTAAGAACATGGGATTTGTAATCAGGCAGATCTCAGTTTGAATCAGGTTCATCCATTTGTCACTGGTGACCTTAAGACAAATTATTGAATCTTTTTGAACCTCGTTTGCTCACCTATAAATTAAGGCTTTTGATACATCCTTCACAACATCATAATCAAAGCCAAATAATGCACGGAAATGCTCAGCCTAGGGCTTAGCATACTAGAATGGCACAAGTCAGCTATTGTTATTAGAAGTATAAATCTTGTGGAAGGCTCCTTTACAACCTAAAGATGGCATTTTTTATTTTATTTCTGCTATGGATCCTAGGCACCTTCATAGTTGAGAAGATACATTTTATGTGAATGAAATTTTGTTCATTAGTCCACTTATTCAACAAAGCTAAATACCTATTGTGCATTAGATTCCTTGCTAGGCTGTAGAGGATGTGTTGTTCACAAGACAAGCATGGATCCAAAGAAACATGCTTTCTGTCCTCATGTAACTTACAAGGGAGACTGGTCTCTCTGTATTTGGTAGGTAAGGTGGGTATGGAGTGTTCTGGGAGAGCTCTCGTATGGTATAGGGGATAAAGGAAGTCAGACCAAAACCTGAAGTCATGAGGTTGGTGGTGAAAGGGGCGTATAATAGGGGAATGGGATGGTTTGTGGGTAAAAGTTTGCTTTGTTTGGGAAACAAGGAGGTCAGGCTACCAGGAGTGGAGTTATGGAAGATGAATTGGAGGCTGGACGGGAGTACAGGTAGATAGACTAGCTTGAAGGCATTTACAGATGTTCAAATGAGAAACGATTGTGGCGTGGGGTGTAGGAGTAGCAGTGAGCAAAGCGGATAGTTTCTAAAGATAGTTCAAAGGTGGAATTAATGAGATTTGGAAAGTCAGTGGTAAAGGGATGAAAGTCACTTGCAGGCTTGAGCAAGTCAGGGGATGAGAAAAGGAACATCAGAGAGGGAACAAAGGGCTGAAGGAGTGTCAGATGCTATAAGAAGTCAAGGAAAATAAGGTCTGGAAACTGTCCTTTGGATTGAGTGACCTGGAAGTCACTGATGACCCTGGAGAGCAATTTTCCTGAAGGGCAGAATCCAGATTTCAATGGATTGAAGAAGGAGTAGAAGGTGAAAAATAGGCAACTCAGTCAAGAGGTTTGGGCAAGAAGGCAAGGAGTGAGAGAGGGTGGTGACTGGACAGGGATGGGAGTCAGGGGTTTTGGTTGTGTGTTTTTTTAAACTTCTTTTCATTGTGAGAAGCTCCAGCATGTTAAAATGCACCCAAGATGGCACCAGTAGAGAAGGTGAGGTTGTAAATGCTGGAGTGAATCTACAGCTATGTCTTCAGGAAGCAGGTTGCAGAGCCCAGCTGGAAAATTGAACAGCAACTCTATTGTAATTGAAGAAAGGAGGGAATTGTTGGCTTGGGGTGCTTTTTTTGGTTTGTTTGGTTCAGTGGCAGAAAAGTGAGACTCTGTTTTTCCCACGAGGTGGTAATAAAATCATCTGCTAATAGAAGGCACACAGGACAGCGAGTAGTTTGAGGAAAAGGGACCAGCTGAGAAATCAGACAATAGAAAGATTGTTGAGCAGTGTTGAAGTGCTCATAACTGTGGGCATCATAGTCATGAATTTATAGTGATGCCAGTGTCCTTGGCTGTGTGATTTACTCTAGTAGTACCTAGCCGACCAGAGATAGTCCTGAAGATGGCTGAGCCGGTGCTGGGGTACCACCAGGTAGTTGTGATGCAAGACAGTGCAGCAAGGAGATGTGGGATATTGACAGGGGAGCGTAGTGTTCAGTTTGTGTGTCGTCTCTTTATAAAAAACTTTGGACATATTCTGGTTCGTGCTAATTAGATGTTTTAATCCCTGGAAGAAACATGCTTTTATGTTTGAAGAATGCAACTTGGAAATGGCCCAAGACAGGGCTTCTCAAAGTGTGGTCCCTAGAACACCATCATTAGCATCACCAGGGAAATTAGAAATACAGATTCTTAAGTTCCACTGCAGATCTGCTGAATCAGAAACTCTAGGGATGGGGCCCAGCAATATGTGCTTTAAATGCAGGAATGAGTGAGTATATAAAATAGCAGAAAAATGGAGAGGACCTCCATATAATAATCTGTAAATCACTTGATTGCTCATTAAATCCACCTCTACAGTTAAAAAAAGAAAAAGGAAATCATACCTAATACAAAAACTAGCTAGGCAGATATTTCCTGGTTTCATTAATGATGTTTGCAAATAAAAGTTACTGTTAGGTCTCAAAGTTCACACATTATCTTTTTTTTTAAAAAACTCATTTGTTTCATAAAGTGAGATAAAACTGGAGTAGTAAAAATACATTTGTAGGTGAGCAGATAATAATTAATAATTAACTGATAAAGCCCAGTATTTAGTATAGGAACTTTAAAAGTAAACTTTTATTGTCTATTTCCAATTATAAAAGTAATATACATTAACTTTAAAATTTATAAAATACAGGGAAAAAAAGAAAAAACAAAAATCACTGATAATGCCATAATCTAGAGGTATCATTATATTTTGGCTTATTTCCTTTAGGCTTTTATTATGCCTATGATATACATTAAAAAAATTTTTTAAGTATAAATAGGATCATACTACCCTTTCACTTTGATATCTAAATAATAATTTTTAATGAGATTCTATTCTTCTTAAGCTCTCTTAAGAACTCGATTGTGGTGAAGAACAGCTTTCTGTAGGTGATGGTTTCTAAACACTGGAGCCCTTTGTTTTCCATAGTTGGCACTTAATATGTGTTTGAGGCTGAAGGTAATCGATGATTCCACTGCCTTCACTTTTAGGGATTTTCCAGACTGCAGTTAACCCATATCTCTGAAACAATTTAAGTGAGTCAAAAGCAGTGAGTGATCTTCAGACTTTAACATGTATTAAGAATCGCCTTGGCATTCTGTTAAAATGCAGATTCCTGGGCCCGACTCCTAGAAGTTCTGATTTAGCAGCTCTGGATGTGTCCCAGGGATCTCTTTAAAGAAAGGCCCAAGTGTTTCTGATGCAGGTCTTCTATGAACAACACTTCAAGAACCAGTGACTTAAAAGGACAAAGGGATTTTGTTTCAGTCCACTTGGTTTCAAGCTACCGTACTACTTGTAAGATGGTAAAGCTAAGATAGTAAAAAGGAAATAAAGAATGATTATTAAAAATTACAAATTTTTAAAAATTATTATAAATTTGTACCATTTGGAACACTTTTAGTCAAAGTTAAGCATTCTGCAATTTTTTTCCTTTCCTCTTAAAAGTAATTTTCTTTTGCCAAAAAATTGCTTTTTTAATGGTGAAAGTAACATTTAAGGAGAGTTAAATCGCCTGGGGTCCTGTAAGCCAATTTCTGGTACCCTACCTGCTTCGATCATTGAGCCCTACAGGATTACAAGAGGCACACATGATAAATCCTGAAAGAAATAAAAGAAAACAGAATCTTAGGAATGAAGAGTCAGGAGAACAGAAATATGGAAGATACGTATTTCCATGGGCAAGTCACAGAAAAGTTGTGGTGACTTTACTTACAGAAGCATAGATGTGCTAAATCCTTGATGGCCACTTACCTGAGCCCCCTTTTCATGGAGAAAGCACAACCTGTACGTCAGAATGCTTGCCCTTTGATACTAATACAATCGCTAAACGTCACTGAAGGAGAAATAGCAACATTCTGAACCACCAAGGGGGACCCTCTGTACCATTTCTCATACATTCAGGCATTTGTGGCCTTAAGCGGACGATAAAATATGCACACCAGCCTATCAAATGCATTTTTTAACTTCCTTTCATTACCATGTCCCAGAAGCTGATTCTCAATGTGTTTTAGGGTCTCAGACCCCTTCTGCCTTCATTTTTCTGGTGTCCCCCATTAGTCCTTTGACCTCAGTCAGGAAAGATGAACAGTGATGTTGTATTTCTCCCTGTTCTCCCCTCTACTTGTTTTGTTTGGGTGGTAGGTCCAAAGTAGTTACCTGAAAAAACACCCCTTTAAATTCAGTAGCTCAGTGGTCTTCATTTTCTTGAGAAGACAATACTTAATGGGGAGGGGCTGTGGGGCAACAAAACAAAACAAAAACTGAAAGTGTCACCAGACTTCATTTCCATAGGAATCTTGCTCTCCTCTGCAGAGAAGCATCCTGCTATGGATTTAATTGTCAAGGAAATGGAGATAACCTCTCTGCAGAATTCATTGTTTCCTCATAAAACAAAATTGTCAACTTCTCGGCATATACTGTTTTAGGTTGAACTGACTAAACGTGTCCTATTGTATCTGGTTTTAGTGACTTGAAAATCTTTTATTTCCTCTTCTACTTGGCAATCTTCAGGAAATAAATAAAAACAAACAAGAAGGTACCAGAATGTTCACTGTAGCTTTGTTAATGATTGGAAAAAGCTAGAAAGAGGAACATCCATAGAGATAGAACTGAGTAAATTACTAACACAGTAGCCATTAAAAAGAATAAACCAGATGCACATGTTTTGACATGAAAAGATCTCCAAGATATATTATTAAGGGAAAAAAGCAAGATGCAGAACAAGTATGTATAGTAAGATGCCATTTACACTTTAAAAAGTCTCTCTTCTCACACACACACACACACACGCTTGTATAGGCATAGAGATTTTCTGGAAGGATACTTGAGAAAGTGGTAATAGGTGTTGCCTTTGAGTAGTGGAACTGGAGCGGGGAAACGTACTTTTCATCTTATGCCCTTGGTTCTGTAGGAAGGTTTTCCCTTTTGCACATAATTGCTTTTATAATAATAATTTTAATATAGTTAAAACTTAAAATTAAATGATAACCTTTGTACTGTTGATGTTCAGCTACTCCTAGGGGTTTTCATCTTTCTGCTTCCTTGGGCTCCACTTTCCCTCCGAGCACTTGTCATGCCTGTGCATGTCTATTCTGGGCTCCTCATCTTTGGAACGGTGATTGCAGCGGTACTTACGGGAGTGACTGAGAAACTGTTCTTTGCCCTGTAAGTTGCGTAGTTTTCCTAATTATAATATTTGAGCTATAAAATGTTAAATACTTGTTCATTGGAAAAATGTAATTTAAAGTAATAAAATTTTTAATATTAAAAATGTATTACATTACAAATGTAATATAGCATTAATAATGTTTGGAAGAAGGACCACAAAGTCCAAAAAATTGTATCACTCTTACAAAACAACTATTGGAGTTACCCATGCCCTTTTAATCTTTTGATGTGCATGTTTTTATATTAATTGTGATTATGGTGGACATACATTTTTGTATCACCCCTTTTCCAATTTTTAAGTGCTACAGGCGTTCCAGGTGCTCTATTATTTTCATACTTATCATTTTTAACAATTTCATACTATTTCAATTGGGTTATTTTGGCATAATTTAAATTTCTCCTTAATGTCAAACTTCAAGGGAATTTATATAGAAGGTGTACCAGCGTGCATTTTTAAGCAGATAAATTCAAGACTGTTTGACCTGTGGCTTTATCGCCCTATTTGTAATTGGACACACTCTCTCTTTTTTGTAGGAAGAGTTCTGGATACAGTACATTCCCACCAGAAGGTGTTTTCACAAATACCCTTGGCCTCCTGATTGTGGTGTATGGGGCGCTCATTTTTTGGATAGTCACCAGACCACAATGGCAACGTCCTAAAGAACCAAATTCTGTCCTGCTTCAGCCAAATGGAGGCGCTCGAGAGGGAGCGGAAGGCTTAGCAGTCAACTTCAGCAATGTGGACACGTCAGATTCAAAATTAAACAGTGAAACAACAGCAAAGAAAAGAAACTTGACCGTTGACGAGGCTGGACAGAGATCCACCATGTAGAATGTTGTAGAGATGTGGCCATATAGTTTCACTTTTAAAAACCAGCTCTACAGTTTAGCTTCTCCTATTTAGCCCCAGGATGACTGAGCTCCGCAGAGTCAATATTTCTTTTAATCATAAGGTAGGATTCCTTGGAAGAATTTGTATTGATTGAGGCCTATGATCTTACCTGAATTGGAAAGGAGATGATCTGTGTAAATACTAGAAGATATAAATGGTGGTTATGTTAACCTTTTTTTTGTTGAGGACCAAAACATTTAGCACGATGCCTTGCATAGAACAGATAAACAAAATGTGTCTCTCAAAACAAAACAAAACAAAAAAACACTAAAAAAAAAACCCCAAAACCCAAAAATGTGTCTCTCAGTTGGTAAATTTCATCAATTGGCAGCATCTCTGGCCTCTTGTCATGCAGTCATTTCCTGTTAATTCCGGGAATCCAGTCCTAATGTTTTAGAATCAGATCTGGGGCAGCGTTTATGCTACACAGATGACAAGTAGAGTACAGGAAAAATTTAGGAAAGTGACTGGTTCCCTTCTCCCAGTGCCTGCCCTCTGCTCTCTCACCAGCTAGTTTGGGCTCAGATTGGCCCTGGAGACCGGAGTTTATAATTAGAGCATTTTGGAGCAGTGACTGAGCCAAAAGTAGCTAACGAGATCTTCTCTTGTCAGACCTGGAAGTTTTTCCAAATCTCATCTTCGTCCTAAAGCTTCCTTGGGGCTTGGTGTACTTTCTAAGCCAGATTCCAAAACCTAATTAGAATGGACCATGCCTGAAAGCTTACGTAGCATAAACTGCTCTCCACACCTCAAAGAGCACTTTTTCCCAAGTTTCTGTTTTTATTTTAGAAAGTACTTACATGGCACTTACTACATGCCAGACACTGTTCTAAGCACTTTATAAATATTAACTCGTTCAATCCTCAAACTTTACACGGTAGGTACTATTATTATCTCCATTTGACAGCTGGGAGATTTGAAGCTTAGAAATGTTAGTAACTTCCCCCAAGGTCATACAGCTCATCAGTGATAGAACTGAGATTTGTCACGTGGCTGTCTGACTCCTCAGTCCATGACCCTAACCACTTTACTCTGCTACATTTTCTATTATATACTGGTTTGTACCTACTCTGACTCACCCCTGGATAAATCCCAATTGCTGGAGTGCAGTGGAGTTGTTAAAGTTTACCTTCTGGCTCTCTCTTCCAAGGCAGATTCCTCAAATAACCAAGGAAAGAGGCCCACCCATACCTGGAAATAGATCATGGCACCCCACCACCACTGCCAACAAGCCATGGCCCACCTTGATGCCCCTTTGATCTTAAAATTGTGTCTTGGTGACAAAGAAAGGTTTGGGCAAAAACATCTGTAACTTTCAAGATTAATCAATTATAATTTTTGTTCTTCAGCATCTTAGCTGCTGAATAGCTTTGGGTTTGGAGATAGGAGAGATTCACCTTGTGGTCTGCCCTTCCCAGTGGCAATAGCCAAGATCCTTCCTGATGTTGGTGGAGTTTTAGGGGACATCTGGAGCTTTGGGTTCTCAGTATGAATTGAGACTCAGAGGTGACCTCTTTCGTGCATGGACACTTCTGTCTAGACTTGGGGCTGACTTAAATTAAAACCTAGAGTAGTGGGGCTCCTGGGTGGCTCAGTCGGCTGAGCATCTGACTCTTGGTTTCTGCTCAGGTCATGATCTCATGGATGGTGGAATGGAGCTCCGCCTTGGGTTCTGTGCTCAGCAGGGAGTGTCCCTGAAGATTCTCTCCCTCTGTCCCTTCTCCCACTCATGTGCATGCACATGTGCTCTCTCTCTCTCTAAAATAAATAAATCTAAAAAAAAAAAAAACCTAGAATAGTGCCTATACTGAAATGATGCTTTTCATTTGGGTTTTTTTGGTTTTGTTTTGTTTTGTTTTGTTTGTTTCCCTGCGATTTTAAACTGGAGCATTTTAATGTGGGTAAAAACCTTACAGTTTGCAACAAATACACTTAACCTTTTTGGTGCTTAGTGGAGTTCCTTTTAAGTTGAGTGGTAATTACCTCCATAGACTGAATATGAGCTTCACTCCATCATACCAGTTAAGCTTCATGGCTAACCATTGAAGATTCCCTTGCCAAAATACTCTTTTCTTCCTATTTAATTCTATTTCCGAAATTGTTAACGGTGTCATAAGTATGCCCAGTGCCCAGCCCAATGCCTAGCACATAGTAGGCACAATTAAATTCAATATGGGTAGAGCATGCTACAATTTTGGGGTCAAGTGGAAGGAATAATTGCACTGTCACACACAAACATATTTTTGGTAAATGGACGTTTCTTTATATAGAGGTGCCCAAAATTCCAGCAGTTTTTTGGGGGAAAAGGGCTTAGCGACAGCACCAATGATTGAAGCTGCCATTCCATTTTACGAAGGCCAAGGAAGAGGTTACTAGTGAAAAGTTAATTATGGATTTGGCATGAGAATATTCTATTCCATTGCAAAGTATTTGAGCACCCATCATCTCAGCCCTTTACTTTCTCTCTCTTGTGGGCTAATGTGAGAGCAATCTTACGGATATTATAAGAACTTCTTTCTTCCTCAACCTTTATGAAAACAATGCATTGTAAAATATATCTAGAAAACCTTTCCGAGACACTTCTTTTAATGGGCTTTTTATTCTAATGGTAATTGTACCTTTATCTTTCAAAAGCTGGTATTTCCTACCTAAAGCCATTTCTCCCCAAAATATCTCATTAAAAAGTCCACAGGAAAAAAAAGGGAGAAGAAAGCCTTAGGTATCATTTCCAAAACAGTGATCGAAATCTTCCCAAGTAATTATAGCTTATATCATCAGCAGAGGTAGTCTGGCTTGGCTTACCCCGTAATCTAATTTCAGGGGCCGTGAGTTGGGGGGAGCTTTATTTTAACACTCATCTAAATCAACACTAAAGCCTTTTCTCTGGAGGGATTTATTGAGAAACTCAAATGAATATGCTTTTTGAATTAATGTTCTCCAAGGCGTATAGCTTCCCGTGCTTCTGTGTCAGACTGAATTCACCCTCCAGAACACTTTCCTTCCCTCGCCTTGTGTGGTTTCATTTAAGCCGCGCTGGTTAGAAACAGCATCTCAGACCTTACAGTCAAATGACAAAGAAGGCAATTGGACTTTTTCAGGAATACGGACAAGTAGTTTCTGTTTTCTAAAGGACAGAATAAAGAGAATGTCTTGTTTTTAATTAGGCTCTTTTCCCTGCTGAGTCGAAAATTGCAGTACCATACCGGTTGACCACCACTGCCAGATCTAAAAACTCAAAGAAAGGAGTAAAGTGTTATGCTAATTTCATTGCCGTGTGATAGAATTTTTTATCTTGTTATGTCCTTTCTTAGAGAATCCTGACAGACAACTGCTCTGTCTCAGAGCTGCACATAGGAAAGTAGAGAAAAAAGAAAACTATTATTCTTTGTCCCTTAGGAGATACCTGAAAACTTTTAAGTGGAAAAGATTACTGTGTTTAAATTTGCCTTCTTATGGAAAAACATGAAGTAGCCCAAATATTTTATAATTTTGTAGAAAAAAATACGCATCTATTTTTTCCTTGACTTGTTTTTATATAGTAATAAAAGTTATTTTGGAAGCTATTTGTGTGTGTTAACCATTTGTCCAGGCTGGAAGGTGTAGTTATTCTTCTGCAAGTTTCTGTCCCATGGTTTTTTGTTTGTTCGTTTGGGGAAAGAAAAAAAGATTTTTAAGTTTCTCTCTCTTTTTTTTTTTTTTAAATTTTGTTTACTTATTTGACAGAGAGAGACACAGCGAGAGAGGGAATACAAGTAGGGGGAGTGGGAGAGGGAGAAGCAGGCTTCCCGCGGAGCAGGGAACCCAATGCGGGGCTCGATCCCAGGACCCTGGGACCATGACCTGAGCCGAAGGCAGACGCTTAACAACTGAGCCACCCAGGCGCCCTTAAGTTTCTTTATTGAAAATGCTGTCAGATTTTTTTAATAAAGTGTACTCTGAGTACCATACTTTTTCCATTGCTGGGAGGATGAGAGGATTGTTTCAAAACTGCCAGGGTTTCCTCCTCTGCACAGGAGCAGAACTAGAGCCATAGGTTTAGGCAACCAAAGCAGATACAGTTTAAGTTGGAAAAGCATGGAAGGAGGGCCTCTTAAAAGAGCCGATTATTACAGAACTCTGTGTTTACAGTTACTCATCCTTGAGAAAGTACAGAACTCATTATGGATGAATTGTTGGATTTTTTTTTCCCAAATAAGAAAAAAGGATTAGTCACGTCTAAGTAGTGCCAATACTCCTCCAATCTTAATTTAACCACTCATGTAGTCTTTTTTTTCACCTACTTTTTGTCTCCTGAGGAATGTTAACGGTATTTTATATTGTGTAGCTATAATAACACCATAATATTACATATACTATTATGCAATAGGGCTATAACATTGTGTGTAAATTGAATTTTTATGTTACATCATAGTTTGTCATTGATTTATATTATTAATTTCAGGGGTACTGTATTTTATTTCAAATTGACCTTAATTGGCAAGTACTTATGATACTTTATAAATATATGGCTCAAACACACTAACATGTAATTTTTTTATGTAATTTTACATATATTAGCTCATTTAATTTAATTTGCAGTTGTACTGGACAATTACATTGTCCACCATGCCCGGCCTTCCCAACACAGCTCTGTTTTACTGACTACATATCACCTGCGTTTCCTCAGCCACAGCTAATGGGATGAGAGTGGGAGATAACACGCCACTCGTATGCAGCCTCTCTATAGCTGGCCAAGGCACTGTGAAGTGGCCTGGTATGAAATGAAAATATCTGTCTTTCATTTCATTTCAGATGGAGGAATGAGCATTTCAGAGGATTTGAATTGGGAAGTACTTCAAGACCAAGTCAGGGAGAACAGAAGTTAAATGAATACCTAGAGACAGGAGCCCTGAGGAAAGCTAGACCCCAGGGATCAGGAAATTGTCTGTAAAGAGCCAAATAGGTTTTGTGGACCACATGGTTTCTGTGGCAACTACTCAACTCTGCCGTTGTAGCCAAAAGGGGCCACAGACAATAGTAAATGAATGAGTATGACTATGTTCCAATAAAGCTTTATTTATAAAAACAGTGGCAGGCCACATTTGTCCCATAGATCAAAGCTTGCCAATTCCTGGTCTGGACCATGAGGTAGGGCCATGATCGTTCATGACAGGCTGAAATGATAAGAAATCAAGAACTATGTGGTAAAGAGACAATACCTATGTGGCAGAGAGGAAGAATTGGCAGGTAATAATAGGAAACACAAGTGGGCAGTGGAGTAGTCTTGGGGAGGATGGCCAACTCAAATTAATGGCAGATACCAGGGTGAAGATCCAGGAAATCCTGCTGAGGGTTCCTCAGGACTGCAATGGATTCAGTTCCACTGGAACTGCTCCTCTGGGCATTATGGGAGATTTCAGTCTCTTTTTTGGCCCTAAATAAAATTCAGTGAGTTAAATACCATGAATCCTGCTTTACACACAAGGACACTTAGGTTCAGAAAGGTTAAATGTTTGCGCAAGTCACCCAGCTGGTGAGCAGCAGTCAGAATATACACACAGATCTTCTGGCTCTTAAATTTCTAATGCTTTTCACTATAACCTTCAACCAACACTTCAGTGCACTCAAAAGTTGTTACCTACAAAACTCTGTAATCCAGAAAGCAAAGACTGATATGGTAAGATAAACCACCACCTATTCATTTATGAAGTTTAAATATCTTTAACAAAGCAAAATGGAAATTCTGGTATGCCACCACGAGAGATCATCTCCAGAATGACTGCCATCATTTCCTCTCCTGTATGCACACGATGCTCTTTATAGCAGGAGATGAAATCTATTTCCTCTTCCCTGAATCTGGGCTGGCCTTTTGGCTTCCTTTAGCCAATGGAATGCAGATGTGACATTCTGAGAATCTGAGCCCACACCTTAAGAGAACTCACATTCTATTTCCTCCTTTTGGAGTCCAGCCAGTATGCTATTGAGGAAGTCTGGACTAGGCCACCTGAAGGCCATTCAAAGAGAGACCCTGGAGAATAAGAAGTCATCTTGGATGTTCCAGCCCCAGATGAGCTCAGGTGCACGAGAGGTTCCAAATGAGATCAGCAGAACTACCCAGCTGAGCTCCAGTCAACTCACAGAATCATGAGAAAAATAATAAATTACCCTTATTGTAAGCCACTGTGTTTGGGGGAGGTTTGTTATGCAGCAATGGATGTAATACAGTACTCTTATTTTAAAAACCTAATTGGGGATAGACTAAATCTAAATAGGAAGTATTTTCGGGGCAACTGGGTAGCTCAGCCAGTTAAGCGTCTGACTTCAGCTCAGGTCATCATCTCTGGATCCTGGGATCAAGCCCCACCTCAGGCTCCCCGCTCAGCAGGGAGTCTGCTTGTCCCTCTCTCTCTCCTTCTGCCTCTCCCCTAGCTTGTGCTGTTTCTCTCTCAAATAAATAAACAAAATCGTATATAGATAGATAGATAGATAGATGATAGAGAGAGAGAGAGAGAGAGATAGGAAGTACTTTCCAGAATGTGTTCTGCAGGGTTTATTACATTTTCCTTAAGGATTTTTTTGTTGTTGTTTTGTTTTGCTGAAAAAAAGAAGTTTGGGAAACACAGGATCAAACAAAGTTAAACAGGTTTTTTTGTTTTTGTTTTTGTTTTTTTTAAAGGGAGGACTTTACAGATCTTTTCCCCAACACCTTATTATGAATATTTTCAAGCATACAGAAAAGTTGAAAGAATTACAGAGTGAACATGTACATACCAACCACCTAGAGTCTATAATTAGCAATTTGCTATGTTTGCTTTATCACATTTCTATCTATTCATCCCTTTATTTGCCACGTACTCCATCTTAAATTTTTATACATTTCAAAACATTGCAAACATCAGTAAATTGGAATGGGTAGACATTCTTAGTTTGTTCACTATCATAGAGGGAAAGCATTCAATATTTTACCATTAAATGTCATATATGACCTTCAGCAGGTTGGGAAATTTTAATTTGCTGAGTTTTTTTTTAAGCCATGAATTAAATGGTTACATTGTGTCAAATGATTTTTCTGCATTTACTGAAATAATCATATTGTTTTTTTCCTTAATTCTATTAATGTGGTGAAATACATTGATTGGTTTATAAATATTGAACAAATTTTGTCCTCTTATCATATGTATTACAACTACATATGTTATAAACCCATAACATAGAGTTAAAAGTTTTGCTTTATATAGTTATATGTGATTTAAAGAAATAAAGAAGTACTGTACTCATATTGCTCAGGCTATATTTCAAATTTTAAAAGTCTTCTCAGCAAAAAAAGAAAGAAAGGAAGAAAAAGAAAGAAAAGAAAGAAAGAAAGAAAGAAGAAAGAAAGAAAAGAAAGAACGAGAAAGAGAAAAGAAGTAAAAAAAAATAGCCTTTTAAAATTTACCCACATATTTACCATTTCCAGTGTTCATCACTCTTCCTGAAGTCTATGTTTCCAACTGGGATCATTTACCTTCCTGTTGAAGAACTTCCCTTGGTATTTCTTTAGTGCAGGTCTGCTAATTAATGATGAAGTCTTCTTCTTTTTATTTTTCTAAAAATATCTATATAATTTTCATTTTTGAAGAATATAGTCACTGGATATAGAATTCTGGGTTGGCAGACTTTTTGGTGCAGCATGCCAAAGATGTCCTTCTACTGTGTTCTGGCCTCAATAATTTATGATGCTAAAACAGTAGTCCTTTGTATTATTGTTCCCTTGTATATAATGTGTCTTTTGTTCCTGGCTGCTTTCAAGATTTTCCCTTTATTTTTGGCTTTTAGCAGTTTAATTATGATATATCTGGGTGAGACTTTTTTTTTTTAATCTTACTTTGAGCTCATTGAGTTTCTTGAATCTATAAATTGATGTCTTTTATCAAATTTGAGAAATTTTTAACTATGATGTCTTCAAATAGTTTTCTGCCCCATTCTCTCTTCTCATTTTAAAATTCCACTTATAATGTGTTTGACTTTTGTATATTGTTCCCGGGTCAGGGAGACTCTTTTTTTTTTTTTTTTAATTATATACATTTTTTTTTTTTTTTTTTTAGTGCTCATGAGCCTTTGAACCTAGAGGCAGGGGAAATTTTTTTTATATACATTTTTAACTATATGAAAGCTCAGGTCATTTTACATTTCTATAGATATTTTATATTCCCTTTCCTTTACTTTTAAAGAAAACTTTTAATTTTGAAATAATTATAGATTCACAGGAAGTTGCAAAGATAGTATGGAGATGTCTTGTATATTCCTGATCCAGTTTGCACCAATGATTATATCTTACCTAAGTATAACAATATAAAATTGACATTGGTATAATGTATGTATATAATTCTATGATAGTTTATCATGTGTAGATTTGTGAAACCACTATCACAATCAAGATACAGAACTCTTGCATCACCACAAATATCTCTCTCATGTTACTCCTTTATATTCACACCCACCACCCCTCCCCCACACCATTTACATCCTTTTACCCTCTCCATTTAGAACATAGTTGTCTTAAATATTTCCTCTATCTATTGAGAATCACAACAAACAGTATCATAATTTTTGCTTCAACCATCAAAAAAAATTTAGAAAACCCATTAAGGAGGAAATTTATGGTATTTGCCCCAAATATTTACTTTCTCCATTGTTCTTCCTTCCTTCCTGATGTTCCAAGATTCCTTTCTATTTAGAGAACTTTTGTTAGCTATTCTTTTAGGTTAGGTCTGCTGGCAACAAATTCTCTAAGTTTTCCTTCATCTGAGAATGACTTTATTTCCTCTTCATTCTTGAATAATGTATTCAGTGAATATGGAATTATAGGTTGACAGTTTTTCTTTCAGCCCTTGAAAAATGTAGTTTCTGATAAGAAATTTGTGGTAATTTACATTGTTTTTCCTTTATAAGGAGGTTGTTTCCTCCTGTTGCTTTCAAGATTTTTCTTTGTCTTTTTTCTTTTAGAAATTTGATTATGATGTGTCTTGTTATAGATTTCTGTGTCCATTCATTTCAAGCATATCCCTGAGCATAGTTACAATAGCTGCTTTATAATCTTTGTCTATTCAACCCAACGTCTGGATCATTTTGAGATGCGTTCCTATTGATTGTCCTTTTCTCTTGAATATGGGCTACATTTAGTTTTTCTTTGTATGTCTACCAATTTTTATTGTATCCTTGAGAACTATGAAGAGAATTGAACATTGAGAATGGTTGAAGAGACTCTAGTTATGTTATATTCCTCTAAAGAATATATTTTTTTAAAGATTTATTTACTTTGAGAGAGAGCATGCTTGTGGGGGATTGGGGGGAGGGGCAAAGGAAGAGAACCTTTCAAACAGACTCCCCGCTGAGCGAGGAACCTGCATGGGGCTCAATCCCACAACCCATGAGATTGTCACCTGGGCTGAAACCAAGAGTCAGACCTCCAACCAACTCAGCCATCCAGGTGCCCCTGACTTTTTGTTTTAATAAGCAGTTAAGTTGGTTAAGACTCAATCTGTTCACTCTGTTTACCCTGAAGCAAGCAGCAGCTGAAACCTCTGCTCTGTTCTTTTAGCCTTAGATGCATTGCTTACATAGTTCCAGGTTAGCCAGAGATGTGAGTAGAGTTAATGTGTGGAATGTAAGGCTCTTCTTAGAGGTTCTCTTCTTTCCAGGACTCTCCCCTTAGTTTCAAGCTGCTGTAGTCACATTGAATTTTGTTCTCTTGTTCTTCAAGCCAGTAAACTTGATCTGAGTTTTATTTTTTTTATTTATTTTTATTTTTTTAAAAAAGATTTATTTATTTGACAGAGAGAGACACAGCAAGAGAGGGAACACAAGCAGGGGGAGTGGGAGAGGGAGAAGCAGGCTTCCCGCGGAGCAGGGAGCCTGATACGGGGCTCGATCCCAGGACTCTGGGATCATGACCTGAGCAGAAGGCAGACGCTTAACGACTGAGCCACCCAGGCGCCCCTTGATCTGAGTTTTAGAGGAGATGTTGAATTTAGCAAGGTGTTGTTTGGGTCTGTTTTACCAGATCCTGACCATCTTGTCATCTATTTTAGGGCACAGATTAGTCCTAAGCCTAGCAGGGAACCACTACCTCCCTGGCTCCTGCTTCTTCACTTTTGCCATTCCTTGGTCTGAGTGAAGTGTTTCTCCTCACAGCGTTGGAAGAACCCTGTTCTTGCCCCTAACTCTTTTTATCAGACTGTATCTGTTGCTCATTATCTCTTCCTCCCTGATTTCTGTAAGTGTTGGGGAGTTGGGATTTGTACTCCTAGGCTTATGGTAGGGCCACGTAGATATATATCGAACGTCTATGAAAGGTTGATCAACAAGATAAGCAGGCTATGGATGCAAGAGGGATGGTCCGTGGTGGATAAGAGTAGGGAGCATGGGGAGCAGAGCAGGTGAGAACTGCTGCCCCCACTGTGGCTGGACAGTGGGGACCGTTGATTGGCCTTAGGCCGAATTGAATCTCCCTTCCTGGATCACTGGCATTTTTTCTTAATCTCTTCACTCCCTAGTTCCTCAGTGCCTTCACCTTACTATTTTTCTTTCAACAAAAGCCATTCGCATTAATGTGCATGGCAAGATGGAAACTAAGGAGGGCACCTCTAATTTGAAGGAATTTTCTTGGGTCCACTTGGAGAGCGTGATATGTGCCCACAGAAGACTAGTGTCTGCCTCCACCTGGAAAACAGGTGGAGAGAAAAAAAAAAAGGAGGGGGGGTAGAGAGACAGGCTAGCTAGCTGTTCAAATGGGGGGGGGGATGGATAGAGAGGCCACTGCTGTGCTGGGTTAGGCCCGCAGCTCCAGAGGCTGTTGGGCAACTAGGGCATCTCCAGTCTCCAGGGCATTTGCTCTGTCCTTAGCCAGCACCTAGAAGTCTGGTGATACCTATGGCATTTCTCCTTTAAGAGGATCTTTTGCCTTTTTAGGTAGTCCTTAGACTAGAGCTAAGATGACTTCTTGCTGTGTACCTCCCCTGGGTCCATATCTTTTCTTACAGAGATGTGGACTTTCTTCCATGATAATTTGCTGCACAGAGGACAGTCTTGGTCCCCAGAGAATAAATCTTTAATTATAGAATGTTAGGCTTTAGGCAGCTAGAAAAGAGGAGAAGAGAGTATAAGCTGAAAAGGGCCCTCCTCACTCACCAGAGAGGTATGACCCATAAGGCTGCCCATTTTAAGGACGGGCAGATTTGGATGGAGAAGATGCTGTATAAGTGAGCTGTATTAGCTCCCACAATCTGCCCGTCTCTGTCCTTGTTGGAGATAGCCCAACATTCTAATGCAGATTGCAAATCTGGATAAGAGGGTATGCATGTTTTTTCAAAAAAAGACAAAGAACACCTATAAAATTACCAAAGTTTTCTTATTCAGATCTTAATATAGTTAGGGAGTCAGCTACCATCACTCGCCTCCTGTGAGGGGGGAAAAGAGTGAGCTTCACAGAGTGAAAAGAGGAAGTTCATGAGTGATTGATGAGTGCTCCATTAGGGGGGGATTTTTGGAGGTGGAGGAGGTTTTCTGATTGACTTTCAATTACATTTGGCCATCTTTGATTGGTTCAGTATCTACTGATTTCCAGGCTGAGTGGAATCATGTGGGTTTTCAGTCTCAACTAGAAGAACATCTGACCCTCAGCCTCAGGGTCAGAATCTTACATAAGCATTTCCTCCATTTGGGCAATGTTATGGTTGAAATTTAACCTGAAGCCCAGTCCAAATAAATGTTTTACATGTACTACTATCTATTCATATGAATCTATCTATTCGTAAGCCTCTAGCTTATAGTACCTGCACACACAGATAGGCAGGCTGGAGCCCAGGGGCCACTCACCGTTCTTTCCTTTTCCACTGTGGCCCAGCTGGAGGGACATGGAGAGAAGTGGAAGCATCCTTGTCTCTCCCAGCTTGACCCAGGTCCCTCCCTCTTCTATCAGAACTCCTATTTCCCCTCATGTGCCTAGCAGACTATGGAAGATTCTGGGCCCAGTGAACTCACCTGGAACACTCAAATGGAGGAAGGAAAGCAAAAGAGGGCCAAGGAAAGGGAAGTATCAACTTTCAGGTGTGACTTTATTCACCAGAGAGGGAGCAAAAGTACAAGTCAAGGGTGTGCAGAAGTATGGAGTGGTGATTGTGATTCAGGTCCCATGGGATGGAAAGTCATCCCCTCCTCACTTCGCCTTCTACCTCCATGCCCATTCTCTCTTTCTCTCTGAATCTCTCTCTCTCTCTCTCACACACACACACGCCCCTCCCTCCCTAACACACGATTTGTCAGTTTAAACCAGCATGCAAAACTGGATATGTGTTTCTTTGCTTCATTAAAAAGATTTTTTTTTAATTCTATTTCTACCCTGCAAGATTATATTAAATTTATAAAGTTGTTCTCCTCACCTCCATTCAATTCCCTGGTTCCTGACCTTACCAAGTACAAATATTTGATTGATTTGGAGAAGGAGACCCACAAGATTTATGAAAATCTGTGTTTCCTCAAGACTAGGAAAAGGGCACTGAGGTTAGATGGTCAAGTTCTGTTTTCCTCCAAAGCTCTGGTGGATCCTTGTTCCCGAGGCAGCCCAGTGTACACAGCCATGCTCTCTTTCTCTTATATCCAGAGCACTGGGTTGTGGGCGAGGTGCAATAGGAGACTGAAAATCACTACTATCTTTATGGCGAATCATCTTTAAAGATTTCTTGTCTTTGGAAAAAATGTCCAATAGAAAGAGAATGGACAAATACAATGTCATACTATTAAAAAACTATCGCCAAAAATTACACCACAGGTGAGTATTTAACAATATAGAGAACTGTTCATTAAATATTAATAAAGAAAATAAACAGCATATAAACAACTTGTAAATGTTAATGTTCATAATATATATGGTTATATAGTTCTCATTGAGACAGAGTAGGATAATGGGCATTTTAAATATCCCTCTTTTCATTTTATCTGCATTTTCTATAATCAACATGTATTATATCTGTACTAAGAAAATATCACAAATACTTTAAAATATGTATTATCAGAAATCCATGGGGCATCTGGGCGGCTCAGTGAGTTAAGCCTTCAACTCAGGTCATGATCCCGGGGTCATGGGACCAAGACCCACATAGGGTTCCCTGCTCAGCGGGGAGTCTGCTTCTCCTGCTCCCCCTGCTTGTGCTCTCTCTCTCTCTCTGTCAAATAAATAAATAAAATCTTTAAAACAAAAAGGAAATCCATCTGCCTTTTGACATCATCCAAATCTTTGTTTTGTCTAATTTAAAAAGAAATAAAAGATAATATTTTTAAAACCAAAGTAAGTGCTTTGTCAACACCAGGAAAGCAGAACCAAAGCATTCGCCAGAGCCCAACCTGGTCAGACGCCAGACCGGCCTGGGGACCCACTTGCTTTTGCAGCCCTGATGATCCTCAGGTCCCCAGAGGCATCAACATCCCCAAGTCTTCCAAAGGTAATGTAAATTACTGTAAACTGGTCTGTATCGAATCATCCGAACTGGATAAAACAGAAAGATCTGGATTCTTGTAGAACTCTGTCATGGTCCAGGAGTGTAACCTTGGACAAGCCACTTGATCTCTCCATCCTCTGCAAAAACAGGCCCTTCTTACTCACTCACCAATGATTCACGGAGGCGCTCCTGTGTGCATAGGCACTATTCATTAGCACTGCCTTGGGCTCATGCTAGAATGCTACAAATCTATGTTATTTTATAGACTTGCCCCCAATTTAATTTATACCACCACTGCCATACTTCAACACAGAATTATCCAGAATTTTCAAGGCTTGAGAGTGGAGCAGAACTATTGTAATCTAAGTTTTGAGACTTCCAGAAATAAGAGAAAATTAGTGTGGGCTTTTTAAAGGTGACAGAGGAGGCAAGACTGGGGTAAGGGATAAACTGAATGAAGAGTTAGAGAGGGACCAGATCGGAATCCACTTGGCTTAGAACAACTTGGAAGGAGGGGGCAAAGGGGATAATCCCCAGCAAAAGCAATGGGGAAAATTAAAGATCATGGTGATAAATTCCTAAGCATAATAGTCTAAATGCCTTATTTTCCCTCAATGTACCATTCATTATTCTTTTCAGGCAAGAACAATCTGAACCAAACAATGTTCCTGTGTTTTCTATTATTGCAAGAGAGGGAGAGATCGAGCCAAACATCTTTGTCCTTGAATATTTAGTAAAATCCATGGTAAGATCATGGATTTTAACAAATATGGGAAACATGGGCCAAAATCAATAGAGACCGGTGTTTTGCTCCAGAAAAACTACACAGAATAAACATGGCCATAAAGGACATAATAGTGTCAGGAAAAGCTATTTTTATACTTCTCAGAAGATATTTAGATACATTGCTAGGCACAGCATTTTGTTTTGGTTTTGGTATATCATAATGTGATTGTTTTTCCTCATTGCACAGCAACATGCTTACCAAGAAAATTCAAAGGGCCACCAGTAGTAAACAACTAGAAAACAAACTAGTTGAAAAATGCTCACATAAGGACATGTACTCACACTCAGATGCAAACTCACACAGACATGGATAAATGTAAGAAAAAGATGAAGGGGTGCCTGGGTGGCTCAGTTGGTTAAGTGTCTGCCTTTGGCTCAGGTCATGATCCCAGGGTCCTGGGATCGAGTCCTACATCCTGCTCCCTCCTCAGCAGGGAGTCTGCGTCTCCCTCTCCATCTACCCCTCCCCCCTGCTCATGCTCTCTCTCTCTCATGTTTGCTCTGTCTCAAATAAATAAATAAATAAATAAATAAAATAAGAAAGAAAAAGAAATAGGGGCGCCTGGATGACTCAGTTGGTTAAGCGTCCAACTCTTGATTTTGGCTCAGGTCATGATCTCAGGATCGTGAGATCGAGCCGTACATTGGGCTCTGTGCTGAGTGTGGAGTCTGCTTGAGATTCTCTCTTTCCTTCTCCCTCTGCCCCTCCCCTTGCTCTCTCTCTTTCTCTCTCTCCCTCTCAAATAAATAAATAAATCTTTAAAAAAGAAGAAAAAGAAATATGAGATAATCAATAAGGAAAACTGACCGCTAATCAGAAATTTAACTATGAGAACAAAAATTCCTTTGGGCAAAATTTGGTGAGCACATTCCCTCTTTATGAGACTCCAAAGAGCCCACCCAATGTCATGGGAAACAAACTAGTTGAAACAATGTCATGTTATTTTAAAGAACTCCACCGTGCTCAGTTATCTTAGCCAAATATGGGGGTAGTAAAGTAGAAGTGCATTGTGTGTCAAAGCAGACAGCGGTCAAGGGGTAAATCAAACCTAGTTAGAGGCTCTGAGGTCAGGACTGAAGATGTTCCTGGCCAGTATGACAGTTTGATTCATTAAAAGAACACTAACAGCAAACGAAACTCATTTTTCATTATACAAAAAAGTAATAATGTTCTATGATTCGTAACTATATATTTCCTTTACTTGTGTTAAAAAGCTAAGAAAGCTCAATTGAGATTATTAATGTTTACTCTTTGGAATCCAGAAATGTGCCATTTGATGATTTTTCAGCTATTACATGCACGCCCAGGTGCTCTGTATAGATTCTAACATTATTGGAGTATTTTGTATGTGCAAAGGCCTGCCAGAAAACTTCTGCCCTTACCTCCCTCTCCTTCACACGCATACATCTCTGCTTTCCTAAGTAAAAGGCTGTAGCATTATGCTTTATAGATTGTACATTACATATTATGTAACGAGATATGTGAAGTACACTTGATCCCAAGCCTTATCCCTCACTGATTGTAAGATCTTCAGCAAGTCCATTTCTGAATTACAGCTTCTACATCTGTAGAATGGAGCTAAGAATACCTTTTTATTGGTGGTTTTATAAACAGGTTCTTTAATTTTTTGACACTCCTCCCATCCTCCCATCGAGAGGTAGAATCCAATTCCCTCCCTTAAACATGTCCCAGACTTCGTGACTCATGTCTAAAGAATGGAATGTGGCAGAAATAATACCATGTGACTTCTGAGACTAAGTTCTCCCTGGCTCTCTCCCTTGGAATGATTGCTCTTGGAACCCAACCACTTCACCATTTGGTGGAAAAGCCAAGCTGCCACAAGGAAAGATCCCACATAAGTATTCCAACAACAGTTCCAGATGAACTCCCAGATGACAACCAACATCAGCTACCAGACACGTGAATGAGTTTTCAGATTGTTCTATCCCCCAATCTTTGAGCCACCCCAGCTGACACTGAGCACAGCAGAAACTGTCTCCTCCAAGTTCTCCCAAAATTATAGAGTAATGAGCAAATAGATACTGTTACTAGTTTAAGCCATTACGTTTTTGGGTGGTTTGTTGTGCAGCAACAAATAACTGGAACAGATTTTGGTACCATGACAAAACTGAAAACATGTGGCAATGAGTTCAGGACTGGTCAGACTGCAGAATTTGGGAAGGTCTTCAAGAAATTGTTAGTGGAAGCTTAATGGCTTTTTTTTTTAAGATTTATTTATTTATTTTAGAGAGTAGTGGGGGAAGGGGCAGAGGGAGAAGGAGAGAGAATCTCAAGTAGGCTCTATAGCCAGTGGAGAGCCCACACGGGGCTCCATCTCACCTCCGTGAGATCATGACCTGAGCTGAAATCAAGAATTGGACGCTTAACTGACTGAGACACCCGGGCGCCCCAGCTTCATGGCTCTGGAAGAGGTTATTGGTGAGGGTTGACAGGAAAGTAAGGAAAATGTTATTGGGAGCTGTCATAAAGTGGTAGAAAGTTCAGCAACACTGTCGATCTGTGGTAATATGGAAAACAGAAAATCTACAGGTTAACTGAATGACCTAAGGAGACTTTCCTGAAGAGCACTACGGGGGCTGCCTGGTTTTTCCCTGGCTACAGCAAAATGCAAGAGGAGAGAGAGAAGAAAGAACTGTTGCGTACAAAGGACCCAGGAACTGCCGGGTTGGAAAATAACAGTTTCTCTTTTCCCACCTCTCCAAATGGCAAATGAAATGGCTTCCAGGTAAAGATCGGATTCAGAGTGCTCTCAGGAAACCACAGTTCAAAGGTGAGGCCACCAGCGTGACTAACACTAGCAAGTGCTGGCAAAGATTTCAGGTGTTGCTTTGTCGACGTTTGCAAGTGGAGGAAAAGGCCCACAAACGGAAAGGGGGTTACCAGACAGCAGCTTTGGAGAATCTAAGGTAAAGAATGGCTAAGCGAGATTTATGGGAGTAGCTTTTGCCTGAGTTGCTGATACATTGATTCATAAGAAGCCCACAACTTTTTTTTTTTTAATTACAATCATTCTAGACTGAGAGGGACAGTCTGGCTATTGGATCCCCAGCCTTCTAAGGTCTGAGAGCCACCTAAAGAACTATGAGCGGTAAACATGGGCTCTTTTAGTGGAGAAGGAAGACTGGCTCCAAGGATGGAACCAGGGGCGCAGTGGGCGGAGCCAAAAGCTACTTCCAGGAAGTAGCGCGGAGTCCTAATTGCGGAATTGGCGAATTGAACTCAGGTGGGATTCGGAGCTGCTGTGTACCAGGGATGGCTGTATGCCTCCTGTTTTTCTTTTTTGAACAGAAGTGTGTATAGTGCTTACCCTGGGCGTGTCCCACCACCGTATATTAGACGTGGTTGGCAGCTGGCTTGTCTCTTGATTCATTGGCCTTCAGATGGAGAGGAGCTGCATCTGGAGCAGAGTACCCGAGGAGCCTCTGCTCCACCTGCACCTGATTTATGTGTGCAGATCATGACCCTCAAGCTGAGGCTGCAGCAGGTGCAACGTTTAAGTGGTGTAGGTATGGGGTGTGTGTGCGTGTGTGTGTGCGTGTGTGTTGGGTGATGAGTGTATTTTGCATGTAGGGGAAAATGTAAATAATTATGTACAGTGGGTGAGTTGTGATCATCTTAAAACATATCCATAAATTATTTCAAATTCTTCCCAACAAAAAATAGAGCCTAATTTCCCTTTCTTTGAATCATAGTTGGCTTCAGTGACTTGCTTCTAACAAATAGAATATGGCAGAAGTGATACTGTGTTACTTCTCAGACAAGATTACAAAACGAGAGACAGCTTTCACCTTGTTTTCTTTTTCTTGGGATGTTTGCCTTTGGAACCCAGCTGCCATTTTATTAGGAAGCCAACAGCCACATGAAAAGGCCATGAATAGGTGTTTGGCCCCAGCTCCAGCTGAGGTCCCGGCTCACAGTCAGCATGAACCAGCAAACTGTGAGTAAACGAGCTTCCTGAGGGCCTCAGCCATCAGTCTCAAGCCACCCCAGATGATAGGGGTGCCATATCCCTACTGGGGGCAAAGGGAGCAAAGACAAACTGTCCTTGCTCAGCCCTGCTCAAATTACAAATTCATGTGAGAAATAAATGCAGTCATTGTTTTAAGACACTAAGCTTTGGGGTGGTTTGTTAAGCAGCAGATACCCAGGTACTGATTTGCAAATCTCTACTAGAAATATCCACATATCTAAACAAAACCTTGTAACAGTTACAACATTTTATGCATTATAAATTACAGTTGCTTTATGGTCCCTAGCTTTATCACTGCCTAACTCTGGGGCCTTCAGTAGACCAGTCTTCTGAGTTTCATTTTCTGCGATTGTAAGATATAAAAATACTTGTCTTTTAAAAAACCATTTATGAAGATTATATAGCAACAAGGAAAATGATGATATATTGTAGGTTATAAAACTGGATTCAAATGATTACAACTGTAAAAATGTGCAGATGAGAAATAGACAGATTAGATTAGATTAGTGGGCTTAAAATAATTTTCCAAATTTCTGTGAGATTATTTACTTTAGTAATCAAAAAAACGTTAAGTGTTTAAAAAAATCCCATTGCGAATTCCCAGCCCAAACTTGGGGAATGGGTTGGGTTATTTCTTCTCACTGACCTCCCTGCTGGTTAAATCATGTAAAGTGGCTTGGAAGAGGAATGGGGACAAAATAACATCCTGTTACTTGGAGTTTGGAGGGCAATCAAGGATATACTCCAGAACTCAGATTTCCTGCCTCTCCGGCCAGTGCACCATTCCCTTACACTGTAGGCTCTTAATACTAGTTAGTTTTTTACCTATATGGGTTAAGCATGAAAACCAATGCCACATTAAATATTCATCTTTTAAATAAGCAGCAATCCCAGCTATCTGAGCTCAGAAGCCATGGAATCCAATGGTCAGGGGCATGGGTTGGAAACCTGCCTCCCCCAAGTACTGTTTGGGGTCTTTGCAGATGTAAGTAAGGATCTTGAGTGGAGATCATCCTGGATTACACAGATGGGTCCTAAATCCAATGATAAGTGTTCTTATAAGAGAGGAAGACAGCAGAAGACCATGTGAGGATGGAAGTAGAGATTGGGGCCACAAACTGAGGAATGTCTGGAGCCATCAGAAGGTGGAAGAGGCAAAGAAGCGTTTCTCCTTTAGGGCCCCAGGGGGAACACAGCCCTGTGGGCACCTTGATTTCAGGCTTCTAGCCCTCAGAACTGTGAGAGAATACATTTCTGTTGTTTTAAGCCACCGTGTGTGGGCTAATTTGTTATGACGGCTCTAGCAGACTAGTGGAATGGGTGAATCTCACAACCACAACATTGAACGAAAAAAATACTCAGGATACAGGGAAAAATGATATTTAAATAAAGTTTTAAAAACATGAAAACTGATACTTTGTATTATATTAATATATTATATATTAATGTATTATATATTAATAAAAACATAAAGAAACAAATGGGAATGATAAACACCAAATTTAGGAAGTGGGAACTGTGAAGGAAAAGGAGGGAACACAGTGGGGGTACACAGAGGGCTCCAGCTGTATTGATAATACTGTGTTTCTTAAGCTGAGTGGTGATCAAGCATGATCAATATAATATTTTAATTTTTTTATTTAATTTTTTATATTAATGGGTCTTGCTGCTTTTTGTTTGTTTGTTTTAAGATTTTATTTATTTATTTGACAGAGAGAGACACAGCGAGAGAGGGAACACAGGCAGGGGGAGTGGGAGAGGGAGAAGCAGGCTTCCCGCTGAGCAGGGAGCCCGATGTGGGGCTCGATCCCAGGACCCTGGGATCATGACCTGAGCCAAAGACAGACGCTTAACGACTGAGCCACCCAGGCGCCCCTCAATATCATATTTTTAATACCATTGTGTAGGACTAAACTATTTCATAATAAATTTAAAATAATGTTTAAAAGGAAAAAAGGAGAAGGACAAGAAGGAAGGGTGATAGCACCTTGAGGGCTGGAGCTTCTTTCTTGGGTAATGCGTGACCTTTCAAATGTCAGCCAGAACAACATGATTTGGTGCGTGTGCTGTCTCCTGATACTTAATAAGCAGATGAAAATCACTTTGTTAGTATTCAGAGTTCTGATGTCATTTATAAATAATTCCAATAGTAACCTTTTTCATTGGAAAAACACCTGTATAGTGCTGACTCTGATTACTCCCTGTGGATATTGCTTAGCTAAAAATTAATATATCATACTTTCTAGAATGACAGACTGTGGGCTGGAATAAGAGAAAACAGTAATTTATAAGATGGAGTAATTACTGGACGATCCAGGTACTATTTACTGACTTTCTTCTTTGTTCTCAAGCCAGCAAAATTATTGAGTCCACAATCCCAGAGTCCTTTATTAGCCTTAATCTTAGGTTGTCTATCAAAAACAATACTGTCGTGGATTAATAAACACCACAAACCCATAATAAGCGGCACAGGCCTTTCGTCCTCCGCGGCAGTAAGTGAGCTCCGCTGAAGCATTATCGAAGTGTGACTGACTGGCTGGGTTGCCAAGCCCTTGCTCCCTTAGTATGGCTGAAGCGCCTCCCTGGCTGCGCTCTCTGGAATATCCACGAGGTGGCAGCAACTCCTCGGCAGCCGACCAGGGGCTCCATGGGCAACTGCGGCCCTCATTGACTTCCTCCTCGCCAACAGGGCGGTTGTGGTTTCAAAGTCAGATTTGGTTGTTTCTTTTATTTATTTATTTATTTATTTTTTAAGATTTTATTTATTTATGTATTAGAGAGCGAGAGAGAGAGAAACAGCATGAAAGGGGAGAAGGTCAGAGGGAGAAGCAGGCTCGCCGCTGAGCTGGGAGCCCGATGTGGGACTCGATCCCGGTACTCCAGGATCATGACCTGAGCCGAAGGCAGTCGCTTAACCAACTGAGCCACCCAGGCGCCCTGGTTGTTTCTTTTAGAGCTGGGATTTAGAGTAGTCTCACATTTTTTCCTTCGTTTTTTCGGTACACTAGGTGAAATACTTTATTATTTTTAAAACATGCCTATTTTCCAAATTTACTAGGTCTGTGAATAATTTTAAATAAGACATTTATATTGTGAAGGCACAGGGGAAGTCAACATCTACAATAACCAAAGAAACAGATAATCTTTCAAACAATTTGCATTTTATAAAGGGCGGAATCATGATAGCAGGTAAAATATGGCTGGTACCAGGGGTCTCTTCTTGTAGGGCACTTTCGCCAAAATCCAGACTCAGCTGGGAAATGTCACATCAAGTCTCTAGTCTGCTTACTCTGTCTCACAGTGCCCAGCTTCAGAAGCTCTGAGCCCTTGAGCACCTAGGCCCCTAAAAGGATGATTAGATAATAGTGGTCCTCAGAAATTTCTGAGCTGACACTGCCTTTTTTTTTTTTCTTTTTTTAAGTTGGCTCCACACCCAGCATGGAGCCCCACAGGGGGATGAACTCAAGACCCTGAGATAAGATTTGAGCTGAGATCAAGAGTCAGATGCTTAACTGACTGAGCCACCCAGGTGCCCCACCGAATTTTCAGTATAAGGAAGACTCTCTCACATTCCTCAGATGTAAACATTCTAAGCATGCTTGGGATGTATAAAGAAGAAGAACCGTGAACTAGAAAAATGCCTTCTCTCAACTGTTCATAAATGTAGAACACGAGAAACAATGTGGTGAGAGAATGAACACTGGCTTTGGCATCTGGGAACACAGATTTGAGCCCTTTGCCTAAGGAACTGTGGGATCTGGGATATCTCTTCTGTGTAATGGATTTAATAATATCTCTCCGCCTGACCTCCTGGGTCTGTGAGACTCACACAGAACACAATCTAGATGCTCAATAAATGTTTGTTGAATATAGTTGAAATCAGTATAAATGATGGTGACAGGAATTTGAAAGATGTATTTTAATAAACAACCCAAAATACATAACTGTGGGGTTTTATAACTAAAACATAATGTAGTAATGGTTTTCAGAAATGAACAATGAATATCCTTCCACCCATCCTGAGTAGGGGTTTTCAGTTCTGGGAAGCTTTTCAAAATTCCCAGTGCCCAGGGGTTTTTGTGTTGTTTGGTTTGGTTAGTTGGTTGGTTGGTTAAGCCCTCTGGGTGATGATAACAAACAGCCAGGATTGAGAACCACTGCTCTAGTGCAAAAGTAAGTTAGTGCCATTCCTGAGTATTGGTTATAATTGAATTGGAGTAGAAATGAGTTTCTAGTTAAAAAAAAAAGTCTACTATTTCTGGCCAGAAATACAGGGCTATGTCTGGATCACTTTTCTTTGTTATGACACTCTTCTTTTTCTCTTTGTACAAAAGAAAAATTACTTGATGCAGAAAATGTGAAAAACATGATGAAAATAAAACAACAAAAAAAGCACTGTACATATGTAGCCCCCGGACACACCGGGGCGTGCCCTTGCAGTTTCTTTTTTCTTGTGTATATTTCTAGAATGAAAATGGAATCAGGCCACGTTTTGTAGCCGGTTTGTTTACTTGGGAATATGATGTGGACATCTTCCCATACCAATGAACTTTCTTCCAGGACATGGCTTTTAATGGCTACTTTGCGGCTATTAGATACGTCATCATTTCTTTATTTTCTTGTTATCTAACTTTAGATTGTTTTCAGTTATTCTATTCTTATAAAGATATTACGATAAATTCCTATAATACAGTTTTTGCACAAAGCTCTGATAATTCCTTTGAATAATGGCCCCACCTTTTATATTTACTCCTGATCCGTTTGAGCAGGCTTTAGATGAATCACAAACAGGAAGATGAACTTCTCAGAAGTCCTGATGCCAATGACCTACCTCCACATTCCAGAAGTAGCTCCAGAACAGCTGAATCTGTTAGCCCATACTGTCAGGTGGGAGAGCTCAAAATTAGCCGAATATTCACTAGATTAGTGGTGCTCAAAGTTCAATGTATGTATGAATCTTGTCAAATGCAGAGCTTGTCAAATGCTGATCTGGGGTGGAGGCTGAGGTTCTGGTTTTCCATCCGGCTCCCAGGTGATGCTGATGCTGCTGGTCAGTGGACCACACTTGAGCAGCAAGGACCAAGATTATATTCCCATTAGACCAAGTATACCTATGTCTCATCTTTGCGTTTCCTAATTGTATAAAACACAATGACGTCCACAAATAAAGGGGCAGAGTTTAAATGACTATCTATTTTCAATAATGTGTTCAAGCCGGTTCATTTGGACCTTGCTTTTGGAAGAAAAATTTAGCTCTTTATGTTTAGCATTCTCTCTAATTTCCAGAGGACCATAGGCAGCTTTTCTTTCCATATTAGTAATTCTATAAAAGAGAAAAATCAAGGATTTATATCTGAGACTGATGCTATATCATGGATCCCCGAATGTGAATGAAGCAGCTTGCCCTTTCCTCCATTCATTATTGGAATCTTTCAACTATCACCAGTGGCCTATTGGAAATCTGAATTGTGAAGAACACGCTTAGTGATTGGTGGGATTTTCCAGGAAATATCACATTTTTTTTTACCAGGAAAAAATAAATAAACAAATACTTCACCGTTTTTGTTTTAACAAGGTAAGGTAACCCACCATATACTTTGAATATTGACAATTGGTATTTAAACAACTTCTATTACAAAAGAACAATGCATGTTCATTGTAGGAAATTTGGACACATTAGAAGGTAGAAAAAAGAATTAAATGCCATCACCCAGAGATAATTATCATTGTTAATAATCTACTACAGGGATGCCTGGGTGGCTCAGTCGGTTAAGCATCCGACTCTTGGTTTTGGCTCAGGTCCTGATCTCAGGATCATGAGATCTAGCCCTGTGTGGGGCTCTGTGCTCAGGGCAGAGTCTACTTAGGATTCTCTCCCCCTCTCCCTACCCCTCCCGCTCATCCTTGTGCGCTCTCTCTCTCAAATAAATAAATAAATCTTAAAAAAATCTATTACAAGCATCCCCATGTACCTCAGCAATTTAGGAAAATCCTCATCCCCTCTTTGGTTCATAAAATCCACTTCCAGACACAAATCTCATGCAATTTTTCTGCTCCTTATCCTAGGAAGTAGGCATAGTAAATCCAACACACTCTTAAGAACTATTTCTTTTTCACATCCTTTGTCAGTCATATTAAACCGTTTTATTGGGGGAAAATTATTATTAAATCACCTAAACTTTTATAATATTTATTCACATAGTAATATTATTCCACTTGTTTTTATAAGTGGATATTTAATTATTTAATGGTTTCTAGGTTTTTTTTTTTAACATCAGTTTAGCAACCCTTCCTTACCGAGTCAACAGCCCACAATATGACAAGCTAATTAAATTAATTAACCTCTGCACGTCAGCTCACATACTGTGTTCAGTCAGTTAAAATACCACAGATACTGTAGAATAATTATTAGACCCATGATTTGATCAGTGTTTCAGACTTTATAATAGGTCCACATACAGATATTTCGTATGTACTTTATTATGTTGTCACCACAGCAACTCTGTGAAATGTTAGTTTTATCTCTGTTTTATAAGTGACAGAATTGAGGTGCGAAGATGTTAAGTGATTTACTAAAAATCTCACATTCAGGGAGTGGTGGAACAGTGAAAATGGTACCTTTTAAAATTTTCTACTACTGACTCATTTTGTTCTTAATTTCTCCATTAAAATGTTCAGAATAAAAACGTCTTCATTTAAAGATATAAGATACAAAGATGCAGATGTTTATGCTTCTTGCTATGCTGTAAAAATTCCTTTATCTCTGAAAATAAAGGTATAAGATACATACGGGAACCCTGCACTATCTTTTCAGTTTTTCTGTAAATCTAAAACTACTCTTGAAAAGTTTATTTAAATGGGGTTGCCTGGGTCTCAGTCAGTTAAACTTCTGCCTTCGGTTCAGGTCATGATCTCAGGGTCATTTAGGTCATGAATTCGGGGTCCTGGGATTGAGCACCGCATGGGGCTCCCTGCTTGGTGGGGAGTCGGCTTCTCTCTCTGCCCCTCCCCCCTCGTTTTCTCTTTCTCTCTCTCAAATAAATAAATAAAATCTTTTTTAAAAAGTTTATTTAAAAGTATAAAAAGATAATCTTATAAAATTACATACATCAAAAAAATTTTACATATATCTTGTCAAAATATCTTTTATGTAAATAGTTGTTAACTAATTTCCACTTCTGCCTTCCCAGCCTTATAATCCTGTGGTATCCTACAACCACAGACCTTATGACAACATAATAAAGTACATACGAAATATCTGTATGTGGACCTCTTGATATTCAAGACGGCTGAGACCATCCAGCCAAGAGACACACCCCACAGAATCCAGAGTCTCTCAGTACAGTGGAGTATCTTTTCTAGTGTGGCCAAAGACACATTTCTCATCTAGGTTTCTAATTCTTTCCATCCCAGGAACATGCTGGCGTCCATAAATTAAATTTCACCCTTTGGAAGATGAGCATTGCTCGGGGTGATTGCCTCAGCACCCTGGCTGCCCTTCAGGGCCAGTTCAACATGGATGTGTCCCCTCACTGTCCAGGAGCCCACAACCCCGCCGTAGGCTTGTCTGGAACTGCACAACCATGACTGGCTGACAAGTCTTCCTGTAGAGTGATAGCACAGGATCAGGTCAGTTTGCCTGCCTGATGGTGTTATACTAAAAGTCACCTTTCTTTTAGGAGTAAACAGAATTTAAGTGTTTATCAACCCCTTTTTGTTAAAAAAGACTCATCTTTGCCTACTCTTTTCCTTTCCATCTTTTGCTTCCAACAATGGATCTGCCAGAGAGTTTCTTGGAGCTTTGGGAAATTGAATTAGGAGGAAAGACTGAGAATGAGAAGCGCTCAGGCTGGTGGTGGTAGAAAAATTGAACCTCTGATTTTTAGGTGGGCATGCAGCCTTCCAGAACCTCTAGCTCCCTTGCAGCTAGGCATGGCCATATGATGTGGCCATATGGCTAAATTCTGGCCAATGGGCCGTGAGCCAAAATAATGTGTGCAACTTCTGGGTTATGCCTCTAAGAGGAAGGGGTGTGACTTCCTTCTCTCCCTCTTTCTGCTAGCAGGAATATGGGTGTGGGAAGGGAACATCCTGGTCATGAAGATGAGAACAATATTCAAGCAATAATAGAGCAACAAGAGAGAAAAAAACCTGGGCCCTTGACTACTTTACAAAAGAAAGCCACCAAACTTTCACATGGGAGAGAAATAATCTTCCAACTGATTAGAGCCATTGCATGCCATTCTTACCTACTCGAGTGGATTTCCTCCCAATGTCAATATCTGTGTCAGCCCCTGGAGTACCTTTCAGGCGCTGGGCCCTCCCAGCAACCCCTACTCCACTATGATTAACTAGGCCAGGTTTAGGATACTGCAAAGTATAATTTGTTCAGTACTTTCTCTACTCTCCCTTTCTCATGTGGTTTGTAGATATGCTCTCTGTGAAAAGCATTACACAATGTTCTTTTCCTCATTCTGTTCTTTGCTCGAAGCTTTCAATCAATCAATCTTTCTCACTCTCTCTAAGGCTCTGTTATTAAGCTCACCACTTTTGTGCTCTTGGCATTTATTAAGGCTGTACATTCAGTGGTTCTGCGGCTCATTCCCAGCTGACTTGTTGCACAGTAGAGTGGGGCAATTTATCGCCTTCAGAAAATTTTATCTGCACTTACGTAGGAAAAGGACAGGCTCTCTCACATAAAACCGCTGGGAAGATTACTTTTCCAAGGAAAACAAACACATTCTCACTGTTCTATCTCTCAACACAGCCCCTCTTGCAAGAACTGGGTCTCGACCAGATCCAGAGACTGAAATCAGCTCCACCCCGTCCCTGCAGGAAAGCTAGCAACTGTGGGGGATGGAGGGTCATTCGCGCCAGCCAGAGAAAATTGCATCTTGAAACAGAACAATTGGTAGTCCAGGCAAGCTGTTGGCGCCAGAAAGATGTTGCAAGAATTACAGTGGCCTCTTTATTGGAAAGATGAACGTGGCCCTGAGAAACCCAGGAGCAAGTTATATTTGGAGAGCTAGGCTGGTAGTTGGTATTAGAGAGGTCTGTCAGCAGAGAGCAGGACTCTAGGCATCAGGCACAAGCTTAATGACAGGACTTTGGGCCCTAGAGTGGTGATTCCCAACTAGAGGTGATTTTGTCTCTCCAGGGAACACGTGGCAATGTTTGGAGACATTTGTAGTTGTTATAATTGAGGGGTGCTAATGACATCTAATGCATAGAGCCCAGGGATGCTGGCAAGCCTTCTATAATGCGTACAGCAGCCCCTGCACACAGACAGACACAATAAAAAATTGTCCAGCACAAAGTGTCAGTGGTGCCAATGCTGAGACACCCTGTCCTAGAGGGACTAATCTTAAAAGGGCAGAACCCCCATCTCTGGGATGTTGGGGGTCCTGAACAGCCTGCCAAGGTGCAGGCTCAAGAACAGGAAAGTAAGACCTGGCCCTGATACCAAAGTTAGGTGTAGGTCAGACAGGCAGGACCGAATCCCATTATCAGAACTGACATAGAATGTCATGGCCAGACTAGGAGCAAAGTACATTCGTACCAAATCCCTAGGGGATCCCACTAGCACAGCTTAAACCCCTCGAGAGAACTAGGAGGATTGTTTTACAGCAGGATTCTTAACCTAGTTCCACAATCTTTTGGAGGCAGGGAAAGATCCATGCATATAGATAAGGGGATCTTGACCTTCCTCAAATTATATGCAAAATTATGTGTTTTTGCATTTTGCTGGAGTAAGGATGCAAAGCATCCTTTGGGATCTAAACACGGGCAGAAGACCCAGAAAAGGTCAAAACCCACTGTTGATGGCCTGGGGCATCAAGTTGAGCCTGCAGGAGAGGAACACAAGGTCTTAAGGAAGAGGAAAGATGAAAACTAATGAAAACATCTAGCAGTAATTACACACAGCATCTGGCTCCTGTTCTGCTGCCTAACCCAGATCGTTTAATCTTCGTAATAATCTTACGAAGCACATACTTTTTCAATCCCATTTCATAGATGAAGAAACTAGGGCTAGACTTTCTCTAAGACAATGCTTCCTAACTTTCCTCACAGCATGGCACATGCACACACACACACATACACACACGGGCTATGATATAGAAAAACTGTTAGAATTAATAACAGACTTTAGTAAGCTGGCCATAAATAAGATCAATAAACTACAATTGCAAATCTATACTTTGGCAACAAATATTTAGAAAACACAATTAGAAGAAAGATGCCAATTGCAATGATGATAAATTATGAGGCACTTTGGAATAAATCCAACAAAACATATGCAAGATCTTTATGGAGAAATCAAAAAGTTTAGTAATATATATCAAAGGCACAGTGGGGTAAAGGGACAAGGATGCTTATGACCAGAGCCAACTTGGCCAGAGCAGCCCCACGTCTGCTTCTCACCTGCCTGCCTTGGCCTCTTCGGGGCTGAGGGCTTAAAATCTCTAAAACCCATTCAGAACCTGTCAGTTTGCTTCCATGGCACACCAGATAGAAAACCCTGCTATTACCATTAAAGAAATTGAATTATAAATCTTCCAACAAAGAAAACACTAGGCCCAGCTATTTCTAATGGCAAGAACAGCCAAACATTCAAGAGATAATTTCAATCATACATGAAATCTTGCAGAATAGGAAAAGCGGGAATAGTGTCCAACTCATTATCTGAAGCTAGCGTAACCTTCATTCTAAAACCAGGCAAAAATTGGGAAAAGAAACTTTCAGGCCAATCTAAGGTCAATAGACAAAACATAATTGCAAATCTACAATTCAGTGACACCTACACAGAAAGGAACGATGCTAATTACAATGGCAACAAAAAATATAAGGCGCCTTGGAATAGATCTAACAAAAGGTGTGCAAGTCCTTGATGGAAAAAAATCATAAAACTTCAGTAAAGGACTGGGTAGCTCAATTAGTTAAGCTAAGCTTCTGCCTTCGGCTCAAGTCATGATCCTGGGGTCCTGGGATTGAGCCCCCCATCGGGCTCCCTGCTCAGTGGGGAGTCTGCTTCTCCCTCTCCCTCCCCACCTCATGCTGTCTCTCAAAAAATAAATAAAATCTTTTTTAAAAACTTCAGTAAAAGACATTAAAGATGTCAACAATATTTCCCTAAAACGACCTATAGATTTAATGATATTCTATTCATGGAAGTTGATAAGCTGGTCCTAAAATATCAGTGAACAAAGAACCAAGAATGGCCGAAACAATCCTGGAGATGGACAAATAGAAGGAATAACCGAAATACCAACCATTAAGATTTATTATAAGGTCTTTAGTAATTTGGGACGTGGTATCAGTTCAGAGATAGATTAATGGACCAAAACAGAGTCAAGAGTAAGATCCACGAATAGATGAATATACGGAAAACTTATCTATGGCATTGCAGATTAGGAGGAGGAGGACAGACCCTTCAGTACTAATTGATGAGTCATAAGAGGGAAAGAGTTAAGTGAATTCCTACCTCACACTATACACAAAAATCAATTCTAGATGGATAAAAGACTTAAAGGCAAAACTTTAAAATTTTAGAAGAATACGTAGAATATTATGTTTCTAATTATGAGGTAACAAAGGATTTCTTGACACAAAACCGGCAGCATAAATTCACCTACACTAAAATAATAAAACTGCTGCTCCTCAAAAGATATCAAGAGAGTGAAAACAGAAGCCAAAAACTGGAGGAAGAGACACTCAGGTTTAGTAAGCAGACATACGCACTCCTTTGAATTGATAAGAAAAAGATAACAAGCTACTATACAGATGAACAAATAGCAACAGCCTTGAACAGAAGAACACATCTAGGTGGTAAATAAACGTATGAAAATACACTCACCCTCATTAGCTGCTGGAGGATTACAATGAGCTCCTGTTTTATGCTCATCAGATTGGCAAATATTAAAAAGTCTGACATTAGCAAGTGTTGGTGAGAATCTGTAGTAATGGTAACTATCATATACTGTTAGATGGTAATCTGTAACTATCCAGGAAAGCTGAACATGTGCATTAACCCTCCCACCAAGCGGTTTCTCTTCTGGTGTGGTAAGCAGACTTTCGGGATGGCCCCTAATGCGCTCCACCTCTTAGTTTCCATGCCTGTGGGTAATTCCCTCCCCTTGAGCTGGGCTGCACCAACAGCGCACAGCAGAACTGACGGGGCGCCACCTCTGAGACAAGGTTTCAAAAAACTGACTTCTGCCCAACTCTCATTCTGTCTCTTCTTGCTTACCTCTGAGAAGCAAGCTGTAGCTGTGGAGAGAGACCCACAAGGCAAGGAATGAGGACCAGAGAGGACAACCAGAGAGGAACTGAAGCTCTGAGGCCATCAGTCCAGGAGGAACGGACTCTTGCCAACAGCCCAGGAGGAATGGACTCTTGCCAACAACCAAGTAAGTGAGCCTGGAGCAGATTCTTCCCCTGAAGATGACTATAGCACTTGCCCACATCTCGATAGCAGCCTTGGTAGAGCTCAGGGTCAGAGGACCCAGAGGAGCCGCATCTGGATTCCTGATCCAGGGATCCCGGAAACTGTGAGATAATAACTGTGTTATGTTAAGCTGTTAAGTCTGGGGGTGATTTTTTATGCAGCAGTAAATAACTAGTATGTCTGAATACAAGCACATCAGTACGTGGAGTCTGGAGTACAGGTGAGCCCAGGAGGTTGATCCTTCAATCACTGGGGCTGCCAAGAGCAAGTAGGTCGAGGCGGGGCTGGGATAAATAGAGTTCAAGAGCAGACTCATCTGTTTACCCGAGTGCGCCATACAATATTATGGGGTTTTTCTGTATGTGTGTGCCATTATGTGAAAAAAGTAGGAAAGCATTAGGCTATAAAATAATCTCTCTTTCTTGTGAAGAGTGTTTGGTAATTGATATTTTCTGGGACAATGTCCTCAATGGTTCATCAACTGAGAACTTGCTAAAAATGCAAACTTTCAGACTCCATCTCAGATCTATGAAATCAGGGACTCTTGTTGGGTGGGGGCAGCAATCTGTGTTTTTAAAGGCTTTCCAGATGATTGGGTACAGGTGAAAGTTTGAAAAAAATTGTTCTAAGAATTTGTGCATTTCATCTGTTTTCAAATTTATTGACAAAGGTGCTCAAGTATTCTCCTAAATCCTTTTAGCATCTAAGTTATGTAGTCTTTTCATGCTATGTTGTTGGTGTTTTCTCCTCATTCTTGGTCAAGCTCTCTGAGGGTTTGTCACTACTCTTAATCTTTTCAAAAGGTGTACTTTGCTGTTTATTTTGTTTCATTAATTTTTTCGCTTATTATTTCCATCCTTCTACTTTCTTTAGGTTTATTCTGTTATTCCGTTCCTGTTAACCAAATATTTGGGAACACTTTTAACCAAATATTTGTCTTAGATTTATTAGGGAGTAGATAACACAGATGGTATAAATTCTGGCCCCAAAAGTGTTGTAACAAATTTGTGGTTAGATATTCTCCAAGTATTTTCCCCCATTTTTTCTTTTTATTTAGATCTAAAGAGGACAGGTAAATTCCCCTCACTGTCTCTCTCTGTAGGGTGTTCCACCCTCACCACCACCCCCCAGTTCAACCATCTTGAATGGACCTAGTATAACCTTTCTAGAATTCTGGCTTCATGTGGAAAATTTCCAGGCCGTCCTCTCAGCACTTACAGGCCTTGTGTTTTTGTCTATCCTCTTCAGCATACGGCTACCAAAGTTAACTAGAAACCTCTGGCAAACACCAGCATCAGATAGGCCTACCTCTCGGGACTTTTACTTTTTTATTACCTGTGGCAGGGATATTCTTCCTTTTCCCAATAGGCCAGCCAAGTATTTTAAAAGGTATTTAAAAGTATGTTTTGGGGCCCCTGGGTGGCTCAGTCATTAAGCGTCTGCCTTCGGCTCAGGTCATGATCCCAGGGTCCTTGGATCGAGCCCCACATCGGGCTCCCTGCTCCGTGGGAAGCCTGCTTCTCCCTCTCCCACTCCCCCTGCTTGTGTTCCCTCTCTCGCTGTCTCTCTCTGTCAAATAAATAAATAAAATATATTTTTACAAAAGTATGTTTCGGGGTGCCTGGGTGGCTCAGTCAGTTAAGCATCTGCCTTCAGCTCAGGTCATGATCCCAGGGTCCTGGGATCGAGCCCCACATCGGGCTCCCTGCTCAGTGGGGAGTCTGCTTCTCCCTCTCTCTCTGCTGCTCCCCCTGCTTGTGCTTGCTCCCTCTGTCAAATAAATAAAAAATTGAATAAATAAATAAAAGTATGTTTCATCCAGAATTTTAAATTCCATATTGGAAGACATTCTCTGGACATCTAGTTTTCCATAGAACTAGAAATAGAAGGTATCCTATTTATAACATAAACATCTTCTTTGTCTTTTCCTTACTTTCTAAGTTGAATACTCATTTCATTTTTAAAAGCTTTCTTATTTTTTTATATTTTAAGCTATAAATTTCCTTCTGAACGCCACTTTACCCCACAATAATGATCTAGATAAAATTTTGTTACTATGCAATATTACTATTGCGTAGGTGCAGTGCAAAATGATCTTTATGTATATTCCCAATAATCTTCACCAACACCCAATGAGATATGTATTATTATCATTTATCATTTTATCAAGGAGGGAATTGAAGTAAATAAAAAGTAAGTAATTTCCCTAGGATCATTAAAGATAGGTAGCATGTAGGGAAGCTAAGATTCCAACCCAAGTTTGCCTGAATTCAAAATGAGTTCTTTCAACCAATTCAATCTATTTTCTGGAAAAAAAAAAAAAAAAAAAAAGGAGGGGGAATATTTGAGATGAGAGCGAAAAGGAAAAAATGACATCATTTGATTTTAGTGTTAGAGTAAAAAGTACCTCACAATTTGAACTAAGGGAAGGTGCAGGTTGTTAAGGGAATAATAACAATCCAACCCAAACTCAGAGAACATGTTGCAAACTGAGGACGTGTCGCAAGCAGTAACAGGTGTGCACAAACACCGTCTGGGCTCCCAGGTGCTCTGACAGAAACTCGTCTTTCCCAACCATCCAAATTGTTACTAATTTGCACCTCCTTGGCAATATCTCAATTTATGAAAAAACCAACTTGCCATCCAAACGGCCATATTTGTAATGTATAGAACCATCACTGACCAACATATTTTTAGCCCCAAACAAAATGGTCTCTTCTACTAATCCCAGACCTTGGCTCCAAGCCAACTGGCTTCTTGCTTTTATTATTTGCAACAGAATCCAGGATTCAGAGCGAATAAAAGAGCTGAACAAGAATATAACTCCCGGTAATATTGTCTCTGCACCTCGTGCACTTATCCTTTTTGTCTCTCCCCAGGGGAAAAGCAGTTATTCTTACTTATGCTCAATCCAGTTGTTCCCCACGGCGGCCATGTAAATCTTGGCACCGAATATGCAGCAGAATAAAAAGTCAAGGCGGTGGGAGGTGCTCACACGACAGCAACGGGCAGCCGCAAAGCCCCAAACCGTTCCATCCATTTTCTGCTAAAAATAAAGGGTTCTATTCATCAAAAACTTTTATATATTCTTATGATTTTTCTTACCAAAAAAAAAAGCCAACATGATATGCAGGCAAAGAATAACAATTCCCAGTTCACAAACCATGCCATCCTTTCATTTCCCAGAGTAAGCAAATAATCCAGAGAGAGGACAAGTGGGAGAGGTTGGCATTTGCCGTATTCGCCAGACAAAAAACGTCTTCTGCTAAAAGGGATCTGACCTCAAATTAGACATCGAAATTGTTCAGTTTGAGGGAAACGGTCTCCTTTCTGCGCACCCATTTAACCAAATGAATTACCAGAGCCTGCACGGGAGAGATGTTATAGCTTTGTTTTAATGCGGCTTCTAAATATTCTAGGTTTCTTATCATTTCTTCCCAGCCAAGGAGAACTGATTAGTTTGAATTTACCAAAATTGAAAGGTTATTTAGGCCTTATTTTTTTTACTGTCTCCCATTTCCTTTCAATCTTTAAGAACGATCTTTCTGTTTTAAGTCCAAATTATTGTATGCTTTAGAAAGTTTCCTCTACTTATTAACACAATAGTACTAACTAAAATTTTTAAAGAGTTAAAAAATCACAATCCCACCCACCCTACTAAAAAGTCAGCTGGTTTCCATTTTCTAGGCTTCCTCTCTGCCCTAAATTTGCATGCATTCATCATACGTCCATACATACATAGTTGTAAAATCCTACATAGATTGGATTTTTAAAATCCCTAACATTTTTTCTGTTTCTTTTTTCCTTTTGTGTTTGCAGATCAGTTTGCCTAGAGAAGGAATCACATTGGCCCAGTAGGGCTACTCATTCTTTGTCATTATTCCACACATGTAAATCCTACCTCTCTAACAAGACCAGAAAATCCTTTTTTTTCCTACTTTCTTTTGGGCTTTCCACAGACTCTGGGAGAGTGTTCAGTGCATAGAAAGTGCTTCAATGGTAGAATGTTTTCAGTTATTCATTTGCTTTGCTAGGTATTCCCTTAAGTGAAATGAGAGTTTATTGAATTGGATTTATTGAATTGAATTTAAATTTCCCATTAGTAAGACTTAAGTTACTTGAAAGACACAGGAATTTTACTAACCAACACCTCCAGAGCAGCGAGTCACTGTGTGCATGGTCTCCCAAACATACCAGCCTCTTCCATGCCTGTCTGTCCTTGCTTCTGCTATCAACCTGGAAAGCACATTTTCGTTCTTTTAAAATGTTGTGCAAGGTCTGCCTTCTTTAATGAAAGCTTTCTCTAACCCCACCCCAAGAGAGAAACCACCAATCTCTTCTTCAGGCCACTCTAAACTTTGTGCCTACTTTATTATAGTAATTTATTTATTATATGACCACTTCCCCATGAGAATGTAAGCTCCCTGAAGTTAAGAACTGTATTTTATTCATCTTTGTACTTCCAGCATCTTCCATGGTTCTTTGGATGTCATGATCCCTTCAGAGCGTACTTTGGATGTCACATGGCTACTGGACACACCTACCTTAGTGGTCTTACAGCTAATGTAATGGGAAAGCAAGTTTAGGTAATGTCACAGCATGAGAAGCATGTCAGAGAACAATGCAGCGCACCGTAATGCCACCATTTCTATGCTTCAAATGTTCTGACAAAGAGAATAAAAAAATATGACAAGAAAAAAATGCCAAATGGCTTCAGACCTATTCTATGAATTTAAAAGATAAACCAGTTATTTTTTAAAATGTTTTTTTCTTTTTCTTTCTTTTTTTTTTTTTTAGAGAGGGAAAAAGAGGGATGGGGGAGGGGCAGAGGGAGTGGGAGAGAGAGAATCTTAAGCAGACTCCACACCTAGCAGTGAGCCCCATGTGGTGCTCGATCTCACAACACTGAGATCATGACCTGAGCCGAAATCAAGAGTTAGATGCTTAACCAACTGAGCCACTCAGGTGCCCCTATATGGAAAACTTCAGACATATACAAAAGCAAGAATGCTTTAATGGAATGTCCAACATCAAGAGTTATCAACATACAGCAAATCTTAATGCCCTTTATGTCCTGATCCATTTTCTTTGCCTACTGGTTTACTTTAAAGCTAAATATAGACATCAAATCATTTTTTTGGTAAACGTTTAGGGTATACCTCTGTAAGATAAGGGATCTTTCATTAGACATAACCAAAAATATCACTATTCCTAAAAAAAATACTTTCTTCCTATCATCAAGTATCATCAATATTTAAATTTTTCCTCATTAATATTTTTCAGAGTTTTACCATCAGGATCCAAAGGGCTCATGCTTTACATTTGGTTGTTTTTCTTAAGCCTCTTTTAAATTGTCCATTCCGTCTCCCTCCTTTTTTCCCCTTGTAATTTATTCGTTGAAAGGGCTGGGTCATTTGTTCTATAGAGTTTCCCATATCCTAGATTTAGTGATTGAATCCTCATGCTGCGTGAATCACGTTCTTCAGTTCCCTGGACTGCCTGTAAACTAGTAGTTAGAGTTTCAGCCCTGTCCAGTGGAATTTTCTGTGGTGATGGAAATGTTCTGTATTTGCATGTGTAGCTATTGTACTAGTGGGACTGAGGGATAGAATTATTTTATTTTGCTATAATTTATATTCACATAGCCACAAATGGCTGGTGCCTGCCTTATTGGACAGTACATACAGGTTAAGTCAGGGAAATTGAAATTGAAATAGACATAGGTTGTTGACACCTCTATAGGATTCAGGTTTGCTTATCAAGACTATGTCATAATGGTGACTTTCCACTAGGGGGCGGAAAATGTCTGGTTGTCTTCTGTAATGTTAGCAGCCACTTGATGACCATTGTCTATATCCATTAATTCATTAGAAGGTGGCAACATGATCATATTCTATTTTTATCATTCTTCTTCACTTATTAGCTTAACCCTATCAAGAAAACTTCCTTTTATCAGCAGTTTTATGGTCCTAAGGTATAATTTATACAGGAAAGGCAGAATAAATGCTGGGTTCTTTTCCTTTTTGTAAGAAAAATGATTTGGTTCCCTAGCATTCTCCAAAGGTGATCAATATTTTTTTGTTTGCTTAGCATCATTATAACCTCACAGATTTTAATGTGTTTCATTCCATTGCAGTTATTATTCATCTTGATGCTTAAATTTGTCCCATGGGAGCCTCTTCAAATTGGCCTCTGAATCCGTTTATCACGACCCCCATAGTTTTTCATAGCTTCCTTGCTTTCTAATATGACAAGATATTCCAAACTCATCAGAATCATGTTTTCCCCAGTTAATTAGCCATTTCCCCAAGAGGCCAGTTCCTTTTGGTGAGAAGTTGTATTTAGAAACTACAGTCTGGTGCTACGGTAGACTGATAAGCTGGGGTTCATCATTGTCCCTAGGCTTTTCTAATAGATAGAACCAGGGAATATTTTTTAATAGAAATGCATTATGTTGGGGCACCTGGGTGGCTCAGTTGTTAAGCGTCTGCCTTCGGCTCAGGTCATGGTCCCAGGGTCCTGGGATCAAGCCCCGCATCAGGCTCCCTGCTCAGCCGGGAGCCTGCTTCTCCCTCTCCCTCTGCCTACCACTCTGCCTATTTGTGCTCTCTCTCTGTCAAATAAATAAATAAAATCTCTAAAAAAAAAAAAAAGAAAAGAAAATGCATTATGCATTTACATTTCTAATTCAAATTTAGGGTTACATGGTTTTTATTTAACTTCTCTGATTTTATATTTGTAATTTTTTGTTGAATATCTTGGCTCTCCTTGAATTAACATAATTACTTATTTGCTTTATCCTATTACATACATAATAGTTTAGAATAAACTATAACAATGTTATTGACACTAACAATATGACTACTGGAAAAAATTCAATTTTGTTTGTTTTTGCAGTTCTTTTTGTCTTAGAGTACATCCCAGTCAAATTATTATGTTTTAAAATACCTTGAAATAGTTCTTCTCTGTGCAGTTAAGCTACCCACTCAGTACACAGTCCGGTTTGCTAACTGCATTTTTAAATTTTCATAGTTACTCCATTTTATTTTAATCACGCATCACATTCACATGATTCCAAAGTCATATCTTTAAGTAAAGTAATTTGAGAAATGTCTGACTTCTGGTAGTGTTCCCTCCTTTTGTTCCTTCTACCTCTCTGGGAAATTTATTTTAAATTGGATGTTGGTTTATCTTCCACTTAAGCTAGTAAATCTGGAACTTTAAAAAATCACCATGTACCTTGAGCCACAAGCATTCCCGTCTTATTTCACCAGGGCTCATCCCATCCCTCATTCTTTCCATTTCATTTGCCCAAAGTGAGGATGATAGCAGCAATGACTCATGTGACAGTTTGCATAAGTGTGGCTCTGGTCAGCAGTTGAGGATACCAAGTTGTTTCATCCTACTTTTATGTTTGTTAGGGTCACAAAGTAGATGTGAAACCATTTCGTGTTTTCTGCTCACATAGCCCTCGCTCTCGCAGAAGCAGAATGGTCGCAGCAGTGAAATAGCGGCATCAAAACTCATGCACCCTCAGTGAGAAAATCAGGACCATGCACTTACTGAATCCTGGAAAAGGAAATCATTTGGGGGAACTAATTTAGCCCATTACTCTGTCAGAGCTGCACTGAATGCATTTTAGGTAACTATTATGATCAACACCAAAAATATACTTGTAATAGGTCTTCGTGTGTGGCCGCCATGAAAAGGCACCTCCTAGATCTGCAACTGCAGGGAGTGTAATTGACTGAGGCTCCCGTGCTGACGGGCTCTGCAACCCATTGCGGCATTTAAAAAAATAGCATCTTTATTGAGATATAATGCACATACCATAAAACTCACTTTGAAAGCATACAGTTCAGTAGTTTTTACTATATGCGCAAAGTCGTGCGACCGTCACCATTATCTGATTCCATAGCATTTTAATCGCTCCAAAAGGAAGCTCTGTTCCCATGAGCAGTTGCTCCTCGTTCTCTACTCTCTCCAGCCACGGCAACCACTAAGCTACTTTGCGTCTCTATGGGTTTGCCTGTCTTTACTATTTCGTGTAAATGGGGCCATACAACGTGTGGCCTTTTATGTCTGGCTTCTTTGGCTTGCCACAACGGTTTCGCGTTCATCCACGTAACAGTACATATCGGTACTTCATTCCTTTTTTTTTTTTTTTTGCCCATTTTGTTTTGCCCTTTTTGAAATTGTGGTAAAATACACATAAACATGAAATTTACCATTTTAACCATTTCAAGTGTACAGCTCAGTAACATAAAGTCCATTCACATTGTTGTGCAACCAATCTCCAGAACTCTTTTCACGTTGTAAAACTGAAACTCTATGCCCATAAAATGACTCCTCCCTCCCTCCCACCCCCAGCCCCTGGCAGCCACCATTTTATTTTCTGTCTCTATGAGTTTGACTACTCTAGGTACCTCACACAAGTGGAATCAAATATTATTTGTCTTTGTGTATCTGGCTTATTTCACCTAGTATAATGTCTTCCAGGTTCATCATGTTGTAGCATAGGACAGAATTTCCTAACTTTTTAAGGCTGAATAATATTCTGTTATTCATTCCTTTTTATGACCTAGTTATATTCCATTTTATGGATAGACCACGTTTTGTTTATCCCTTCATCAGCTGATGAGCACTTTTTGGCTAATATAAATAATGCTGCTATGAACATTTGTGTATAAGTTTTTGTGTGGGTATAGGTTTTCAATTCTTTTGAATATATACCTAGGGTAGAATCACTGAGTCTTTTTAACTTATGAGGAACAGTCAGACTGTTTTCCAAAGCAATTCCACCATTTTACATTCCCACCCGCAATTTATGAACTTTCCAACTTCTCTACACTATGGTCAACTCTTGCTACTGTCCATCTTTTTTTTTTTTTAAAAGATTTTATTTATTTATTTGACACAGAGAGACACAGCGAGAGGGAACACAAGCAGGGGGAGTGGGAGAGGGAGAAGCAGGCTTCCCGCAGAGCAGGGAGCCTGACACGGGGCTCGATCCCAGGACCCCGGGATCATGACCTGAGCTGAAGGCAGATGCTTAACGACTGAGCCACCCAGGCACCCCACTGTCCATCTTTTTAATCATAGCCATCCTAGTGGGTGTGAAGTATATCTCATTGTGGCTTTTATTTGCATTTTTCTAATGACTAATGATGTTGAGCATCATTTCACGCTTACTGGCTATTTGTATATTTTCATTGACGAAATTTCTGTTCAGATTCTTTGCTCATTTTTTATTGGGTTATTTATCTTTTTATTATTGAAGTATTTTCTTTATATATTCTGGATACAAGTTCCTTATCAGATATATGATTTGCAAATATTTTCTCCTATCCTGTGGGTTGTCTTTAACTTTTCTGTCCATCCTAGCAGTTACACAGAGACCATGATGCTCATAGCTGCTCCTGTCCAATGGCTGAATAGGGCAGGGATACTAAGGCAGGCTCATTCCTAGGAGATGTGGGACTTCTCAGCTTTGGTTCAAGGTGACTCTGCCTCCAGAGTCATCACCCTCATAGCTTATTTTGGCTAAGGATTTCCCAAAAGCTTTCTAAGCTTCCTGAGATTGCTTAGTGGTCCAGGAACCTTGCATCTAATCTTCCTTCCCTTTCTTCTTCACCGGGATCAGACTTGCTTTGCAGTCTGATAACTCTCAGCCTTTTCCCATTCCTGCCCCATATTCTGCCACATCAACATTTCCCCTAATAAAATCTCTGCACATCTGATCCTGTCTTGGGCTCTGCTTCTTGGAGGACCTGGACTAACACACCATGTGATGGTGATATCTACACTAAAGAATGAGTTGAAAAGTTCAAGGCCACAGTCCTTCTGTAATGGATGGCAGCAGTGACCAGAAGCAAAAATAAAAGTAGAGATTTGAACTCTCTAGTTTGCCATGGTGTTTCTACTCAGTGAAAGGAGCAATGATTTTCCAGCCAGGTAGATCCTACAAACTCTGCCACTTGCTAATTTTGTGATTTTGACAAGTTATTTAACCTTCCTATGCTTTAGTTTCCTCATGTGCATAATGTGCACAACAGTGCTATCTCCTGCACTGTTTTGAAGATTAAATAAAATAATGTAAAAAGCATGTAGCAAAGTGCCGGCACATAGTGGGAGCTCGCCAGATGTTAGCCTCCTTCCTATATCCCCTCAGTCAAGACTTAGCAACATCACACTTGACTATTTGGTTTCCCCCCAACCCCCTTGGCTTTATATTGTTTTAAAAATTTTTTTAATTTAAATTTTAGTGAGTGAACATACAGTGTATATGCGTTTCTGGAGTAGAATTCAGTGATTCATCACTTACATAGAACACCCAGTGCTCATTACAACAAATATCCTCCTTAATACCCATCACTCATCTGGCCCATCCCCCACCCTCAACCCTCGGTTTGTTCTCTATTGGTAAGTGCCTCTTATGGCTTGTTTCCCGCTCTCCTTTTTTTCTTTTCCCTCTTCCCATATGTTCATCTCTTTTCTTTCTTACATTCCACCTATGAGTGAGATCATACAGTATTTGTCTTTCTCTGACTTATTTCACTTAGCGTAATATACTCTTGCTCCATCCATGTTGCAAATGGCAGGATTTCATTTTTTGATGGCTGAGTAATATTCCAATATATATATACACACACACACACACATACTACATCTTCTTTATCCATTCATCAGTCAATGGACATTTGGGTTCTCTCCATAGTTTGGTTATTGTTGAAAATGCTGCTGTAAACATCAGGGTGCATGTATCCCTTTGAATCTTAATTTTTGTGTCCTTTGGGTAAATATCTAGTAGTGCAATTGCTAGATCATCAGGTAGTTCTATTTTTAACTTTTTGAGGAACCTCCATACTGTCTTCCAGAATGGCTACACCAGTTTACATTCCCACCAACAGTGTAAGAAGCTTCCCCTTTCTCCTCATCCTCGCCAACATCTATTGTTTTTTGTGTTGTTGATTTTAGCCATTCTGACTGGTGTGAGGTGGTATCTTATCATGATTTTGATTTGTATTTCCCTGATGATGAGTAATGTTGAGCATCTTTTCATGTGTCTGTTAGCCATCTGGATGTCTTCTTTGGAAAAGTATCTATTCATGTCTTCTGCCCATTTCTTAAGTGGATTACTTGTTTTTTGGGTGTTGAGTTTAGTAAGTTCTTAATTTTTTTTTAAGATTTTATTTATTTGAGAGAGAGAGAAAGAGCACAAGTGGAGGAGTGGAGGGGCAGAGGGAGAGGGAGAAGCAGACTCCCCATAGATTATATGGTTTGGGATGTTGAGTTTGGTAAGCTCTTTATAGATTTTGAGTATTAACCCCTTATCAGATATGTCGTTGACAAATATCTTCCCCCATTCCATAGGATACCTTTTAGTTTCGTTGATTGTTTCCTTCACTGTGCAGAAGCTTTTTATCTTGATGACGTCCCAATAGTTCATTTTTGTTTTTGTTTCCCTTGCCTCTGGCAATGTGTCTAGTAGGAAGTTGCTATGGCTGAGGTCAAAGAGGTCACATTTGGCTATTGGAAGGCAAGTAATAATTTCTCTCTAGGATGAGTCACACACACTTTTTAGAAGTAAGCAGAGTGCTAAGTATCAATTTTTTTCTTGCCTGTTTCTCAGGCTCCCTTTCCTTGATCTACTCTGGCCATTGCCCTCTTGAGTTCCTGGACACTGGATGGATGAGCCTTTCTCAGCAGGGTTCCAAAAGTAGGTCCCAGGCTCAGAGCTACACACCAGGACAACCCAGCTACCTGCCCTGGCAAAGCCTCTCTTCCTCCCCCTCACCTCACTAGAACATTCATGTTGCTCTGAAATGTTTGTCTTTGCCTCCAGCACCTATTACTTTTCCAAATGCTATGTCCCTTACACACAGTGTTAACAGTTTACATCTTTCTTTTTTTAAAAAAATTGTTAGAGTCTGCTCCTTTCATGCTTCATCTTGGCATCTCCCCACTCTCTTCCCTTCCACAGACACTCTAATTTCAAAGGGTCTTTGTGTAAGGACGAGTTTTGAAGTAAGTCTCTAGTCATTCTAGCATATCCCTACCCCAGTAAAAACCATGTCATGGTTGGAAGTGTGGATTATGGGTATATACTGCTGTGTGGTGAAAATTACAAAGTTATTTTTTACCTGTCAAAATACATAGAAAATAAAAATATAAGTTTAATTCTGTAAGTTTGTATTTTAAAACTTTAAACACTATAAACACCCTGTTAGCTAGAAATGTTCTAGAAAACATTATAAAAGAGCTGGGATAATACCCAGGGACTACTTTTATTTCCATGTGAAGTAAAGACATCTGATAAGGCATGGGATTCTGTGTTAAAAAAAAAAAAAAAGAGTAGGGACCCCAAACCTGGACCAGTAGTCAAATAATTTTTTCTTAATACAATACTGTTTGGTCTCCACTTGATAAGTAAATAAAAATCTCAGCAAGCTGCCCTATAGGCTTGACAGAGTGTTCCAGCTCTCCATCCATTTTCCAACCAATCCCTCGGCTCCCTGCCCCTAATCTCAGCCACACCCTGGGCACAGCAGGCCACCCCCAGCCCCCCACTCCTCTCCTGACTCACCTCCTCTCTTCCTTCCTCCTTATCCTCAGATTTGAGATGTAGGAGGGGAAGAGGGAGAAAATAAAACCATTTGTGAGAGAGCCACAGGGCTCTCTTTCTTTTTCCTTTGATTGTTCCTGATTTACTTCATGGTATGATGGTCTGCTACGGAGAACAAAAGAATCTTAATTAATGGATTGGACTTCTATTCACAACTAACTCAGTTGTTTGCTATTATTTTATCTACCATCTCACATGCACAAAGTACTTGTAGGCACCACTATCTTACAATTATAGTGGCTTATTTTTTGATTTTGTAAATAATAAATGCTCATTAAAACAAAACCAGACACAGAAAATTATAAAGTTCTAAAACAACAGCAACAACAACAACAAAAAAACAAAAAAAAAATTATAAAGGTAAAAACCACCTAAAATCCCACCATCCAGAGATAGCCACTATTTCTATTTTGGCAAACATCTTTCCTGGTATTTCAATATGCAACCTATGTACTTTAAAATTCTTCAAATAAATCTTGGCTAGAGAAAACAAAGGGAGGGATGCTACTTATTTAGGACACATACATAACAGTTGTGTTGGCTCAGAGCTAACAGTCTCAGAGGAGAGACAAACCCAACACAGAACTTTCCCAGGAACTTGAGTTGCCTCTGTCAGATTCCCCAGAATTTCTCTCTGTTCCTTTGTTCCCCCAACCCTGCCCCCCCGCCCCCGGGGCCACCTCCTCATAGGCACCTGTGTCACTCTCAGAAAACATGTCAGGGCTTGTTTCTTTCTCTTGGGGCCATGTTGTGTTGCAGGGGCTCAAAGGCCACCTTCTCTTTTTCCTTCACATCAGTGTTTTTGTTAGGTACCTCTTCTGTTCCTAGGCCAAGAATTTCCCAACTTGGAGGTCATTTCAGGGAAGCTTGAAAGTAAAAACAGGTCAGCTTTGAGTTTATGGAACTATTTGAACACCTGCTGTTTTTCTTGGGAGCCTTTAGCATCCTGTGGAAATTGTGGATACCATTGTACACAGGAGGAGAGCTTCCTGCATTTTTTACTTCTATAAATATATACAACAAATATTTGGAAGACCAGAGTGGCTTTAAGCTAAATTATCTTTCCTTACCATTTTAAATTATGAAAAGTAAAACCACTGAACATATCAATGGTTCTGAATAATATTCATGAGAGGAGCTTGTTAAATAAGCAGATTCTTTGGCCTCATCCCTGGAAACCCAATCAGGTGGTATGGGGTGGGCCCCCGGAATTTGCATCTTTAATAAGCGCAACAGGGATTCTGAGGAAGTAGCCCTCTGTTTTGGGTTGAACTGTGTCCCCCTAAAAGGGAGTTGAAGTCCTAACTCCTGGTACCTATGAACATGGCCTTATTTGGAAATAAGGTCTTTGCAGATGTGATCAAGTTAGGATGAAGTCATATTAAATTAGGATGGGCTCTAAATCCCAGACTGGTGTCTTTAGAAGGAGAAAGCGACAACACAGAGACACACAGGGAATAAGGCCATGTGAAGATGGAGGCAGAGATTGGAGTTATGCTCCCATGAACCACGGGACACCAAGCAACCACCAGAAGCTAGAAGAGGCAAGGAAGGAGTCTTCCCTAGAGCCTTCAGAGGGAGTCTGTCCCCGTTGACACCTTCATTTTAGGCTTCTAGCCTCCAGAACTGTGAGATAAGAAATGTCTGTTGTTTTAAGCCACGCCGGTTTATTATGGCGGCCCTAGGGGATTAATACACCCTCACACTTCACTTTAAGAAGCACTGATCCACAGCAAACACAAACATGTAAAATGCATATCAATATAATGTACTTGATGGTGGGTACTATGATATTTCAAATTAACTAAAAACTGGGAGCCTTACCCATGGATACCTTAGTTTGCATAACAAACACCCGATTATGGTTAATAGTCTAGAGAGACCCATTTTTTGTTCTAGGGTGTTAAGGACCAGTGCCATCTAAAACATTTTAACCCAATTGTATTAATTTTCTATGGGTGCTGTAACAGATTACTGCAAGATTAGTGGCTTATAACAGCACAATTGATTATCTTACCATTCTGGAAGTGAGAAATCCAAAATGGATCTCACTGGGCTAAAATCAAGTGTTGGCAGGGTAGATCTGGGGGCTCTAGGGGGAGAATTTGTTTCCTTTTCCAGCTGGAGGCCACCTGCATTCCTTGGCTTGGGTCCTCTTCTATCTTTAAAGCCAGCAATGGCTGGTTGAATCTTTCTCACATCACATTACTAACCCTAGACACTAACTCTCTGCCTCCCTCTTCCACATTTAGAAACATTGTGATTACATTAGGCCCACCCAGATAATCAAGGATAACCCTAAATTAAAGTTAGCTAATTAGCAACCTTTATTCCATTTGCAATCGGAATTCTTTACTATTTAATGTAACAAATTCACAGGTCAGGGGATTAAGACATGGATAGCTTTAGGAGGCCATTATTCTGCCACTCACAGTAACCAATCTTTGTACTCATTCAAAATTCTTTTCCTTTCCTCCTTTTAAAAATCTTCACAGTGATTCTCTGAGAGAAGTAGGGCAGATATCATAATTACCATTGCTGTTTTGCAAATGAAGGAGATGTAGTAAGAGGTAATGATAAATCCCACATCACTGAGGCAATTTGCTTATTCATTCAACACATATTTATAAATCATAGCAAAGTTGGGATTAGAACTCAGATGCCTCACTCTGCCAAGTTCTCTCACCACCATTTGACTCAGCTCTGCTCTTTTCTAGAACTGAATAGAAGTCATAGCCAGGGCAATTGATGAAGATATTTAAGTCTACATTGTCTCACAGTTGTAGGAGATTAAACAAAATCAAAAGGTCATTCTTTTCTCTTCCTGCCTTCTGCAAGGAGAGCCAAACCCTCGGATTCTTGAGGCCAGCCTCTTTTTTTCTAACCCCCACACCCCACAACCTCATACCCCATCACTTCCCCTTTCAGAGAAGAGGATTAAAATCTTCTTAGAGGCTTTTAGGGGTTAGTCAGTGTTTTGTTTTAAAGGTTAACCCTTGAAGGAGCTAAGCTAAGCTTGCTCCCTGAAGCACAGTGAGGTGGCTGACTTGTGAGGTAGATTGTGGTGGGTTCCCCAGAGTGGAGAGTGTTAGCTTCCTTGAGACTGGGAGGGAGAGCCGTTAGGCCTGTAGGAGTTTCTATGAGTGTTGTACCCCTGGGACCTACTTGAAAGCAACATTTCAGACGGAGGTGGCTCTATGGATATCTTAACGGAGCTGGGTACATAGTCGATGTTAAATAAGTAAGAAATAAATGTGGCTGAAAATCCCCGAACTGGATTTCAATAAAAAAAAAAAATAATTAAGCAGTAATTTTGTTTTATCTTCCTGTGATCATTAAATTTGTGTGTCAACCTGGCTAGACTATGGTGCCCAGTTGCTGGGAAGGTATTTTATAGATGTGATTAATATCTACAATCAGTTGACTTTAAGAAAAGGAGACTACCCTCAATAATGTGGGTGGGCCTCATTCAATCAGTTTTAGGTCTTTTTTTTTTAAAGATTTTATTTATTTATTTGACAGAGAGAGACACAGCGAGAGAGGGAACACAAGCAGGGGGAGTGGGAGAGGGAGAAGCAGTCCTCCCGTCGAGCAGGGAGCCTGATGTTGGGCTCGATCCCAGGACCCTAGGATCATGACCTGAGCCGAAGGCAGATGCTTAACGACTGAGCCACCCAAGGACCTTTGGCTCTTTAGATCTTAAGAGCCAAAAACTGAGGTTTCCTAAAAAGGAAGGAATTCTGTCTCAAGACTATAACATAGAAATTTTGCCTTAGTTTTCAGGCTGCTGGTCTGTCCCATACATTTCAGATTCCAGACTGTGCCATCAACTCATGCCTAGTTTCTGGCGTACTGACCTGCCCTAGATTTCAGACTTGCCAGCCTTCACAATCTCATGAGCCAATTTCTTAAAATCTCTCTCTCTCTCTGTATAACACAGAGGAAACACAACTATCACTCACTTATAAAAAAAAAAAACTCATTGTAAAGGGATAAATGAAAAAAGAATACAGATCTACTATTAAATTGAAAGATACTAGAAACCAGGAGCTGTCATCATCAGTTTTAAAGACAAATGGTTTTTGAAAATCCAAAGATGGCTATTTGAGGCTGGTCAGTGGTCCTCATCCTGATTTTCCTTTACACTGTCTATGCCCTATGGCAAGTCTCCATCCTGCCTCCACACAGTCTGAAACAGCTTAGGCAAAAGGGGAAATTTGTTGGCTTCCACAGAAGTGGTAGAGCATAGACAAAATGGTCTGCAACCTGGACTCAAACTTCCTGGTCTTACCTTTAATTTCCATGGAAATCTGCCTTATTCTCTTCTACTCTACATTGACTTTCTTCATGTGTGGAGGAACATGGCTTCTGGCAGCTCTAGGCTTTCATCTTTCCCCCTCCCCCACTTTAGAGCAGGGGCCAGCAAACTTTCTGTAAAGGTCCAGATAGTAAATAATTGTAGACTTTGCAGGCTTCTAGTGGTCTCTGGTGTCTCTCATATGGTCTCTGTTGCACCGTACTCAATTTTGCCAGTGTAGCATGGAAGTAGCCATAGACAATACGTAAATATTTTTTTACGTAAATATACATAAGTTTATGTCCCAATAAAAATTTCATTTATAAAAGTAAAACAGAATTCCAATAAAAATTTATTTATAAAAACAGCAGACAAAATAGAATAAAAGATTTTGCAAAGCATGTATCTTACAAGGAATCCATATCTAAAATATATAAAAAATTCTCTAAACTCAACAGTAAGAAAACAAATGATCCAGTTAGAAAATGGGGGAAGACTTGAATAGACACTTTCCCAAAGAAGATGTATAGATGGTAACTAAGCACATGAAAAATGTTCAAAATTGCTAGCCAGAGGGAAAGCAAATTAAAACAATGAGATACTATTACAAACCTATTAGAATGATTAAAATAAAAATGCTGACAGTACTGGGGCCCCTGGGTGGCTCAGTCGATGAAGCGGTGAAGGGTCTGCCTTCAGCTCAGGTCATGATCCTAGGGTCCTGGGATCGAGTCCTGCATCGGGCTCCCTGCTCAGCAGGGAGTCTGCTTTTCCTCTTCCTCTGCCTCTCCCCCGCAACTTGTGCTCCCTCCCTCTCTCTCTCTCAAAAATAAATAAATATAATCTTAAAAAAAAATACTGACAGTACTGATTACTTAGAAGGATACAAAGAAGCTAGATCTCTCATATATTGCTGGTAAGAATGTAAAATGGTACAGCCACTCTGGAAATCAGTCTGGCAATTTCTTTCTTTTCTTTCCTTTTTTTTAAAATTTTATTTTATTATGTTATGTTAATCACCATACATTACATCATTAGTTTTTGATGTAGTGTTCCATGATTCATTGTTTACGTATAACACCCAGTGCTCCATTCAATACATGCCCTCTTTAATACCCATCACCAGGCTGACCCATCCCCCCACCCCCCTCCCCTCTAGAACCCTCAGTTTGTTTCTCAGAGTCCGTAGTCTCTCATGGTTTGTCTCCCCCTCAGATTCCCCCCCCTCATTTTTCCCTTCCTACTATCTTCTCTCTCTCTCTTTTTTTAACATATAATGTATTATTTGTTTCAGAGGTACAGGTCTGTGATTCATCAGTTTTACACAATTCACAGCACTCACCATAGCACATACCCTCCCCAATGTCCATCACCCAGCCACCCCATCCCTCCTACCCCCCACCACTCCAGCAACCCTCAGTTTGTTTCCTGAGATAAAGAATTCCTCATATCAGTGAGATCATATGATACTTGTCTTTCTCTGATTGACTTATTTCACTCAGCATAATACCCTCCAGTTCCATCCACGTTGTTGCAAATGGCAAGATTTCGGCGTTTTTTTGATGGCTGCATAATATTCCATTGTATATATATACCACATCTTCTTTATCCATTCATCTGTTGATGGACATCTTGGCTCTTTCCATAGTTTGGCTATTGTGGACATTGCTGCTATAAACATTGGGGTGCATGTACCCCTTCGGATCACTACATTTGTATCTTTGGGATAAATACCCAGCAGTGCAATTGCTGGGTCGTATGGTAGCTCTATTTTCAACTTTTTGAGGAACTTCCATACTGTTTTCCAGAGTGGCTGCAAGTCTGGCAACGTCCTAAAAAGTTCAGTGTAAACTTGACATAGCAATTGCACTGCTGAGCATTTATCCTAGAAAATGAAAACTTTTTACATAAGAACCATATATGAATGTTTATTTATAATAGCCAGAAACTGGAAACAACCTAAATGTCTTTCAAAAGGTGAATGGTTAAGCAATCTGTTATATATCTATATGATGGAATACTACTCAGCTATAAAAAGGAACAGACTATCGATACACACAACAACTTGAATGGCTCTCAAGGGTATTATGCTGAGTGAAAAAGCCCAATTTCAAAAGGTTATGTGCTGTTTGATCCCACTTATATAACATTCTTGAAATGACAAAATTATAGAGATGGAGAAGAGATTAGTGGTTGCCAGGTTTGGAGAAGGAAGTGGGGAGTATGTTATTAAAAAGGGGTAGTAAAAGGGAGTTCTTTTGTGGTGATGGGACAGTTCTGTATCTTGATCATGATGGTGGTTATAGGATTCTATACACATGATAAAATGCCATGGAACTATACATAAAGACAAAAAGAAAGTGAACAGCTGGTGAAATCTGAGTAAGGTCTGCAGTCTAGTTAATAATATTGTGTCAGTGTCAATTTCATGGTATTAATAATATATGATAATTACATAAGATGTCATTGGGTGAAGCTTAATGATGGGTATTGGGATCTCCCTACTATTTCTGAAATTTCCTGTGAGTCCATAATTATTTCAAAAAATAAAAACAAAACAGGCAGTACTCTGAATTTGGCCAGGACATAGTTTGCTGATTTCCCTTCTTTGGAAAAAAGAGCTTCTTTCTTCCATTTCCATTTCACAAATATCCCAGAAGAAGACTCTGATTGTCCTGGCTTAGGTCATGTGCATCTCCCTAGGATCAATCACTGTGGATAAAAAAGCAAGATCGTGTGATTACATGTTGGAACTGGCATGGGATGAAGGAGGAGTTGATCCCCCAAACAAAGGAAAGGGTGCAGGGTAGACAAAAGCATATATGTCCACTGTAATGGGTAACTTAAAAGTCTCAAAGGTAGGAAGTACAGATGGGCCTCAAGCAGAATGACAGCCAGGAATCCAAAAACCATTAAGAGCTAAAGAAGCTATACTCTTCATGGAACCACATGGCCTCTTGTCTCTTCTCTGTGCATCTGCATCATCCTTCACTTATTCTTCAGTGTGGTTTTCTCTGCTTTTCTGTGGGGGCTCAATGTGGTTCCCCACAGCCACTGTGTTCATATATTTTCCTAATTAAAATGCTTATACTATTATTCTTGCATTTTACATTGTGTTGAAGAATACTGAAAGATAGTAACCTTTTGCTTTTCCACTTTGTGAAATGTGTATTACCAATTATAGGCAATTTTTATTTTTATGGTGCTATTCATCTAGCCTAGCCTAATAAGCTATGTGTATTATTTTTAAAGGCCCAGAAATATGTAACATTTGGAATCGATTTAAAACAAAATGTGGCCTCTAGTGAGGGTCTGTATATACCATTTTAGTTAAAAAGTTTAGTAAATGAAGAATACTTAAAAAAAAAACAACCAACCAATCAACCAAACAAACAAACAAAAAAACAGAAAAACTGTCATCTCTTAGTATGTGATCAAAATTTCTAGAAAGATCTTTGGAGCCAATGTCATCCTTTAATTCAATAACTATCTATGGCAAGTGGTGGTGTTAGATAGTAAAGACATGGCCAAAGGGGCCCACCCTCTGGAAAGCTATACTTCTCAGAGATGGGGGTCATTTACTGAGCAGATAGCTGCCAAATGTGTCTACCACACTACAAGAGACAAACAGGTCCTGACTAGGCATAGCTATGGCGTAGACAGCTTCCTATCCATCAAAATCGTGATCCCACTTCCTTAGGGTTGAATTTGCACTGGGAATCAGCTACTCAGGACTACATCTCCCAACCCTCCTTGCATCTAAGTGGAGCCATATTACTAATGTCTGCCAATGGAATGGGAGTAGAAATGATGTGCACCACTCCAGGCCTGGCTGCCCCCACCACCTCCCCAGCACCCACTTCATATACACTTTGTGTCCCTTCACCGGCTGGAGGCAGAGGTCTAGTAAATATTTTAGGTTTTGTAAACCATATAGTCTCTGTTGAAACTTCTCTGATCATTTTGCAATATATACAAATATCAAATTATTATGTTGTATACCTGAAATTAATATAATGTTGTATGTCAATTATACCTCAATTAAAAAATAAGTAACTAATGGGTCCTGTCCTTATGCTTTAATAAAACCGCCTTTTTGCACCAAAAAAAGGTAAATAAAATGTGAAACAAAACAAAAACAACCTGTTCAATTCTGACAGCGTGGCACAAATGCAGCCATCGGCAATAGAACAAGTGGCTGTGGCTGTGTTGCAACAAAACTTTATTTCCACAGACAGGCAGGGGTGGGCTGGATTTGGTTCTCAGGAGGTCTATATTTTTGCACTGCCTTTGTCACGTGACTTTGGCTACATCATGTAAGTTCTCTGAACCTCAGTTTCTTCATCTGTGAAATGAAGAATTTAAACTTGATCTCAATATCTCTGATAACTCCATGACTCTACCATTTTGGTCCATCAACTATTATTTCCACTCAAGTTCTAGCCAGGATGAATTTCGTGTGCACACGTGCATGCGTGTGTGTGTGCATTTTAAAAGTTGCATGAAATACCGATAACCTTCATAGCATCTTATAAAATTCAGAGAAAATTTACTAAAAATATATAGCAATTAACCTTTTTCTCCAAGTTTGGGGGGTAAGTAGAGGAGAAAATTGTTAAGAGAAGACGAAAAACATCAGGTACCTCTACAGTTAATAGAATTTAACAGATTAAATACAGCAAGCAAGGTAGTGAGTTCCCAGTATACATTCTCATTGAACAAGACTGCAGGGTGCTGGAGCTTGATCACAGCCATCACACAAGAGGAAAATTGGAAGTCTTTCTTTGGGAACTGCACAGCATCATTTATTAAATAAGCATCCTGGGAGCTAAAGAATTGTTTAGTTCAACAGCAACAAAACACATCGAGAAGAGAGGAATGATGACATGAGTCCTCCAAACAACTGAGCAGTTTGTTAAGCGGAGGGAAGTTAATGTGTTAAAAAAGAAATATCAGCTATAATGATAGTAGTAATAACTGAGATTTATATTTGTGTTTGGGAAGCAACCAACTTTCAAAGAACTCTAAGCACATCAACCTCTTCAACTTCACATCAGTGGAACATGAGCCAATGCTATATGATTATTCTATTAAACAGATGAAAAAAGCTTGAAAGGCACGTATTCATGTCACATTTGTGTGTTCAAGTTTCAGTGTACCTAACATAATTTTAGGGGACATATTGAATATTGTATAGAAGTTATCCACACCTAAAACAATGGGAGTAACTATTTTGGTATGATCAATAATATAGGAACAGTAAAAGTCATTTTTCAAATAGTAGGTCCCATGTTATTTTAATCCTCACAGTCCAATGAGGTAGGCTGAAATCATGGTGTGAATCCCTTAGTTAGCTGAGGAAATCAAGGCTAAATGGCATGTCCTCCCTCACCTACGTAGCTACAAGCAGAATAAATGCCAGAATCCAGGTCTCCTGACTTAGAAAACACTTCCTTGTGTTATTCATGGTTAATATGCGGAAGTTTCATCTTGGATAACTGAGTGAACTAGAACCAGTAACGTCTTTTCAGGACTGGCATCATAAGTTGTATGTTCTGATGCCCATGCTTCCTTACACTGACATCTGAAGAAGGATTCACCTATGGTAACAGTGGTACTACTACTCATGGGAAGTGTGCCATTATGGTCACAAAGCAAGCCTGGGACTTTAAGAGGAGCCAGAATGACTGAGGAGGTGAGAGGGAGCCCCTACTCATGTTTTTCTTTAGCTCTGCCAAAGAGGATGCCAACCTATCTTTCAGTCCAACTCTACAGTCATTAATCTCAACATAGACAAGAAGTATTCATTGGTTCCTCCATCTTGAGTACTCTTCCCCCACTCAGTTAAATCCAGCCCCGACTTCACCTTTCATTTCAAGCACCGCTTCCTTAGGGAAAGAAGCCTTCACTGACCTCTAGTCCTTTGTAATGCGCTCTCCTTTCCTTCAGCACACTTAACTCACTGAGCAATTATATATCTACCTTGGTGATTATATGAGTATTGTCACTCTCTCCTGGTGATTATATGATTATTGTCACTCTCCCCAGCTGGAGAGGTTGAAAGTCCCATGAGAGCAGGAATCTTGTCTGGTTTTGCTTATCACTGTGTCCCTGCACCTAGCAGAGTGTCTGGTCACATAGCAGGTGCCCAGTTAGTATCTATTTGAATGGATGGATGGATGGATGGACAGAAGGACAGACAAATGAATGAGCAAATGAATAAATTATACTTAGGTCTAGGATTAGGGTGGCCAGGTAAAATGCAGGATGCCCAATTAAATTTGAATTTCAGATAAACGATGAGCACTTTTTAGTATAAGTATGTCCCATAGAATATTTGGTATACACTTTCACTGAAAAATTACTTGTTGTTTATCTGGAATTCAAATTTACTGTATTTTTATTTGTAAATCTAAATGTTGAAGGTAGGGGAAAACTTAGAAGTGATAGCTCAAATGTTTTAAAATTTAATTTTGTTTTAATTTTTCTTTTTTTAATCCCAGCATAATTAACATACAATGTTATATTAGTTTCAGGTGTACAATATAGTGATTTAACAATTCCATACATTACTCTGTGATCATCATGGTAAGTGTACTCTTAACCTCCTTCATCTATTTCACCCATCCTCCCGCCTGCCTCCCCTCTGGCAACCACCAGTGCTCTATATTTATGAGTCTGGTTTTTTGTCTCTTTTTTTCTTTGTTCCTTTGTTTTGCTTTTTAAATTCCACAGATGAGTGAAATCATATGGTATTTGTCTTTCTCTGATTGACTTATTTCACTTAGCATCATACCCTCTAGATCCAGCCATGTTGTTGCAAATGGCAAGATTTCATTCTTTTTTATGGCCGAGTAATATTACATTATCTATACCTATATACATGTGTGTATATATATATCTCACATCTTTTTTTTAAGATTTTATTTATTTATTTGACAGAGAGAGATAGCGAGAGCAGGAGCACAAGCAGAGGGAGTGGGAGAGGGAGAAGCAGGCTTCTCGTGGAGCAGGGAGCCCAATGCGGGGCTCGATCCCAGGACACTGGGATCATGACCTGAGCCAAAGGCAGACACTCAACGACTGAGCCACCCAGGTGCCCCACATTTCACATCTTCTTTATCCATTCATCAATCGATGGACCCTTGGGTTGCTTCTATACCTTGGCTTCCATATCTTGGCTATTATAATTAAAGCTGCAATAAACATAGGGGTGCATAGATCTGTTCAAATTAGTGTTTTCATTTTCTTTGGGTAAATACCCAGTAGTGGAATTACCGGATCATATGGTGATTCCACTTTTAATGTTTTGAGGAACCTTCTTACTGTTTTCTACAGTGGCTGCACCAGTTTGCATCCCTACCAATGGTGTGAGGGGGTTCCTTTTTCTCCATATCTTTGCCAATGCTTGTTGTTTCTTGTGTTTTTGGTTTTAGCCATTCTGACAGGTGTGAGGTGGTTTCTCATTGTGTTTGATCAAATCTTTCATTTTAAAGACAGAGAGTGAGGCCAAGAGAAATGAGTCTCAAGGGAGATTTTCCTTAATGGTGATTGTATATATGACCTTAATGTCTTTAAACTGTGAGTTTCCTTTCTAGCTCATCTAAATCTTTTCAAGGAAGGCAGAGCTAAGAGATCAGACATTAAGACCTAGGATCCAGCAATACCTAAGCAATTCTTGAACTTTTCAGCAAAATGAGCCAATAAATTCTCTTTATCACTTGAGCTGGTTTGAATGGTATTTCTATCCCTTTTAACCCTGAGAGTCCTCACAAACATTGTAAGTGCTTCTACATTTTCTTATTCAGTTTGTTAGGCTAATCATGATAGTGCCATGTACATAGCAGAAGCTCAATAAATATTTATTAGATAAATCATAGCCTTGGTTTAGGTTATCACTTTCATGTTACTATTTAAACATTTTCTTTTTTTAAAATATTTTATTTATCTGACAGGGAGAAAGAGAGAATGCACAAGCAGAGGGAGTGGCAGAGGGAGAGGAAAAAGCAGGCTCCCTGCTGAGCAGGGAGCCCATCGTAGGGCTTGATCCCAGGACCCTGAGATCATGACCTGAGCCCAAGGCAGATGCTTAACCGACTGAGCCACCCAGGTATCCCTATTTAAACATTTTCTTGGGGCATCTGGCTGGCTCAATCGGTAGAGCATGTGACTCTTAATTTCAGGGTCATGAGTTCAAGCCCCATGTTGGGTGTGGAGCCTACTTAAAATAAAAAAAATTAAAATTAAAAAAAATAAAAATTTTCCTTACCCATACAATGTGTTATTGTTGTTTACATAGGCTCCACCCGGCATAGGGCTTAAACTCACAACCCTAAGACCAAGAGTTGCATGTTCTACCACCTGAGCCAGTCAGGTGCCCCCATGTGGTTGTAGTTGTTGAAGAAAGTCTGAATTTCTTTGCCTGAGTTCAGAGAAAATAAACAAATTCATTATTGTTTTTAAATGTAAATACATAAAATAAGGAAACCGGGGGTTGCTTTCTGAGGATAGCTTAAGCATGGAAATAGCCAGATTAAAGAATTCTGTATTTTCAAATTACTTCCATTCTTCTTCCCCAACCAGTCCTAATTTTTCAGAATAAGAAACCGAGATGTAGACCTCCATAGTACCATTAGAAATAAAACAGGTATTTTAAAATTAATAAAATCTTGGATAATATATTTCTAAGACTAAAATCCCCTTTCTTATAATTTCTTAAATTTTTCTCTCGGGACTAAAACCTCAACACAGATGGATGATTTCAGCATATTTGCTTATTCACACCCAGATGTGAACATTTAACCCCATACCTGAAAAGCCAGTTGAACAGCTGAGTCGATGTTTGCCCTTCTTTCTCTTAATTTTCCAAAGAAAATGCCTTTCTGCATTTCTGAATGCAAATTCCATAGTCTTTGTTCAAGCATCAGACCTTCTATAGACAAGCTTCCAGGACATCTGAGAGCCAAGCTCCAAGAAATTCATGTGAATATCTATTTCTGGATTGGGAATGGACTCACAAACACACCTAAACACAGTCTTCTAAACCATGTGGTGTTCAAACATGACATTCTGACCCCTCCAACCCCCACATCAAATGAATTCATTGCTTTGGATCAAATTCCATATTATTACATCAACAGTCTATTATAAATCTTCTTCACATTGACATCTAGTTTTGGGTGTGGAGGCAAATTTCCTAGTAAAATTAACACCTGGAAAATGTGTTAGACACAAAATTTAAAATCCTTTAGATGCTTTTGTCTTGTTTTGTATCCAAACCCTAAATCTCAATATTATTAAAAGTGAATTTTCCTTAGATAATCTGGAAGAAATTGATGCATTCCTAGAGATGTATAAACTACCAAAACTGAACCAGGAAGAAATAGAAAACCTGAACAGACCTATAACCACTAAGGAAATTGAAGCAGTAATCAAATATCTCCCAACAAACAAAAGCCCAGGGCCAGATGGCTTCCCAGGGGAATTCTACCAAACATTTAAAGAAGAATTAATACTTATTCTTCTGAAACTGTTCCAAAAAATAGAAATGGAAGGAAAATTTCCAAACTCGTTTTATGAGGCCACCATTACCTTGATCCCCAAACCAGACAAAGACCCCATCAAAAAGGAGAATTACAGACCAATATCCTTGATGAACATGGATGCAAAAATTCTCACCAAAATACTAGCCAATAGGATCCAACAGTACTTTAAAAGGATTATTCACCACGACCAAGTGGGATTTATCCCTGGGCTGCAAGGTTGGTTCAACATCTGCAAATCAATCAGTGTGATACAATACCTTAATAAAAGAAAGAACAAGAACCATATGATCCTCTCAATAGATGCAGAAAAAGCATTTGACAAAATACAGCATCCTTTCTTGATCAAAACTCTTCAGAGTATAAGGATAGAGGGTACATACCTCAATATCATAAAAGCCATCTATGAAAAACCCACAGCGAATATCATTCTCAATGGGGAAAAACTGAGAGCTTTCCCCCTAAGGTCAGGAACAAGGCAGGGATGTCCACTATCACCACTGCTATTCAACATAGTACTAGAAGTCCTAGCCACAGCAATCAGACAACAAAAAGAAATAAAAGGCATCCAAATCGGCAAAGAAGAAGTCAAACTCTTTGCAGATGATATGACACTTTATGTGGAAAACCCAAAAGATTCCACCCCAAAACTGCTAGAACTCATACAGGACTTCAGTAAAGTTGCAGGATAGAAAATCAATGCACAGGAATCAGTGGCATTCCTATACACCAACAATAAGACAGAAGAAAGAGAAATTAAGGAGTCGATCCCATTTACAATTGCACCCAAAACCATAAGATACCTAGGAATAAATCTAACCAAATAGGCAAAGAATCTGTACTCAGAAAACTTTAAAATACTCATGAAAGAAATTGAGGAAGACACAAAGAAATAGAAAAATGTTCCACGCTCATGGATTGGAAGAACAAATATTGTGAAGATGTCAATGCTACCTAGAGCAATCTACACATTCAATACAATCCCTGTCAAAATACCATTAACTTTTTTCAAAGAAATGGAACAAATAATTCTAAAATTTGTATGGAACCAGAAAAGACCCTGAATAGCCAGAGGAATGTTGAAAAAGAAAAGCAAAGCTGGCGTCATCACAATTCTGGACTTCAAGCTCTATTTCAAAGCTGTCATCATCAAGACAGTATGGTACTGGCACAAAAACAGACACATAGATCAATGGAACAGAATAAAGAGCCCAGAAATGGACCCTCAACTCTATGGTCAACTAATCTTCAACAAAGCAGGAAAGAATGTCCAATGGAAAAAAGACAGCCTCTTCAACAAATGGTGTTGGGAAAATTGGACAGACACATGCAGAAGAATGAAACTGGACCATTTCCTTACACCACACACAAAAATAGACTCAAAATGTTTGAAAGACCTAAATGTGAGACGGGAGTCCATCAAAATCCTAAAGGAGAACACAGGCAGCAACCTCTTCGACCTCAGCCGCAGCAACTTCTTCCTAGAAACATTACCAAAGGGAAGGGAAGCAAGGGCAAAAATGAATTATTGGGACTTCATCAAGATAAAAAGCTTTTGCACAGCAAAAGAAACAGTCAACAAAACCAAAAGACAACCGACAGAATGGGAGAAGATATTTGCAAATGACATATCAGATAAAGGGCTAGTAACCAAAATCTATAAAGAACTTCTTAAGCTCAACACCCAAAGAACAAATGATCCAATCAAGAAATGGGCAGAAGACATGAACAGACATTTTTCCAAAGAAGACATCCAAATGGCCAACAGACACATGAAAAAGTGCTCAACATCGCTCGGCATCAGGGAAATCCAAATCAGAACCTCAATTAGATACCACCTCACACCAGTCAGAATGGCTAAAATTAACAAGTCAGGAAATGACAGATGTTGGCTAGGATGCGGAGAAAGGGGAACCCTCCTACACTGTTGGTGGGAATGCAAGCTGGTGCAGCCACTCTGGAAAACAGTTGAAAACAACTCAAAAAGTTGAAAATAGAGCTACCATACGATCCAGCAATTGCACTACTGGGTATTTACCCCAAAGATACAAATGTAGGGATCCGAAGGCATACGTGCACCCCGATGTTTATAGCAGCAATGTCCACAATAGCCAAGCTGTGGAAAGAGCCAAGATGTCCATTGACAGATGAATGGATAAACACACACACACACACACACACACACACACACACACACACACTGGAATATTATGCAGCCATCAAAAGGAATGAAATCTTGCCATTTGCAACGACGTGGATGGAACTGGAGGGTATTATGCTGAGTGAAATAAGTCAATCAGAGAAAGACAAGTATCATATGATCTCACTGATATGAGGAATTCTTTATCTCAGGAAACAAACTGAGGGTTGCTGGAGTGGTGGGGGGTGGGAGGGATGAGGTGGCTGGGTGATAGACAACAGGAAGGGTATGTGCTATGGTAAGTGCTGTGAATTATGTAAGACTGTTGAATCACAGACCTGTACCTCTGAAACAAATAATACATTATATGTTAAAAAAGAAGATAGCAGGAAGGGAAAAATGAAGGGGGGGAATCGGAGGGGGAGACGAACCATGAGAGACTATGGACTCTGAGAAACAAACTGAGGGTTCTAGAGGGGAGGGGTGTGGTGGGATGTGTTAGCCTGGTGATGGGTATTAAAGAGGGCACCTTCTGCATGGAGCACTGGATGTTATACGTAAACAATGAATCATGGAACACTACATCAAAAACTAATGATGTAATGTATGGTGATTAACATAATAATAATAAAAAAAGTAAATTTTCTTAACACCATGATAACAAATAAGATTTTCCTTCCAGTCAAACCATGACCATTTGAATATAGTCAGTAACTGTAATACAGGAGGAACTTCAGTGGTTTTCCCAAAAAATTATGTATCCCTCTTCCTCATGCCTCATTGTGCATTGACCAGGCTTTTCTTTGACCTTCAAAAATAAAACCCTTGAGATTCATTTTCCTGTTAGCTCCTGTAACAATTACATTAAACATTATGGAGTTCACTTGTTTGTTTTGGTTTTGGGTTTGTCTGTTTTTGGAATCTGAAATCTTTATGTCTCTTTAGGCTGCTAGAAACCACAGCAGAGTTTGGTCATGTTTCTTGGTGCTGGAGTTTGGGTGGAGTCATTATACAGTTCTCACAGGTCTAATGCCATTGGACAGACTTGTAAGCTTCGCACTAGGGTTGGAAACACATATTTGTTGCTTGATATCTGATTCCTTCAGTCTTTCATTGGACTATGGCTTTCATTACCTTTTGCTAAGCTTTTGGAGTTTCTTCATGAAACTGCTCTTTGTCTCCACTTCTTTTTTTTTTTTTTTTAAGATTTTTTTAATTTATTTATTTTGAGAGAGAGAATGAGAGAGAGAGAGCATGAGAGGGGGGAGGGTCCGAGGGAGAAGCAGACTCCCTGCCGAGCAGGGAGCCCGATGTGGGACTCGATCCCGGGACTCCAGGATCATGACCTGAGCCGAAGGCAGTCGCTTAACCAACTGAGCCACCCAGGCGTCCCTCTTTGTCTCCACTTCTTGTTCCTGTTCCTCGGGTCACAGGTTAAACCTTTCTCCAGACTGTGGAGGACTCAAGGTCTTACCCATGTATGACTTTGATCTTTGTCCATTCCCTGTCGTATGGAGAGTAACATAGGGAATGAAATAAAATCTGAAACCAAGAGCTGGAAGGGGGATTTCCTAGAAAGACAATAATACCTTTCAAAATTTACCTCTTAAGAAAATAAGGTCTGAGATAAGTCTTTCTTTTCCCCAAGGTTGATCTTGTTCAAATGACCTGGGACTTAACTCTCTCCTCCAAAAATTGTGGGATGAAGAATCAGGATGATATCCACAGAGAATCTCAATTTAAATGTTGTTTTCTAACACTTACTGGCTCTCACAGCAAGGAGAAAAATGTTATGTATGTTCTTTTAAAAGCTATGTTTTTGAAATTGCGTCTTTTGATACCTGTTCTTGGTTGCTGTTACTGACTAGGATGACCTATTTGCCAGTTCCAGCAAATGACAGCAGTTTCCTGGGCTGAGACTACTCTATAAGCTTATGGGGAGAAAAGAAAAAAAAAAAAAATTAAAAGCAATTAAGTTGAGGTAGGCTTGTAAAACAATGAATTAAAAATCCAAAGGGAGCAGGGAATGTAATAATTTCTCTGCCATGGCAGTTTCTCTTTGTTATAAATGTCCTTATTTTTAACATGAGTTTCCAGGGTGCTAAACCAATTAAACTGAGGCTATGCTTAAATATTCTCTCTTAAAGCCTATTTTAAAACATAAAGTGAAGCTTGACTTGAAATTAACCTTTCTGAAATAAATAGTTCTGACTTTTTGCTAAGGAATGGAAGAGTTAGCTACTGTCAAACATGCATTTTCTCACAAAATGTACAATTACTGTTCTTTAAAATCTGAACAGAAAAGATAAAAGCAACTTGGTTTCAAAAGCTTAAAAATTCAAGATTTAAGGTAGCTTTACATTGATTTTTTAGGGAGAATGTAATATTTTCATCAACTGCCCCTTAGATATATTTATTTCTTTGGTGTCAAATCTTTGTTGACTTTTTGTCATTAAATTTAAAATTCAACCACATGAACCCAGGGGTGAAGAATCTGAGCCATTTATGGCTCTTTAAAGCTTGTCCAATCTTGTAGGTGTATTTTGAAAATTTTGGACTTGCTTCTACTGCTTAAAAATGCCATTACGAATTATATACACTGTGAATGTAAACAATACATTCTTTGAAAGGCTTAAAACGACATTGCAAGGCAGAGACACATGAGGGCACTGTAACCAACCCCAGCAATCTGAGAGGTGTTTTTATAACAGCCTTTGTGAGGGTGTTGGGGAGAGATGGGCAGAAGGGAGGGTGGGCCTTTATCAATGACATTGATAAACCTGACTTTTAAACTTGGCCAAGACTTGTATTAGCTTTTTTTTTTTTTTTTTTGCAGTTAAATAGTGGCTTCTGTTTTGTTTTGTTTTTTTCTTTTTCTTTTCCTTTTTTTGGTTATTTGTTTATGTATTTATCATAGTTGACATATAATATATTAGTTTCAGGTACACAACATAGTGATTTGACAATTATGTACATTATAAAATGCTCACCATAAGTCTAGTTACCACCTGTCACAACACAAAGTTATTAAATATTATTGACTATATTCCCTGTGATATACTTTTCATCCCCATGACTTATTTATTTTATAACTAAAAGTTTGTACCTTTTCATCTCTTTCGCATATTTCGCCCACCCATCCATCACCTCCCCTCAGGCAACCACGAGCTTGTTCTCTGTATTTATGAGTGTTTCTCTTTTTGTTGTTTGTTTGTTCATTTGTTTTTTAGATTCTGCTTATAAGTGAAATCATATGGTATTTGTCTTTCTCTGGCTATCAGCTTCTTCTTTTTATACCAACTTAATGTTATTTAAAAAAATATTGCTTTGATGATATTTGCGCTCTTAAGTGTAGCCACATTCTTTGGAAAAGAAAAAGAAGAAATGATGATTATTTACATTACATTAGTAATGTAACAGATAACAGCAGTGATTGTGAAAGGTCAGCAACTCAGTATAAATCACAGATTGGATGTATAGGTCAACTTAGACAAAAATGACCTGGAATCAGAAGTGGGCACTATTAGACTATTACCAGGAAGGAATGGGGGAACCCACCAAGAAGCCTCTCCTCTCATCCAAAATTACAGATCTGTGAGTTGTCTGCATTGGTGCTGGAAAAACCTCCGAGAGCAGAAACAGAAAGGAGGGCGCTGGCCCACGTGGTCTCTGGCATGTGGTGCTTCTGTTCATGGGTTTGCTGGATGGTGTTTCCCTGTGGGGGTCTTTTGCCCCAGGATCCGTAGGGCCTTCATGTTCATACTCACCTGGATTGTAGTGTTTGAGCGTCTGGACTATAGACTGTAGATACGCTCACCTGGACTGTAGATTTTAGTGTCTGAGAGCCTCCAAGCGGCCCAGCTGCTACATTTGAATTGTGCCCTTTTCCAGGGTCTGCGCATCGATCGATCCATCCCTTCTGCTCACTCCTGCAGTGTGCCGAGAACCACAGGAAATGAAAGTTGGCTACTGCGACTGAGGGCCACGTCACCGACTTCATGGTAACTACAGCAATTATTTGCTAACAGTTCAAAAGTAGCTCAGGCTTTTGCTAATGGGACAGACATTTTCTGCCTTCAGGGTGAGTTGGTGAGGTGGGACATTACCAAAACAACAGTACCTCCCAGAATTCTACAGAGGTTTTAGGTAGATGTTTATTCTTGCCAAATGCATTTAAGCTTTACACAGTTTTATTGGACCTAATTTTTAAAAAATGAGGCTTGTTTTAGGTTCCAGTTCTCTTTTTCCATTTAAAGTTGGGCACAGTTTTTCACTAATCATTCATCTACATTTCCAGATATTATTTTTTACCTAGTCCGAGGACCAGAGTTTCTGGAAAAATTGGAAAAGCACCCAAAAGTGGCTTTGCAAAATTTATTCTAAAGGAACTCATTGAAAGAAATTTTTTTCTTGCAGTCTTTAAAATTATGCGTATGAGTGAATTAACTTTGAGGGCAGCCAAGTGCAAACCCAGATGCCAATTTTCCCTTCATATCCAAGTAGATTTTTATGCTTTGCCTACACAACATAAGGGTATTTTCTCTGTCATTAGTTTGTTAATGGGTCAGCTGCTGGTAATTTAATGAAGTGGTTCAAAGGGAATATATTCCAGATCATTTTAAGATTGGCCTGTATTAGAAGCGGTCCAAGTGCCCATTGATAGATGAATAGATAAAGGAGATGGGATATATATATATGTACGGAATAATATATATAATAATGGAATATTATTCCATTATTCCATAAAAAGAATGAAATCTTACCATTTGCAGCAACATGAATGGATCTAGACAGTATAATAAGCCAGTCAGAGAAAGACAAATACCATATGATTTTATTCATATATGTAATTTAAGAAACAAAACAAATGAACAAAGGAAAAAAGAGAGAGAGAGACAAACCTAAAACAGACTCTTGACTATAGAGAACAAACTGGTGGTTATTAGAGGGGAGGTGGGGTTGGGGGATGGGTGAAATAGGTGAAGGAGATTAAGAGTATACTTATCTTGGGGCACCTGGGTGGCTCAGTCAGTTGAGTAGCCGACTCTTGATTTCGGCTTGGGTGGTAACCTCAGGGTCCTGGGATGAGCCCAGCGTTGGGCTCTGCACTCAGCGGGGAGTCTGCTGGAGATTCTCTCTCCCTCTCCCTCTGCCCCCGCCCCCACTTGCTCTCTCTCTCTCTCAAATACATCTTTTAAAAAAAAGGGTATACTTACCTTGATGAGCAGTGAGTATTCTGTGGAAATGTTGAATCACTATTGTACACCTGAAACTAATATAGCACTGCATGTTAATTATAATGGAATTATAATTTAAAAAAAGAAAAGTGAGATTGGCCCATATTATATGGTGTTTAAAGGTGCCCAAAAGGAGCTGGTTTGCAGAACATTTGGATTTTGCTATACCCTTCTGTGTGACCTACATAATAGTAAAGCGGACTTCATTGTGCAGATATTTCAAGTCAGTACTGATTTAAAATCCCTACATTCTTAGGCCTTCCTTTTTTACCCATTGAATTAGAATCTCTAGAGACTGGACTAGAATTCACACGGCACTCCCCATGCCAGGTGGAGAATGGGCCGAGAATGGAGAATGCGTAGTACCACGGGGATCAGCCGCGGGCCACCAGCCCTTCCTACTGCCCCTCCCAGAGTGAAGGGAGTACTGCAGCCTGGCTTTGCGCACCTGAACACACAAGTTCAGAGATGTTAAGAAAGCCACACGGTAAGAGAAGAACTGAGATTCATCTGTAACCAATCAGTGCCAGGGCCAGGCTCTCCCCACTTCCTTGCAGGGAGAGAAGAGGTTGCAGAAGAAAACTAGAGGCAGAACATTATGAAGCAATGGCCTGGAGTCCCATGAGACTCCTGACCTCTTGGCAATGACCTGCTGCCCCAGCTGTTTCTGAATTTCCAGAGGGATATTTTCCAGTTGCTTCTAAACCAGTCTGCAAGCTCTAGTCACTCATAGTGTCCCCTCCATTTCCAATCCCTGCTTGCTAGTTTGTGTCATCTATGGATGCTTGGGGAGCAGTGTCCTCACCACGGCTGTGATGCTCAGGGGCTCAGGGGGCTGCTTCTGGGCAGAGGTGGGAGAGCAGACCCCCTCCAAACCCTCCGACCTCCAGACCTGGGCATCGCACCTCCAAAAGTCTCCCAGAACAGCTGTCAGTTCTTGGTCTCTGGACACGGTGGCTTGCACCTTGCTCAGGAAGTCTGTGCCAGCACTAAATCTTGCACCCAGAAGCTTCAAACACTGCCATCACACTAACGACATTTTATTTTTAAAAAGACTATCACTTAAAAATATATACATCATCCACATTTCTATTTTATATTCTAAAAATTTTAATTCCCAAAATGGCCAGAATGTAAATGGACTCAAAGGACCATAGTGGCCAGCAGAAAGCAAATGACAAGAACTGACCTACTGGAGATTTTTATCCTAGAATCAGGTACGAGTTGAAAGCTTTCCTCTGCAGTCTTCATCTCCTCCAGCACCTTTTCTCCTGCCTTTTCCACTGGCTGTGCTTTCTCTTTCACCTCTCTGCGTATCAAACACCTGACAAGGACACTGGCTAATGGCCCTGGTCATCCACCCATGCCCTGCTGCTAGCTCAGGATTGCTGGAAGCTGGAGCACTTGTTTTATATATGTTTTAATATAGATAGATAGATAGATATTGTAATTACACACACACACATAAACTATATTTAGTGATAATCTAGTTACCAGTGAAAACACTAAGTGATTCAAACCTGGCTTCCAATCTCAGCTACACGAGTTCCTTAGCATGGCAAAGTTCCCTAATTCAGTCTCCATTTCCAGATGTACAGATAGTGGTCATTCCCATCTCCCAGTGTTGTTGAGAAGGTGAAATGAGAAATTACTCATAGACAGCATGACGTCTTCAAAATGCTCAGTCAGCATCAGTTGCTTCTTCATGTCTGTGAATAAAGTAGACCTGTAATATCTCTGACTCTGACAGTGGCTTCCAAAGTAGGGGGATCAAGAGCGAGGGCTCTGCACCTGGATCAGGTGGTGGCTGATGTGGAGCCCAGAACTTTGCTGGGTGTGGCAAGGGGGTTTCTGGGTAGACCTTTCCAAATATCTGGGAAGGAGTGATGAATGCACTTGATTGAAAGGACAGATGTCTGAGGATTCTGAGCTCAGCTCTATGATCTGCCTAGATAGGAGAATACAGTATAAAATCAAGTGCTTCTGAGACATTTTCTGAAGAGGGTGAAATGTAAAGTTCTGGCAAATGCCTGGCAGTTTTGAAAAAGCAGAAATATTTTAAAATGAAGAATTAAAATGTTCCTTAATGCATATAATAAAAATATTAATTGATATCCTATGGAATCAATTTTAAATGTATATACATGTCATTTCTCCCTTTAAAGATACTAATGGTTGAGTGATACTGTGAAAATCTAAGAAGTGTTGGATAATGTATTAGCAATTAAAGTCACTCTCACAGTTTCTTGGACATCTTACATGATTCCCCTTAGTGGATTTTGAGGGGGCTGAGATATCCACCAGGGCAGCAAAGAATCTCTCAGGTTAATTACAGCTGTTGAAGGAGAACATATGATTCTTTGCATCCACGAAAACAGAATTTTCCAGAGACCAGTCTCCATGGGAAATTAAATACCACTGATGTGTTCTTTTTGTTCTGTGCAAGCTCTGGTTGAGTGGGTGTGTGTCTGACAGTGAGGATGCTGTCAGCTTCTGGCTGAGGCTGAAGGAGGGAAGGAAAGAGAACCAGTAGGGACAGAGAAAACAAAACTGAGCACCAGATGATGCTTGATATGGGATGAAAAGAATTTTTGCACCAATGAACTTTCCAAAACCATTTAAGGGATATCAATGTCCTGGAATACTCTTCAGCCAATAAAATGATAATTATGTTGATAATTTTGACACATGAAAAAAGGTACATAAAATAGTTTAAACTGCAAAATAGGTGAATTTAAAATGCCATAATATGTCTTTGGAAAGTGTGTCAAATGTATATGTCTTTTGAAAAAATTAGAAGCTAATTTGATGTGCAGGAAATGTGTAGAGTTCATTGTCAGTTTACTTTTGTGGCAATACATTTAAAAAATACCACTTTGGGTGAATATATAAAGTAGCCTCTATTTCATTTAATAATAATTTGACAATCAAGTGGCATTCAATATTTGCTCTATAGTATAAAGGGTGAAAAACCACATATACAAGCATGTGAGTAGAGAGATACCGGATATTACTCCAATAACATGGCAAGCCATTGTTGGTCCAGGGGTAAGTTTTGAAATAGATTTTAAAAAAAAGTTTTTGCTTAAAACTCTCAGTCAACTGTTTGAAACATGGAAACAAAGTGCAATGCAAAATGCATCTATTTGTTGAGATACATGAGGCTTTATGTATCTCAACATATGTTGTCATGTAGTACATGTATGTAGCACAACATGTATGTAGCACAACATGTATGTAGCACAACATGATTTTTTTTTGGTAATTAACTGATCAAAACAGAGTCTCACTGAAATTCTACTTAACATTTTCATTTCCTTGGATGAAAGTCTGCATTTTGAAAAATTGCCACCGCTTTCCTCTCACTAAACTTGATGGCATTATGACTTGTCCTTCAAATTTTATGTTGGGCTTAGTTTCTAGACTATTATTCAGCAGCTCAGCCCATAAAACTTTCTACCTTCAAAGGAAAAGAGCTTCCAGAAAGCAACATCTGCCATTTTCCTTGCAGAGGGAAAGAGACATATCTTCATGAAGACATCTAGTAACAGAATTTCAGACATTTAGAATAGGGATTATGGAGTTTTAGCCAAGATTCGAGATCATCTCCAACCTTCTAAAATCATACTACATATAAAGGAATCTTATAGTGCCACCTTGGGTAGATGTTAGATTTCTATAGTTTTCTATCACCATTTTATAACAAAATCCGTAATGGATGCACACACAGAATTAATGGAGTATGTATTGAAATAGTGCTGATCTGTTTTCCCTTTCTTCTTTTTTTCAGGCTTAGGTCTATCTTGGACAAAACCATCCCTTTCTTCCCCAGGGCCTAATTTCCAGTCCCCGTCAACTCTGCTCTCTCATTCTACCTATTCCTTCCCCAGCCTGGAGTTTTCACACCCATCCTCCTGGGCGCTGTTCCTTCCCTGCCATACCACTTCCCTAGTTTACCTGACCCTAACTTTCATCCTTTCCAGGTCCAAGATCTCAACTAACTAATATAATCAATCAGTGTTAAAATGTGCTCGTGGCTCAGGTATTTAAGTTGATTCAACATTCAAAAATCAATGAAATCTATCACATCAACAGACTGAAAAAGGAAAATCACATGATCTTATCAATAGATGCAGAAAAAGCATTTGATAAAATCCAATACTCATTCATGGTAAAAACTCTCAATAAACTATGGATAGAGGGGAACAGCTCATCTCAATGAAGAATATCTACAAAAATCTATAGCTAACATCATCCTCAATAGTGAGAAATTTGAAGCAGTTCTACTAAGCTCAGGCAAGGATGTCCCTTCTCACCACAGATGACATGATTGTCTACGTAGAAAATCTGAAAGAATTGACAAAAATACCTGGAATAATAAGCAATTTATAGCAAGGTTGAAGGATACATGATAATATTCAAAAGTTAATCACTTTCCTATGTGCCAGCAATGAATAAGTAGAATTTGAAAATGAAAACACAATACCACTTGCATTAGCACCCCAAAATTGAAATATTTAGATATAAATCTAACAAAATATTTGCAAGTTCTATATGAAGGAAATTACAAAACTCTGATGAATAAAATCAAAGAACTAAATACATGGAGAGATATTCCATGTTCATGGGTAAGAAGACCTAATATTGTCAAGATGCCAATTCTTCCCAACTTGGTCTGTAGATTTAATGCAATTCCAATAAAAATCCCAGAAAGTTATTTTATAGATATCAACAAATTAATTCTAAAGTTTATGTGGGAAGGCAAAAGGCCCAGAATAACCAACACAATATTGAAGAAGAACAAATTTGGAGGACTGATACTACACAGCTTCAAGACTTATTAGAAAGCTACAGTAATCAAGATAGTTTGTATTGGTAAAAGAATACACAAATAGGTCCATGGATTAGAACAGACAGCCCAGAAATAGACCCACACAAGTGTAGTCAACTGATCTTTGATGAAGAAGCAGAGACAATACAATGGAGCAAAGATAATCTTTTCAATAATGGTGCTCGGACAAGTGGACATCCACATGCAAAAAGAAATCTGGACACAGACCTTATATCCTTCACAAAAATTAACTCAAAGTGAATCAAAGACTTAAATGTAAAATGCAAAACTATGAAACTGCTAGAAGATAGCATAGGAGAATACCTATGGTATGGCATACGCTATGGGTATGGCAATGACATTTTTTTTTTTTGAGGTTGGGTTAGCCAGTTTAGAGTGTCTATCACTTACTGATTATTTCTTATATGCCAGACAGATTATCCTAGAATCCTACAATGTAGGAAAGTGAGACTTAGAGTTAGTGAACTGCCCAAAGCCTCAGGGCTGTGAAGAGATAGAAACAGGATCAAAGCCTAAGACTGGTCTCAGAGCCCATATCTTTCCAGCATTCCCTGGGGCCTCTAAATTACTTGTTTATCATGAAAGGATATAACTCAGGAACAGCCAGATGGAAGAGATGCATATGTTAAGGTGTGTGGAAAGTGGGGAGAAGCTTCCATGTCCTGTCCAGTTGCACCACCTCCCAGAATCTCCATGTGCTCACCAATTCAAAAGCTTGGCAATGGCTTTTTAGTACAACACCAAACGCACAATTCATGAAAGAAATAAATAATTGATAAACTAGACTTCATTAAAATAAAAAATGTCTGCTATTTGAAAGACAGTGTCAAGAAAATGAGAAAACCACAAAGAAAATATTTGCAAAAGCCACACCTGACAAAGGACTGTTACCCAAAATATACAAATAACTCTTAAAACTCAACAAGAAAGCAGCCTGATTAAAAAGTGGGTCAAAGACCCTAATAGATCTCTCATCAAAAAAGGTGTACCGATGATAAATAAGCACATGAAAAGATGCTCCACATCATATGTCATCAGGGAAATGCAAATTAATACAACAATGAGATAGCACTATACCCCTACTGGAATGGCCAAAATCCTGAACACCGACAACACCAAATGCTGACGAGGATGTGGAGCAACAAGAACTCTCCTTCACTGCTGGTGAGAATACAAAATGGTACAGACACTGTGGAAGACAGTTTGGTGGTTTCTTACAAAACAAAACACATTCTTACCATACGATCCAGCAATTGAGCTCCTTGACATTTACCCAAAGAAATTGAAAACTTATGTCCACACAGAAACCTGCACATGGATGTTTATAGCAGCTTTATTCATAATTGCCAAAAGTCAGAAGCAACCAAGACATTCTTCAGTAGGTAAATGGATAAATAAACCTACAACTGCTCTAAAAAATATTGTCTTAATAAAAACAAAAATGTGCCAATGGAGGAAGACTATGGGCTCTCCCAGGTAGTCAGTGTTTTGTATCTGGTGATTTCCAGAGACAAGACACCAGGCAGGAGTTTACTCTCTGCATTACAGAATGTGGATTGGTGATGTCTCTAGGTGCATTATTTTTTAGCAAGTTGGTTAAAGAGGTGGTGGTCAGATTTTTAAAACACCAAAACATATTTCTAAAGCCGTCCTACCTGGAAATTTCTTCTTTCCTCTTCTCTCTCTTTCTTCCCATTGTTCTACTTTCTAACTTCCTCTTTCTTGTGGTTTTTGGTTCCTTTTTCCTCTGGTTATTAACATCAGCACATCACAAACAGATTAATCTGTTAAGCACAAGTAAGGGCCTCACTTGCCCCATTTGTAAAATCAGACTTATTTTTGTTCTAGGAGTGTAGCTGAGGTGGTGTTAGCTTCCTCTCTTTGAAATGTTTCATAAACTAAAAATATATGTATATTTTATATAAAAAAATAAAATGAACTCCCATGTACCCACATTTGCCCATTACTTGCCTCTCCCTAGTCCTACCCTCCACTCAAAGATAATCGTTATCCTGAAATTGTGCTTATGATTTTCTTGTTTTAACTTTATTTCTTTACCACATAGAGTTGCAGTGCTAAAAGATGTGGCTTAGTTGCGCATGTTTTGGGCTTCATATAATGTACTTTTTATTTCTGCAACTTGCTCTTCTTCTCAACTTCTTCCCAATATCATGTTTATAAGACTCAGCTCTTGATCTGAGCAGTCATAGTTCATTTACATTGTTCCATGGGAGTCTAAAGGATGAACATACGGCCATTTTGTATCCATCCTTTTGTTGAAGGACATTTGAGTTGTTTCTAATTCTTAGATAATATGAGTATCAGTGTTTTTGATGAACATATCAATGTATTTCTGTTGGGTATACATACAGGGAATGGAATCAGAGAGGATGCCCATCTTTATCTTTATTAGATAATGGCAAACTGTTTTCCAAAAGAGCTATATCAATTTCTATTCCTACCAATAGTATATGAGAGTTCTTATTGCATCGTATCCTTACCATCATTTGATATTTTCTGACTTTTAAATGTTTGCCAATATGGTGGATGAAAACTGATATCTTCTTATGATCTTAATTTGTATCTCCCTGATTACTAATAAGGTTAAGCATGTTTTTCATACATTTATTGGGCACTCATATTTCCTGTTTGTGAAATGCCTATTCATGCTTTCTGCTCATTTTTCTACTGGGTTGTTCTTATCTTTTTATATTGATTTCTTAACATTTTTATATGTTCTGGATGCCAATAACTTGTTCATTATGTGTGTTACAAATATCTTCTTCCAGATTATGACTTATCTTTTCATTTTTTTTTTAAGATTTTTATTTATTTATTGAGAGAGAGAGAGAATGATAGAGAGAGAGCATGAGAGGGAGGAGGGTCAGAGGGAGAAGCAGACTTCCTGCTGAGCAGGGAGCCCGATGCGGGACTCAATCCTGGGACTCCGGGATCATGACCTGAGCCGAAGGCAGTCGCTTAACCAACTGAGCCACCCAGGTGCCCCAATCTTTTCATTTTTTTATTGAGGTATGCTTGACATTCAATGTCATATTAGTTTCAGGTGTTTAATATAGTGATTTGACATTTATATACATTGAAAAATGGTCACCATGAGTATAGTTACAATCTATAAATCAATACAGTATTATTGACTATATTCCCCATGCTGTACATTAAATACCCACAACTTAGTTACTTTTTTTGCAAGTTATTGGGGCCTTGTTTATTTTTTTTAATTTAAATTCAATTAGCTGACATATTGTACATACTTAGTTTCAGATGTAGTGTTCAATAATTTATCAGTTGCATGTAACACCAGTGCTTAGTTATTTTATAACTGGAAATTTGTATTTTTTAATCCTTTTTACCCTACAACCCCCCTCTGCTCTGACAACCACCAATCTGTTCTCTGTATCTATGTCTGTGTTTTGTTTTGTTTTGTTTTTTTGTTTTGTTTTTTAGATTTCATATATAAATGAGATTGTGCAGTATTTGTCTTTTTCTGATATATATATATGTGTATATGCATATGTATATATATGTATATCTTATTTATCCACTCATCCATCCATGGATACTTGGGTTGTTTCCATATCTTAGCTGTTGTAAATAATGTTGCAATGAACATAGGGATGAATATATCTTTTGGAATTAGTGTTTTCCTTTTCTTCAGATAAATACCCACTAGAGGAATTGCCAGATCACATGGTAGCTCTATTTTTAATTTTTTGAGGAACCTCCATACTGTTTTCCATAATCGCTGCACCAATTTACATTCCTACCAACAGTGTAAGAGAGTTCCCCTTTTTCCACATCCCCACCCAACATTTGTTATTTCTTGTGTTTTTGATTTTAGCCATTCTGACAGGTATAAGGTGATATCTCATTGTGATTTTGATTTGCATTTCCCTGATGATTAGTGATACTGAGCATCTTTTCATGTGCCTATTGGATTATTTTCTTAATGGTGGCCTTTTGAAAATCAGGGGTTCTTAATTTTAATGTAATAAAATTCATCAAACTTCCTCTGTTAGAACTTTGTGTATCTTGTTTAAAAAACTGAGGTTATAAAATAGTTCTTCCATAATCTTTTTCCTAAAAATTTAAAAATTTTACTTTTCACATTTGAATCTTCAATGCAAACTGAAATTGAAATTTGGGGTATAATACAGATTATGGAGTCCAATTTCATTTTTTTTTTTTTTTTTCTGTTTGGGTATCTAGTTCTCCAGTACCACTAATTGACTAACTCACCTTTTTTGAGTGGTCTGTAATACCAGTTCTGTGCTTGAGCAAGTTTCCACATATGTGCGGGTCAGCTTCTGGACTCTACATTCTATTTACCCCTACACCAGTACCATAGTGGCTTAATTACTATAGCTTTATATTAAGTTTTAATATTTGGGTAGAGCAGGTTTCTTCATTTTGTTATCCTTCAAGAGTGTCTTGGTATTTCTTGACCTTTGCTGTTCCATACCTGATTTTAGAATCAGCTTGCCAAGTTCTATTGACAAGCTCTGTTGGGATTTTAATTGGAATTACATTGATTTTTAGATCAATTTGGAGAAAATTTATACCATTATGATACTGATTCTCTCTTCCTATGATTATCATATTTCTTTTCTTTTTACTTAAGTCTCATTTAATATTTTCATTTAATATCTATTCATAGGGGTTTTTAATATAATATTTAGATGATGAATATATTTAGAATTACATTTTCTGTTTGGGGATTCTAGAAATGTGTTGACTGGGGCGGTCTGGATTTGTAATCATTTGTGTGTTCTTTTAGATTTTCTATGTAGACAAAAAAATCCCCTGAAAATATTGGCAATTTTACTTCTTATTCTCCTTTCCTTCTCCCATTATACCTCCGATGCAATATTGAACTGGAAGTAGTAATAACAGTGGGCATCCCACTCTTATTCGTGACTTTAAAGAGAGGGACTTTAGAGAGGAGAGGAAACATTTCACATTTAATGTTTACCCTATGTAATTGGTAGCTGCCTTTTACCAGAGTGAAAGTTCCTTCCCATTCCTGGTTTGGTAAGCATTGTTTAAAATCATGAATTCTTCTTGCTGTATGTCAAACATTTTTTCTACATTGATCGAAACATTCTTGTGCTCTTTCTCCTTCATTTTGTTAATAGGGCAATGATAAAAAAGATTTTCTAATGTTAAACTAATTCTGCTTTCCTGAAATAAACCTAATGTCATCATGGTTTATTATCTTTTTTATGCATTGCTCAGTTCAGGCTACCAATATTTTATCTGCAATTTGTTCATCCATGTTCATGAGAAGAATGGCCCTGTAAATGTTTACCCTTAGAATGCCCAGATCTGCCCTTTGGTGTTACGGCAATACTTGCTTTGTAAAATGAGTTAAGTAGTGTTCTTGGGTTTTCTATTCTCTAGAAGAGTTTGTTTCAGACTGGAAATTTCTTCTTTGAATGCTTGTCCCATTTGTTTCTGTGCTTTTTAATTTGATTCCTTTCATCCCACCTCCCCAGTATTCCTTTCCCACACTTCTTCCTCCTCTCTCTTTATTTGTTCCCTCATGCTATATTCACTTTCTTTTTCCTTAAAGAGCTTCTTGGACTTAAAAGCATCAAGGAAATTGTACTGAAGCCCACGTATCAAGATATTTTAACTGATGTTTTTAACATTTCCAAATATAACATTTCTCTGTGTTCAGTGTGACCAATTAGTACTGCCTAGATGTGAAAAAAAATCTTGCAGTCATTTAAAATAATACTGATTGTTAAATGAGAATTTCAGTCCTCTGTTCGTAACTACTTATTTTGAAATATTTTTGAAACCAATTCAGTCACATTCATAACACGGTAATTCTAGACCTCTCTGCCTTGTGACACTCAACAATGAAGGGAAACAATTCAGTTATGTAAAGAACACCTCAAAATTTCATGAGGGCAAGAGCCTTTTCACAAATAAGCTATGATGATTTTCCAGGTTTTTCAATGAACCTTTAGTTCTATGCTTTATATTTCATAGACATATATCCTCTCTTCTTTCAGATAACACAAATGCAATTTTCTTGATGGATCATTATTTCTGAATGGTAATGATTGCTTTAATTCTCTGTAAGAAAAATATGGGACCTTTTTTTCCTTTATTTTAGTTGAAATGTAAATATTTTAAAACGCTTCATGTCAATTTGATTTCTTTTTTTTTTTTAGTAACTTTGTGGCTAAATACCAAATGCTCTTACAAAAATGCAAATCTCTTATTCAAAATATAATTAAATTATAACATACACAGTTTATAAGCAATTATAGTCATATAATGTGTATAATTTGGAATTTTTTTGTAAAAAGGCTTGTAAAAAAGAAAGAAATATTTCTTTCTGGAAATCTCATCTAGAGATTTTCAACTTAATTACATCTGCAAAAGCTTGGAACAGCACAGCTACCACATTAGGACAAGAAATATTTCTTTCTGGAAATAAGTTATACTATAGCAAAAATACCATTTCTAGGTAAGAATGAATGTAAAGTAGGTCTCCCTGAAAGAATACCAAGTAAGCCTTCCTCTTTAGGAATTCTACAGGGGTCCTGCTAGGTAATTAGGTCATTTTATGCTGAGAACAGACACCAGCCTCAGAATCTATGTGACCGTAATTCTTTGGTCACATATAACGATTGTTAAGATTGTCAGTGTCTATTTTGTATCACTTCTTGTGAGCAGTCCCTCCCCAAAAACCTTAACTGAATTGGAATACTCCAATACTGGATTTTTGAGTTTTCATAGATTTTAACCAGAAACCCCATTTTTCTCAATCCTAGTTTTGGTAGACACTATGATGAGTTACCCAAATACTCATTCAGGAAGAAGGATTTCGTGTTGGTTTTCTAGGAATGATGGGGAAAAATGCCATAAACTGGGTAGCTTAAAACAACAGAAACGTATTTTCTCCCAGTTCTGGGGACCAGAAGTCTGAAATCCAAGTGAAGCAGGACCTCACTCCTTCCAAAGACTCGAGAATAGAATCCTTGTTTCTTTAAACGTCTTGTGGCTCCAGGTGTTCCTTGGCTTTTGGTTGCAGAACTCCAATCTCTGCCTCTGTCTCCACCTGGCCTTCTTTCCTGTGTACACTCTGTGTCTTCTCTCCTGTCTCTTCTAAGAACACTTGTCATGGATTTAGGGGCCATTTGGGTATTCCAGGATGATCTCATCTAGAGACCTTCAACTTAAGATCTTACATCTGCAAAGGCTCTTTTTTCAAATGAGGTCACATTCACAGGTTGTGGTAGTTAGGATGTGGACATATCTTTCTGGTGATCAATATTCAATCTTCTGCAGACTTATTTCTCCAACTACTGGTGGGGCTACCAGAAGGCAGTCTCTCCTGTCAGCCTTCTTTGGGGATGGCCTCTTTGGGGTATTGCTTTGTCTAAAGCTTCTTTCTATAGACAGCCCATAGGAAAGTGGATATAAGGTGGATCAAAGTGATCAGAGGGAATGTAGAGGCCAGGCCTCCTTGGCCCAACTTGGAGTAACACTGCAAAAACCCTCCAGTTCTAGAGCCCTGCCGTGGTGAGGTGAGGTCTTCATTTCAGACTATACCAGAGCTCAACTTCTCTGATCATCCTCCTCTTCCTCATCCTCTTCCTCCTCCTTCTCTTCCACCTTCTCCTCCTCCTCTTCCTCTTTCTCTACCCACATTCCCTTCCCCCTCCTACTTCTCTCTTTCTCCTGAGTCTGCTTAACAGGGAACCCAGCCTGAAACACTTTGATGAAAATCATTCATTCATTTATCCACTCACTCAATTTATTTAATTACATCAACAAATATTTATTGATTACCTACTGCATGCCTGGTGCTTTCTTTCATAAGTATGTCACAGTGAACATATTTGAATCTTTTTTTGGTATATCAGGATCTCTGGGTGCCTAAAGCTGACCATCTTGGGACTCATTTGTTAGTTGCAGATACTAAGGGCTTAGGAGAAGACCACACAATTTGACCTGGAAGGTCTCTTCTGTTTTGAATTAATCCCAACCTGACATAAGCTTCTTTTGCTGTGATTTTCACTTTTCCCCTAACAAAAGCACCCACAAAAATCCATCAATTGAGTGTCCTGATCTCACAGAGCCTGTGTTGATTCTAGACTTTCCATACTGTTTTAGATCCATCTCTTAAACTTTTTAAATCTCAGTATAGAGACATGGAAAGAGGAAATAATGACAGATTCACAGTGTTAGAAGCATCATAGAATTACAGAATGTTAAGGCACTATCAGAACCAAAAAATTATATGCAGCCCAACCCCCTTTCACTGCCGATGGCCACAGTTGCCACAGTTGCCTGAGTCATGTAGTGTATGTGACTTTGATTGTTTTATGTAGGGGTTGTGGTCTCCCCATCCAGTTTGTTAAGTTTTTTTTTTTTTTTTTTAAAGATTTTATTTATTTATTTGACAGGGAGAGACAGCCAGAGAGAGAACACAAGCAGGGTAAGTGGGAGAGAGAGAAGCAGGCTTCCCGCCGAGCAGGGAGCCCGATGTGGGGCTCGATCCCAGGACCCTGGGATCATGACCTGAGCCGAAGGCAGACGCTTAACGACTGAGCCACCCAGGCGCCCAGTTTGTTAAGTTTTTTTGGACAGAATCTGAACCTCATACTTTCCTACTCTGCTCAGTGTCTAGAAAAATAAGAGGTGGGTTTTTTTTTTAAAGATTTATTTTATTTATTTGAGAGAATGAGCATGAGAGAGAGCACAAGTGGAGGGGAGGTGCAGAGGGAGAGGGAGAAGCAGACTCCCTGCCGATCGGGGAGCCGTGGAGCTCGATCCCAGGACCGTGGGACCATGACCTGAGATGAAGGCAGACGCTTAACTGACTGAGCCACCGAGGCACCCCAAGAAGTGGGTTTTGAATAAATAATTGACTGATTGAGCCCTCTTCATCCAGCAAAACTATTTCAATCTAATAGGTAGGGTTTTAATCTTATGTATATGCAGAGACTTCTAGAGGAAATCCAAAAACCTCCCTTCTCACTCAGATCCTAGGCTTAGCAATGATCCCTATGAGGGAGTTCCTCCTAAAAACATAACCCAGCCTTGCAGAATAGTCCAGAAATGTCATATGTACGCATATAATTTGTACTAGCCCTGTTCCATCAAAAGAAGTTTACAGAGAATGAAACAGGTTAGAAATAAAATAGCACTGTTTTTAAATTTAAGTGTTTAAATAGCTAATCATTACTGGTTTTACTCCATCTCATTCTAAAAAGGATTTGTGTCATTTATAATAAAACACATATTTCAATATATTAAAAAACCGAGAAGGTGAGAAAACTGAGGTAGAAAATAAGATAAAGCTTGGGGTAATGCTAATATCCAAAGTTCATGACATTGCTAGTGGTAGGCCTAAAATTTTGTTGTGAGCATTCCAATTAATTAATAACAGTTGCAGTAGAGTGGTCTAAGCTCCCAACTCATCAGAATCTGTCCGCGCCCGCCCCCCCCCCCCCTTGTTGAATCTAAGTCAATCACAGTAATCCTATTCCTCTTCTCAGGAAGTAGTTTAAGACTGTGTATGTGACCTATTTTTGGTAAATTAGACATGAGAGAAATTCTTCTAGGAGAGGAGGAGCTTTCCAGGAAAGGTCTCCTCATTCTTATTCTTAAAAGAGAGACAAAAAATATGCAGTCCCTTTCTTCCTCTGGATGTTGTCTGTCTGGATATGATGCCTGGGCTGATGAGCCATCTGGGGATCAGCCTGAGAATGAAGCCAAAACATAGGAGGTAAGGGTGGGCAGAGCCAAGGGGATCCCTGTGAAGAGGAGCTGGGGCCCAGGGGAGTTCCATTCTCTCTGACCTCTGGTTATGTTAGTTATGGCATTTTTTGGTTATTGTTTAAGGCAACTCGAGTTGGGGTTTTTCTGTTTCTTACAGCCAAAAGCATCCTAAATGGTTTAAAAGCAGCAGTTAAGGATAAAGTTCTGAAATTAGACAAACCTGGATCCATCATTTAACTTGTTCTATGTAAACACGAAAAAGAATTAAAATCTTTAAATATCAGTTCTTTCACCTGTATTTTGGGGGATGTAATACCTACCATACGGAGTCATTGTACAAACTTAGTGGAGAAACAAAGCATGTGAAATATTTAGCACAGAACCTAATGCATTGTAAGTGCTTAATAAAGAGTAGATTTTAACACTGAGGAGCAACATGGGTAATCAATACCTAAGTGACTAGCGCTTTGAAATGGCAATTGAACTTTCTCAGGCTGTCATTCAGGCTCTCAACCTGCCTTTAGTGAGGATGGAAGACAATTGACCACTTCTCACTTGTGAAGCAATCCATTACATGCTGCACAGTCATTATTAGGGGTCTCATTTGTTAATCTCAGCTAAATATCTAAAACCGAAATCATGAACTAAGCAACCTATATCCAATTAAGTTGTGCTCTTACTGAAAGGACACAGTAGTATGACAAGGACAGGACTCAAATGTCACTGCCAAGTGCCCACCAAACAGTTACCAGGATGGTCTTTACTGTGTCAGCTCTTTTGGGCTTCAGTCTGCTTATCTCTGTAGATAAGCTCTTTTGAGTCTGGGGGGTGCTGTCAATGTTAGGGACCTTTGTTATAAAGGTTCCTTCCTCCTTCAGGCCTCACCGAAACAAATCCTTTGGAGCCAGCCACCAAGAGACAACACAGGATTTTTTCATTTGTTTTCAAGGGGCTGTACGTGGTCAGTCACTAGGCCATCTCCAGACTGTCCAGTGATCTCCTAGCATTAAGTCTTGTCCATTCAGCTGGAGAAGGATTTCAATCTAATGTTGTTTGGTCCAACTATCAGAACGCCCAGCATTGCATTAGTAGCAAGGGTTGGGGAGGGTGGATACGGGAAGTGGTGGGAGCTGAGGGAGAAATGTAGCAGACTACCCTGAACAAATCTCTCTTGTCTATAGACCTGCTTTTCACCTTTCTCCAAGAAGCAGTAAAATATAACTAATTTAGGGGCGCCTGGGTGGCTCAGTCATTAAGCATCTGCCTTCGGCTCAGGTCATGGTCCCAGGGTCCTGGGATTGAGCCCCGCATCGGGCTCCCTCTCCCACTCCCCCTGCTTGTGTTCCCTCTCTCGCTGTCTCTCTCTCTCTATCAAATAAATAAATAAAATCTTTTAAAAAAATAGCTAATTTAATGATGTTTCTTGGGGACAAGGATTGTACCTTCATTGGTACCATTTATTGCGTGAAAGTGTTAAGCATAGTTTGTTGTTGTTCTTATAAATTTTTAAATAAAGTTTAAATGTCAATATCTTCAAAATAAAGACATCAGCACTTTTTTTTTTAAAGATTTTATTTATTTATTTGACAGAGAGACACAGCAAGAGAGAGAACACAAGCAGGGGGAGTGGGAGAGGGAGAAGCAGGCCTCCCGCCGAGCAGGGAGCCCGATGCGGGGCTCGATCCCAGGACCCCGGGATCATGACCTGAGCCAAAGGTAGACGCTTAATGACTGAGCCACCCAGGCACCCCCAAGCACATTTTTGAAAATAAAAGATATAACAAGGTAATTTACTTTTTTAAAAAGGAACATGCTACATTGGGGAGGAGAATCAGGAGCACCAACCACAATGAACTCAATAGCAGAGGCTCTTCTCCAGTGTCCTGGGAGTTCTTTTATATTCTCAAGAAAAGGGAGGGGGTCAGAGAATTACTGATTGGATTCCCTTGGTTTTAAGAGAATAATGACAAAGCCAGGTTTAATTGTAGCTGGAACAATATATAATGCTTTTGGCACTTTGGGGCAATTCATTCCTATTGTTTTAATTTTTTAAATATGCAAATCAAAAAAAGAGAAACAAAATGAAAATTAAAAGCACACATAGCCCACCACTTAGAAATCACACTTTATTTTGATGGCTACTTTTCCTGAAAACATACACATAGGCATCCATACGTATATTCATGTATGTGGAACCATACGTATATACTCTTGTACAAACTGAATTTTTTAAGGCAGCATAACATTACAGATATATTTCCATGTCAATAAATACATTTCTGTATTATATTTCTACAATGTAATTTTAACAGCTACATAGTATTCCATTATATAAGATCTATATGTTTTATATTACAATGCGCATAACTAAACCATTAGTGTGAGATTGTTAGACTTTTCCAATGTTTTTGTTGTTATAATTAACAGCACTATGATAATTGTAACTAAATTCCTTTATACCTCCTTATTAAATTCCTAATTTCCTTAGCATAGTTTCTGAAAAGTGGAATTGCTGGTTCAAAGTGTTTGTACAATGTTAAGTTTTTAAACCTAGATTGCATAATTCAGTAGGCACTTTAAACATTTTTATGAAGTATATTTTCTACTTAGAGATAATTCTGTTGGCCTATTAAATCATCATACCAAAATTTTCACTTTCTTTCTCTATATTTAACAGATTCATAACCGATTGTAATAGGTCTTATTTTTACTCAAAGTTAAAATTTTTTTATTTACTAACGGATCATTTTCTTGAATTTCTTCTGAACTCAGAATCCCAATAACTGGGTTTGTAGCCCAGTGTTTTGGTCTGTTAATATAGGCAAATCTCTCTAGTAATTCTATTCATTTTTTGATTAAATTGATCATATTGCATAGAACAGTAAGCTGTCACTATTTAAATTAAGTGAATTTAAAGTAGAATATACCAGGCCTTTTGGATTTGCAAAATACTTGTAAAAGCCATGCCCACATAGCAGTTAAATGCTCAATCTTTTGATATTAGCACAGCATGAAAAGCAACAGTTTTTATATTTTGGTGACAAACATTTACTTTAAAAATATGTATATATATATATACATATATAATATATGCAATATATATGTATATGCATATGCATATACACACATATATAACATTTATTCTAGAAATATGCTTTATTGCTTACAGATATGGAATAAATTAACTACCAAGCCAAATATTGGCAAATATGTTTTGTTATTGCTCGTAATCTGTATGGAAGACCACTAGCTAGATGCTCCCTTTCCTGCTATTTCAACCTTAGCAAATAAGAATACAATTTAGCACTTTGCTTGGTGATTAACTCAGTTCAAAGGCTCAGGAGACGCTAATGGTTAGACAATAAACAGAGTATTTTAACTTTAAATTTTAGCCTAAGTTCACAGCATGGGTTACTTCATTCAAATAAAACTGAGAAAAATGTGGAAAAATATGACCCTTTTAGGGACAACTGTTATGACATACATGGGTTTCCTAAAGTAAGTGTAATTCGAGTATAGAAGATGCATTAAGAGACAATATACTAATTCTTTATATTTGGGAAGCATTGTGGACATGGGAAGTGGTAAGTCATTTTGATAGGAAAATCTGATTTTTAGAAATACAACAAATTGAGCAGCGGTTATGACTTTAATCATCTGAATGAAACAATGAGCTAATTATATATAATGACTCGCTGCTGTACTTTCAACACCTTCGGGGATCAATTTCATCCCAAAGTGAACAGAGCCAGCACCACATGGTCTGCTATCAAGCACTGACCTCTCTGATTCAAATGCAAAATGCTATTGCAGATGAAATTCACTGGGACAAAATGTTCAATAGAAAGATTACATTTCCAGTGGGGCAGAAAGATATTTGCCAGCATCTCATTAAGGCTTTGATACCAAGTCTTGGATTTCAATCAGCATTGAGATAGAATGGCAATAATCCAGTAGCAAGAATGTGTCTAGGGCTTTGTTTCCTGTAGCATTATGCATTTTCCCCATCTACAATAAAATCTTGAAAAAATTTCCAAGGGAATAGATATGGAAAGAAATAACCTTGTAGTCATTTTAATGTCAGCCACACAACGCATTCAGTGAAGCCTCTGCGGCCCGATAACTTTGCCTCTCACTAGGGGAGGAGAAGGTGATATCATTTACATTTAGCCCAACACGTGAAAAAGCCTGAAATTCTCTGCACCGTAAATGTACCATCAATTCTTCCATCTTTGCAGCCCCACCTCCCATCATTAATATAGTCCAGCCATCTTATCGCTGGCATTTTATCCTCTTCCCCTAGAAGTAATTTACTGACTTAATGGAAATGGGAAAGATTTGCTTTAACAGAGTTTATGAATTTAAGCAAAAGGTCCCACTGAACATTTCCCTTGGGAGAGAGGTTATTCTTTGGCCAGGAGGCATTTGTAATAGTCCAGTAATCAAAAAAGATTTGCCTCGGACTTGCTAATTTGCTCAGTCTCTTAAGTAACAAAAGGGTCTAAACTCTGCCTCTCAATTTAAAGTGAGCCCATAAAAGCTTCCAGCTTAGCAAGAAATCTAAGAATCCACAATCCGAGCTTTTAACCCCATTTCAATTTGTGCAAGTGTAATATCATTAGGGACTGATTTCTACTACAGGGTAGCTGTGGCTTTTCATGGAATTTAGTTCTTTCCCCAAGAAGCGGTGGGGTGGGCGAACACTCTGAAGAAGACAAACTACTGCAGAAATAAAGCTTGTTTCCCCTAAAGGATCAGAAGCTGGGAACACTGCAAATTTCCTGGGAAAGCCTCTTTCCCATGAAACTTGGGGTCACATGCAGCCAGGTAAGAACTCTGGGTTGGAGGTGGAAATTTTAACTGTATTCTTTTTAATTTGCGGGGCTGCCTCTGAAAAAGATACAATCAGGCAGAATTATGACACCGCATCCGCAGATGTATCCCCAGCATCGAGAACAGTGCCAGGCACTGGGATGCTCGGTAAGTACTAGCTGAATGAATGAACTGTAATAGAGCGGATCCACTGTCATTGTTTGGTCCTGGATGCTGTCGCTTTGCCTCAGGCTGCCTCCACATCCTGCCATTCTTTGGCTGGCTTCCTTGGACTGGTTGCTCCAGCTCCTCATGCTTCCAGACGCCTCTTCCTGGAACCAACTAGTCAAACCCCACAACTTAGTGGGGAAATGTGTAATGAAGATTAGGGACTCTTCATTAACCCAGAAAACAAGTAGAAGAAAACGAACCTGTAAATCTAATATCTTGCCCAGCAACCTTGGTATGTAAGAAAAAATTCACGCAATCAAGAACCTGGGATAACTGTGATTTGCTAGATTCCTGAGACGGTTCTAAGTTCCACAATCTTGTTTCCCTGCCGCTTAAATCGTTGGCCAACCAATGCTTATCATAATTAGACTGGAAGGTGGGGAGAGGAAAAAAATAAGATGGCAGAAAGGAGGGAAGAGGTTTTGTTAAAGCTGAATCGAACTGAATTATCTCCTCTGAATACGTCATTCTGAGAATTACTAAAAACCCCACCAAGTAAGCATGGGCAGTCCCCCACACATAAGGTAGAAGGGTTAATAATACAAGCACAGGTGCCTCAGCATCTTCTGATACGCAAGATAATATCAGCAGTGATGAGACTAGTTATGGTTGGTTCATAAATGCAGATGAAGAACCGACTAGAAAGAAAACATGGCACACTTAGGCAACTGAGAATAGTTCTGTTCGATAGAAACATAAGCAAGACTTTTTCCTTATTGATCCCATCTTCATCTCTGTTAAATTCTTCCTGAAATATCCTGCATACTGGTCCAGTTCCTCCTGATCACTCTGTACGGACACCACCAGGACCTTCTCCTGGCCTATCTCGTTGCTTTCTTAATTGGCTAAATCATGCTGAAGTGTTTCAACTTGTAGAATCAACGAATAAAATAAATATCACTTTGGTTAGAATGAACATTCCTGCGGACTACTACTTGCCATAAGCAAGAGAGAGAGAGAGAGTAACGTGTATAGGGATTTTAGCCTTTGTAAATTATGCCTGCATTTGTATTTTTTTTTATTTTACAAAATGTGGACAAATTTTTGTTTTAATTTTGTAGTTACTGTACACATGTAATTTAAGCAGTCAAATAAATAGTATAAGGGCTGTGCCACAAATTTCCCCACCAATAAAATCTGCTCTTTTACCTGTTTATCTTTTGTTTTTGTTTTTGTTTTTGTTTTGAGAAAGAGAAAAAGACAGCTGGGGAGGGGCAGAGGGAGAGAGAATCCTAAGCAGGCTTCACACTCAGCACGGAGCCCCATGCGGGGCTCGATCTCACGACCCTGAGATCATGACCTGAGCCGAAATCCAGAGTCGGACTCTTAACCGACTGATCCACCAGTGCCCCTACTTATCTTTGTTTCTAAATAATATTCTTAGGCTACTATTTCTTCATTTTAGATTTTATCTGACTATCTGCAATGGAAAATGAGAATTTTTTTCTTACCATCATATTCTGTCCTTCATCTCCTCTTCATCTTCCTATGTAGTTATAGCATAATTTCATTCAATCAATATTCAATGTTTACATTATTATCATGTTGTTAACATTATTCACAGCAGACCACACGGTATACCATAAATACATTTTCTTTATGATACAATATTTGTTTTCTCTGGCAATCATTGCCTCAGATTTTCATTTGTGTAAGTTTCTGGGATTCATCCCCAGACTCTCTGAAAGAAGTGTAAACATCCTTCTAGTTCATTTAGACACATCAAATAATCTAGCAGTTGCATTTTAATTGTTTTACTGACATCCTACTGGAGTCCCACGTTGGCCAGCTCCCATCTGGTTCAATGCCTGTTAAATGCTGAGAATTCCCTTCTCCCTCATCCTATATTGCCTTCTCTGTTTCAAAGATCCTATGTCTTTTTTCTTGGCTTACTCACTTGTTTTTGCAGACACTGTCACCAAATTTCTTTTCTTCTTCTTTTTTCAAATATTATTATTATTATTATTATTAAAGATTTTATTTATTTATTTGAGAGAGAGAGAGCACAAGCAGGGGGAGTGGCAGGCAGAGGGAGAAGCAGACTCCCCACTGAGCAAGGAGCCCGATGGGGAACTCGATCCTGGGATCATGACCTGAGCCGAAGGCAGACACTTGACGACTAATTTTTTTCAAATATTATAAATTTGTACAGGCAATGGAAACTATTTCTTTGGGTTTTTTTTTTTAACTCCCTATTTTTCATACTTGAATTTTAATGCAACTTGCATAATATCTGAACATCAAATACCACCAAAACTCCATAGATCACCCTTTGAGACTTTTACTGTGTTAGTTCAATAATCAACAAAAACACAATCATACTTAGACCTATTCTTGTTGCTATGAGAAATAGAAAAATGTGACACACAAGGAGTTTACAGTCTGACTGAGAGATGTGGTAGTCACAATTAACGGCCTTCCAAAGATGGTCACATCCTAACAGAGTTTGTGAATATATTGTTACATGGCAAAAGGGAATTAAGGTGCAGATGGAATTGGGGTGCCTGGGTGGCTCAGTCATTAAGCATCTGCCTTCAGCTCAGGTCATGATCCCAGGGTCCTGGGATCGAGCCCCACATCGGGCTCCCTGCTCCGCGGGAAGCCTGCTTCTCCCTCTCCCCCTCCCCCTGTTTCTGTTCCCTCTACTGCTGTGTCTCTCTCTGTCAAACGAATAAATAAAATCTTTTTTTAAAAAAAGGTGCAGATGGAATTAAGGTTGCTCCTCAGCTGGCCTTAAAAGAAGGAATTGATGATGATGATGATGATGATGGTGATGCTTCAAATGGGTTCAATGAAATCACAAGCGTCCTTAAATATGGAAGTAAGAGGCAGAAAGTCAGTGTTAGAATGATGCAGTGTGAGAAAGGTTTGACTGGCCATTGTTAATTTTGAAGGTGGAAGGTGGCCGCGATCAAAGGGATACAAGTAATCTCTAGAATCTGGAAAAGACAGAAACACAGATTCTCCCTTACCACCTCCAGAAAGGACTACAGCCCTGCCAATCATTTTCACCCAGTGAGACCCATTTCAGACCCCTGAACTACAAAACAATAAAATAATAAATTTATGTTGTTCTAAGCCACTAAGTTTGTGACAATTTGTTATAGCAGCCATGAGAAACTAATACAAGGAGATAAGATAACTCTACACACACAATTAGCCGTTTCCATCAAGTAAGATTATGTCATTATTACCAGCTTAAATTGTGTAGTTTGTATAAAAGGTAAAGGAAATCCAGAGACATGAACGTGTAATGACATTCATTGAACATGTACGAGATGCCAGGCACATGTAAGATGCCTTAAGTCTGATGTCTCAATGGGTTAATTCCAGTGATTTGATAGTTGTAAAGGAAAGATGGAAAATAGAGAAAGACAATTGCCTGTTCATAAGAGGCTTACATACTCATCAGATGTGAATTTAAATGGAATTTAGGAGGTTGTGCTCTGTTTTAATTGTTTTGCAGAATGTTCCATTTAAAGTAGTGATCACTTTTTAAAGTGTGGCTGAGCATGGACCTCAGTCTTTTGAGTTGAAAGCAAATGCCTTAACTCTATCCATTCCTATGCACCATTAAACATGCAGAGATACAAAGACACATACACCTGGACTGAACTAGCCAGCCTACTGAAGTGCCGGGGAGAAGTTTGTATGCTGAGAGTATCCGGCATGATGCGCATTAACTTGGTTGAGTTTTATTTATTTTTATTTTTATTTATTTGACACACAGAGAGAGAGAGAGCACAAGCAGGAGGAGCAGGAGAGGGAGAAACAGGCTCCCATGTGCAGCTTGATCCCAGAACTCTGGGATCATGACCTGAACTGAAGGTAGATGCTTAACCAACTGAGCCACCCAGGCACCCCCTGGTTGAGTTTTAAGTATGTGAACAAATATGTTCAAATCTCTTCATGAAAGCACATTCTCTCTGAGCCATTGATGTATGCCACCTGAAACCTGCAGTTAAACAAAGACAGAACAATTGTTCTAGTCCCCTAAAGTAATCTGTTGAGTCAGCGATTTTATTTCCTCTCATTAAGTAGAGTTTGGTCTTAGAGCTCCAGAAATTAATTACTTATTTGGACGCAAACTTACACCAAAGAGCAGAATTGGACATTGACTCTTCCTTATTAAAGAAGATTAACCCTTCACATGAGGATAAGGTAAGACTTTCAAAGTCACCTTGATTAAATCCTCCTAAAACAATTCTACCTCAAAAGCAGTGCAAGAAAAGAAATGCTCACCTATGCATTCCTTTCACATGCTATGGATATATCTTGCTATATTTTTGCTTTTCTTTGCAATAAGCATTGCCAGTTGTCTCGCCTGTGGGTATTCACCAGACATATAATCTTTTCTCTGAGAATCTGAACTGTTGTTAGTGATTGGAATTCCAAGGCAAACAAACATGCCAAGAAATGACTACAAGGGCCTGATTATCCTATAAAAATATTCTTCAGTCCTTAATTATTTCTCGCATTTGGCCTTAGCATCAACAAAACCTTCTTCCCTTCCCTCCATAGGAAGTTGCAATAATGTTTTCACTGGAGGCTCCAGTTGCCAGGGCTGGTAGGTATCCTCAGTGCCAGGAGTCCTACTACAGTGCCAAGAATATGGGAGTTTTTAAAAAGAGGAGTGTGGGTTTTCAAAAATGACATTAAACAACTCCCTTACGTAAATCAAGACATTCCTTGTCTGGCCTCTCCCTGGTTGCAAGTTCTTGTGGTTTACAGTAAATAGAGGAGAAAGAAAGATGAATCCTCTGTCCTGACTGCTTTGTCTCATATGCCATTTGAAGAGAAGCATCATGCATCGACAGTGCAACCCTTTTTTTTTTCTTCACACACTCCAGACTCGAAAAGAGAAACTACACCAAAATCCAAGGAAACGGAAGAAAAAAATCAGAAGAAGATGGAGGTCAGTAAACATATTAAAGGATTAAGGGCCAAGGATGAAAGAAAAGAATTCTAAAAGACCCTCAGTTCATTAGATTAGGTTGTTTAAGCAAGTCAGCAAGCCAATGGGCTTGGGAAGCTCTAGGGTTTTTTTTTTGGTAATGTTTTTAAGTTTTTAGCCTCTTAATAGCTGCGTTACATATTTGGTCAATTAATGTTTAACCAATAGAGCATATATAGTTTCAAGTTTTTAAAATGAAAAAGACTCAAGGCCAGGAAATATTATATAAGGGAATATTTTGGTTAAGACAATCAGGACTTGAATAATATCTTCCTCTGTTTCTCAGGATAACAAATCTATCTTCTGGTTTTGGACACAACGTCTTAATTATACTCTATGCTATTTTTTTAGGGATATTTGAAAGGGAAAAATTGTTGATTTTTTTTTTTTTTTTAGTAACTTTGCTGGAGTGAACTGAGTGAATGGCAATAGCCCTTCAGGAGAATTTTCCAGAAAAAGGAAACATTTTAAGAAAAAGGAAATTTTGGGGGTGCCTGGGTGGCTCAGTTGGTTGAGCGTCTACCTTCTTTGGCTCAGATCATGATCCCAGGGTTTTGGGATGGAGCCCGATGTCGGGCTCCTTGCTCAGCAGGGAGCCTGCTTCTCCCTCTCCTTTTGCCTGCAGCTCCCTCGGCTTGTGTGCTCTCTCTCTCTGTCAAATGAACAAATAAAATCTTAAAAAAAAAAAAAAAAGAAAGAAATTTTCAAGATTAAATTCTGAACTAAGAAAGCAGTGTAATCTATTTTAAATTAGCATTTTATAATAAAGTAAGTATAAAAAGCAAGGATTTTATATTGTTTTCCTAGTTGCAGAAGATCCTATTCAATTCACTGAAATATTAAGGAATAAAGGAGCTAATGTTTACAGAGTACCTACCGTGTGATTTACAGAGTGCCTACTACGTTGTGGGCACTGTGTGGTCATTTACAGTGCGTGGAAGCCTTAATTAGGTACTAGTATCCTCATTTTTCAGATGAGAAAACTGTAGTTCAGAGAGGTGAAGCAATTTTGTCTGAGTGCATATAATCTGTAATTGACAGGACCAAAAAAAAAAAAAAAATCCAGATCTGTCTTAGTCCAAAGCATGCCATCATTCCACCCCTCACCCCACCCAGCGACTGTGCCCTCAGGGAGTTAGCTGTCTAATGGTAGATATGACAAACACTCATAAACATATATACTATTAAGACCTTTAGAGATGAATGTCTTGGTACTTCAAAGGAGAGACAGAGAGGTCATCGGGTTGGAAATGGCAAGCCTAGCCTCAGCCTTCTGAATGGTTTGGAATAATTTGCACTGCAGAGTGGCAACCACCCCACCAAAACCCTTCAGCCCCACCTTAGAGTCCTGCTGACCGGAAGAGACACATCTGATTAGGACACGTGAGCTAGTCACATCTCCCTGAAAAAAGGCTAGGCCTAGCACATTTCTGACTTCTGCTATGGATACCTGCTCTGGCTCTTGACCGGCTCACCGGCTGTATTCATCTCCACTTGCCACCTTTCTCACTAAAGCCAGCCTCTTCGGTTCATTCTCAGTTCCTCAAACACTCCAAGCTCTCTCTCACCCGCCCTCCCATTTTCGGGCTTTTACACATGCCCGTACCCGCGATGTTCTTCAGCACCGCGGTGTACTCCCATACCTTCCCTCCACGCCCCCTTCCCTATCCATCGGGATACTTAGATGAAATCACCAGAAATTGACCCTGGCTGCTTTAACCTAAGAGAAATGCATTGGAGTATATTGAGTGGTTCACAGAATTTCCAGGAAGGCTGGAATACCAGGTTTGGAGAACAAGGAAAAAAAAACAAAGCAAAGCTAGACAAACAGAACGTCTGGCAACATCATGCCTAGAACCAGTCTGAAGAGGACTCTGTTGCCTTCGCCTCTGAATGCAAAGCTCTCTTACACAAGGGAATCCTGGAGTCGGTGCTCCAGGAACTCAAGGTTACTACTCTAGGCATTGCCGCCAAAAAAAATTCTTGGCTCTGCTTCTTGGTATCCCCGGCTCTTGATTCACTGCCTTGGGCAGGTCACTCTGTTTGTGTGGGTCATGCGCCTAAACCCTAATGCAAGGAAGACTAGGAAGGTGAGTTAGAGTGGGCTTTGGAGAAGCCTGCTTCTTACCAAGATTCACATAGTGGGAAGGCCTTAAACATAGGAAAGGAGTTCAGTTGCCTAGTAGCCAAAAAATTCCATTCCTTCTTCCCCTGCTTGCCTTTTCAAGGCTGGCCACTTTATAATTCAGGTCTTTGTACTAACCCTTCAGAGGCTTTCCCTTGACCACCTTATCTTAAAAGATCTTCAGTCTGTTATTATCTGCACCAGGTTTTTTCCTTCATAGCACTTATCACAGTTGATCATTATTTGTTTGGACTATATGGTTCAGGAGTACAGGGACCGTGACTGTATTGTTCACATTGTTTCCTGGTACCCGGGACCATGGCTCACACAGAGCACTCTCAGTAAATAGTTGTTGAGTGAATGACTACATTCATTAATACGTAGAAGGCAGAGACTCTATCTGCTTAATTTTCTTTAGATTAAATGTAGCTTTACATTGAAGAGAGAGTTTCCACAAATTACACTGGGAATTAATCAAATTACTTTAAGCCAGAGCCACAGTCTTATCAATCAGCACAATACCATGTACAATTTCGCATTTCCATTTTCTTATTTGGTGGTAATATTTACGTAACTGGCATATTATCATGCTATGGGTTTTCACTCAGCAGTTTCTGCTCAAAAGTAGCCACTTCTCTTACCTGAAAACACAGAGATTTTAAAAAATACCTCTTAAAAGGTATATCTTGTTCTCTGTAACAAATTAGATATAATCTTGTATGCTATTATATGCCAAGTGTTTTCTTTCTTCTTTTTTTCTAAGATTTTATTTATTTATTAGAGAGAGAGAGAGAGAGGAGCCTGCTGTGGAGCTTGATCCCAGGACCCTGGGATCATGACCTGAGCCAAAGACAGGCGCTTAACTGACTGAGCCACCCAGGCACCCCCCAAGTGTTTTCTTATACAGAACTTCATAATTGAAATCCAGAGGTGGCATTAGTGACTAATGGCTTTCCATCGGTGTCATTATACCTTTTTAAGAATGTCTTCCCCACCATTACACTGTTGAGTCCCTTAATGGTGCCTTACTTGGTGCTTTTATCAACTGCAGGAGCTCAATAAAAATGTTTTTAATTCACCATTAGCTTTATAGTAATGTGTGTAGCCATCCAGGCGCCACTTCCAACAAGCTGGCTCCTGGCCCTGTGCCTCTGGAATTTGAGTATGGGCTAGTACTTCTCCACCACAAGAGACCTTGACTTCTAGGGTCTTGTCTTATAGATTTTTGCATTTTCCATAATGTTCAACATAGGTCTGGACACGACACACATTTTTACTTGGTGAATGTTGGCTGCATGAGGCTAGTGGCTATTTTATTTTATTATTATTTTTTTAAAAGATTTTATTTATTTATTTGATAGAGACACAGTGAGAGAGGGAACACAATCAGGGGGAGTGGGAGAGGGAGAGGGAGACGCAGGCTTCCCGCTGAGCAGGGAGCCCGATGTGGGGCTCGATCCCAGGACCCTGGGACCATAACCTGAGCCGAAGGCAGACGCTTAACGACTGAGCCACCCAGGCGCCCCGCTAGTGGCTATTTTAAAACCTCTTTTAAATGTGTGTGTGTTCTCTCGCCACCGCCGGCGCTGTCTGCCGTGACTGCAGCTCTCTCCCCGTCCCACACCCCAGGACGTCTAGAGCTGACATTAAATGGGCTTTTAAGGATCCTTTTCCCATTTACAAAATTGTGTGCAATATTTTGTGTGTAGGTGAATTTATTCAAGGAGAGATTGCATTTTCCATCCACTTTTCTAATGAGTTAGAAAAGTTTAAGAATTACTGCTCCAAAGGTTTCTCAATCTCAAATTGTGTGTTGGAAGTATAGGTAGAGAAAGATTCTCCCTACACGCAGACTTCCTCTATCCCTGTATTCCCTGGAAAAGTTGTCACAGTTGTAACAGTAATAATAAAAAACATAAACATCGTGGACACCTATTATGAGATAGTCACTTTTCTAAGTATTTTTCACGTATTTCTTTTTTCTTTCCTTTTCACGAATTTCTTTTTTCTTTCCTTATTTCACCCTGAAGCCCTATGAAATAGGTAAGTCAGCTACCAAAAAATCTGTTTTAAAATATAAATTAGAACATATAATGCCTTGGGTTAAAAATACATCAGTGATTCTCTCTTGCCATCGAGATAACCCGCAGGCTCATTAGCATTCGTAATGTGGACCCTGACTCCACTTCCACCACTTTTGCACAGTGCACAGCTCCAAGAGGCGGACTGTGGACCAGAGCCCTGGGGACCCAGATGGCAGAAGTTTCCACTTCTGTTTTTAAACAGCAGAACCTTTTTTTTTGTCTTTTTACTAACAAAATTGTCATTAACCCTGATATGCAAGATAGGTAAGACCAGCATTTTCTCAGCATGGATTTATTTCACGCATTCAGCTTTATAACATTTAACATTTACTTCTTACATAAGTTAGTCAAACAGCACACTTTTGAAACTGGGGTTACTGGAGTTAATTGCAGTCTTTATGGCGATGTAGACACCGAAGAAATTTGAATTGGAGGCTTATGGCCTTTCTAAAAATACTCATACAGGTTTCAGGGATTCTGTGGAACACAGTTTGACAAACACTGCTTCAGCCTCAAGTTCTTCCCACAAGGCAAGCCTTTCTCAGCCTTACCTGTCCAAAAGCTGCTAAAGATGCCATATTCTTTGATGTCACATTTCCTACGTTTGTTATATGGATGACATCATGCTTTCTTTGAATGTTTGGATCTTTCTGAGGGGTTTTTATATCCACGCCTGTGTGAACACCTTTCTCTCTGGGACCATCTAACTCTTCTTTGCCAACTCCTCCTCTGGGTCCTGCTGTCTCACCACCCAGAGCCATTCACTGTTGACATATTGGCTAATTTCCCCCTAGTTTTTTCCCTCTGTATAATTGTGTACAAGTAGTTGAAGTCATACTTTATATAGAAACTTAGATTCTTATATTTTTCACTTGCCATTATAACAAGGCAGTAATGTTTTCTCACATCATCCAACTCTTTGAAACATCATTTCAGCAGTGGTAGATGTTTCTGCCATGTGGCCTATGCCACAGTTGACTCCAGTTATTCTCTGTAGTTGGGTATCCAGGTTGCTTCTAATTGTTCACAATTATTTTTAAAGGTCATTTACAAATGTTTGTAAATATTATTTTTAAAATTTTTGGGGGGCGCGCCTTGGTGCCTCAGTCGGTTGAGCGTCTGCCTTCAGCTCAGGTCATGATCCCAGGGTCCTGGGACCCAGCCCCGCATCCGGCCCCCTGCTCAGCGGGGAGCCTGCTTCTCTCTCTCCCTCTGCCAGCTGCTCTGCCTATCTGTGCTCTCTCTCTATGTCTCTGTCAAATAAATAAATAAAATCTTTAAAAATAAATAAAATTATTTTTGTAGGATGGACTTTCAGATATTGAACAAACTGTTTAATGATGCAAACATTTTTCAAGCACTAGTTATTTTCCTAAAAGCAGCAACATCGTGTACACTTATTGAAAGCAGGTAAGAATATCCGTCCACCTCTTGAGGCCTAGAAGTTTTAAACAGTTTCTAACATGAGAGCCACAAAGTTATACTTCCTTATTTAAATTTGTGTATCTTCACTACTAGGAATTAATCATTTTCACACATATTAGCCATTTGTAGGTACTCTATTGCAAACTATCTTTTCCTTTGCCTATTTATTTCTGAGTACCCTAGTAATTTTTCTCTGATTTCCATGAGTTCTCTGAATGTCACAAAATAATTTATAAGTAGTACATTCACTGATTTTAATCCAAATGTTTTGCTATACAGATGCTTGAAAACAATATATCAAGCTTCACTCCTAATCTTCCTTGTTCACTTTGTAACAATGAGAAAAGCAAGATTCCAGTTTGTGACATCTGAACTATTAGAATTGTAAATCTGTAAGGTCCAAAGTAGTAAGTACTACTATAATTACATTGTAATCCATCCAAAATTCAATGACTATTTCCTGAGAGCCCATCATGGGCTAGACTTGTTCTTAGGGCTAGGGACACAATGGCACCAAGCAAGGTAGGGGCCTGCACCCCTGCAATTTAGTCTTCACTCAGGTACCTTGATGGTCTAGAAAACACCTGAAAGCAGCCTAACTGATGACACAAATACTGTTCTTTTTAAATTGTGCAATTGTGCAGAGAAAAGCTTCGTAGGCAGTAAGTTAAAATGATGAGGGGGCTATTAGTGAGAGAGTTACAGAGAGCACCTGGTGATAGCTGATATGATAACCTCTCTGGCCCCAAAGTCCTAGAAGCTGACAGTTGGGATCATCTAACTCCACCTACTCCTTCATTTCTATTCTAGTTTCTAAGATTAATTTGGCTCCAGGGTCCGGGAAATATAAGGACAAGGGGACCCATACCTTTTTGGCTCAGCCTAAAGTCATGCTTAATGCTGATCCAGTTCTCACCTTATATCTTTTAGCAACTTTTTGTAGCCCATGTGTGACTGAAGGAATGATGGTTTCATTCAGTGAGACTGGGCACAGGGGAGTTAGCAGGCTTGCTGGGAAATATGACAGGTCAGTTTTGGACATGTTGAATTTGAGGTGCCTGTAGGATCTCCAGGAGATATCCAGTGGAGAGTTAGATGTATGGCTGGAGAACTCAGGAGATAGTGTTACACTGCATAAATATTTCCTAGTGTATAAATATATATATTTATATATTACATATATTATATTTATACATACACAGAGACATTTTTATTTATTTTTTGAGAGAGAAAGAGAGTGCATGTGCACGAGTTGGGGGAGAAGCAGAGGGAGAAGGAGAGAGAGAATCCTAAGCAGGTTCCATACTCAGTGCAGAGCCCGATGCAGAGCTCCATCTCACGACCCTGAGATCATGACCTGAGCCAAAATCAAGAGGCAGATGCTCAACCGACTGAGCCACCCAGGCGCCCCCACACAGACAGCATTTTAAAAGCTAAGCATCTGTCAGTGATCAAGACTTCTGGAAAGATCACTGAACAAACCAAAGTTCTTTTCCCATTATGCAAATCTGTACATGTTATTAATCAACAGTTCTGTATAACTAGAAGTTCATTTCCATGTTAATGTAGAAAGTCATAACCATGCCAAAATTTGCCTGAAGTCAGTAAGGTCAAATGTTGAATAAATATTTATTCAAAGAGGAATATTACAGGTCAAGGCTTCTGACCTGAAAATTAATCAATCTGGGTCTGATTTGAACTTCACATAGGGTTTGTGGTTGTTTAACAAGGTTTTGCCTGCCGATCAGTAATTATTTCCCACCCTTACACTCAAAAGACAACATATTGAATACCCAGTAGTAACTTTAAAACAATAATACACGATTGATTCTACCACAAGAAACCAAATCAATACAAGAGATTCTGGGGGTGAAAGAGTATCTCCCTACCACACTTGGGGGGTACATATTCCTTTAATGGGGCACTCATAATTCCCATTACAGTTAATGTGTGTATCAGCAGGCATGCAAGCCTTGCTTTCTCTATCAGAAAATGATTCCTTTTGTGTTGATCTTCTAGCTGTGTTTTCATTCTACCTTTTAAAACCATTACACCTAACAGAGTTTTGAGTGCATTATAGGTAACTTTCAGAAGCCATCATTATCTCCTCTCTCTTAACCACATAATAGGGGTAGAAAAGTGAGAGCACAGTATATACACCACGCTGAGGAGAAGGAACTTGCCTTGAATTTTTGAACCCTCAGCCTATTTTCTGTAATGCTCAGTGGTGAATCACTCTTAAGTGCTCCATCATTCACTAGGATATGTGCTTCCTGCCAAAGGTTACCAGATTACAAAAGTATCCTCAGCTCAGAAGGGACTCATAATTTACCATCACCTTATTTTGACACTAAGAAAGAAAATATGTGCATCAAGACAAGTAGAGGAAATAATGAAAAAAAAAAAAAAAACCTATATTAAGTTAACAATGCAGCAAACACTCCAAAGGGAAAAATACAGACTAGAACAATAATAAGGATGATAGAAAAGTAATGCTGTTAAATTATGAGGAGAGATTTGCTGGCCAGCTCATGAACACTCCCCTGAGTGAAGATAGTTTCTTAAAGAACTTCATTTAGGCATGAGAGGAAATGGGAAAGTTAAGATAGTTCCCAAAGTTGGAAGAAAATAGGTAGTTGTGCCAATGTCTGAAAGACAAGGTCAAATACATTTCTTGAAGGTGAAGGAAGTATCTGGAAAATTTTAAAAAACACAAATGACTTTGGAAGGAGTTGTTAACATACAAAAGATGAACAATGTAAGGTCACAGAGGCACGGTGGTAGAAACTTCATGAACTTAGACCATCAAAGTGAAATATTAGCAGGTTAACATGTAGAAAAAATAGGAGAGATACAGTATTTATGAAAAGGTCCTGAGAAATGCTGCATGCTCTTTGCCTGGTAAAAAGGCCATGGGAATGTGTATCTTAAATTTTAGTATATTTCATTTTAGCAAAGTTATAACCAAACAAGTGACATTTTACAGAAGAACACTAAAAGTATAATTACCAGAAAGCTTCATGCATTGCTAATGCAACTACAATTTTCTTTTTTGCAACATAATTTCATCATAAACTTTGATGAAAATGCATATCACAAGGTTGTCAACAAACATTTATAAATGCTATAGTAGACTGTCTTGGAAAGACTTATTGAGATCACTGAGTAGTATAACACATTTTTTTCCTTCCTCTCCTGATTTGGGTGTTGTATTTTTCTGATGGGTTATATGTTTGTTGGTTGGTTTAAAAGTGCCACAGTTCAATATGCTACTTTTTTCTTAACTTTTTTATTAAGTATAACATATATACAGTAAAGAAGGCCCTTCATAGGGGTAGAATTTTTTACAGATTACATAAATACATAAAATTTATACACTTTTAATATGTACAATTGTACAATAAATTTTTATAGATTATATAAATTTCTGTAACCTACACCCAAACAAAGATATGTAACATTACCAGCACCCTCAAACTTCCCATGCCCCTTTCCAGTCAGTACCTCCACCTTCATAGCTACTATTCTGACTTATAGCATTAGATGAGTTTTACCTGCTTTAAAATTTCATATAAATGAAACCCTGCAATGGTTGCCTTTATAAAATTTTCCGTAAGTGGGCATATTGAGTTCAAGTGTAATTCTGGATATGAATGTGTTCAACAAATGCATTTTTCCTCTATTTCTACCCTCTTTTACAAACTATTCTGAGAAATTTTAAAATGCAGATCCCCCCAGCCATTCCCCCAAAACAAAAAACCCCTTCAGTACTAATGCTAACTATGACTCCTCTCAGCCCTGCCAACTTAAGTAGAAGTGACATAGTGGTTTGAACTAATATCTGGAGTAGTGACCTTTTCTTAGTCATTACAGTCTTTCTAATCAATGCTGATAATGAGGATTTCTTTAAAGTGTTAAAATGAAATAAAATAAAAACATGTGTGGGTTCTTTTTGTGCTTTTTTTTTTGTTTACACATTTACTTCTTAAAAAAAAAATTAAATGGGCCACAGGAGAAAGTCTTTGTTTTACCCTAGATCCCAAGACAACTAACCCTCTTCTCTAGAAACATTCATTATTCTTAGGAGATAAAATTTTGAAATAAAAAACAAACATTCCAGCAGAAATACAAAATTCTTTTAGGTAAATTCAAATTAGCAAGTGTTATGTTTCTTTCATCTGATGGATAAACTTTTCTATAATTCCATTGAGTCTCTTTCAGATGATAAACTAGAAACATTCATTATTAATTCACTTCTTGTGTGTCTTTGTAAAAATAGTACACACATGGATATGTTTCTTCTTTTTCTACACACATGGAATAATTCTAAGCAAACTATCCTGTACACTACTTTTTCCAATTATAAATTATATTGGAAGTTATTTGCCATCAGCACATAGAGAACCACTATGCCAATTTTAATGGCTTCATAGTACTGCATTCTATGGCTATATCCTTATTTACTTAATCAGATTTTAGGATTTGAAAAACAGGTAAGCATCCTTGTTTGGCCAGTGATTCTTTAATCACAATGAGATAGAAATTTTAGGACACTAAGAGACAGAAATTAGCTAAAGGATTTTACATATCCTTTATTCCCAGTTAAGTGGATGGAAATTCCAAACAATATCTGGATACTTCCCACAGCACTTTCAGCTCCCTGCCTGAAAGCAGGAGTCTTCAGCTGATGTAGTTACCCGGGTGAGTAGGATCAAATAATAGTGGGCGGTGGGGAGCGGGGGCGGGGGGGGGTTGCACATGGTCTTAGAGAAACCAGACTCCACAGAATAATCTTGGCTACTCTTCTAATCAAAGGAAGAGGTATTCTGCTTCAAAAAGCAGTAGTTTCAAGACTGAAAGTTTTCCCCCTGAGATCAGGAACAAGGCAAGGGTGTTCTTTTTCACCACTTTTATTCAACATTGTACTGGAAGTTCTAGCCAGAGAATTAGGCAAGGAAAAGAAATAAAGGCATCCAAATTGAAAGGAAGAAGTAAAGCTATTTCTATTTATAGGTGACATAATCTTATAGGTAGAAAATCCTAAAGAATCTACCAAAAAGCTGTTAGAGCAAATAAATCCAGCAAAGTTGCAGGATACAAGATTAACACACAAAACTCAGCTGATTTTTATACACTAGCAATGAACAATCCCAAAAGGAAATTAAGGAACTAATTACATTTATAATAGCATTTTAAAAAGTAAATGCTTAGGTAAAATTTAACCAAGGAGGGCAAGACTTGTACACTGAAAACAAAACAAAAAATATTGCTGAAAGAAATCAAAGGGCTAAATAAATGGAAAGATATTCTGTGATTGTAGATTGGAAGACTTACTATTGTTAAGACGGCTATCTTCCCCAAACAGATCTACAGATTTAATACACTCTCCACCAAAATCTTAACAGCCTTTTTAGCAGAAATAGAAATATTCATCCTAAAATTCATATGGAATTTCAAGGTATTCCAAATAGCCAAAACAATCCTGAAAAAGAAGAACAAAATTGGAGGTCACACACTTCCTGATTGCAAAACTTACTACAAAGCCACAGTAACCAAAACACTTCCATTGCTCTAAAAAGTTCCTTTATGCCCCCTTGGCAGTGAGTCGTTCTCTATTCCAGCCCCAGGCAACCACTGATTTGCTTTTGTCATAGTTCTGCCTTGTCTAGGATTTCACAGAAATGCAATCATACAGTATGTAGTCATTTCTGTCTGGCTTTGACTTAGCATGATGTTTTGAAGATTCATTCATGCCATTACACATATGAGTAGTTCATTCCTCTCTGTTGTTGAGTAGTGTTCCATAATATGGATATATTAGAATTTTATCTGTTCACCAGTTGATGGACATTTGGGTTATTTCCAGGTTTGGCTTTTTTGTTGTTGTTGTTTTGTTTTGTTTTCCTTTCTTCTCTACAGTTTCATTCTGCGGTGTCAAGTTCTAGATTTCATTTATCCCATTTGCAACTAATTGGAATTCTTGAATCTGTGGATTGATGATTTTTGCCCGTTGTGAAAAAGTGCCTTTTTGGATATTTCCTCTGCTCTCTTCTCTCTCCCTTTCCCTTCTAGAACTTCATTAGATGCTTGTTAAACCTCTTCCTATCCTCCATGTTTCTAATCTTTCTTCCATATTACCTTTTTGTCTCTCTGTACTGCATTCTGGATAATTTCTTTAGTACTACCTTCCAATACAAATATTTTCTCTTCTTGATCTACCCCTAATATTTCTAGGACCCTGGAAAAAAGTACAAATGAAAGGACACATACTATAGAGACACATTTAAAAGTCAGAAATCAAACTAACTAAAAATTAAATAAAATATATTCCCTCCTCCTATCTTGACAAAAACCAGGTTTGAATTTAAAATTCTTGGATACCTAGAGCTCTGCCCTATAATATGGTGGCACAGGGAATGCTGACTCCTAACTGCTAACTCTAAACCCCTCTCTTTTTATCCTCAGCTCCATTCCATACTGCAATGGCCATTGAATATACACACTTAGGCAGCCAACCTACAAATCCAAGTCCCATCATAGTCTTATGAGAGCCATTTCTTGGCCACCCCCTGAGAGTGCAGGCTACCCTCAGGAGGAGAGACCTGGAGAAGAGGTCTCCATAAGGAACCGGAAGCAGGCTTGGGATGATTTGAGGTGGGAATTTCAGGGTCCCTGATGTCAGAAGTATGATCTGTAAGGGGGCATATAGATTTCATATGACTGGCCATATCCTTAGCCATTCAGATTCCTTGGGGCTGGATAAAGGCCAGAGCTGACTCCAAAGTACAGGGCCCAAGATTTGGTATAAGGGTAATACTGCTCTCTTTAGCTATGTTCAACTCATCTCTTGAGTCTTTTATTTTAGTTAGTATATTGTTAATTTCCAGATGATCTAGTTGGTTCTTTTTAAAATCTGTTTTAGTCATATTTTTAGTTCTTTTATCTTTTATAATAGTTAACCATATTCATTTTATATCCTGTGTCTGATATTCTAATTTCAGAAGTCTTTGTGGGTCTTATTCTGGTATCTGTTGTTTTGGTTGGTTGGTTCTTGCTTTTGGTGCCTCCTTTCTTTGTGTGTTTTGTGAATTTGAGCTCATATTTCTTGAAATTTATCTATGTAGAATTCTTCAAAGTGTTGAATTCTTCAAAGCTTGGAATAAGAGGAGCCCCTCCAAAAAGATTCATGTTTGCTTCTCCCAGGCACCTGAGTACATGATAAGTCTGGATAACTTTAAATCACATTTTCAGCCCATGTTTTTATGAACCATCCAGGTACTGAAATTTCAGGTTGAAAAGCCATGTGAGGGCCCACCTGTGATTGCACATTCTCATAAATTTGCCTCCTCATTCCCATCCCATCAGTGCCAAAGTGGCTAGGCATTTCTTCAGGAGTGGGGGTAGATTTCTTACATCAAGGATGTATTTGGAGGTTTCCTTTTGAAATAGCAGTCTAGAGTAGGCCTTGGGCTTTGTCTCTTGTGGTCTCCTGCCTACAAGCTATGAAAATTCACCAAGTTAGGCATATGCTGTCTAGATTCCCACCTTCTTTTGTCCTAAGTACTCTTTACTTTCTTGCCAGCTCATTAAAGCAAGAAGGAAGGTATTTTATCCTGCATTTTTAATTCTTTTCAGGAGGAAGGCCAACTGGGGTACCTAACCTGCTTTACTGTTCTAAAACCTTAACATTTCTCCAGTCTATTTTTCTTAATTCCCACCGTAAATGCATTGGCTCATACACAAGTAGTTTCTGGCTCCATCCAAAAGCCTTCCAACTATATTCCCTGCTTCTAGTCTCTACCCTGCCTCTTCTCTCCATCTCCCATCCCTTCAACCAAGCTGTATCAATTAGGGTCTCAGCAAGAAGCAGAGTTCACCCAGAGTTCAAATAAAGATACTTTGATGAAAGGACCAGTTACAGAAGGGCTGACAGAGGTAAGTGAGCAAATTGGAGTTGATGAGGCACTTGGAGACTAGCTACAGAGGGGATGCTAAAGAGACAAAAGGAGAAAATAAAGTTTCCAGAGCCCAGTGAAAGGTAGAGTCATGGAGGAGGGGCCACTTGCAAGAGCTGTAGCCAGGAAGGAATGAAGCTACTATTGGAGATATAACATCAGAGGAGGGAAGAAGTAGAGAAGAGAAGTCAAATTTCACCTTCCATCTGCCTTCTGAGAACCTTGCTTAAGCCTTTCATTAGGCAAACCCAACTACAAGGGAGTCATCAAAGAAGCTGATGTCACTCCCCAGAGGCATAAAGGTTGGCAAAGAAGGGTAGGAAATGAGTCTAAGGGCCAAAAATATCATCATATCGGACTTTCTTCAGAACACTTTGAAAGGAGGGGCGTCTGGGTGGCTCAGTTGGTTAAGTGACTGCCTTCGGCTCAGGTCAGAACACTTTGAAAGGTCAATGTGTAATATGCTAAACTTATCATACCATCCTCCTATTTAAAATCTGTTAGTGGATTCACATCATCTTCAGGACTCTAAACTGGGATATGTGACTTTGCCCCTGCTTGTGACTTCATTCCCCTGTTCTTGTCCTAGCCTACAGCCGTTTTGAATTATTTCCAGATTTTCCAGTAGTCCATGCTCTCATATTATATACATTGGCCACATTCCTTCCTCTTCCTAAGGCAACTTTCCGCATCTTCTTTACTTGGTTAACTACTATTCAGTCTTTCAAAATCAAAGATTGATCTCTGGAATCACCTCCTTCTGAAAATTTTCTTTTCCAGAGTGTTTCCATCCCTTCTCTACTGAATCTCATCGTAATATTTAGTTGAACTGAGTGTCCTGACAGGGATATGCATTTTAGCTCTTACATACAGCACCCAGTACCATTCCTGGCACGTGGTAGGCAATCAATAACAAATTTTCAAATTAATAAATGAAAACTAAATATTACAAAAGAAGAAAGAAAACAAAAAGGAGTACAGTGTATGCTGATTAACATAACATAATAAAAACAAGGAGTACAGTTATGGGGCTCTTTGAAATTTTAGGTTATGGGGAAAAGTCTTGAAATTGAAAGAATTTTCTTTCTCAAATTTATTTCTGAGTTATTTATCTTGTATATAGGCAGGGTAAGATAAGGAAAAGACTAGGCACAGGCCTAAGGACTTAGAATTTGAATCCTAAAGGTTAATCCTAGATTTGGGCAATGTCACTCTAGACTATAAGAAAGACATTGCTTTGGTGTTAGCTTTAATTATTTCCAAATAATGCTTTATTTAAATAAGAAAATTTAAAATGTGTATTGACCCATAAATTTCTGGTAAATTCATATTCCAATAACTTTTCCTTTTTTATATGTTAAAACACCTAACAACTGTGGAAATCATTCTTGCTTGGTCTCAATAGTATAAAATGATTGATTTCAATAGCGTAAAATTCTCTTTTCAAAAATTCTTGAGAGAAAATCAAAATGCTACCTACCACACTGCAACAAAGTACTGGAGAATTATTTGCAATGCTGAAAAACATTTATTTATCAATTTATTTATTCCAATAGTAATCATTTTATTTGTAGTCTTAAATAAATATTCCATGTGTACATGATGAAACTAAGGAGAAAATAGGGTAATTAGAAGTCTTTATTGCTGGGGTGCCTGGGTGGCTCAGTTGGTTGGACCACCTGACTCTAGACTTTAGCTCAGATCTTGATCTCACGGTGCGGAGTTCAGGTCCAGCTTTGGGCTCCACGCCTACTTAAAAAAAGTTTTTATCGCTAATTTTCATAACTGTAACACTCCAGCTAAGCAAGTTTACAACTGCACGAGATTACTAGTAAAAATTGAGTAAAGACTTCCAAATCTTTTTCTAATTAAAGACAAATGGTCACATTTCTGACAGAATGGGTTACACTACATTTTCAAAATTTAGTTTTATATTTTAGCTATTGCCTAAGATGCCACATGAAACCTCTATGAGGCATTTTTTTCCTAAAACTGGTGTATATATCTAAAAAAATGTTCTTCACGTGCAGTGTAATACGTAAGTTCACCACTGGAAAATAAGCCTTCTTAAAATCCGGCCAATGTTGAGTCAAAGATCTTAATATATAACACATACAACATTGTGAGCAGGGACCAACGGACCAGAATACGTTAAAGGGGAGTGCTGGAAGCTTCTCTTTGGAATACTGAAGATAGATGGCCTTGAAGTGGGAAACCGCAAGCCTAGAAATCACTACACGTCCCAGCATACTTTGCGACTACCATTGACCATAACTCCCAGAATGCATTGCTCGAGGCACGCAGGTTTCCCTTGTAGCTGGGGATTGTAGTTCTCTCTGGTCGTGTCACTCTGTAAGACGAGGGTGGTGTGGTTGCTTACCTAGCCGGAGGACATCAGGCGTATTCTTCCAGTTTTTGGCAAAGTGGAAACACTTCGGGCCCCTAGGCTGACTGGGTTCTTTGTCTTATCTTTTGGTTTCTACTTTACACAGGTAAGTTACGGAGGGGCGGCAATTCACGCAGCGGGGCCCCACCCCTTCTTTCCGGGAGCGACCTCGTTCTGGTGAAGCTATTTGTCCCTAAGCTCTCGCCGTAGTAGCCGCCGCCCAACCCTCTTTGTGTGCTTCGCGAAGCCGCGGAGCTAGTGGCGGCGACTCTTGGGAGTTGGGAGTGAAGGAGAGGGACGTTACCCGGACGTTGGAAGCGGGCGGACTCTTTTTCCCATCACGCCAGCTGACAGGTGGGTTGACTGTGCTTCCCTCAAGGCTTTTGTGCCTGCTGTGCCTCACGTCCCGGCTCAAAGGGCGGTTTGGCAGTTTGTGCTGACAGCGCTGCCCGGCCCGGCTCCTGAAGGGGAGAGGCGGGGAGAGCCGGGTGCGGTGATTCAGGAAAGCCGGGGGAGACGAGACCACTCGCTCCCCTTCTTGACCCACCCGAGGATGGCCCGCGGAGCCTCGAGGCTTACTCGGCGCCCTGTGGCCCCCCTCTCCCAGACGTCCTATCCTGGACCGCGCCCTCTTAGTGGTGACCTCAGAGGAAAAGTGCCTCTTTTTCGCCTTGCTCCATTTTATAAATAAAAGTCATTCCTACATGGCGTTGACAGCGTCTTCCCTCCCCGTGTATGTCGGAAAGTACCCGAACGTGGAGGCTGTAGCATAAAATGACAGAGGCTTTCTCTTCCTTGTAGTTTTGAGAAAGTGAACTTGTCAGTCACGGAGCTTCCGGCCTGGGAGGATGAGCCGGTCAGACTTTGCTGTTGGGCTTTGACTAAAAGTATACTTACTTTAAATATAGTTGATAGTTAATGATGGTAAATTTTGTGTTTTGCTTGTCCTGAATATTATTACTATTACACATCATTTACGGGAATTTTGTCTGAGCGCATATTTTTTTAATCAAATTTCTAGGGATGAATGCAAAACTCTGGTAATAGATTTGATCTATGTCATATAGCCTAAGAGCTCTTTAATGCCAACCCATGTCCTCTGTTTTAAGAGTCAGAGACATTGTGTTAAATCTGGGCATGTGAACATTAAAGAGCTTACTGTGTGCTAGCTACTTTGTTCAACTCTGAATATTTATATACATTTCTTTATAATGTTATTCAAGTCTTAGTAATATATTATGCTTCCATATTTAAAAAGTAGAGTTTATATGTTGTCTTTCGATAGCAGTGAACTACCGGCCTCTTGAGATAATTCTCTTCTTGAAGACTAATTTTTTTTAAAAGAGCGCTACTTTTACCAACCTACTGATGATTGTAAATGATTATATGTTTTTTAAGGTCACAAACATGTCAGACAAAAGTGAATTAAAGGCAGAGTTGGAACGAAAGAAGCAGCGGTTGGCCCAAATTAGAGAGGAAAAGAAGAGAAAAGAAGAAGAAAGGAAGAAAAAGGAAGTATGTTTTATTTTTTTAAGTAAACAATGTAAAATAATTGGGTTTAATATCAAATACTTATACCTTTATGTAATACTTTCAGAATAGTTAAAAATCCAGCAGTTGTGACTGCAAATACAGCACTGTAGGTGAATTTTACTTTAAAGAAACCAGGTATGTGAAAATGACAAAATTGATAAATTAAAATATTTTTGTTATTGAATAAAAATATTTCATATAGATGATGCATTTTGAGGATTTGGTTTATAAAATTTCAATTTACATATTTCTCTTCTAGGCATATGTTTATTATATAAAGTAAGGGACATCTGCCTTGTAATAGCTCATAAAACGGCATATATATTATAACTTAGTTTGGAATTTGAATTTACTTATCTGAATGTTTTGCTAGCCTACACTGCTAACAGTTTGTCAGAATAAATAATAGAAAAGAGAAATATATAATAGATTATTTAAGTGATTAGGGAATTTATCTCTTTCATCATGAAATATTTTCCTTGAAATATTTTTGCCAAGCAGTAGGTTTGATATTACCTTAAAGATAGACCAGATAGGTATGTCTTCTGATTTTTCACACCACCATTTCATCATGTATGGCAAATATACATTGACCCTGAGCTGGAGATATTTTACTTGTTCCTGTATTGATATGTACATTTTCCCCAACTATTTGGACAGATTTGTATACTTTTACCACAGATATGTTTTAAATGGTCAGTGTAAGATAATGTTTCCTAAGTGTTACATTAGTACCGAGGTTTCTATTTGCTAGAGACTTCTAGAAATCTCTTAAGGGAAAAGAAAAATCAGAAAAAATTGAATCACAGACCTGTACCCCTGAAACAAATAATACATTATATGTTAATTAAAAAAAAAAGAAAAATTGAAAGTACAATTTTTGTACAGCATTGCTATGATGCTGTAAAGGCCTTTGAAGAATTTTCTAATTTATTCTGAACCTTTCTGTGATACATTATTGTAAGACCGTTGGAGGTTTAAGTTAGCTGTTTGATTAAAAGTTAACTGACAGAAACATGAGTCTGATAGGCAGAGCCATTCCAAAGTAGTATCTATAGCCTTAAACCCTTCAGTACTGAGAGCATGTTTGATTTTTGTTTTCTAAGGATGGCCGTAAGTGGCATAAATAGCCTAGGGATATCTACTACATGATTTACAGCTAATTTAAAAGTTATAAAACATTAGAAGAGATAATTTAATAGTATTAAATAATGAGTCTACTAATACATTGCTATATAATACAGGTAAAGTGTCAACTTGATAATATAGCCTGTTTGGCTATTTTGATGAAGTTCACAGATGACTTTTTTTTAAATGGTATCATAGAATATTATGATTGACAAAATTCACTACAGGTAATTGTGTGAGTAATAGTTGTCTAGGCAAAACAGGGCATCTGAGCCTATTTTGTATATATAAAACTTTTTCTTTGAAGGCTTAAATTTCATTTGTGATGTTTTGGATGATCTGAGGTTATTGAGGCTTATCTAGTTTACCTGGGAGATTTTGCTAAAACTATAGGTGACTGAAATAAAAGCTGGCAATAATTTTGATAACAAATGTTTTGTGTTGTGCGAAAGTGAATTTTAACTTTACCAAATTCAACCATGTTTTTATTATCATAAAAGTAAGACCTATAATTTAAAAACAAAAATAAAAACCTTTCTCCAGATGAATTTTTGACAAACATCCTCTACATAAAACTGCAAAATACAATGAAGACTTCATACAGAAGTTTGAGGTATTCATACTTGATTTTCAACAAATCACATTGTCCATTTACTTAAAATTTGTTACCTGTTAAATAATTTTTTTATAGTGTTGTGATACTTACATCTAAGCTTTTGTGCGACTGGGGGAGGTTTCCACAATTCCTAACTGTGGATAGCAATTTCATACTGTAGATAAATAGAAGTTGACTATACTTTTTGAATTTATCTATTAGGAAGAACTTTTGTGGGAACTCCTTGATTACATATCATTTGGAGATTACTTACTAGCACTCTATTGAGAATGGTTTTCATTTAGTGAGTATAATGTGTGTTCAAAACTAAGTCACCCCCCCCCAGAGTAAACAGTGTTAGCACACATTATTTAAAGTACACTTTTTTGGCAAGCAGAAATGTTTCATATCCTACGTAAATTTAAATTTTTAACTTTAAAAATAGACTGATCAGAAGAAGGAAGCAGTTGCGCCTGTGCAAGAAGAATCAGATCTTGAAAAAAAAAGAAGAGAAGCTGAAGCATTGCTTCAAAGCATGGGGCTAACTCCAGAATCCCCCATTGGTAAGGATAAGAATATATCCATTTATAAGAGCCAAGAATAGATGCTATTCAGCTCAGACATATCTGAGATGAATGTGTTGACTTTAATATATTTTGCATATTTTTCTTATTTGTGTCTCTTAAAAATGATTAATCTTATACTTAGAATTATCTTTTTTCACATGTGCCAATACATGGTTATTTTGTTTGTTTAAGAGAGCTGCAAGATTATGTGTACTTATTAACATACACTGAACAACCAATTGACTTTTCTTGTTAAATCAGTAATTTATTTCAACATTTGTTGAGCAAGTTTTCTGTGCCATACTGTATTTAGCTCAAAGATGACTGATTCCTGATCTTAACTCTATATTTTTTTCTATAGGTTAAGGAGAGGTATAATGAATCAAAGTTCTAGAAGTATATTAGTTTCAAAGGTATAGGAGTGGAAGGAAAAAATAGCCTTCTGCTCTCACTGCTAATAACGGAAATAATATTGGTAGCCTATTTTGACAGCAATTTGACTTGTTCTTTTTTGGGCCATTCATTTTGATAACAGTACTAAACCAAAAAGCTGAAATAGTAGAGGTACTGAAGACAGTCTAGTTACATGTCAGAAAGCATTAAACACTTGCTTAAAATAATTCTGACCTGGATGTTGTTACATAGTATTTTAATTTGACATGGCCTGTGTCATTTAGGCTAATTCCATCTGGTTCAGGGGACAAATACCAGAAGTAGCAACTGCTGTTTGCCTGTTGTGAACTACAACATGACTTTTTCTAGAGCTGATATTTCTAAAAAGGTTTCAAGATGAAAAAGCTGGTTACTCTCATGGTCTGCTTCATTGTTATTTCTTTCACCTCATTTGCCTTTTCCCTAATGGTAGAATTTGAAGATTCAAATATATTTATATGTCTTTATTTAATAAGTTTACATTCATATTACAATTTTAAAAGTAAATGCATCAGAACAGTATTGTTAATAAAATAGTAACTAAACTAAGTTGCTTATTAGTTGTATAGTCTTTGATCAGTTTTTCTGTCATTGGCTTTGTTTTCCTCCAATAGGAATTTTTTTTCCTTTTCTATTTTTAGGATTTCAGTTTCACTGAATTCACATGTTCATATTTCTGAGTCCATGGCCCTCCTCCATTATCGAGTCTTGAAAGACTGTTCTTCGGAGGGGGGTGGGTGTGAGTGTGTATGTTTCTCCCTCATTCCCCATCTCCAATTCCATTCCATTTCCCAGTCTTGCATTAAGTACCGTTCTTGCATTTTTAACATATGTCCTTTTGATCTGTCCTACATGTGTTTACGTATTTCAGGGTTTCATATATATATGTGTGCATATACGTTTTATACACATAAACGACATTGTGTTATATGTATCATTCTGTTTGTATCTTTTTGTCAAGCAGCATTTGAGACCTGCCCATGTTGCTGAATACAGATCTAGTTATTTATTTTTGACTGATGCATAATATTCCATTATATACCATATTTTACTTATCTGTTCCCCAAATGATAGGCATTTAGATTGCTTACATCTCTTTGCTATCACAATCATCACTGCAAAGAATATATACTTTCCCTTTGAGAACTGTGGAAGAGTTTCTCTGGGGTGTATGCCTAAGAATTGACTTGCTGTGTTACTGTGTATAAGCTTACTTACATTTATTAGATTCTATGTACCACTCTCAAGAATGACTACAAGTTTACCCTCTCAATGCCAGTGATGAGAAAGTAACTATTTTACCATATCCACATCATCACCTGATTTTCTCCAGCTTTCCAATTTTTGCCAACTTGATGGGTATAAAGTGGTATACCAAAATGTTTTAATATAAATTTATCTGTTTACAGTGAGGTTGACCATTTCTCAAATATCTATTATTTTCTCTTCTATGAATTGCATATTCATATCTGTAGCCCATTTACAATTAAGAGTTTTTTATCTTGCTGTAGGATTCCTTGTATATTTTAGAGGAGGACTTCTTTGTTTTAGTTTTTAAAAAAAAAAACCTTCTCCCAGTCTATTACCTGTTATATAGTATCTTTCATTGAACCTAATTCTTCATTTTAATATGTTCAAATCCTTCATTTTGATAATAGTCAGGCCTGCCAATTATAACCCTTTTTTGTGCTTTTTGGTCTTTTTTTTTTTTTCTTTTAAGAAATCCTTTCTTTGAAGACACAATATTATATTTTCCTACATTTTTTCTGTTAGGCTTTATAGTTTCAGCCTTCACCTTTAGACATTTGGGTTATATTTTTGAATATAGCATAAAGTAGGGATCCAGTCTAGTTTTTCTCCATATAGTTAGCTAATTTTCTCAGTACTGTTTATTAAATAGTCCATCCTTTCCCTCACTGATACTGATGCCAACTTTGTCATACAGTTTCCATATATTCATGACATTTCTGGGCTCTGTATTTTCACTGTTATCTAATTTGTTTGATTCTATATTATTAAACCACAGTTTCAATTACTATGGCTTTGTATTCTATGTAATTTTCTTGTACGGTCCATATTCATTGGCCATAATGGTTATAATTTTAAAATAAATTAGACAGCTTTCCCTTTTGATATTTTGTAGAACAGCTTGTAAAGAGTAGATGTTACCTGTTTCTTTAAAACTTGGTAGAATTCAACTGTAAAACTGCCTGGGATTACAACTTTTTTTTTCTAGGGGATAGTTGAGAATGGAGGTTATTCACCATTTCAAGTCTCTTTTTAAGGTTATAGTCTATTTAAGTTTTCTATTTATTTTTGTATTGGTTTGATTTTTTTAAAACAATAATAAATATTTATTATCTCTCATAGTTTCTGCCTATCAGGAATTTGGTAGTGGCTTAGCTGAGTGGTTGTGGCTCAGGGTGTCTCATGGCATTGAAGTGAAGATGTCAGTCAGAGCTGCAGTCATCTGAAGGCTTGCCTGCTGCTAGGATTTGCTTTCAAGGTGCCTCACTCACATAGCTGGCAAGTTGGTGTTGGCTGTTGTTGGTGGAAGGCCTGAGTTCCTATCCACATGGGCCACTCCACAGAACTGCTGGAGTATCCTTGCAGAATGTCAGGTTCTTCAGAGTGAGCGATCCAAAGATAAAGACAGCTGGGAAAAAGCTATTATTTTTATGACTTACTCTTGGGAGTCATCAGTTCCACTACATTCTTCTGTTGATTGGAATTCACAAAGAATTTGGACATTCTTTAAAACTGCCAGAATATTTGCAACAAATTCATAGGTCTCTTCATATTTTGAGATGATCATATGCTTTTTTTTCTTTTAATGTATTAATTTGATGATTTATAATGATAGCTTTTCTAATGTAAAAGCATCTTACATTCTGGAATAAACAATTTAGTTATGAGATGATTTTTTTCTTATGCATTGCTGAATTCATTTGCAAGTATTTTGTTTAGGAGTTCTTCATCTATACTCATAAGAGAATCATGCCTATAATTTTTTTCCTTTTATTATATCTTGTCTGGCAATTATAATAGATATAGTGGTTATAGTAGCCATATTAAAGGGGTTGTGTGGTTTTCACCTTCTTCTATTCCCTGACAGATTCCTAAAGATCTTTCCAGTATTTTTTTTTTAAATTAGGCTTGAAGAATACAGGATACAGTTGAAGGCAGTGTCTACCAAACTTTCTTGACAGTAACCCAAAATAAAAAATACATTTTATATCATGACCCAGGATGGATACTTGTTTTTCTTTTCACTACAGAATGTTTTTAGTAAATATTTTTAAATTATAGAAGTGTAAAAATACTGCTAGACTATTCAAGAGGATTTATTAAAAACATCAATCTCTTCTTTTCCTAAAACAGACTTTTTTCTTTTTTTGATTCTGAAAATAATGTTTTTTAAAAAAGATATAGCTAATAAAATCTCTTTTAGCTTCTCATCATTGGTAGATTCTTATTTATTTGGTAATTGACTGCTTTTTGTCAGAGATCCTTGAGAGCAGAGAAAAGCACATTTTTATCCCTGGTGTCCAGCACAGACTAGACACTTAAATGTTTGTTCAATTATTATTAGGTCGTATGTCTTTCTACCTTGTAAGGCCAAATAAAAGCCATCTGCTTTAAAAGCAAAAACAAAATCTGATTGTTTAAATTTCAGAAAAAAACATAGTGGAAATTGAAATTTGAACATTTGAACATTTCATAAAAGAAGCATGGCTTTTTTTTTTAGACTAAGTGGCCAGTCTTAAGAAAGTTAAATTTAGGTACAACTTTCAAGACATGTTATATCCAATGTGGAGTTCTTAAGCATTGATGATTGAAAAAAATAAAGTGAATCTCTTTTGTATGTATAACTACTGTTTTGAACATCTTGTAAAGAGATGAAAACAGACACTGTCAAGTACTCTGTAGCCTGAGTCTGTATCAGTAGGGCACAGAACATTGATTAGTATGATGGTTTATTATCTGGATTTTCTTTTACTAGGAAAAAACAAAAGGACTTTGCTAGTCAAAAATGAGTATTGCTTCATTTATTTCCCTCACACTCCTTGTAACTTTTGAATACCTTAAATCTCATTTTTTCCCAGTTTTATTGAGAAATAATTGACATATATCACTATGTAAGTTTAAGGTATGTTGTATGATGTTTTGATTTACGTATATTGTAAAATAAATACAATAGGTTCAGTTAACATTCATCATCTTACAGTATACTAAGCAGGAAAAAAAATTTCTTCTTCTGATGACAACTTTTAACAATTTTTGTATGTATCATATAACAGTGTTAACTATAGTCTTCATGTATGTTATATACCTAGTACTTATTTATCTTATAACAGGTAAATCTGATTTTTAGATGGAATGAATGCTTCCCATGCACCAAGTCATTTCTTCAAGTTTAGCCTAATTTTAACAAATTGTTCATTATAGTATTTTAATACCACAGAATTTTATTTTTATTTATTAATTTCTTTTAAAAAATGTATCTGATGCTCTGAATTACATTGAAGAGAATAAAGGAAACGAAACATTTAGAGATTAGTGGAGGATATTTAAACTTCATTATCAGGAGAAAGAGGCCATCGAAGGGGAGAAATTAATATTTAAGAGAGTTAAGGTTTAAAGCAGTACCTTTCAGGACAAAAAGAGGAAGTTACGAGAAAGTTATTTAAATGTTATTATTCCAGGCTAAGAGTATCCACAAGGGGGCATTATTGTAGTGCGGGCTATGTTTGAGTATTAAGTATCCTAGATTAGCTAGAGGAGGCTTTACAACTTTGGGTTAGCTCAGAAGCTCACTCCTTCCATTTTACTGTCTCTACCAGCTTCTACTCCCTACATTCACTTTCCTTGGCTGTTCACCTTTTCTAGGTTCTTCTTCCTGGCAAAAGCCCCTTCTTGCCAGAGGCTTTCTTCTACTTGAAAAATAATTGGGCTGTGCATTATCCTTCATCTCTAAGACGTTTATGTGAAGTTCTGAGTGGTCAACTCAAACTTAATTCTAATCATAAATCTAGGTGGATTCCTAGGTGCTTTCTGGTTTAAAAATATTCTAGGTGTTCCTTTGCAGGCCAAAAGGCAGCAATGTTGATTTTATATCCTTGGAAGGCCAAGATCTAAGCTGGCAGGAAAGGCCTTCTTGATTGGGTTTTTGTTCTAGATAATTAAAGAGTCACAGTCTTTTCAATATTACTTACGTGATCAGTGAATGCCATGGTGTAGATTTTTCACTTTACTCCATGTTTCTCGTCTCATTCTCAAAGAAGGAAATAAGTATCTTCTCTAAACTTCTAATAAGTTTAAATTCGTTCAAATATTCACATGTGTTAACGTTAAATCTTTTATTTTGTGCCTTTTAAAGCCTTGTTTTAGGCTATTTTATAGATATAAAATATATAAAATGATATATATTTTTATATATATATAACTGGAATAAAAGTAATGTGATTGAATCACTGTTCTTATTAAGCTGATTATATCTGAAGATACTTGGCAAAAGCTAATTAGTAGTGGCTTTTGTTATTTTCACAGCTGTTTGGACTCTAAAATCATCTTTACAAATGAATTCTAAAATTGAGTCTTTTTGAGATTTGAGACTCTTGAGTGCAGAGGTTTTTTTAATCTCCCTGAATGCATGCTGTTTGTTCTTGGGCTTGTTTGTTGAATCTGGGAGTATGGTGGCATTGCCTTATTGTGCAATTACGGTAATCTTTGATTTTTCTAGACTAATTAGGTTGAAATATGGTAGTGACCAAACAATACTACCATTCCCTTTTTTTCTGTTAATATTACTCCTTTTTCAATAATGGTAATTTTCTTTTTCTAGGTTTGTCTCTTCTGTAGTATACATTATTTATTATTGCAAGATGAAGTGGGTTAGCCAGATAATAACTTTGAGTCTTTAATGAGTCCTTTCTCTAAACTGGCTTGAAAACTATCTTTTGTGAGAAATGATACAGTTCTGGGATGGAGATTTTTATTGAATTACAAATGTGATGCCATGGTGATTAACCTTGCTTCTGACTGACAAACTATGATAATTTAGTAGCATCACCCCTGTAATTTATTTTTTATCTTGGGAACTTTTATTTCTGACACTTTTATTGGCTAGGTTAGTGTATTTATGTACATATAATTACTGTTTAATCTGTTTCCATAAAGAATTTGAGGTAACATTTTTTTATAAAGTAGTTTTAACCAAGTAAGATACTATTTATTTTTGCATCAGTTGGGACTTAGTCTAGGGAAAGCCTCACATTGAGAAACAGACAAAAAGATGAGGAATATAGCCTAAAGGAAGTTAGGGGACATTAATGTTCTTTTATTTTAGATACAAATCATAATTAGCTACTTTGAGTTGTACACGCAGCACCTAGCACAGTGCCATCCATCTGTGAACTATGTGAAGGTGATCTGGTTTTATCATTGTTTCTGAGAGATGTAGTCACAAAATTAGAAACATTCAATTAAGTTTTTATAGTCCTTTGGAACTTAAGCAAGAATTACTCACTGTATCTCAGGAAACATTCTAGTTATGATTTTTTTTCTTCTAATCTTACTATTGGTTGCCAATAGAATTTGCCATTGGAAAAATAAGGATGATTAGTTTTGTACCTATGTTTAAGATGTAATTCATCATGGGGCACCTGGCTAGCTCAGTCAGTACAGCATGTGACTCGGGGTTGTGAGTTCACGCCTCACGTTGAATGTAGAGTTTACATTACCAAGAAAAAAGAAAAGGCAAAAGATGTAACTCATCATACTATACTTGTACATTTTGTTAGATTAGCAAACCTACCTTTTTTATTGTATCATGTATAAACATTTAAATATAATTTTAAGGGTTCAATGAATGTGACTATCCCCAAACCATAGATTTTTAATTAAATACATAGTTCTTTAGATTAGTTCATTTATAATTAGGAACTTACCTTCTTTTCAGTAGACTATTAAAAGAAGGGCGTGCAGCTCAACATAAAATGTGTTAGTTACTTAATATTATATACTGAAAAATTATTTTACAAAGATACTTGGGATTGGGGACATTTATGGTAAAATTTAACCAGAAGATGGCAGTGATGATCCTCCTATACTCCTGCAATGGTAATCAAAATGTTTTACAAATGTAATAGCATGAAATGTGCACGTTCAACTGTTGATATATAATGTTAAGAGTGATGATTTAGGGGAAAGCATTTGCTGTTTGTTTTATATACTATGAAAAATGTGTATTTTTCTATAAGAAGGGATTAAGAATATTTTGGGTGTCTGTATCTTTGTCTGTACACTTCAGTTTTTTCTGAATACTGGGGTAAGGAAGTTATCATAAGTCTTGCCTTGTTTAAGTTGCATGCATCATTTTATGTTATGCATCATGTCTAGAAGGCATGCTGTTTTATGGCCTGTTTGCATTTTTCACCCAAATTGCTGGAAACTAATGGACATTTTAAAGGAGCCATTCCTTTAGCTGTGGTCATTTTCTCTAAATTGGCCAAGGGGAAAATGAAATCATTTAAGGCATTAATTTCTGAAATAAAAATTGTTAGACAAAAATTAACATTTTAAAATAAATCTAAGAAAACCAAGGGTAAATGACTTGAAGGATATTTCAGAGTTTTGATTTTTGACAAGTAATATTTATAATCTGGTGATCTTAAAAGTGAGAAGTTAGAAAGGTGGGGGGAAGGAATGCTCTCCTTTGAAAATAAGTACCCATATTTGGTGTTGGCTGGGATGAAGATGCATCCTTTCATAATCTTGCTTTTTTTTAAATATAAAACCCAAATGCATTTTGCCAGAGAAATTGCATGAGTCTTCAGCATGCATTGTTAACTTTGTCTTTCTCCTCTTTTTTCTACTATTCATTTTCATTCATGTATTTTTGTTTTTTGGTTTGCCATTTTTTCTTTTTTGTTAATTACTTCATGTTAAATTACTTTTGAAACGTCATAAGCTGAGCAACCTCTCCGTGTAGTAACAGCGGATACCTGTCTATTTCACTATTTAGTCCCTCCTCCTATGTCTCCATCCTCCAAATCTGTGAGCACACCAAGTGAAGCTGGTAGCCAAGACTCTGGAGATGGCGCAGTGGGATCTAGGTACAGTAAATTTCTTTTAATAGTTTAATGATAGAATGTATTTAGTGCCTACATGCTGTTGATGCTTTAGAGGAACTCTAAATAGTTATGTTAAAATTAACATTTTGAAATCTAAGTGGCATAGAAATTATTTGTTTTAAATTGGGGGAATTTTTTTAATAGTATTTTAACTGTCCCTCTTGATTAATTTAGACTCAATAGTTAACTGATTTCACACTAATTATTTTATATTAAAATAAAGAGATTAATTTAATTTTTTTCTGTTTAAGCATACTTCACAGGTTATTGTGTAAATGTTCTGTATGTATAATATAATATAAACAATGTAAGTAGTGTGTAAATAGTGTATGATAGTATAAAATAGTATAAATATAGTATAAAATAGTTTATAAATAATGTAAAACCTCTGTTGTGCTTAATTGTCCATTCAGTAATTGAAAATCTAAACAATTCAGGTAAGCACTTCAATTGTGTTCTATTGAGTCACTAGTTCTAATTAAAATAGAAAATAATAGTGCATAAAATATCAAATAGAGATAACTGCTAAGGAAACAGGAATGTTTACTGTCTTGAGGGCATTATGCTAAATGAAATAAGTCAGAGAAAGACAAATACTGAATTATGTCACTTATGTGTGGAATGTAAAAAAAAAATACCCCAAAACCCAAAGAAATCCAAGCTCATAGATACAGAGAACAGATTGGTGGTTGCCAGAGGTGGGGGATAGGAAATGGTCAAAATGGGTGAAGAGTTTCAGAAGGTACAAACTTCTAGTTATAAAATAAGTAAGTCATGGGGATGTAATGTGTACAGCATGGCGACTACAGTTGATAATACTATATTGCATATTTGAAGATTGCTGAGAGAGTAGATCTTAAAAGTTCTTATCACAAGAAAAAAATATGTTTGTTAACTGTATATGCTGACACATGTTAACTGGAATTGTGGTGATCTTTTCACAGTATATATAAATATCAAATCATTACTTTGTACACCTGAAAGTAATATAGTGTTATATGTTAATTATACCTCACTTAAAAAAAATGTTTTCTGCCTAGTTTTCCCATACTCATGTCTTCCTTGTAAAACTATATTTCATATTTGTTTTAGGATCCTGTACACATGTTGGGACTTGCTTTCCAAAAGTTCAGTAAGATTTCAGCCTCTCTCCAAAGATTGTCTTGGGGAAAGTACTTTTACTTATTCCTCTTTGTCACACACACACACACACACACAATAACAGCAAGTCTTTTAAAAACAGCGTCATACTGTTTGACTCCTTGTGTCAGCTGAAATGAGATTAAACATAGTTAAAGTCTTTATTCAGAATCCTTATTTTGGGCAGGAAGTTAAATGTCCTCCTCAGAAAAATATCTTAACATACCTTAATATCTTAACATACCTCTTAATAAGAAATAAACTTGAGAAGTCTCATCTTCTTTGTGCCTAAGTTCCTCTGATTGAAGTTATAAATAAGTAATGAGTATCTAAAAGACAGGCAAGAAAAAAGCAAGGAAGCTATATAATAAACTCGATATTTTAATCAATTCCTGCATAATCAGGTTATCATTAACAATTAGAAGACAAAAAAGTCTCACCAGTTTGGATTTGAGATGTGTTTTCCAAAACTGTTTTATAAATAGAACCAAAATTGCAAATCTAAGCTGTACTGTCATTGGAAGTAAATAATAAAACCATCATTTAAGAAAAATCAAAACTTTTTTTTTAGAAATAATAGTACCTTATAAAATAGTATATATTCTAGATTAAAGGCTAAATTTATTTAGTCTGAACTCATTTTTAAGACTAAATTTGTTTCATACTTCATGCTTCTCTATTTTTGTACAAATATGTTAATATTCCTCTGCTAATAAGCTAGTGGTGCTTTCAAGAGAAGGCTTTTTTTCCCCTTCTACAGCTTTACTGTAGTACAAATATTTACCCAAACAAAGAATTATTATATTTATTAAATTTATTTGTATTATAAATTACTTTTATGTAGATATTGTACTGTGTTCATTCTGAACTCTGTGTTCTTGATTTTGAGTAGTAGAAAGATTATTTTAAATGTTGCATTAGCAAGTTTGCTTTCAAAACTATGTAACATCTACTTGACTTTGTTCTTTTTTTGAAGATTATTTATTTGAGAGAGAGAGAGAGGGAGAGAGGGAGTGCAAGTGGGGGGGAAGGGTCAGAGGGAGAGAAACTGAAGCAGACTCCCCACTGGAGTGCAGAGCCCTGTCATGAGGCTTGATCCCATGACACCTGAGATCATGACCTGAGCCAAAACCAATAGTTGGATGCCCAACCAACTCAGCCATCCAGGCACTCCCATCTACCTGGTTTTTGAAATTAATGTGAATTAGAACATGTCCTTCTGAGTTTCATTGGGAAACCTAGAGTTTATTAGAGACCCATTGAAATATTGTGAATTGGTACAGGGAGTAAATACTGTTAAGAAAAATATTTATTTGTATGTAGAACACATATTCATCAAATTGCCAATTTAATGTTAAATACTATATAGATTACCACAGAAAATGAAATATTCATGGTCCTTGTCTTCATGGAACTTATATTCTAGTGATTACATCATTAATTTAAAGATACTATTCACTGTACTGAAAAGTTCCAAGCTAACTTGTGTTTGTTTAAGTTTAAAGTATAAATTTTTAATGATAAGTTATAAAACAAGAAAACAGGTACTTAAATATCTTCAGGGGTTTGTTCTTATTAGAGAATGAATGTAAAATTTAGTTTCTTCTCAGTTTAACAGGAGAGCAAAAAATACTCCTCTTTTTGAATGAGATGACCTTGTATCTTTTTAATCTTACTACATACATTGTCTCCTTTGAGAGCACAGACTTGGTTTTAATCATTAATTTTCAAGAAGGCTGCATATGTTCTTTTTTGTGTATATATGTATACATACAAGAGTAAAAACTATGAGTTCTACTACATCATCTCCAGATTGCATAGTAGAGAGATAATTAATCTGGTTGATTAATTGGTGCTATTGGCAGTGAAATAATAGCATTTCTAAATATATGGCTTTTGAAAAGTATACTAAGATCTGAGAATGAAACTGAATGAACTTGAATTGAGCAGGCATGTTGGTAATGAAAGAATGAAGAGAATATGAAGAAATATCACAGGAAAATACATGAAGATGTGTGGGATGTATGAACCTACACACTCAACTCTGTTAACTGGGCAAGACAGTCCAAGATTAGTACACTCAAGGAGTAGGAAAAGATATATTAGACATTACCAAATATGGTATCAAGACATATCTGAATGCCAAAAATTTCTATTGGGCCTGGTTGTAATTTATGAGTAAATGTTCAAAGGCTGTGAAAAGTGATATCTCTCTAACTCTGCAGATTTGGAGTTGAATTTCATTAAGTTTCTAGTTCTCTTTCTCAGTCATTTCTGTTATCTCTACAGTTTAGCTGACAGTTTCTCAATTGGGTAATCCATGTTTCTTCCTTTTTCCATTCTTGATCAGTTTATCTCTCAGGCTTTTGGATTATATTGGAATTTTACTTTATGTGTCTGCTGATGCCTTTAATAAACATGATTCTGTATGTTGTGCAGTGTATTTTCAGTACTGGCTATATTTTTAGGTAGAGTTTTGCTTAATTTTTTTTTTAAGATTTTATTTATTTATTTATTTATTTGACAGTAAGAGAGAGACAGCGAGAGGGGGAACACAAACAGGGGGAGTGGGAAAGGGAGAAGCAGGCTTCCTGCCAAGCAGGGAGCCCGATACGGGCCCGATCCCAGGAACCCTGCGATCATGACCTGAGCTGAAGGCAGACGCTTAACAACTGAGCCACCCAGGAGCCCCTGCTTAATTTTAGGCTTAAATGACATCCTCAACAAGGAGCTGTAGGTCACTGATAACAGCTATACCTCTCATATAATGTAAAGGCTGGGGACAGAACATTAGTTGGAGAGCACCCAATAGAACCCCTTCTGATTTAACAAAGCCTAAGTTTGTTGCTGTTCATTGCTTAGTACAAAGTAGATCTTCAGAGTGACCTTTTCTTTGCATACACACAATCGTGTTTAAATCCCCAAGTGTTTCTTTATATTTTTAATATGAAGAATTTGTCTAGTTCAATTCATCTGAGTGTTTTTATTGATAAATTGTATAGACAGGTAAAATATAGAAATCATTTGTTGTATTTAAATATTGTAGCTGTTTTAGTTGTTTGTTATGACTTATGTAAGTGAGTATATATATAACCAAAAATAGTAGTACTGAATATATTGTGCTTAACTTTTTAATAGAAACTATGAGTATCATACAGTACTGTACATAATTATCTTATATACTGCTACCTTGTAAGCATGCCCATGTGATAAAGTACCTTTTGTTCTAGTCATACAAGATTTGGCTTAAGTGGAAAAGATCCTATGTAAGTTATTTACCCAGTAGGCAAGGCTAAAACACAACCAAATATTTATTTAGAATTGATACTCTCTAGAAGTTTAGTTAATTTAGTTAAGTCCTTTGAACATAAAATATTTTTCCTGGGAAAATTTATTTTTTCCTAGAGACAGAAATCTTTAGTTGTTTTCTAAAGCAGATGACATGTAAGCCCAAGGCAGTGCTTAACCCATAAATTACATAGGGGTCACATTTTGGAAACTTTAGCTTTTTTGAATCCCAGTGGAATAGTCTTTGGTTTTCTTACCAAAAGGCTTATGTGTTGATTCGTTTCCTTTACCAATATGACAATTTACTGCACACATTTAGTGCTTTGGGCAAGATTATAATATGTTAACCTAAGATGTTTTTAATAATGCTTTTTTAATTAAGAAAATTAAAATTTTAGCTATTTTTATAGCCTAGCTTGTTATCCAAAAATAATATATTATTTGGGTTGTCGGATGCTTTGGCTGTTCTTGTCCATTATTAGGCAATATTAGTTTCCTGTAATCTGAAAATACTGTTCTTAACTAATCTGGGTTGTATGTTTGCATCTTTAATCACCTTCTGCTTATGACATGCACGAGAGCATTGAATGATACCTGGGGTTTTTTTCTACTAACCAGAACATGCGGTTTTTAATTGTGAACAGTATTTTAGCTTTACCTATTCATAGAATGTATTTGCTTGACTAACTTATGGCCTTTTTTGCTAATGCTTCATGGTTGTCCTACAACCGTTTAGGACGCTGCATTGGGATACAGATCCATCAGTTCTTCAGCTTCACTCAGATTCCGATTTGGGGTATTGAATAGATTTTTTACCTTCCCTCTTTTATAATTAATTTGATTCTTTGTGAAATTGTCCTAATTTTATTTAAGTTTCTAATGTACATTATACAGTTAGGAAAAGCAAAAGAGTTAATATTTTACTGTGACACCTCATTTATCCTCTATCATTAGTGAAAGAAATATTTTATGTATCTGATTTTCTAGGTTCCCTGAGTTTACCCATTTAAGTGTCCAGAGTCCTTTGATTATGTCTGTATTTTTGATGTGAAATTTTCTAAGCTGTATTACAAACTTCCCAGACTTTTTCTGATACGTATTCTACATAAAATTGAACCTTTTCTGGGTTACTTGATATAAATATTAATTTATTTTCCTATATTAAAATTTCCTGATGATTTCTAAGGTTTTTAAGAGGAACAGAGCTGTTGGTCATCTACACTATGGCCCCAGATTGCTATTGATTTATTCTTTAATTCATTTATTCACTCATTTATTTTTTCTAGTCTCCAATGCAAATTATGTTTGTTGCTGCCATTGTGCCTTACTCAGATAGTAATTTGGTAATTTGTACCTTCTAAATCATGTGACCAACACCTTTTGGAATTATGTCTAAAGTAAGAGTAAATAAGCCTTAAATTAGGGCACATAAGAAAAGTATATGAGCTTCTTGTACATTAACGGGAAGCTTCTCTGTTGGCTGCCCTGAGACTCCCCCCACCCCTAGTTGCTTCTTTATTCTCAGGAAAAGTGGCTTTTAGATAAGTGAGATATTACTTCCCTACCCTTCTACCCCTAAATCTTAGAGTATTTTGTTTGTTTGTTCTAATGTGATTTTTGTCTAATTAGACCCTATATGCAGCCAAGTTAGTAACTTATTCTTAATGTTCTTGGCTTGGCCTTTTTTTCCCAGATATGTGAGTGATTTACTTTTTAAGTAGTTTGTATCTTAAAATTCAGAATACAGTGTTTCTTATTTTAAATTTTATTCTTAGAATACGAGATTACTTCAAATCTGCTTAAGTTTTCCCATTTAATTCTTTGATTATGCACCTTTTTTTCTCTTTAAAGCTAAGATATTCCTAAAGTGGAAAACACATTAAAATTTATTATAGCCCACATTTGGGACCTTAGAGAAAACTAACCCATTTAGTGTACTAATTTTATTATACTTTTTTGTATAGGATTTTGAAAATGTTTTATAAGAAAATAGTTATTATTACATATATGTATATATTTCAGGTATCCTGCTTGATATTCTAAAGTTACAGCAATGCTTTTATTAGATATCCTTTTAAGACAGTCTTATAATTGAGAACTTCTTTGGGAGCTTGGAAGCATACTGTATTATTTGATTGAGCATTTAGATATCTAATAAATCAAGAAAAGATCCTCCATATATCTAATAAAAGATATTTTTCTTTTGATCCATTTTCCTCAGCTATAATTCTTTTCTTCTGTTTGTCAAAAAAGAATGTATTCCCTCTATTTAAAACAGAAGTGACTTTAATAGTTTTATTGTATTCAAAATATCTGTTGCTTTAATCCAGGTGTAGAATATCTGCATTGTAGTTTGTCTGTATATGAATCAAGGACAGTACTGACCATGCAGAGATTAGAGATTTAAAAGTTTAAATATTTCATTTTAAAATCTAAATTGACTGTATGATTCTCAATTTCTGCAAAGTATAAGTAGAAAAAAGGTTTTCAACAGAAACTTATTTTTCATTCTTAAAGTTTAAGTCTCCTAATGGTGAAGGAAACTAAACGTGGTCTGAGATCCATGTATCTGCCTCTTCAAAAAAGTTTGGAATCAATATCCCTTCTAAGAAGTGTTCTCATAACCAACCATATTTAGTAGTCCACTCTGAAATTCCTATCCTCCTAGTCTATTATTACCCACACATTTGCTCTAAGAAACTAAATTATTTGCCTTTTTAAAGTGAAAAACAAACATCTTGAATGATTCAGAAATATCTTTTGTTTTTGCTATCTTCTAAATTCTTTTGTTAAAATAAAGCCAATTCATTGTTCATCTAAAATTTCTTGAATAAAACAGGGATTTAAATTACAATGTTGGATACACAATGTTTAATTCTTAATTTTCCAAAAAACATGGTTTGATGTAGTTAAAATGTCTCATTTGTTGTATTTAAAAACATTTGTCTTCACTTTATTTAGACGAGGACCTATTAAACTTGGAATGGCTAAAATTACACAAGTTGACTTTCCTCCTCGAGAAATCGTCACATATACAAAGGAAACTCAGACTCCAGTTATGGCTCAACCCAAAGAAGGTGAATATCTATCCTTAATATGATGATCATTAAATTCCCATATTGAATAAATAGATTCTTTTTTTTATCTTTCTTTTTTGTTTTTTGGCATATATTCTAAGGGAAACATCCTAAAACTAATGCTTTAAGGTTTCTGTATTGATGTATTTGTTTCTTAGAGTTTTAAACCTTTTTCTTTTAGAAGTTAATAAAAGTATAAACTGTATATATGGTTTTTAATTTTGTTGACATAAGCTTAAATTTTTAATCTTCATTTTGTCATTGATATGTGATGCTTTAGAATCAGAAAAGCTTAGGAATGATCTATTTCTCTGTCACTGAGCACAATCCTTCCTAAAAGAATGTATCACACAGTAAATGAAACCATGTAAATTATTTTCTTTAGAGCATATGATATTCTGATATGCTGTCGTTGTTATCCATATTAATGAACACATCTAGACCTAATTCTAAAACTTTTGCTTTTATGATCTAAGGGCTCTATTATGTTGATTTCATAAGCAGCCTTTAATTTGTGTGTAATAGAGAGATGTATACACAGACATTATATTGGATGTCGAGTCTTTTTATTCTTTTTTTTTTTTTAAGATTTATTTATTTATTTTAGAGAGAGAGAGAGGAGGAGCAGGGGCCTAGGGCAAGGGAGAGAGAGAATCCTCAAGCAGTTTCCCTGCTGAGTGCAGACCCTGACGTGAGGCTTGATCCCAGGACCCTGAGATCATAACCTGAGCTGAAATCAAGAGTTGGCCACTTAACTGACTGAGCCACCCAGGCGCCCCAGGAGTCTTTTAATTTTTTTTTTTTTTAAGATTTTATTTATTTATTTGACAGAGAGAGACACAGCAAGAGAGGGAACACAAGCAGGGGGAGTGGGAGAGAAGGAGAAGCAGGCTTCCCGCTGAGCAGGGAGCCCGATGCGGGGCTCGATCCCAGGACCTTGAGATCATGACCTGAGCTGAAGGAAGATGCTTAACGACTGAGCCACCCAGGCACCCCAGGTCTTTTGATTCTTAAACCAGGAGTTACCATTTTTACATTGGGGACTAATTTTTATTTTTATTTTATTTTAATTTTTTTTCTTAAGATTTTATTTATTTATTTGAGAGAGAGAGAGCACCATTGGAGAGAGGGGCAAAGGGAGAGGGAAAGGGAGAAGCACACTCCTCAACTGAGCAAGGAGCCCAATGTGGGGCTCGATCCCAGGACCCTGGGATCATGACCTATGCTGAAGGCAGAAGCCTAACCGACTGAGCCACCCAGGTGCCCCGGGGACTAATTTTTAAAATCTCATCAGATAATGATTCAAGCATAAAGTTAATATGATAGTTCTTGTTTTTTCCAGTTAGGCTAATAAATTTATGTCACACATAAAAGAGATTTACATAATAGCCCTAATACAGGTCCATAGTTCCTTACCTGAAACCTTTGAAGCCACGTATGTATTTGAATTCAGAATTTGTCAGATTTTAGAAAAGTTACTAGTAAAGTCTATGTACTGTAAGTAAACACTCCAGCAGCAACTTGGGCATTAATACTTTAGCAGCAGAAGATATGAATATTCAAACTAAGTAAGATAAATAATGATTATAAATAGCTTTACCTCTGGTTATGTCAACGTTTATCACCAAATGAGCTATGGATTTTAGAGTTGTTGATATTTTGCACTGTGGTCCAATAATAAAAATTCCTTTCAGCAGTCTGTGCATAAGGAATGTTTTTCCTCTTTGGCCAGGAAAATTTATTCCTGTTTAATTATGGAATATCAAACATTAAAACTTTGTTTATCAAATATTTAAATTAATTTATTTTTAAAATTTGAGTTTCATTACCACCTTTCTCCATTAAGGAGAATCAAAAACAATATTCATTTCAGAAAGCCCAGAAAATACAGGTAAGCAAAAAGGAGAAAAAAAAATCCTTGGAGCGCCTGGGTGGCTCAGTTAGTTAAGCATCCAACTCTTGATTTTGGCTCAAGTCATGATCTCAGGGTTGTGCGATCGAGCCCATGTCCCAGCATGGAGTCTGGTTAAGATTCTCTCTCCCTCTCTCTCTCTGTCCCTCCCGCACCCCCAAAAGAATCCTTGAAACCTTTAGCTGTTACCAAAGAAAATCTTTAAATTTTCATGTTTATATATACCTCAAAAGAAATTAGGATTATACCTATTTACAATCTATGTACTTTTTAACAACTCTCCTTTCCCTGTCCATTAAGGATGGAAGTGAAATAAATACCTTAAACTTTTCTGTTCACTTTCATCTTGTTCCCCAAAAAGAGTTGACATTATCATACATACTATTACACTTCAAAAAATTTGAGGAAATCAGGGTAACATTTTTATCCAGGTTCTTTTTTTTTTTTTTTTACTTGATCATGTGAATGTTCATTTCTGTGGATACATTTTTTTCATTCCTACTTGCTCCATTGATTGGTAAAATAGCTTTCACAGGAGGAAAATCCTCATCTTACTAGAAAAAAAGCCACTGATGGTAATCATGAGACATAAGCAACTTAAACGAAAAAAAGGAAAGATGAAGTGTTGAATTAACAGTATGGAGAATACTGCAGGATTCCATAATTTCTGGAAAATAATATTTTATTAATCAGTATATTCAGGTATTTTAATGTCTGTCTTTCTGAAGCTACATTATTATATATGTTAACTCAAAAAAGTGAGCAAAATAGCCAAAATGAGGGCACAGTGACTCATTTAAAAAGTATATTAGGCTGATTTTCTTCATCTAATAACTTGGAGATTTATTTTTAGTTATTCCATCATACTTATGCAATGCATTTTGGATTGTTTGAAATGTAAAGCATTCTGAAGCTATTTGGGGTAATGCCTATCCTATTCAGTTTAAGTGAAGAATTCCTTTTTTTAAAAATAATTTTTTTCTAATTATTAGAGTAGTATATCATGGAGAATTTAGAAAATACAGAGAATGAAACTAGGCCACTATCTTCCATCATATACAAAAATAAATTCAAAATGGATTAAAGATTTCAATGTAAGACCTGAAACCATAAAACTCCTGGAAGAAAACATAAGCAGTAAGCTCTTTGACATCGGTCTTAGCCATACATATTTTTTTAGACCAGTTTCCTCAGGCAAGGGCACCAAAGGCTAAAATAAACAGATGGGATTACATTAAACTAAAAAGCTTTTGCGAAACCATCCACCAAACTAAAAGGCAATCTGTTGAATGGGAGAAGAACTTGGCAAATCATACACCTGAGAAGGGGTTAATATCCAAAATATATGAAGAACTTAGACAATATCAAAAAAACAACCCAATTAAAAGATGGGCAGAGGATTTGAATAGATATCTTTCCAAAGAAGGCCTACAGATGGTCAATAGACACATGAAAAGATGCTCAACATCATTAGTCATCAGGGACATGCAAGTCAAAACTATAGTGAGATATTAACCTCATACCTGTCAGATTGGGTAGTATCAAAAAGACAAAAATAACAAGATTTGGTGATGATGTAGAGAAAAGGGAACCCTTGTACACTGTTAGTGGGAATGTAAATTGGCACAGCCACTCTAGAAAAGAGTATGGAGGTTCCTCAAAAAATTAAAATGGAATCACCATACAATCCAGCAATTCCACTTCTGGATATTTATCTGAAGAAAACAATCTTCGACCAATAGTTGAAGATACGGAAGCAGCCTAAGTGTCTGTAGATAGATGAATGGGTAAAGGAGATGGAATATTACTCAGCCATAAAAAGAATAAAATATTGCCATGTGTGACAACATGGATGGATCTAGAGGGTATTATGCTAAGTGAAATAAGTCAGATAGAGAAAGACAAATACTGTATGTTTTCACCTGTATGTAGAGTCTAAAAAACAACCAAAAAAAAACCAAGCAGAACAGAAACAAGATTCATAGATATAGGAAACAAACTGTTGGTTGTTACCAGAGGGGGGGCAGAGATTGGGGGTGGGTGGTGAAGGGGATTAAGAGGTACAGACTTCCAGTTATAAAATAAATAAGTCATGAGGATATAATGTACAGCATAAGGAATATATTCAATAATATTACAATAACTTTATGTGGTGACAGATAACTAGACGTATTGTTAGGGTCATTTTGTCATGTATAAAAATACCAAATCTCTATGATGTATACCTGAAACTAATAGGATATTTGTGACAATTATACTTCAATTAAAAAATACAGAAAGGATATAAAGGAAATGTCATGATTCCATTGTGTAATAACCACTGTTAATATTTTGTTTCCAGTTTTCTAGAATGTATTTTTTCAAAAATTCTCTGTATATATACACACATAAATATATATATACACATATGATTTTATATCCTATTTGAAATGTGCATTTTTAATTGCTTATTTTGAGATGTGTGTAAATATTTAAATATTGACATGTAACTTATTGCCATTGAACTAATTTGAGTGTATAGCTGTATAAGACTGGCATTTTTAAAAAAATTCTTTTTCCTATTTTTATTTTGTAAGTAATTAAAAATGTGAAAGATCATGATTTGTTAGATAAGCTGATGATCCAGAAGCACAAGATAAACTCTATTCTTTCCAGTTTTAAATTATTTGGGGCAAGGCTTTTAGCATTAGCAAACTTTAGCTTCTTTGCCAGATTTTCTCTGAGTATAGAGACTGTTTCTTCTTCATTGCTGTAATGCCTGCGGTTGAATAGTGCCTGGCATGTAGTAAGAACATAGTATTTGGCGAAGGAATTAATTGCTTTTATCTACTAAGGAGAATGATTTTGCTTACTTGCATTGTTTATTGTCATGCATTTACTTTGGAAGTAACTACTAGGAATAGGTTATTTTCAAATGTTAATGCTACAGTATAATTATTGATGAAATTGGGTGAAAAAGTATGATTAGTCTCAGTTCTCGGTTTTAATATGACTATATCATATTCTAGTCTTTATTTGCTCTTATATCCATAAATGAAACCATTATAGATTCTCCTTAAAGCCTTCTTGAGTTCCATGTTGACAAACTATGTAGATACAAATGTGTTATTTTGTGTTCTATGTATCCCTCTGAATGCTTTGAACAAAATTGAACCTGTTAACATCTTTCAAATATATTATTTTAGCTATTCGTTTGTAATGGTTCTTCAAACTTTGTTTAAATTAATAGCTGAAATTTTTAACCACAAGGAGTGCTCACATATCAGGTACAGTGTGAAGCACTTTACATTTAATCTCTAATCCTCTCACCAAAACTATAAGAGTTAACTATAGGTTCTATTTACACATGAAGAAGGTAAAAGTCAAAGAGATAGTTTATCAAGGGTCACATAGCTGGTGTAGCTATTCTAAACCAAGTCTGATTCTAAGGTGAGCTTTCTCTCTCATGCTGCCACTGAAGCAGCATTTTTGTGCTTTTATGGTACTAACCTATGATAAAAAATTCAATTTATAGTGTAATACAGTACAAGCATGGATACAGATGTATAACCGAAACAAAAGTTTTATTAAATAGCACCTCCCCTTCTCCTGTTATATTTCATTTTTTAAATGACAAATGACCATAATATGCTAAATTCATTGGTTTAGTTAGACCAGTAGTTTGAAAAACACTTCATTAAAGGATAGCGTGGTTTAATTAACTTATTTATTGGTATATCTGCATCAGGATAATATTTTATAGTAATTGTTTAAGATAAATGAATAAACAGCTTTGTTCTTTCCTAGTGCTAAATATAATTTTTCTTATCTTTACTGATCGAAGGTGAAAGTGACAAGATAAGTGAACTCAGCCCAGTTTCTAATGAGTATGTCTGCGTCAGCACCACTACCTTTAAAATTTTCCTATGTGGACTAGACTTAAATGCTAATTTTTAAAGGTCCATGTTTATTCATTTGCAACCTAACAAGCATTCATGATTCTACAGTTTTATTGAGTATATGCTATATATATGAAGGCACTAGGTCATCCTTTGTTTTTTTTTTTTTTAGTTATGTAAGTGAAGGAGAATGAGAAATTTATCCTGATACCATGGGGCCATCCTTAGCCTTTGAAGCTATTTATAAAAATGAGATCATTTCCTTTCTATATTATTATTATAATTATTTTCATGTCTAGGGCTCTTACCATTAAGTTTCTTTTCCCAATTTGTGGAAGTTTTAGAAAGAGGGAAAGAAAAACCCTGAAATTAAGGTTTTATAATGAAAACACTTTGTGTTTAACTATACTTGTACTTATCCATTGCTTTAATACAGTGGTTCTCAAACTTAGCCTGGTTGGTTTCCATTTAAGAATTATGTAACAAATTCCAAAACTCACTATGAGACAAAATTGCTGAAATTACAATTTGAGTGTAGCAGACAGTAAATTAAACTTGGGTAGGCAGTGTAATCAGTGCAGGAGTAATATGAGTTACTAAATTGAAGATAAAAATTGGTCTTAGGCTTAACTCTTATCTTTCTACCATTTTTTTTTTAAATGGCTGAATCTTAATCTTTTAAAAAAGCAGTGGTTTTTATTCTGCCTTGTTTTTCTTTTTCACCATTCTAGCCATCTTCTTGCTTTCAAGTTTACTCTGTAAGTTGGTAGTACTGTTTCTGAACTGAGGTGCTTTCCTGTCTTAAAGCACCTACTGTGAAAGAAATTGACTAAGAACATGTGACCTCAGTCAATTTCACTCTCTGCAGGTAAAAAGCTTCTCATGGTGCCCACAGATAAACTCCTGGAAAAGTTACTTTCTTCCCTTAGCTTTTAAAAGTCTGTTAACTCTTTTGAAAATGGCATTATTTTTTATCTAGCTTTTCGGTATGGATTTTTGTTGTTGCTATTTTTAGATAGATTTTTAAAGAGGAAGAAATCCTATGTTATCTAATATTATCAGTTTATTTATACCTGAGGAAACTGAGGCCTGAAGAAGTTAATTGTGATGAGCCTGTGGTCACAGTGTGGGTGACATAGGGCTACAACCAGAACCTGGCTTTTGATTTCCAGTGAAGTGCAGTTCTTAACACTATTCTAATTTCTTATCTGTGTGGAGTTTTAAAATTACTTTTGGTATTGGTTTAGTAGCCAGATATTTTTCCTTAGGAACATGTCAATTAGTATTTATAATGTATAGAAAAGTATTACATGTAAATAGCTCTAAATTTTTTCTTGCATGATCTTAACATTTGTCTGTAATCCATGCTTCCCAGGTAGACTAAATTTCTGGGCCCTCTGGTTAATATTACCTTTGTCCAAAATGGAATTTTTAAAAATTCTAGAATAAATAAGACCTATAAAAATGAGTTTTAACCCTCAGAGAATCTGTGAGAATATAAATATAATTGAAAATTAAAGCATTTCTTCTTAATCTTAAAGACTTTTAATCAGCATATCTGAAATTACGGCATCAGAAAAATGTAATATTTATGAGATCGTAGATATCAGGGTCTATGTCAATGATGCCAATATTGCCTAGATAAATCTGAATTTTGTATTAAAAAGACCATACAGAGAAACAAATTGTGTTAAAGTAAATGGTATAGTTGAAATTTTACTTCTTTCTTATTTTTCCCCCAAGTTAGCATTAGATCTGTATTCAAAATATTTCCTGATTTAAAAGACTGCTACATATTTTCGCTTGTTGAAGATCTAAATTATTAAGGAAATCCAAGAGAACTTGCATATCATTCTAGATATTTAAAAATATAAAAAGAATGGGGTCCATTGATCCATTCATGAAGCTTTGTCCCAATACAAGTTTCTCTTAATATTGATTTTAAAGAGTAAGGTATAAGTAGATGAAATTATGGACAACTGGATTGAAATGAAGTGATTCAAAATGATTTTGATCTAGAAAAGAAAGGGTTATTTTGAAAATATTAAAGGAAAACTGTTTATATCTAACTTATATTTTAAAATTAATGATTAAAGCATTTCCCTCTAATCTCATGAAAGATTTTGTGAAGTTATTCATAAGTTGAATTTTTGAAAATTAAATCATTTTTATATACAACAAATTTTCTGATTTTTAGAACTTGGTGGCAACTTCCTTTGTACCATAAATAATCAGGCTACTTGGTAAATAAGGAATACTCCATAGGACATTAAAACTATCTTAAAATACGGCACACCAATATAATGAAACTACATAATACATTTATAGACAACAAACATATTTTCTGAACAACATTAATGCACTAATGATGGGACTTGTTTTTCACTTGATAATGAGAATTAATCATGATAAGTGATAGATTTAAAAGTATCAGTGTTTAGTGAGGATTTCCTAGGATGTTGCATATTACCTGTTAAATGTGTTGTAACATTTTAAAATAGTTCAAAGTGTACTTTGTGGCTTATTCTTGGCTTAGATGTCTCTTAAGTGTAATGTGACATACAGATGAGAAAACTTGCTCTGAAGACTCCTTCCTTCAGCTTAACAAAAGCCACCCATTTTACAGATGATTTAACTTTGATTAACCAACTCCATTGTAACAGATTATTCCGACAACTGGAATTTCACTCTTTGGTGTTATTTCTAGGTGCAGCTTAATTTACAGAGCAGCTTTTCTTTCCATCTCACCAAAATACATCACAATTTTGATGTTAACTCAAAGTAAAAATTCAATGGTTCATTAAACCTAGTCTTAGCATTCATTGACAAGAGATTTGTCATTTTAAAAGTAACTGCTACTTTTATGCATTCTTTACTGCTCAGTTTATAACCTTAGATTCCCTGTCAGAGAAAGCATGGAGTTAACCACTTAGCATATTGCAATGAATATTCATCAATAAATTGATGTGACATGGCAGTCCCATTTTTCAGTCTTCCTGCTCTGTTGCATTCTTTTTCTGTTTTAAATACATTATAGTTTATCATGTAATAAGGACTAGCTTAGAAAATCTTCAGAATTATGATATTATATTTTTGATCATGTCCATAGTCCTTTAGTAGCTATCATATTAGTTTTTAAAAAGAGAGTGTATTTATTCAGAGGAACATTCTCTAATCTGGTATTACTGATGGGCATTTTTGCCAAATATTTGATATATATAGATAATTGTTTAAGACCAGCTTTATAATAAAAATACAATGTTTTGAAGTTTTTAAGAAGAGCAGATCATTTGTTTTTTGTTCCTTGAAATTTTATTTGGCTTAATCTTTTGACCTGTCATAGTTTTTAGATTAGTTTTTCATCCATGTAGAAAGGGAGGTAGGTACATTAACTCTAAAACAAAGTCCTGAAAACATGTATCTAAATAGTTGGTAATCCATCATTCAGCTACAACTAAACTGATCTATATGGGCAAATAGGCATAGCAAATGCCATGTAAGAGGCAGATATAGATCACTGTCTAACATACTTCATCTACATTTTAAATTTTAGAAGGAAAAGATGGTCTATAAACAAGATCTTTTCTGTTAAATATGTAGATTATGAGGTCACTTGGCACTAAAGTACTGACCATATGCATTATGACAGGAATTTGACACCTGTCATTGGAAATAGTACTTAGAAGCCATATAATGCAACAAAGTTGAGGGAGGAAAATACAATGTGGCTAGGAGGCTGTAATTTATAATTCACAGTGCTCAAGAAGACCTGTCCAGGGTGTCTCAAAATCCCCCTCTTTGATTTTAGGATTTACATACCGTAAACCCTGCTAGTAAACAAAATTGGTTAGGATAACTGATAGCCAGAAAATGAAAAAATATATATATATTCTCAGACTTAATTTTTAATTTGTTTAAATATATCATTATTCTAAAAGTCAACCTCTGAGTTAAATGTAATTAAACTGTTTTATTACATTACACCTACAGGTGATTTTATGGTAGAATTTCATCATGTTGGAGCAGTACAGTATAGAATTGTCAACAGTTATACTGTTTTCAGATTAATAATCTGTTGTATATGAGAATTCATCTAAAAAGGAGTACTGTCTTTCTGTTTCTGTGTGATTATTTTGCCCAAAAAAAGCTTTCATTTTTTTAAGTAGCACAAAAGCTGTAATTGGCATGCTTTGTAAGGAAGTGTCAATGTGCAAGAGAGTGGCGATCACTAAGAATTCTTTTACGTGTTCTTTCCCCTTTGCACCACCGCCTCCTCAGCGGGGTCACTGAGATCACTAGCTTTTCTTGAAATGGCCATTTTCACTGGCAGGTGCATTATACCCTGTATTTTCAGATTGTTTTTCCATTCTGAATGTTTGGCAGGTTGATTGCTCTGGCTGCATTGACGGAGAAAGGGCTGACAAATGCGGTTGGGCTGGCTGAAAAGACAGTGATTACTGTTTTCCTTTGTGGCTGATTGAGGCCCTTGAAAGGAAAAATTTTAACCTTCACCATTTGGTTCAAAAGTATGAGCATATATTGAAATCATTCGTGCCATTTATCCTAGTTCTGTAAACTTGTCAGAACGTAAAAATCGCTCAATTTCAAGTAATGTGGGATTGGCATACGTCATTATCATTTTGATTAAGTTGGAGGTTGTATCATTGTGTGCATTATACAGTGTCATTTAAAGCTTTCTTTCCTACAGGTACAGCTATATTTTTATTGCTTATACTATAGACTTTGAAAGATTTTCATAGCTCTCCAAACCTAACACTATGTGTGTGGTTTGGCAGCTGGTGTGGCCTACAAGCTGCATTTTGTTTGCAGGGTAAAGGCTTATCTGTAGGCCTCCTGGAGTGTGGGTAATTGCACAGTCTCACCAGTGGGGAGAGATGGGATTGGAAGCAGCCAAGCGGAAGAATGTTGTGCCATCCTTTTGCCACCTTGTAGCAGAAAGACACAATCCCAGCAGTGCCATCTGGTTGTTGCTATCTAGTCAGCTGGCCTGGCTGCTGGGACCATGACTTGGCAGCTGGTTCCCATCCTTGACCATTCTTTTGTGTATGGAGCATGTATGTGTGCTTTAGATAATTTTGAACATGGATCAGGGAAATGACTATAAATAACAAGTCCCCTTATTGAATAGGCCCTCATTACTTAAGATGCACTCTGCTGCATACGCCTGCTGCCATTCCCTTATAGACAAATGACACATCTGTTTAGGCAATAAAAATAAGCATTTTCCTCATAAAAATCTGTCTCAGTATATAGTAAAAGAGAAGGTATGCAGAGTTGTATGCTCTATAACATTTTAAAGTAAGTGATTTTAAGTTAGTTCTTGGTTTGGAGAGGAGATTTAGTAATAAAGTCTTCTTATAAACATTGTATATTATCTCAATGTATATTTTTGTTCCAAGTTAAGAAAACATTATTTTAAGTGCTTATTGCCACATCATGCAACGGTAGATAATGAGACTTGCATTTAAAATGACAGAATAGAAAATGTGGTCTCATAGCTATTATCTTTAAAATCTGCCTCTCAAATAGCAATCTGAGAGTTAATGTAAGCCGTCTTTATGCCATATGAAGACCCATTAGACACTGATGGTTTCAGATCACAAGTAAGCAGCCAGCTCTGTAGGCTATTTTAGACATTTGATTTTCTTCATTCTACAGCATTAATGTGTCAGCATGCTACATAAAACTATGCAGGAGTTGCATGTTGTTCTGTCTGGAATGATAAATGCTTGCAAGCTTTTAGAGATTTCCATGAGGAATTTGTCCTAGTTGCTTATATATCTTAATTCAGTTTACGTGCTACAAAATTTGGAATGACTATTAGAGGTACCACATAGGTATGTATAAACACCAAGAAGTTCCACTTATTTCTTTCTTTAAAATTGTGTTGATGAAATTCATATTATTCTTGTTCTGTCTTATCAGTGGTTTACTTTTGTGTTTATGTAAAGTTAGTTGTATACCTTCTGAACTGTTGCTCAAAAGTTCAGTTATTTTCATAATAATTTTTGTGTTTTTCTGTTTTTTTTCAGATGAAGAGGAAGAAGATGACGTAGTGACTCCTAAACCACCTATTGAACCTGAAGAAGAGAAAACTTTAAAGAAAGATGAAGAAAATGATAGTAAAGGTATCTTAAAGAATTAACTTTAAAAAATTTTGTTGATTCTTATTAAAATTTTTTTTGTTATTTATGTGTTAAAGTAGACTACAATGCTCTAAATGAAAGAGGTGAATCTGGTTGGAAAAAAATATGTGGCATTCATTGATCCAAACTGATAGTGAATTGACAGGATTTGACAGACGTAAATTAGACTGACTTCAGGAAAATACTTGTTTTCCAGCTCCCCCTCATGAGCTGACTGAAGAAGAAAAGCAACAAATCTTACACTCAGAGGAATTTTTAAGTTTCTTTGACCATTCTACAAGAATTGTAGAAAGAGCGCTTTCTGAGCAGATTAACATCTTCTTTGACTACAGTGGAAGAGATTTGGAAGACAAAGAAGGGTAATGTTTAATTGCTAAAATTATGGCTTTAGCAATGTTACTTTAAGGTTACTTAAATTACTTTCAGATCAAGAGTGAGAAGTTGTAACATGATCTTTTTTTGGATTTGGTTTTTTTCTGTAGAGAGATTCAAGCAGGTGCTAAACTGTCATTAAATCGACAATTTTTTGATGAACGTTGGTCAAAGCATCGTGTTGTTAGTTGTTTGGATTGGTCATCTCAGGTAAATTGTAACAAAATTGGTTACTCATTTTTAAATTAAAATTAACAAGAACTTTTAATTATGGAGACTTTGGGTAATTAAATCAGTGTGTGTCATTTAGAGTAATAATGGATGATGGTTCTGTTATTGTATTCATTTTATCTTAAATACTTTGGAAGAAAGGATTGGAAACATCATTTAATTTAAAACTCAAGATTGAATTTATGCCACAACCCAGGTTTACTAATTTCAGTTGCTCACCATATTCTTTGGTTAAAATTGCAATGTGTTTTAATAAAATGTTTTAATGTTAAAACACTTTAAATCACTAACTATACTAATTTAGAGTTTTACTAACACCCCAGTAATCGTAACTCTCGTGACACCTTTCTTGGGGAAATGTTAAGTATTTGTATTTTCAAAATAATTTGATAAAAATAGTTGAGTCACTAAGAGTGTGCAACATTTCTTATGCGTAGCAATTTTTTCCCCACTTGATTCTTGTGAGCAGTATCCAGAGCTACTCGTGGCTTCTTATAATAACAATGAAGATGCTCCTCATGAACCTGATGGTGTAGCCCTTGTATGGAATATGAAATACAAAAAAACTACCCCAGAATATGTGTTTCACTGCCAGGTAAGATGGTGTTTTAACAGTTTTCCCTAAGTTTAAGAATTCATTAATGAATTTAGACAAGTGCCTTTTTTCTTTTCTTGTCAACATAATGATTTCATTGGATTGGCATTTACTAAACCACCTCGTATTTGCAAACAGATGTTAACAGAAAACTGAAGACTTTTCAGTTCAACATGATCAGCCTTTTGTAGCTTTTCTGACATCTCTTATATAAGTTTAATCACACCTGAAGTCCTTTGCAGTTGTGATTTTCTGTTATTGTGATTGATTATATAAAAGGAATCTTTTATAAAATGTCTTCTCTACAGGGAGTTTCTCATGAACTTATTTGCTGAAAAAACAATTAGACGGTCGGCCCACTGAATTACTTATACATGGCCTGAGGAGTTGGAACTAGATAGTTTTAAATAGAAACATATGTTTGAAGTAGGAAACAGATGCAGATTTTTAAAGTGAGTTTAGTGGAAGGTTAGAATTTGCGAGCCTTTTCTAGTTGCATAAGTTATCTTTTAATAATCATAATTCTGAAAAAAATGCTTAACTGAGTCAAAACTAGCTTATACTCTGTTGTCAGGTTACTGTTAGAGCCAGTTGTCTTTTGATTTAATACTGTAATCAAACAAAATAATTTTTTTGCTTTCTTTATAAATTGTTTGAATACATTTATGTAAACAATCATTACATTTGACTTAAGCAAAAACTATTCTAAAGGTATATTTTTATATTCTGAAATAAAATGAAATTTTTAAACGAATTAATTTACTCTTTTTATAATCTCTAATACCTTACAATAAAAGGGAAAATGTTTGTGTGTAAATTTATTTTTATAACTTATCAGGCTTCTTCCATTTGAACCTTAAGTATAGAAATCTTACTTATTTACAGTCAGCTGTGATGTCTGCTACATTTGCAAAATTTCATCCAAATCTGGTTGTTGGTGGTACATATTCAGGCCAAATTGTGCTGTGGGATAACCGTAGCAATAAAAGAACTCCAGTGCAGAGAACTCCGCTGTCAGCTGCTGCACACACAGTAAGTAGTAAAGAGGTTATTTCCATTAGACTTCTGTGCTGCTTCACCATTAAATGCTTAGTAGTGTCCATCAGAGTAGTCTCAGAATGTGTTTCCTTTGATGTATGAATTCTTCATCACTTGGCCACCAAAAATGAAGGCCTTTTTTTGTATTTTTAGAAATCTGTTTTATTAAAAATTCATCTATCTTCTGAGACAAGCTTTTATTAATTAACAGAATAGCATCAAACTTCACATTAAAAATACCATGAAGATATGAGACTGTTTTGATGTGAAACGGAATACCTGTGATTTTAGTGTAAATATGGTTCCATCTTTTTGGCAAAATAATCTCAGAAAATGTCTTTTAACATCTCTTTAGCATCCAGTATATTGTGTAAATGTTGTTGGAACACAAAATGCTCACAATCTGATTAGCATATCTACTGATGGAAAAATTTGTTCATGGAGTCTGGACATGCTTTCCCATCCACAGGTAGGTTAAACTTGGAAAACTGAAATTTTGAGACAAATGTTATTCTTTAAGTCCATGTAAATCCCAGCTTATGTTTTTTCATAAATGTTTTATAATAGTATTATGATAACAGCTTATAAATCTAACCTGTTATAGTTTGTCATGAGATACTTTATTTTCAAACCTACTTCATTTAATCAAAGTAAATTTGTATAAGTATTATAATAAAAGAATTGTTTATAAACCAATTAAAACTAGAAATGTTTCTTAGAAAATTAAAAGTTGCAAACTTAGAAAATAATTTCCTCAATTTTTTCTACATAGGATAGCATGGAATTGGTTCATAAACAGTCAAAGGCAGTAGCTGTGACATCTATGTCCTTCCCTGTTGGAGATGTCAACAACTTTGTTGTTGGGAGTGAAGAAGGTTCGGTGTACACAGCATGCCGCCATGGCAGGTAAATCTAAACTGGAATTTGCAATTATTTAAATTTCTTCCTTTAATAGTCTCATTAAAACAAATTGCCCCTTGTTTAAGTAGAAATTTGTCATAGAGCCACTCATTATTTTTGACAAATTGTATTTGAGTTCAGGTATATAAAATTAAAACTTAAATACTTTTTAAAATAAAAGGTTATTTTGGATCATGATATGTTCTGGATCTTATGGGTTGTGGTGTGCTGTGGTTTTGTATGTATGCATGTACTCACAGAAGTTAGTGGTAGGAAGTAGCTTTCAGCAGTTGCAAATATAATATGCACATGCCACATACTGACCCTTAAAGTTGTAAATAAGATTTTCAGCCGTTTTTCCATTTTGATTTATTTGGACTTTGAGCTTTAGTTCATCTTCCTGATAATTGTGTAGTAATGTCACGTACACATTTTAAATTGACTAGTATTTCTCCTGCTGTTCAATCTGTTTTGAAATTGTCTAGCTGTACCTTATCAATTGCTTCCTTAAAAAAGAAAAATGGAGTGTCCAGATTTCATCTCAAATACAGATCACCTTCACTTCAAAGCTTTTGATATAAAAATAGTAGCCCAGATTTTCTCTCTTACGTATAGCCTCCCTTTGTCTCTATTCCATCACCTCAGATAATTGGACTTGTGAGTTGTATTGTCAACAAGCATGTTTATAGTTCAAACTGTACTTACTGTTTTAGTAGTGTTATCAAATCTGGATTGAGTAACACTCAACATAAGTTACTCTGATGTGTTATGAGCAGAGTTAGGTTGGTTGAAATTATGTAAAAATCTGATATATAATCCTTAATAAGATGTATTTATAAGCAGTTTACTTCCAAGAGATTTTCCTAATATTTTCACTTTTATGAAATAGCAAAGCTGGAATCAGTGAGATGTTTGAGGGACATCAAGGACCAATTACTGGTATCCATTGTCATGCAGCTGTTGGAGCAGTGGACTTCTCACATCTTTTTGTCACTTCGTCATTTGACTGGACAGTAAAACTTTGGACAACTAAGGTATCTAAAAACACCAGATGGCTGCTCATTTCCTTGGGTTTCTGACACAAGGTGGTGCTCTAATACTACACAGGAAAGGCGAAAAGCTTTCTAATAGCTTAGAATGATTCATTGATAGATCAAACCTGCTAAGAAGTTATACTGAACATGAGTGAGCCACTGGATGTTGTAGTTTTCATAAAAGTGTGCTGACAAATATGTTAACCCCACGTAACCAAAGACCAGTCTTCCCATTTCAGGCTCTTAAAGCACAGAACTGTTTACTCTGAATTGAGTTCGGGAAAAAGCACCTGAGTATCTCTCATAGCACCTTACATAGCTGTGTATAGCCCAGCACAAAAGCCATACATTTGCTCTTGGAAGAGCTTTTAGAGGCTGCAGTGGCTCCCGGAGCTGCTGGAAGATGGAGAAAAGACAGATAATGGATGTACAATAAGTCCTATACAATAAGGCTATAATAACAAACTTAAATCATTAAGGAAATATTGTTAAAGGCAGGGATGAATATATATTTTTGTTTTCCATAATAAAAAAATTAGTTTTTTTTTTGCTTTTAATTAGCTTCAGTTATTTGAAAAACCTACTATGTTATAAAGTGATTCCTGATCCTCTAGCATTCCAGATAAATGTGACATTGCCCTGCTCCAGTGAAAGTCTCAAGGCAAATCCAAGTAGGGAATGTTACTTCTTGTGATAGGCCTTATAGTTTCATTTGACCCCATATTAAATTTAAGAAGCCTTGACTTTTCTGTCTGGCTTTTCTGCAGTATTACATTGTAGTTGGCAAAGCTGCATAATCAAAATATCAGATTCTATTTAAATGAAGTTAAATTTTAAGCTGTATTTTTTCATGTTTCTATTTGCCTTACTCTAAATGTTGACTTTTTGAATAGATTACCATGAGACAGAGTTTAGAAACCTTATTTGGTTCTTCAGCTTCTTTGAGGAAACCTAGTGGTCTTAAGAGATGTTCTTTACTGTTAGAGTGAACTCATATTTATATATCAAAGGTTGGCCTCAGAAATCTGGGATGGACTTACTGTCCACTCTTGTTCTTTCATGATGCTTTCTTTCAATGTAATATGAAGTGAGTTAGAAAACTTTGCCTCTAAAAGCTTGCCTTTTAAATTTGAGCATTTTCATGTTTGGCATTAGTGAGCATAAAAATAGCACTTAAGGCTAATGAAGGAAATATATAGAAAAGGGCTTAACACAGTGTCTAACATGTAATAGGCACTTAGCAATGTTCACTTCCTCTTTCATGGGGATCAGACAGAGCCCTGAATGCATTTAATCAATCATCTGTTTTCTTTCTTGGATTGTTCTTGAATTTTTGTTTTTTTTAATGAGAGTTTTCAGTGGAAAAGTATAGAAGAAGATTCTTACAACCATAAGCAAAGAAACGTATAATCTAGCTCGTAAAACCAAAGCAAGGTGTAGAATAGGAGAGATGAAGCCAACTATTTCTGCATAGGCTGCAGGTAACCATACAAGTAGCTATATTTCTTGATGTGCTTTCACCTTGGTAGTCCTTTATATAGACACGGAAGACATCTTTGTTAGGTTGTTGGCCAACTTCCTTTTTCAGTAATTGAAAAGAATCTTTTATAAATTTGTAGATTTATTTTAATATCTCAGGGCTTCAGTTGCCAGTCTTTAGCTTTAAATTTGAGGCTTCCATCCTTGCATATATTACCAGCAGGATTGGAAAGTGAAGAATTCCTCTTCATTGCCTAAACAAGAACAGAACTTATGTCTGTGATAGCAGACTGATTGATGCTTGCTTTTGTGGTACTCACACAGCTGGTTGATTGGTGGTTGGTATTTTTTGTTCTGGTATTTTGCTGTATTTCAACATAGAACTGCCTTCTGAATAAGAATGACAGGAAGGCATATCTCTTTCTTTGCTAATTGAGCTAGGCATTGCTTCCCTCTGTGTGCTTCATTTATTCATTCAACTGTGATACGTGTGTCTCCTCCCTCCACACATACACATGTACATACCTCTCCAGTGTTAGTGGCCAAAGGATGAGCCAACAGAGAACAGAGTGTTTTTATACATGTTTACGGGCCCTCTAAAACTTTATCAGAAGATTATCTTTTATTCTAACTTTTCTGCACACAAGTAATTCTCTATGAAGGCTAGAACAGCAACAATCTGCTGAGTAAATATTTTTTTATTCGGTTATATCATGGCTCCCAGTGTCACTGTTTTGATCTTGGATTTATACTTCATGGTACTTGTGTTGCTGGTATTTATTTCTACCCTGCCAAAAAACTTGATAGAGTCTCTGTGCTCTCCAACACAATGGTTATGAATAATAGGCAGGTGATTTTTTTTTTTTTTTAGTTTTTTTTTTGATAGTTTGTGGGGTTTTTTTTGTCTTATTTATTTATTTATTTTTTTGAAGTTTATTTGAGGGAGAGCTGGGGGGGGCGGGGTGGGGCAGAAGGAGAGTAGGAAGAGAGAATCTCCAGCAGACTCCTGCTAAGCCTGGAGCCCAACACGGGGCTTGATCTCATGACCCTGAGATTATGACCTGAGCTGAAACCAAGAGTCAGTCTTTTAACTGACTGAGCCATGCAGGCACCTCAGTAGGCAATCTCTTTAGAAACATTGTTCCAATTCCATTTTAAGCTTTTTAAATCAGTATCTTCACATTCGTGAATTTAACAGACTTTAAATGTTTTTCTTTTTGGCCTCTACTTTTTTAAGGGTTTTCTGACTCACGGGATTGAGCCCCCGTAAACTAGAAGGAACGAGTTACTAAAAATTGTTGTATCTTTGTATCCTTTAAGATCTGGCTCTGCCCTAATAGCAAAACAAGATTTCTCCTTTTTCAGAAAGGGGAACCCTCCTACACTGTTGGTGGGAATGCAAGCTGATGCAGCCACTCTGGAAAACAGTATGGAGGTTCCTCAAAAAGTTGAAAATAGAGCTACCTTACGACCCAGCAATTGCAGTACTGGGTATTTACCCCAAAGATACAAAATGTAGGGATCTGAAGGGGCATGTGCACCCCAATGTTTATAGCAGCAATGTCCACGATAGCCAAACTATGCAAAGAGCCTAGATGTCCATTGAGAGATGAATGGATAAAGAAGATGTGGTGTATATATATATATACAATGGAATATTATGCAGCGATCAAAAAAATATGAAATCTTGCCATTGCAACGACGTGAATGGAACTAGAGGGTATTATGCTAAGTGAAATAAGTCAATCAGAGAAAGACAATTATCATATGATCTCACTGATATGTGGAATTTGAGAAGGCAGAGGATCATAGGGGAAGAGAGGAAAAAATGAAACAAGACAAAACCAGAGAGGGAAACAAACCATAAGAGACTCTTAATCTCAGAAAACAGAGGGTTGCTGGAGTGGAGGGGGGCGGGAGGGATGGAGTGGCTGGGTGATGGACATTGGGGAGGGTATGTGCTATGGTGAGCACTGTGAATTGTGTAAGACTGATGAATCATAGACCTGTACCTCTGAAACAAATAATACATTATATGTTAATAAAAATAATTAATTTAAAAAAATAAAACTGCCAGCAATATTCTTCACAGGTGCAAAAAAAAAAAAAAAAAATCCTCCTTTTTCTCCCTTTTTATAAGTCCTCTAAAAATATCCCAGAAATCTCAATTTGACACTGCCTCAAATTTAAAGTAATCTACTTCTGTAGTCAGCATCTACTTTTTGCCTAGTCAGGAATTTATAATGCAGTGACAGAGTTCTGGGTCATCAAATTGTTTTCATGACTTTTTTAAAACTCAGTTATTTTTAGTAAAGAATATAAACAGAGGTAGAGGATTTTCCACATTTTGGTAAAGTTTATACCAACCAAGACATGGCTTCTAATATATTTGGAAGACACTATTACCTTTCAAAATGCCAAATTTGAAAATTCACAACAGAAGTACTTTGGCAGCCCTGAAAAACGGTAGGAAGAATGCGTGAGGAGTGAAACTACTGGAAGGTAACCAGAGGATTCTGTAAGAACTTGATTAGGGGTAGACCTGGTAAATTAGCTTGATGTCCTACCACATTTAACCATACTTGTTACAAATTACTTTGTAATAGAATTGTTTAATTGGGACCAATATATTTTCATGTATGTACAGTATATTCTAGTCTCAGAACAAATGCCTGTCAGGACTCTATTTACCATTAAGTGTTGAGGTTAAAATCATTAATGGGGTAATTTCTTAGAGTAGGTGGTTTTCAGACTTCAGTAGTCCATATACACCTTAAATTTTTTCACAATCTCTGATGTCTTAAATCCTCTTTTATATTTTAATAGCTTCATTATTTAACTCTCAGAGAACACCAGCATTTAAAACAGGGTTAAAGAGATTCTCCTAATGCTTGGAATAGCAACTGTGCACGTACTAGACAAGTTCAAATGAAAAAATGCTTCGAATTTGGAGTGTTTCTTGGGGAAGGCTGGGACCCGGTCCTCCATGTTAGCATTTACTATAGTGACCTGCTGCTGGCCAGTATCCAGACTGTTCTTTGTATATTCGGAAACTTAGTCTTGTCAGTCTACTAGAGTGATTAGCTAGGGAGTGCTGACTGGAACTAAAGGCTTCTAAAACACTGATATGGAGAGGGTCAATTTATTAATTTAACAATGAGAAACAACTGCCAGAAGACCCAGATACTCATGCTGGCCTGACCAGCTCATTGTTTCCCTGTAGACAACCCACGTGGGAAGCCAAATTATAATCAGAAGATTGCTTGGTGAGCAAGGAATTGGAACAAAAGAAGTTTTCTAATTTGAATGTTAATGATATCAAGCAAAGATAGTGTGATTCATTCATTTTCACATGGAGATAGCCTTGCCATGGGTGGTAATTCTTAGAATCCATTGGCTGAGACTCTCTCCTGGACAATGCTTGAATTGAGTACTGTCTTCATTTTTCTTTTAAGACTCTGCTTCTTTGTATTTCCATTGCTTTTAATAGAAACATTCCTTCTCAAAAAGTTCATATCTTCAGTCAGGTTATATAGGAAGATATTTTTGACCTTGGAATTACTTCTTTTTAAAGAGATTCTGTTGGGGTGCCTGGGTGGCTCAGTTGGTTAAGCATCTCTCAGGTCATGATCCCAGGGTCCTGGGATCTATCCCCGAGTCGGGCTCTTCGCTCAGCGGAGAGCCTGCTTCTCCCTCTCCCTCTGCTGCTCCACCTGCTTGTGCTCTCTACCCCCACCCAAAATAAAATCTTTTTAAAAAAAGACATAAATAAGTTTAATCTAATTTGCATACAACTTGTTTCATATTTTATAAAAATGGAATCATAATATTTACTTATTTGTGGCTGGCTGCTTTTGCTTATTAAACTTATGCTTGTGAGATTCATTCATATTGTTGAGTAGAGCTGTAGATTGTTCTCTCGGTTGTATACTATTCCATTATGTAAGTATATCACAATTTATCCATTCTACTGCTGATAGTATTTGGGTTGATTCCAGTTTGGGGCTGTTATGAATAGTGCTGCTACTAGCATTGTTTATACTTCTATAAAGTTTACCCTCTGGGGCGCCTGGGTGGCTCAGTCGTTAAGCGTCTGCCTTCAGGCTCAGGTCATGATCCCAGGGTCCTGGGATCGAGCCCCGCACTGGGCTCCCTGCTCAGCGGGAAGCCTGCTTCTCCCTCTCCCACTCCCGCTGCTTGTGTTCCTTCTCTCGCTGTGTCTGTCTCTGTCAAATAAATAAATAAAATGTTTAAAAAAAAGAAAAAGAAAAGTTTACCCTCATGAATCACTTGTAGATGTCTTTTTGATGGACATAAGCACTCATTTCTATTGGGCATATATCTAGGAGTGAAATACTTGGCCATAAGATATGCCTACATTCTGCTTTAGTAGATATTGCCAAACAATTTTCCAAAATGGTTTTACCAGTTTGTAATCCACTGGTAGCATATGAAATCTCCCTTTGTTCTGCAGCCTTCTCAACACTTGATATTTTCTACCTTTTTTTCATTTTAATAATTCTGATAGGTGTAGTTGCATTGCATTGTGGTTTTATTTTGCATAACCTTGAGACTAATGAGGTCAAACACCTCTCATGTGTTTTTTGACCATTTTGTGACATTCTTGTTCAAATCTTTTACCCATTTTTCTGTTGATAACTCCTTCTTTAGAAAATTATGTAGGCCAATATATATGCTTACAGAGTTGAGCATGTGAACATGATTTTGATTTTGAACAACTGTTTTAAGTCCTTGATTGGAGACCATAAAATTGTCTAAAAATGGGATGTTCTTGAGGAAGTACACTATCACCTCAGGAATAATACACCTTAGCATGGTGGCTCTTAATCATGGTGTGCATCAGAATCACTAGTGCAGCAACAGCAGAAACACTGATGAATTGTCTGATGGGGGTGGCTGCATGTGGAATTTAAAAAGCTCTACAGATGAATGTGATACCCATCCTATGTTGAAAACCACTACTTCAGAGTGAGACTTCATTTGGCATTGTTGCCAAAGAGAGTTATAGAAAGTAGTGATCTTGAGAGGGAAAAAAACCTCTTAGTTTCAGTTTCTAGCTTACTTTTAAGTTTTGTGAAAAATTTCTTAATTACAAGCAAACATTTTTGGCTATTAAGCCATGCTCTTGACATTTACTATAATATCTGAATGAAAATTTTAAATATTTTTAAACTCTTTTATGAAAAATTCCAAGTAGATACAAAATCAAAGAGAAGAGTATAATGAAGCCATGGTACCCAATACCTAGCTTCCATGGTTATCAACACATGACCTGTCTTGTTTGAGACAGTTCATGTACATTCCCTCCCTACCCCTGGATTTTATTTTATTTTATTTTTTAAAGATTTTTTTTTTAATTTATTTGACAGAGAACACAAGCAGGGGGAGTGGGAGAGGGAGAAGCAGGCTCCCCGCCGAGCAGGGAGCCCGATGTGGGGCTCGATCCCAGGACCCTGGGATCATGACCTGAGCTGAAGGCAGATGCTTAACGACTGAGCCACCCAGGCGCCCCTCTACCCCTGGATTTTAAAGCAAACCCAGACATGTTATGTCATCTACAAATATTCAGTATGTATCTCTAAAAAATAAAGTCTTTTTTTTTTTTTTTAAAGATTTTATTTATTTTTTTGATAGAGACACAGTGAGAGAGGGAACACAAGCAGGGGGAGTGGGAGAGGGAGAAGCAGGCTTCCCGCAGAGCAGGGAGCCCAATGCGGGGCTCGATCCCAGGACCCTGGGATCATGACCTGAGCCGAAGGCAGATGCTTAACCGACTGAGCCACTCAGGCACCCCTCTAAAAAATAAAGTCTTAAAAAATAGCTATGATACTCTATATTACACCCCCCAAAATAAACAGTGATTTCTTAGTTTCATTAAATAGCCAGTCAATGTTCAATTTAAATTTTTTTTTTTTACTATTTATTTGTTTGACCAAGATCCAAATGAGGTCCATATATTTGCAATTGACACATCTTTTGAATTCCTCTCTTAAGATAGGGCTTCCTTCCCTCTCTTCTTGCTTCGTTGTTGAAGAAGAAACCAGGTTGGTTGTCCTGTTAAGAGTTCCTCACAGTCTAGATTTTGCATTCTTACTGTATTGTTCATACTGCTGTGTATAGTTGTAGATTGTTTATACTTCTGTAAAGAAGAGTTTACCCTCATGAATCACTTGGTATCTCCCTGTCCTTATGTTGTTGTCTCCTCAGTTTTTTTGGTCATCTGAAGCTCATTTTGCAGTAGCGTGCTTGTGGATGCATTATTCTCATATTCACAAGAGCCTATTGGGTTACAGAGGTCAGTTTGGCTGTATATAAAATCCATGACTTATGCTGGTTTTTTTTATTACCTTAAATATATTATTCTGTCGTCTTCTGGCAAAAAGCATTGTTGTCAGAAAGTCTGATGACAATCTGATTTTTTTTTCCTTAATTGTGACCTGGTCTTACAAAACCTGGGTGATCAAATTTTTTTTCTTTTTCTTTCTTTTTAAAGATTTTATTTATTTGTCAGAGCACAAGCAGGGGGAGCAGCAGGCAGAGGGAGAAACAGGCTCCCCGCTGAGCAGGGAGCCCAATGCGGGACTCGATCCCAGGATGCTGGGATCATGACCTGAGCTGAAGGCAGACGCTCAACCGACTGAGCCACGCAGGCGTCCCTTTTTCTTTTTCTTTAAAGGGTTGATTGTCCTAGATGCACAGGATACTCTTAAATATTTAGTTTCAAGCTGTCTTTTATTTTAGGAGAATTCTCTTACTATTTTTTGTATTCTATAGTATTGCTTTGGTTTTCTTCTTTAGGGGCTGCCTTTATAGGTATATCTTTGTTAATTTCTGTCTATCACTTTATGTCTTTTTTAAAAATAACTGTTATTGAGATATAATTCATACACTATAAAATTCACCCTTTTAAAGTGTACAGTTCTTAGATTCACAGAGATACGCACTATCATCACTGTCTAATTTTAGAACATTTTCAAATTTCAGAAAGAAACCTTAAGTCCATTAGCAGTCACTCGTCCTTTCCCTCCACCCAGCTCCTGGAAATGACCTACTTTCTGTTTCTATGGAACTTCCTGTTATAGACATTTCATGGCATCACAAAATGTGACTGGCTTCTTTCACTTTGCATATTTTCAAGGTTCATCCATGTGTGGCATGTATCAGTACTTCATTCCTTTTATGGCCAAATACTATCCCATTATATGGATATACCACTTTTTGTTTATCCATTCATTAGTTAATGAATGTTTAGATTGTTTACCCTTTTGGGCTGTTGTGAATAATGCTGCTGTGAACACTCATGTACATTTTTGTTGTGTATATATGTTTTCATTTCTCTTGGGTATATACCTAGGAGTGGAATTGTTGGGTCATATGTTAACTGTAATTAGCATTTGAGTAACTTTTTCGAAACAGCTGCACCAATTTACATTTCCATCAGCATGTATGAGGGTTCTGATTTCTCACCTCCTCACCAACACTTGCTATTATCTGTCCTTTTTATTATAGACATCCTAGTGTGTGAAATGATATCTCCTTGTGGTTTCAATTTGTATTTCCCTGATGGATAATGATGTTGAATATCTTTTCAAATGATTATTTGCTGTTTGTGGATCTCCTTTAGAGAAATGTTTGTTCAAATTCTTTGCCCAATTTTTTGATTAGCTTATTTTCCTTTTTTAATAAATGAGTTGTAAGTGTTCTAGATATAAATCACTTATCAAATGATTTCCAGGTATTTTCTTCCATTGTATAGGTTGTCTTTTCACTTTCTTGAAGGTATTGTTTGAAGCACAAGAGTATTTAATTTTGATATGGCCCAATTTATTGACTTTTTCTTTTGTTGCTTGTGCTTTGGGTTTCATATCTAAGAAACCATTGGCAAATCCTAGCTCACAACAACTTACTCCTATGCTTCCTCCTAAGAGTTATACTTTTTACCTCTTTATTTAGTTTTGTGATACATTTTGAGTTATTTTTCTTTTTTGTTTGTATTTTAATCCCAGTTAGTTAACATATAGTGTTATATTAACATACAGTGTTATATTAGTTTCAGGTGTATGATATAGTGAATCAGCAATTCCATACATCACCTGGTGCTCATCACAATTGCACTCCTTAATCCCCATCACCTGTTTAACCCATCTCCCCCATGTACCTTTCCTATAGTAACCATTAGTTTGTTTTCTATAGTTAAGAGTCTGTTTCTTGGTTTGTCTCTTTTTTTTCTTCCCTTTGTTTCTTAAATTGCACATATGAGTGAAATCATATGGTATTTGCCTTTTTCTGACTCACTGATTTTGCTTAGTATTATACTCTCTAACTCCACCCATGTCATTGCAAATGGTAAAATTTCATTCTTTTTTATGGCTGAATAATATTTGTGTGTGTGTGTGTGTCTATCCATTAGTTGATGGACGCTTGAGCTGCTTCCATATTTTGGCTATTGTAAATATGCTGCTATAAACATAGGGGTGCATATATCTCTTTGAATTCGTGTTTTTGTATTCTTTGGGTAAATACCAGTAGTGTCATTGCTGGGTCATAGGGTTACCTCTGTTTTTAACTTTTTGAAGAACCTTCATACCATTTTCCACAGTGGCTGTGCCAGTTTGCATTCCTGCCAACGGTGCAAGAGGTTTCCTTTTTCTCCACATCCTCGCCAACACCTGTTTCTTGTGTTGTTGATTTTAGCCATTCTGACAGGTGTGAGGTGATATCTCATTTTTTTTTTTTTTTTTTAAAGATTTTATTCATTGATTTGAGAGACAGAGAGAGCACAAACAGAGGGAGGGGCGCATAATCAGACTCCCCACTGAGTGAGGAGCCCAATGCGGGGCTCAATCCCAGGACCCTGAGATCATGATCCAAGCTGAAGGCAACCGCCTAACTGACTGAGCCACCCAGGTGGCCCTCACTGTAGTTTTGATTTGCATTTCCCTGATGATAAGTCATCATGAGCATCTTTTCATGTGTCTGTTGGCCATCTGGACATCTTCTTTGGAGAAATGTCTGTTCATGTTTTCTGCATTTTTAAATTGGATTATTTGCTTTTTGGTGTTGAGTTGTATAAGTTCTTTATATATTTTGGATACTAACCCTTTGTTAAATATGTCATTTGCAAATATCTTCTCCCATTCCATAGGTTGCCTTTTTTTTTTTTTTAAGATTTTATTTATTTTTTGACAGAGAGAGAGACAGTGAGAGAGGGAACACAAGCAAGGGGAGTGGGTGAGGGAGAAGCAGGCTTCCCACGGAGCAGGGAGCCCAATGTGGGGCTCGATCCCAGGACCCTGGGATCATGACCTGAGCCGAAGGCAGACGCTTAATGACTGAGCAACCCAGGCACCCCATCCATAGGTTGCTTTTTAGTTTTGTTTATTGTTTCCTTCACTGTGAAGAAGATTTTTATTTTGATGTAGTCCCAATAGTTTATTTTTGCTTTTGTTTCCCTTGCCTCAGGAGACATACCTAGAAAAAAAGTTGCTACAGCTGATGTCAGAGAAGTTACTGCCTGTGCTCTCTTCTAGGATTTTTATGGTTTCAGGTCTCACATTTAGGTCTTTAATCCACTCTAATTTATTTTTGTGTATGGTGTGAGAAAGTGGTCCAGTTTCATTCTTTTGCACATATCTGACCAGTTTTCCCAGTGCCATTTGTTGAAGAGACTTTTTCCCATTGGATATTCTTTCTTGGTATGTTGCAGATTAATTGGCCATATAATTGTGGGTTTATTTTGGGTCTTCTGTTTTTGTTCCATTTATCTGTGTGTCTATTTTTGTGCCAGTGTCATACTGTTTTGGTGACTATAGCTTTGTAATATAACTTGAAGTCTGGAATGGTGATACCTCCATCTTTGCTTTTCTTTTTCAAAATATCTTTGGGTATTTGGGGTCTTTTGTGGTTCCATATAAATTTTACAGTTGTTTGTTCTAGTTCTGTGAAAAGTGCTGTATTTTGGTAGGGATTGCACTGAATGTGTGTAGGTTACTTTGGTTCAAATTATAGACATTTTAACAATATTTGTTCTTCCAATCCATGAGCATGGAATGTCTTTCCATTTCTTTGTCATCTTCAGTTTCATCAGTGTTTTATAGTTTTGGGGGTACAGGTCTTTCACCTCTTTGGTTAAGTTTATTCCTAGGTATCTTATTATTTTGGGTGCAATTGTAAATGGGATTGCTTTCTTAATTTCTCTTTGTGCTGCTTCATTATTGGTGTATAGAAATACAACAGATTTCTGTACATCAGTTTTGTATCCTGTGAATTTACTGAATTTACTGAATTTGTTTATCTCTTCTTGCAGTTTTTTGGTGGTCTTTCAGGTTTTCTATATACAGTATCATGTCATCTGCCATATAGTGGAAGTTTTACTTCTTCCTTACCAATTTGGATGCCTGTTATTTCTCTTTGTTGTCTGATTGCTGTGGCTAGGACTTCCAGTACATTTTGAGTTACTTTTTGTGTATGGTATGAGGAAGGAGGGGTTCATCTTCATTCTTGTGCATGTGCAAATCCATCTTGTCTACCATTCTTTTGATGAGGCTCTTCTGTTCTGTTCTCTGGCTGTCAGAAGCCCCAGGCCTTTCCACACTTCTTCCTGCACAGATGTTTGTACCATGTAGGTCTTGTTATTGGCAGAAGTTTGTTTCTACTCACTTACATTTGGAGCTTTGTCAACTGATTTTGTTGTACATATTGTCTTTGAATCTTTGGTTTTGCTATCCTCATTGCTTTGTTTGGGTTTATGGGTAGAGTTAGAGGAATTCAAAAAGTGAACTGCCATTGCTATCATCCTCCCAGCATCTTCTCATGGACAAATGTTTTTGAAGCACATTCTTTTCCTTTTTTAAAACAGTATGGTGTCTGCAAGTTAAAAAGAAACTGCAATCCAATAGTTGATTCTTAGTTTATAACTCCAGGTAATTCTGTAGTGAAACAAATAAGAGGAACTTTTTCTAGGCTGAGTTAAATATCATAAAATGTTATCCATACCTATTGAATGTGTGTTGTATTTTGACTATGCTAAGAATCAACTTTTCCCTTTCAGAATAACAAGCCTTTGTATTCATTTGAAGATAATTCAGACTATGTTTATGATGTTATGTGGTCACCCACCCACCCAGCCCTGTTTGCTTGTGTGGATGGCATGGGGAGGCTGGATTTGTGGAATCTCAATAATGACACAGAGGTGAGTAGGAAAATAACAAAAATTGCATTGAAAAATAGAAAATTGGAGATTTATTGAATAATTTGTGAAATTCCTTTTATCCCAAGGAATGTGAAAGGGCTTGGTGATTGTAGCTTCATCACAAAGAAACCAAATAAGCTTTGTACCCTTAATAATAAACACCATGCTGTGCAGTACTGAAGGGAGAAATAATGTTGCCAAGAGCACTGGGGCATTTCCTTTTACTTCTGAAAAGCACTATCATGTCTGTAATGTCCTGGCAAAGTCTCATTCATAAGGCAACTGGGATATTTTTCACTTGCAGGCTACAAAGCAGATAGTTTCAGACTGTTGAAGTATATTAACCTTAATTCTGAATTTCTAAATTATCTCTTAGCCTTGACAGAATTGTATTATCATCCATAAACATTAGTTTTAGCCTGACTTATTTAAATGAAAGAGAAATGCATTTTGATGACTTGTTCGATGAAGGATTGAAAACAGTGTTTATTGTTACTATAAAATGAATATAGAAACCACAAAATTTCCTAATTACTATGCTAAAATCACTTATTGGCAATGAAATTTAACTATAGCTATTACTTATTTTTAGGTATGTGCATTTTTACCAACTTAGGCTTAAAATGTTCCTTGAATTCTGTGTTGATATGAGGTGGTAAGAAGTAATGTTTTAGCAGTTCTGTCAGAAGCAGTTACTGAGGGGAAAATCTCTTGGTGCCTTACCCCACATCCCACTCTTTCCCACATTTCTTCATATTTCTGGTGGCAGCCATCCAAATCCCTCGAAGTAAAATAGTTGGTTATACAGGGCAAGGAAGTTACGGATTTGAAATGTAAGAGTAGTAAAGTGTGCTAACTCCTGGTTTAGTAGTTTGAAGAGGAACATTCAGATACTCCTAGGAAAAGGTATTAAGCCCTGACTAGATGGTTGGGCTTAATTATACTTTTATAGTTACCTCGAATGGTACCAATTGCATTTTTTTAGTTTGGGTTTTGGTGTTTGAGATTTGTGGTTACCCTTAAATTTAGGTCTTTCCTATAATCCTTAACTCAAAGAATATGTCTAAATTACAGTTTTTCTCTGTAACAGTTTTGGCATTCTAGGAGTTAAATTAGTCATCTGGGGATGACTAGTGTCAATTAAAAGGATTATTTTTAATCAGGTTTCAAAAATTTTATTGTGCTTCCAGTCTGAGTCAGACATTGGATGTTTGCTCTGTGTGTGGCAAATAAATTTCGTTTTCTTCAGCATGAGAGAAGTACAATCAGATTCCGGGGAAGTGGTGCCATTGTTTTGGTGCTATCATCCTACCCTGTTCCACAGTTTATGGGAATAAGAGCTTTGGAAAAACCCATACTGTACCTTCACTATGAACTGTTTCTAGGAACTGTGGATCAAATCACAGGTTTCAGCTGACAGAGTCACAAGCTACAAAAGTAATTTCTGTCCTCTAAAATTGAACCATAATCTGTTTATGAGGGCTTTTGAAATGTTTCTTTAAAATGGGGTTTTGGCCATCTGTTTTCAAACAGCTTGATTTCTTAAAAAAGTTAAAATAACAACAAAGAATCCTTTATTAAAGAGAAGATCTTTCAAAATGATGTATGTATGCAGTCATATGAGAATTTCTTATATAAGAACTTAAGTTATTTTCCCAAACCATTTTCAAGGATTGACTGTAATGTCATTCATAATGTATCACTGAACAGGAAGAAAGTTGGGAAAATTCTTTATCTATTTTCATCTTTGTTTTAAAAAACGTAGCCCGATTGGAGGAAAGAAGAGTTACTGTTTTACATGTTTATAGAAATCTTGATGAAACTTTTAACACTGCACTATATTTTAAATGACTTCAGGTGCCAACTGCCAGCATTTCTGTGGAGGGTAATCCTGCTCTTAATCGTGTAAGATGGACCCATTCTGGAAGAGAGATTGCTGTGGGTGATTCTGAAGGCCAGATTGTCATATATGACGTGGGAGAGGTATGGGGCTCACTGCCTATAATTTTGATACATCTGTTTAGCTTTCAGGGCATTGTAGTTACGGTATCTTTGTGGCTAAAACTAGTCTTCAAGGTTCATGAGTGGTATAAACCATATGGTTGTAAAGATAAAACTTTTTCCACGACAGAAGCAACTCCTAAGATTAATTTTCTTTCTAAACTGGATGTTCTGTGTCTCCATGCAACAGATTTTGAGGATAATATCATACATTGGAAGTACCTTATTTCTTGAAGCATAAATTACTAGAAATTAGAAACTCTTCAGGAAGAAGAAATTTGGAGTTAACAGTTGAGTTATCCTTTGTGTTACGGACTTCGGGGCTTTACAGATTTAAGTTCTTATTTTTCTGTATTTGTAGATTTGCTCGGGCCAGGTAGTAGAAATCAAAAGTAGTATCTTTGAGAGTTATTTGATGACTGTGTGAAATGTGAATCTTGACTTGTGAACCTTGTTGCAAAGCCATTATCATTGAATCCAGCAGGATAAGTTGCAGCTCTTTGTCATCTTTTGTACTTGGGTTGGCTATACACAATGTTCAGGAGCAATTTCCTTCTTTTTAGCCCTAGCTAAAAGAAGCCTTAGTCACTGTTTCTTTTGCTATGCCTTATGATTCCCCATCCCCTCTGGACACCCTGTGGCCTCTAGTAATTGGATCTGGAGGGAGGTAGATTGAATCATTTAGAATAGCCAATTGAACTGTCCACGCAGATGGAATTGTTCTGTATCTGCACTAATCTAGTAGTCACTAGCCACATATGGCTGTCAAACACTTAAAATGTGGCTAGCGGGGCACCTGGGTGGCTCAGTCGTTAAGCGTCTGCCTTCGGCTCAGGTCATGATCCCAGGGTCCTGGGATCGAGCCCTGCATTGGGCTCCCTGCTCCGCATGGAAGCCTGCTTCTCCCTCTCCCACTCCCCCTGCTTGTGTTCCCTCTCTCGCTGTGTCTCTCTCTGTCAAATAAATAAATAAAATCTTTAAAAAAAAAAAATGTGGCTAGCACAACGAAGGAACTAAATTTATATTTTATTTCATCTTAAGTAATTTAAATGTGAATAGTCACCTGTGTCTGGTAGCCACCGTATTGGATATCACTATCCAATCTAATCTAATATGGTAGATTAAGAAGTAGGCACATTCATTTGCTATACTGAGTGGTTTGTGCCCTAATATGGCAGTGTTGAGATTTCACCAATATTATGATGACAGTTACCAAAAATTTTTGGTCATTGGATGCTTCATGGAGGCAAAAGCATCATGAGCCTCTTTTCCCCTTTAGCTATTTGTAGATCACTAAAGTGGTAAGAGATAATGTACCTTCTGATGAAGGGATTAAGATATCAAAAACAGTTATCTTATGCTCCAAACAGAAATAAATACTCATAAGAAACCAGCTCTTTGAAGCATGCTTCAAAAACTATTTCATATTTGGAACAGTGCAAGAAGTAAAAAATTTTAAGGAATTCCTCCCCACCAGCAAAATCTGTGAGATAGTACATAGGAATTATATTTACAGAGTATCATTGTTATTCTCTCTTGTACTGATGGTGATAACAGCAAAAGCATTTCTGAGGCTGTCACAACACACTTCCCAAACATCATCTTTTGTTTTGAAATGTGTTGTGAAGCATTGTTACAGTCCCTGTAATTATGGAAAGACCATTTACAGCATTACTTTTTAGTGGAAAAATTATTTGAAAACAAACCAAAATACTGGGTAAGATAATCATTTATTTCAGTGTATATAAAACGTTGTCTTTCTTTTAACAGCAGATTGCTGTCCCCCGAAATGATGAATGGGCACGGTTCGGCCGAACACTCGCAGAAATTAACGCAAACCGAGCTGATGCAGAGGAGGAAGCAGCTACCCGAATACCTGCTTAGCTCCTGAAAGGGGGATATTGTAGCCTTAGCGGATTTGGGGAAGTCTCTAAGTAGAACCTAAGACTATTTGCATGTTTCTGTCTAAATGTTAATTAAAAGGAAATTTTGTGGATTTAACCATGGATTTAATGCAGCAAGTAAATCTTACAATGTCCCTTTTTATATAACATGCATCTTGTTCTGGATTTGTGTCATTTTTAATACAGCTGATTGACTTTACAGATTGCAGCCTTTTCTGAATTCTTATACACAGGTGTATATTTGGTATTAGTTATTCTTTTGAATTCTTTTCAACTTATAACACTATATAAGTTATTTCTCAAGTACAGATTAAATCAGTTCTGCATATTTTTAGTCACAATTCCCTGTTATACTGATACTGTCCTCACTAACCATAACATGTAAGAACATTGTTTATTCTTAGCCATAGCATGCATACATCTACCCAAGCGCCATTCTGATATCCTTTTTCTTCTTTATAATTCATGTGATAACTGTCTATAAATAAAAACAAATATGCTTTAACTTTTCAGATTTTCATTTTGATTTAGCCTTGCAATTTTAATTTTCCCTTTTATAAAGTGTCTTTTTTTCCATATCTTTCTTTAAGCTCTGGTTGTAAGCAGCCACCTCAAGTCTCATGAAGTTTTGTGTCTTAAATATGCCGTACATTATAATGTAGATCTCTTGATGAATTATGGATTGATGTTTAACCTGTCAGTGAAAAAATGTCTCCTAGGTTAACTTTTGCTTTACTCCCTTATTTACTTTCCATCTGAGATGTAGTTCGTCTAAAGAATAAACAGAAAGCTGCCTATTATTTTCATTGATTGAGATTATTATGTATGTGAGCTCTCTGAGACTGAAACCTGTGAGAGAAATTGATTTCATGGTTGCAGTAGTAGCTATGAAGGAAAAGTGTTCAAATGAGCTTTGTCATTGAATCAACTCCACATCTTGAGATCTGTTACCATACAACCTTGTATAAGCAAGTCTGAAAGGTGAGTGACAAATACCTAAGCATGAATGTTGAAATCAACCTATTTCAGAATTAGAGGAAAGCATTATGATCAGATCTGTATTTTATCCACTTTAAATTGTCCATTTCCTTGATCCTAACCTCTTATCCTTCTAAAGTTTAACTATTTATTCAACAGAACATGAACTAGGAAGGAAGAATAGATATCAGAATTTGAGTATTTTTGTTGTTGTTTTACAATTCTAACAAAGATCTATTGGAAGATAAATTTCCAAATAATAAAATTTCTAAACTATGAGTATTGTGTAATGTAAAAATAATCACCTATGAATATTAGACCCAACTCTAGTTCTAGCTCTGGCACTCATGAGAAGTGTGATTTTAGCCAAGTCTTTCCATCTGTTTGTGCCTCATTCTTTTCATCTAGGAATTAAGTTTGGATTAGATGATTGTTAAATTTCCTTCCAGCTCTAAAATTATTGATTGTAGTTACTTCAGGCAATTCTCCATTTTTATATATTTAGTTTTTACAAATTAGCACCCCATAATTGCCTAGTATATACCAAAGATAAGTTTTTTATATTAGTAGGCAAACATCTCAAGTTAGCTCATGGTAGCAATGTCTGTGAGTCAGAAGTTCAATTTCAGCAGTCACACTGTCTTTGTTTTTTTTGTTTTAAGATTTTATTTATTTGAGAGAGAGAGCACACACAGAGGGAGAGGGGAGAGAGAGAAGCAGACTCCCCACTGAGCAGGGAGCCCGACGAGGGGCTTGATCCCAGGAACCCGGGATCATGACCTGAGCCGAAGGCAGACACTTAACCAACTGAGCCACCCAGGCACCCGCTGGTTATTACATTTTGCCATCAGTTTGTAAAAAGGACTAGGAAAAGGGAAAACATCATTATAACTAAGGTTGGAAATCAAGAGATGGGGCAAATCAGATGCTCATTGGACTAAAATTGATGTGTTCGATTGTGAAAGAATAAAATTGGTAAGTAAAATACTTAGCACCAGAATTTTTGCTTTTGAGGAATAACTTCTCTCCCTCCCAACCCCAGCCCCCAAATGCAATGTGGACCTTTGCCCATATAACTTAGTCTACATTTTTAGGAACAGATAAATTTAATGTGAGTAACTGCCTTTTAAGGTTGAGTATATGATAGGGCAAAAAGGAAGAACTAAGACTGTCAATATTGATGTAAAATCTTCTGACAAGTCAAGCTGACTAGAAAAGTGTAGCACAGCTCTTTACTCTTTTACAAATGAAAACCTTAAAATTTTCAGAAATATCGAGTTATGGAAATTGTACCTTATTCATTACCAGTTATACTTTTTTGCTGAATGGGAAACAAGCCATAGCTTTCAGGCTAATTTCTTATTTTGTTTATTGTTTGGTTATTATCTTTTGAACGAGAAATTAAAGATTTTGGTTATTCTTGTTTGTGTTGAGGAAGAATACTCAGTTTAATTAGCTTACACTAAGTCTCAGAAATAATTTTTGGTATAATTAAAGCAAAAAAAAAACCCACAAAAATTCACTGGTAGAGTCTATCTTCATGCTTATAGATTCAATTCCCTACAAAGTTTAGAAAATCTTTAGTTATAAAATATTGTTGCAGTAATGCTGACATACTGCATCTTGAAGGAATGGATGACTTAAAATTTAGGGGGGAAGGAACTAAAGGAAAGTAGTATTAGGAGTGATCCTAGTCTTGCAATATTGTAAGAATGCTGATTTCATTCTCTTTTGTACTAGGACTGAATAAACTGTTAGACTGTAACCTCTTCCTCTTGAACCACATGGAAAGGAAGGGCTTGAATGAATGAAAGAAAATCTGATATGAAGCATGTGATTTTTCATCGTCCCATTCTATTGGGCAATGCATTTTTAAATCTTTTCCACAATCCTGGTATTTCAACATTGGTACTGTGATATTTTCTAAATAGGAAAAGCTCTACAATTAGGTATATATTGGAGAGGATGGATCTCCAGTTACAGCTCCAGCTGCTCAATGGTTGTGAGAACGGAGTTGTTTGAAACATGACAATAGCATCCAAGGTGGTAGTGGCATTAGTGTCATGTCTGAATCTTGGGCATAAGTCTAGGCTAAAAAGCCATTGGCTTTGCCTCATTTGATAATTTAGTGATGAGATTCCCACTCAGATTTTTTTTTTCCAATCTACACAGAAACAGGAAAGGAGTTCTTGCTTTCCTGCTATCATCTTGCTCATTGATAGGCAAATAAAGCCTTACAGGTTTGGGAAAAAGACCTGGGGCTCTTCTTTTTGACTCATCAAAAAGTGCTGGGATGGGCGCCTGGGTGGCTCAGTCATTAAGCGTTTGCCTTCAGCTCGGGTCATGATCCCAGGGTTCTGGGATTGAGCCCCGCATCGGGCTCCCTGCTCGGCGGGAAGCCTGCTTCTCCCTCTCCCACTCCCCCTGCTTGTGTTCCCTCTCTCACTGTGTCTCTCTCTGTCAAATAAATAAAATCTTTAAAAAAAAAAAAAAGTGCTGGGAAATTATTTACTTAAAGACCTGGTTTACAGATTCTGGGGGCTTCTAGTGCTATCAAAGAATTTGAAAGTTGCCCCAAAGATAAGAATGAAAGATCACCTATGTTCAGTATGTCTTTTGAATTCAGGGATTACAATTAAGAACATTAACCAATCTCTTTAATCTTACTGCCCCAAAAAGTACTAATTTGCTTATACTTAATATGTTGTATTTTTAAAATCCTTTTCACATATAACAAACACATTTTTTAAAAAAGACGCTACAATCCTAACTCAATGCCAACTGGAAGACTTTGAATAGTCATCACATTGCAATGCTTTTCTCAATAGGCCAATGCTCCTGGATCTTTTGTTGGACTTTAGGTGTACGGATTCGTTCTGCCTGCCATGTTTGCAATTCCCCAACTTCTTAAAGTTCAAATGGCTTTTAGGTTTTTAAGTTTTCAGTATGTAGTTTCTAACCACTGATAGTTTCAACATAGCCAATCAGCCATCTTTTACAAACTTTTCTAAAATTACAGTATTTTGTGTTGTTAGTTTCATAGCAGGAATCTCAGTTTTGGCTTCTTAATATTCCATTACCAGTTCCCAGTCAGAGGATGGAACAGCTTGCACTCAGGTAAGCTTTCAGAAAGGTCTGTTTCACTTTGTGAGGTCATTTATTCAGGTCTCTGGTAATGTATTATCATGCCTGTCTTTTAATGTACTTGATTTGGTCAGAAAGCTGTGGGGCAGTGATTGTGTAGGGTGTAGAACACACCTACGTGGTGCTGAACATGCAGAGACCTGCCTCTGGTGACTTCAGAAATCAGGTATACCACCGGTAAGGCTTTGATGGCAAGTAATTTTATCTTTTGTGAATTTTTGTACTAGATTTTTAAAGAAAGTTTTTTCTGAACTAAGTAATAGAAATGCTTTGGAACAAAATCTGTTATGCTGAAGTGTGGCTGGTATATGAGAAAGAGAATACTGGGCTCAAAAGACCCAAAATCTATTCCTGATGCCACCATTACCAGTAACGTCACCTGGGACAAGGGTCAATATGCTCGTTAAGTGAGGAAAATACCCACTTTCTGTGAAGATTATAGGAGATATGGTGTACGTGAAAACTTGTAAATTATAAAGTACCACACAAATAAGGGATTGTATTATTTTTTTTTTTAAGAATACAAAAATGGAGAGACCATTTTGTATAGCCATCTGTGCAATGTAATAAAAGCACACCTTCTAAGGATTTAAGTGGCTTGGTGTTCAAGAAAATCTTATTTTAATTCTAAGACATCACAGCATAATTTAACCCTCAGACATTTAGGAGTAGCAGTGAACTGAGGGATATAAATTGCCCTTAATCAGTGATACTTTTCCTAGGAATGTTTTATCACATTCTATGATAAAATCACAAATTATGAAAATAGAAAAAAAATGACCCACTCTGAATTTCCAGCCTATACTCAGCTGTTGCTCTTATGTTACTTACATATAACATGGGTTGTGATATCTGGAGACTTAGAAAAGAACACGTGAAACCCCTTTTTCAAGTTAGTGAGAAAACAAACTTGGTTCATGACTACCCAGCTAGATGTTAGCAGAACTGGAATCCAACACTTCCACAAAAATCTGGGGAACAGCATTATTCAGCTGTTGTAACTTACATAGTACCATTCCTTCTTCTCTAATGTTAGGCCCCTTGAAAATAACTTGTGCTCCCTGTAGAAAGATGATCACTAGAAGGGGGGCTTCAGTCCTGATGACCTGACCTGTGTGTGGCTTTTGGCTTAGAGGAAGCCTTAAGATTAGTCCTGCAGGAATAGCTTTTATCTAACTTACATCTGGATTGGCAGATCTCTGCTGTCTTGTGTCCAAAATGTGATTTTGAAATAAGTCAAAACCTGACTTACTAAGGAATGCCAATTGAGCAAGAAACATGGTAAAATGACTAGGTCCTTCCTAAGGGGCCTCATTTCCAATAATGTTTTTGATACAATCATGAATCTGTCAGTACATTGAGGGTCATTAGATGACTTTGGAGGACCTTTAGTTTTCCAAAGGCAAGAGAAATGGCCTTATCCCTCCTGAAACTCAGGGGCTACTTGAGTAGAATTGGTATCAACTGAGAAAAAGGACTTTTATATTTTGTGTTGAAAATCAGACAAGGAGAACAGTGTGATTCATAGGAGACTGCCCTGGGTTCCTTATCTCTCTAAACCTTCATCCTCACGATTGTAAAATAAATGCTGCAGTGGTTAATAGCGTAACAAGAGAATAACTGGAATAATACCTCCACATAGATCCAAAGCCCAAAGAAGGCTATAGCTGACTATCAGGATGTCGCACCTTAGTTGGAATTCTATCAACTGATAGGAAACAATTGACTACTAAATTCTAATGTTTGGTTGGGAAACTCCTTCAAAACATGGTGGTCCTGAGATTTGTATTTCTAATACAGTCTTGGACTTAGCAACCTGTGTTGAAACTCAGTTAACCGTAACTTTGAGTAAATGGTTTCACCTCTCTAAGCTTATTTCCTCATCTACTGCTTCACAGGGCTGTTATGGAATTAAACCAGAATCTGTGTGAAAACGAAGAATTATACAAATATGAGGCATTGCTATTATGGGAGGTGATGAGTAAGTAACTCTTAACAGGTTCAATAACTGCTCTTCAGTAGCTCTTACAAGTTTATGGGCTTTATCTCTTGGCTGTTAGAGGCTAAAAATAAGCCCTTAGAAATTCCGAGATCTCTGCTTGACCACACATGGCTTTCTGGCTTGACCACTTAGGATTCCCTTTTTTTTTCCCCCTCCTGCTTCCTCTATTGACAGAGACCACAAAACCAGTAGGAAGTAAGTTTCAAAGAAATGGAATTGGGAAGGTGACTTTCAAAAATCTTGCATCAGCACTTCATCTTAATGGAAATATATATCTCGTTTCCAAAGTTTCCTCTGCCTTATAAAGAACTGGCCTTTGTACATTCCGTCCATGTAGTATTAATAACTGGTAGCATTTATTGAGTACTTGCTAAATGATTATATATGACACACATATTCTTATTTATTCTAGCTTCCCTATAATGTGGGAACTATTATAAAGGATTACTAATTTACAAAAGTGGAAACTAATTTGAACCAATATCTGGGGACCTGATTTGTAGCCAGTTTCCCCTCCCACAGGGCCAATAGCAAACTACCAATGTGATGTCACTGAACATGGAATTGGGAATATACACATGTAATGGGCTCTCATTCAGCTGGTGCAAGCCGGGTCCAGCGTATCACTAGGCCTGGGGACATTAAGAAGTGACTCTCTACGCACTAAACAAAGGCAGCCTGATTTTAGAGCTGTGTTCTTTTTTTTTTTTTTTTTAAAGATTTTATTTATTTGAGAGAGAGAATGAGAGACAGAGAGCACGAGAGGGAAGAGGGTCAGAGGGAGAAGCAGACCCCCTGCTGAGCAGGGAGCCCGATGCGGGACTTGATCCCGGGACTCCAGGATCATGACCTGAGCCGAAGGCAGTCGCTTAACCAACTGAGCCACCCAGGCGCCCCTAGAGCTGTGTTCTTAACCACTATACTACACTGCCTTTATGATCTTAGCCGATCAACAAGTCCGTTTTTTATTCAGATGAGCCTACGGTGCTACATGATTAAAAGACCATAAAAGAACTCTGTAAGAAAGAGAGCAATTAAGGCTTCTGGGAACCTACAAAGTAAGTTTCCACTGGCTGAAGATGATGGCAGTAGCTGTGACTTAATTACAACTGAGTAGGCTCCCTTGTGGCATCTCTGTTAGCTAGGGCTGTACCTGAAACCCATTTAGCAATCACTACTTTTCTCCTTCCTAGGCCCTTCCCTAGTATTTGCAGGCCCTGAAGCAGTAGGTCAAAAGGTTTCACTGTTATAAAAACAAGCTATTAAATTATGTTCATAGCATGTAATAGAGCTTGGATTTGAGAATTTTCAGGATTCCATGTCAAAGTGTAGCAGCCAGAGGAGAACCACCCCATAGCCCATTCCTCTCCTCTTCTACCTGTTTTGTGAATGACAGGCCTCAAAGGAACTTTTGTGGACTCTTCAGCCTACATGCCTCAATTTTGAACTACTGGAAAATAGCTACCTCTTGGCCACCCTTTAGATTTAGGGGTGCATTTTGGGGAAGATGGACCTGGGTGAAGAGGCTCATGCAGGCCCTGTAAGCGGAGCTGTTCAGGCAGGAAATTTATCTCAGGTACCTTGAACATGGTCTTTAAAGGAATGAGATGGGCTCCAGGTGGGGATATCCTGTTGGCCCTGTGGTCTCTGCCCTCAGGGGCACAGCTACAGGAGGGCCTCTAAAATGAGGCAGCTAAGGGCAGTGCTGGGCCTTTTCTCCTAAAGTCAACTGAGTAGTTTGTTGGGTTTTTTTTTTAAAGACATAATTAAAATATAAGATTGTGTAAGTTTAAGGTGTCCACGGTGTTTGAAATACTTATATATTACAATATATAAACAGGTATAGCGTGTGTGTGTGTGTGTATATATAAACACTATTAGCTAATACCTCTATCAGTCCCATGATTATTATTTTTTGTGGTGGGAACAATTAAGATCTAACCTCTTAGCAACTTTGAAATTTATAATATGGTATTGTTTGTAATCACTACGCTGTACATTAGATCTCCAAGTCTGTATCTTTAAGTAATATGTCCCCAATTACCCCATCCCCCAGCCTCTGATAACCACCAATCTATCCTCTGCTTTTTTTTTTTTCAAAGATTTATTTATTTTAGAGAGAGAGCAAGCAGGGGGTAGGGGCAGAGAGAGAGAGGGAGAGGGAGTCCCAGCTGAGTCCGTGCTACACATGGAGCCCCACGCAGGGCTTGATCTCACAACCCTGAGATCATGAGATCATGACCTGAGCTGAAACCAAGAGTCAACTAGTTGCTTAACCAACTGAGCCACCCAGGCGCCCCTCTGCTTTTATGAATTTGGCTCTTTTAGATTTGACATATAAGTAATACCATATAGTATGTGTTTGACTTATCTCACTTAGTATTAATGCCTTCAAGTATGCATCCATGTTGTCACAAATGGCAGGATTTCCTTCTTTCTCATGGCTGAATAATATTGCTGTGTGTGGACCATAATTTCTGTATCCATTCATCTGTTTAGATAGACTCTTAGATTGTTTCCATATCTTGGCTATTGTGAACAATGCTGCAGTAAACATAGTAGTGCAATATCTCTTTGAAATCCTTTGTTCATTTCCTTGGATATATATCCAGAAGAGGAATTGCTGGATGATATGGTAGTTCTATTTTTAATTTTTGAGGAACCTCCATAATTTTTTTCCATATTGGCTGCACCCATTTACATTCCTACCAACAATGTACAAGCATTTCTTTATGCTCACATCCCCACCAACATTTGTTATCTCTTGTCTTCTTGATGATAGCCATTCTAGTAAGGTATGAAGTGGTATCACATTGTGGTTTTCATTTGCATTTCCCTAATGATTAGTGATGTTGAGCACCTTTTCATGTACCTTTTGGCCATTTATATGTCTTTGGGAAAATGTCTATTTATTGAGTTCCTATGCCCATTTTTAATTGGATTTTTTTTTTGTTTTGTTATTGTATGAGTTCTTTATGTATTTTGAATATTTACCTCTTACTGGATAAATGGTTTGCAAATGTCTCCCATTCCATAGGTTGCCTTTTCTTTTTTTTTTTTTATCATTTGTTTGCTGTGCAGAAGCTTTTCAGTTTGATGTAGTCCTACTTTTGGTTTTTGCCTCTGTTGCCTGTCCTTTTGGGGTCATATCCAAAATATCATTGCACAATTGAAGGAGCTTTTTCCCTATGTTTTCTTCTATGAATTTTACAGTATCAGATCTTCTAACACTTTAATCCATTTTGAGTAATTTTTGTGAGTGGTGTAAGATAACGGGTCCAATTTCATTTTTCTGCTTGTGGTTATCCAGTTTTCCCAACACTATTTGTTGAACTTCTTTTCCCACTAAATATTCTTGGCTCCCTTGTCAAATAGTAGTTGACTGTGTATGCAAGGGTTTATGTCTGAGCTCTCTATTCTGTTCCACTGGTCTCTGTGTCTGTTTTTATGTCAGTACCATACTATTTTAACTATAGCTTTGTAGTATAGTTTGAAATCAAGAAGTGAGATGCCTCTGGTTTATTTCTTTTTTTGGATTGCTTTGGCTAGTTGTGGTCTCGAATTTTAGGATTATTCTATTTCTTGAAAAACGCCATTGGAATTTTGATAGGGTTTTTGTCCAATCTGTAGATGGCTTTGGGCAGTATAGAATTTTAACAATATTAATTCTTCTGATCCATGAGCATGGGATATCTCTCCATTTGTTTGCGACTTCAGTGTCTTTAATCAAAGTCTTGTAGTTTTCATTGTACAGATCTTTCACATCCTTGGTTAAATTTATTCCTAAAAGTATTTTATTGTAAATGGGATAGCTTTGTTTTTTGAGATGTTTCAGTATTAGTGTATAGATATGCAAACTGATTCTGTATGCTAATTTTTATCCTGTAACTTTGAGTTTTTTTGTCCTTCAAGCTGAAGTGAGTCTCTAGTAGGCAGCATATAGTTGGGTTTTTTTTTTTTAATCCTTCCAGCTACTCTGCCTTTTTAGGGAATTCAACCCATTTATATTTAGAATTATTGATAGATAAGGACTTACTAATGCCATCTTATTAATTGGTTTCCAGTTGTTTCATATTTCCATTTTTTCTTTTTCCGTTTCTGCATACCTTTGTAAATTGGTGACCTTTCATGGTCGTATGTTCTTTTTCCCCCTTTCTGTATCTTTTGTGAATCTATTCTAGGTTTTTGCTTTGTGGTTACCATGAGGCTTACATTAAATATCTCATAGGTAAAATAGTCCATTTTAAGCTGATAGCAACTGAACTTCAATTGCCTAAGAAGCTTCATCCTTTTGCTTTTCCTTTCTATATTTTGAAGTCATTATTTACTCTTTATAATGTTTATTAACAAATTATAGTAGCTATCATTTTTAATCTTCCCCTTTAAGCTTTATACTATAGTTAAGTGGTTAACAAACACCCTATTACAGAATTAAGAGTTTTCTGACTGTATATACATATACTGCATATACAACATCTTCACCAGTGTGTTTTCCTGTGTCTTCATGTTGCTGATTAGTGTCTTTTCAGCTTGAAGAACTCCGTTCAGCATTTACTGCAAGGCTAGACTAGTGGTGATGAACTCCCTCTGTTTTTGTGTGAAAATACTTCTCCTTCATACCTGAGGTATAACTTTGCCAGATAGATTATTCTTGGCTGGTAATTTTTTTCTTTCAGCACTTTGATTCCACTCTTTCCTGACCTATAGTTCTGCTGAGAAATCTGCTCATAGCCTAACAGGAGTTTCTCTGTAGGTTACAGGCTTTTTCTCCTGGCTGCTTTTAGGATTCTCTCTTTATCTTTGATTTTTAACAGTTTTATTATAATGTGTCTTAGAGAAGGTCTTTTTGCTTTAAGATCCTAGGGTGACCTGTTAGCTTCATGAACTTGGATGTCCAAATCTCTCTCCATCTTTGGGAAGTTCTTGACCATTATTTCTTTAATTTTCTGCCCGCCTTCTACATCTCTTCTCCTTCTGGAACCCCAGTTATTCTAATATTTGTTCTTTTGATGGAATCCTATTAATCACACAGGCTTTCTTCATTCTTTTTTATTTTTTTTTCCTACACGGTGTTATTTCAGAATTCCTGTCCTCTAAATCACATTTTATCTTCTATTTGCTTTTATTCTGCTGCAGATGCTCTCTGTTGCATTTTTTTTTTTTCATTTTATTCATGGAATTTTTCACCTTCAGAATTTCTTTTTGGTTCCTTATGATTTTTATCCCTTAGGTAAATAACTCATTTTGCTCATGTATTTTTTTTCCCCTGATTACACTGAATTGTCTGAGTTTCCTTATAGTTTATTGTGTTTCTTCAGAACAGCTATTTTGAATTATCAGGAGGTCGCAAAATTCCATACTTTTGAGAGCATGGTTGTTGGAAAATTATTTTCTTTTGGTAATGATGTGTTCCCTTGATTTTTCCTGTTGCTGTTTTTTGGCTTGCTCCTTTCACATTTGAAGTAGCTGACATCTCCTTAAATCTTTACCAGTTGCCTTCAGATGGGGTATACTATTCATTGGTGCTGTTATATTTGGGGTTTTCTCTGCTTTTGTATAGATATACCTGGATACATACACTCCTCTTGTCCCTCTTATGGAAGAATTCTTAAGCTTTTGTGGCTTCCCTGGTTCTTACCACTCACCAGTGCCCACTGGAATCCTCTCATTTTCCAGAAGGTGGTGCTACAGCTCAAGTTTGTGGTTTCTCTCTAGCCCACCTAACCTGGTCTTTCTGATGGTGTTTACACAACTTACTGTTGCATTTGCACCCCAGCATGTACAAGGAGCTGACTGCAGGGTCGGTGGAGATGTTGGTTTAGCCCTTGGGGTATTGGAGGTGCCCGTGGACCTGACCCAGTGGGGTGAAACTTGGGTGAATCGTGCCCAGAGGCTTGTGGGCAGACTTCCTGAGCACTGTCAGCAGGAACTACATTCCTTTAATGCCCTTCGATATTATTTCACTCTTTTTCCCAGACCACCCTAGCCCCAGTTATAAAGGTCCCTCACCACTGGGGTAGCCAGGCACTCACTGCTTTCCTCTCCCCCATGAGAGGAGTTACCACTGCTGGATAGTTCAGCCCTGTGTAGTGTTACTTTGTGAAAGTTCCTCTTATAGTCCTAACTGAACCAAACTTCTGTTTTTTGCTCCCATGGTGTGCTGGAATCTCCTCTTGTGAAGTCTGGATTTTTGTGAATTGTCATCCATGCATATCCACCTAGGACAGCACTCTCCAGGTTTGTCCCTTACTGCAGCAAGAAGGTTTGAGGCAGTTTTGCTGGTTCTGCAGCCTGTAACAAGGTCTGTCTGCCTCTTACTGGATGTGCAGGTGGGCAAGACTCCTCCCAGGTCCCTTGGCAGATGGTGCTCATTCCCACAACAGTGCTTTTGTTCATGGATGCATGTCTAATTCATTGTTAAAAAAGGAGGACAAAAAACATTTTACACCACTATGATCCTGATCAACTGAGTAGTTTTTAAGATAGTTCTAACTGGATCAAGATGGCAGACAGGACAGAACCACCTACTATCCCTCTTAATGCTAAATCCTATATAAGTGCTAAAGCAGAAGAAAAACTTAAGATAGTTCTATTATCCCTAATCTTTCAATGCAAATAAAATCAATTATCACTAAAACTATTTCACGATCCCTAAAAGAGTATTCTAGGAACTGCTTTTTAGTATTGATAGGTGCATCACAAAGTTGTGCATGTTAGAGAGCAAAGAGCTGATATTTCAATAGTTCCTTGTAAATAATACTTTCTGTGAATGATAATAGTACAACATGTTTTATAACTAGAGGACCATCCCAGGAGCCACTGTAACACTAGTTCTTTTCAAGGAAATTAACTGGAATAAAAGAAAGGCTACAAAAGAGTTTTTGTCCTGTTTTCTTAAAGTGGTAGTAAGACTGGATCAAGATGGCAGACAGGACAGAACCACCTACTATCCCTCTTAATGCTAAATCCTATATAAGTGCTAAAGCAGAAGAAAAATTAAAAAAATCTGCTACAGCACTGAAAAATAGGAGCTAGCAAAAGTAGACATTTTGAAAAATGCCAGAAACATCAAAGCAGATGGAATCGGGAATGGTCAACATGGTGACCGCCATAAGTTGCCTCAGTAGAGTTTTGATACATCATCAAAAGTATAGTCTTTCCAAGATGGCTTATCAGACACCTCCTTATCCTTGTTCTGTATATGTTCAGGTGCCCAGCAGACATTTTGCTGCTGCTACAAAGCCTGCAAAGAAAACTAAAAGAGGTGTGAAAGACAAAGCATCAGATGAGAAAAAAGATGAAATAGAAAAAATAAAGTCCTACTCCTTTATGGAAGGTGAACCTGAGGACGATGTCTACTTAAAGCACTTATATCCAAGGCAGATATAGGAGGTGGAGAAAGCTATTCAGTTACTTAAGAAATTTTAAACTCTAGAGTTTACTAATCTAAAGTAAGGTGTTTATCTTGATTTGACACTGGATATGGTACTGGGGAAGAAGAAAAAAGTGGAGCCATTTGCCAGTGTTCTTTGTTTTCCATACCCATTCGTTTCAAAAATCAATAAAGTTGCTGTATTTACAGGGAATGCAGCAGAGATTAAAATAGCAGAAGAAAATGGAGCTGCATTTGCAGGAGGAATTAATCTAATTCAGAAGATTTTGGATGATGAAATTCAATCAGACTTTTATGTAGCTGTTCCAGAAATAATGCCCGAGCTTAATCCATTAAAGAAAAAGCTGAAAAAAAAAATTTCCAAAACTAACTCGAAATTCCATTGGCCGTGACATCCCCAAAATGCTTGAATTATTTAAAATTGGACATGAAATTAAAGTAGATGAAGAAAGGGAGAACTTTCTCGAGACCAAAACAGAAACACTGCATACGCTAAGTGACCAGATAGCTGTGAATCTGCCAGCAGTTATCAGTGAAATTTATAAGCACAGACCACTCAGTTTGGGACCTTCATGGTATGAGCTTTCCTTCATACTTCAACAAGTGAAGGTTTGTTACTAAAGATCAAGCCATTGTTGTCTAAAGAAGTAGAAACCGCAGAAAGTAACAAAGAAGATGCCTAAAAATATTATATTATGAAATTATTTTCAGTGGATTAAGAAGCAACAAAGAAAATTATAAAACTGTGTAATTTCTTTAAAAAAAAGGGCAGATGGAATCAAAGCTATAGGCAAATAAAATGAGGAAACTACAACACAAAACCAGTAAAGACTACTACAAACAGAGGAATGGGTTAGAACCTAGAATCAACAGATGCAGAGTAGGAGGGTACTGATGGATGCTGGGCAGGGTGATTCATTAGGGAGTTGATGCAGAATAGCTAAGTAAGTCCCATTCCCCAACCATGGGCCAAGTGGTAGGTAGAAGGGATGTCTACACCCAACCTATTCCACAACAGTAAGTGAAGCTGTTGGAACTGGAGAAGCAGGGCAGTGCCCCCCAGGTACTTGCCTACCCTCAAGAGAAGAGCACCCTATACTCAGAATCAAAATACTGCATATATTCACCTGGTAGCACAGCTCACTGCTCCCATCCACCGATGGGTGGCTCAGTCGATTAAGCATCCCACTTGGTTTTGGCTCAGGTCATGATTTCAGGGTCCTGATAGGAAGCCCTGCATCAGGCTCCATGCTCAGCGTGGAGTCTGCTTGTCCCTCTCCCTCTGCTCCTCGCCCCCCTACCTGTGTACTTTCTCTCTCTCGAATAAATAAAATCTTAAGAAAAAATCCACAAAAAGAAACTCCGCAACACAAAAGTGAGCAACTAAATAAACTGCAACCATGAATCACTGAAATATTTCAAGAAAGCCAATAATATGAAAGGCCCAAACAACAAAAAATTTTTTAAAAGTCCACAGAATAAAGAACTCTATTAAATATCCCAGAGGCATAGAAGAGGATATCAGAGCCATTAAATTTAAAAAAAAAAAAAACAAAAATCAGGCCAAATAGTCAAGGGATACAGCTGGAGAGCAAAGCTGTCAGCAGGATGATCACAAGGTGTCTCCCATTACTCACCCTAGAAGTACAGATGGAGAAAGTATGAAGGAAAGCTAAAAGGTACTGAGACAGGTCCAAAAATTACAACATCTACCTAACAGAGAGGAGATAAATGAGAAAATGTAGAGAGACAAATCGAGTGGAAGAGATTCCTTTGGTCTGGAGTCTTGGGTTCTAAAGGGTTCATCCCCAGTCAGTATAGAACCAGATGATTTTTTAAAAGGAAAATTTCAAACAGAGAACCAACACTACAGAACAAATCCTAAAAACTGCCAGAGGCTAAGGAAAACAAGTTATATACAAGTTAACACTACTGGCATCAGGCCTCTCTTTGACAAGAATATATGAAGACAAAAAAAAAAATTACTCTGAACTAAGAATTCTAGACTTCCAGTTTCCAGTCCTGCATGTAAGAAGTTTAGAAGTTGCTACTCTGTCCTAATAGCAAGAAAAAGCTGAACAAACAGCTCTTCCTAGATCCATAAGGGAAGTGAGGTCAAGTGCAAGCCACTGTCCCCCAAATGGGAGAGACAGGCAAAGCTAGAAAACTACAACCTACTGGAGCAGTTACCTCCAAGGGAATCAGTGCCAGGGCAGGAAAACCTGAACAGCAGCTGACAAGTTGCTACCTACCTTATAGGTGAAAAATAATTTAAGAATAACATCCAACTTTGCAGAAACCATGGAAGGAAGAAGAGAGAGGAGTAAATATTTAAGTGTTGAGAGGGGGGAAAACCACCAACCTAGAATTCTGTAGCATAGCTCAAAGTAAGCAGGAACGGTATGATTTCTATTCTGTAAAAATTTTCAGTGTGGGGGCGCCTGGGTGGCTCAGTTGGTTAAGCGACTGCCTTCGGCTCAGGTCATGATCCTGGAGTCCCAGGATCGAGTCCTGCATCGGGCTCCCTGCTTGGCAGGGAGTCTGCTTCTCCCTCTGACCCTCCTCCCTCTCATGCTCTCTGTCTCTCATTCTCTCTCAAATAAATAAATAAAATCTTTAAAAAAAAAAAATTTTTTTTCAGTGTGTTTTAGGACCCAGAATGTGGTCTTCAAAAGTGAAGACAAAGATTTTCTCAAAACAAAAATTGAAGGAATTTTTGGCAGGAGAGCTGTCTTGCAAAAAATATTAAAAGTTCTTTAGAGAGTAAAAATGATATAGGTTTGAAACACTCTGATCCAGAGAGAAAGGAAGAGCATCAGAGAGGGAATAGTGAAGGTAAAATTAAAACCTTCATTTTTCTTATTTTTAACTGATCTAACAGATAACTTTGTTCAAAATAATAGAAACACTATATTCAACTATGTGTACTTTGTGTGTGTGTGCTTATGTACAAGTGAAATGAATGATAACAATGAAGGGACAAAAGGGAGGAATTAGGATTATTTTGTTATTATAAAGTATTCTCACTACCCATAAAGTGGCATAATATTACTTGAAAGTGAACCTGGATTAGTTGTAAGTTTATATTGAAAACTCTATGGGAACCACTAAAAAGGGTAAAAGAAAAAAAAAAAGTATGATATAAAAAGGAGAAAATGTAATCATATAAAATGCCCAATTAAAGCCAAAAAAAGAAAAATAAGAAAAAGGGCAAAGAATTGAAAACAGTAACAAATACGGTAGATATTAATATATCAATAATCACTTTGAGCATCAGTGGTCCAAATGTACCAATTAAAAGACAGATTTTGGGGCGCCTGGGTGGTTCAGTTGTTTGAGCATCTGACTCTTGGTTTTGGTTCAGGTCATGATCATGGGTCATGGGATCGAGCCCCACAGCGGGCTCTGCACTCAGTGGGGACTCTGGTTGAGATCCCCCCACTCACACTATCTCTCTCAAATTTTTTTTAAAATAAAAAAGATTGCCAGATCTGATCAAAAAAGAAGACCCAAATATGTGTTGTCTATAGTAAACACACTTTAAATATAAAGACACATAAATTAAAAGTAAATGGATAGAGAAAAATATACCATGCCAACACTAACCAAAAGAAAGCAGGAGTAGCTATATTAATTTCAGACAGAGCAGACTTCAAAGCAAGACAAGTTACTGGGGATTAAAAAGGGTTTATATAATGATAAAAGGGTCAATTTTTCAAAAAGAAATAATAATCCTTGATGTGTATGCACCTAACAGAGCATCAAACTACTGGAGGTAAAGACTAATAAACCTGCAAAGAGAAATACATAAAACCACTATCATAGTTGGAGACTTCAACATCCCTCTCTCAGAAAGGGACAGATACAGCAGGGAGAAAAATCAGTAAAGATGTTGTTGAATTCAAAGCACCATCAATCAACTGAATATAATCAATAATCTGTAGACTACTTTATCCAGAAACAACAGAATACACATTCTTCTCAATCTCACAGGGAACATTCACCAAGACAGACCACATTCTGGTCCTAAAACACTGAAAAAAAATTTTTTTAAATTATTAACATATAATGTATTATTTGTTTCAGGGGTACAGGTCTGTGATTCATCAGTCTTACACAATTCACAGTGCTCACCATAGTAATACCCTCCCCAATGTCCATCACCCAGCCACCCCATCCCTCCCGCCCCCTCTTCACTCCAGCAACCCTCAGTTTGTTTCCTGAGATTTAGAGTCTCTTATGGTTTGTCTCCCTCTCTGGTTTCGTCTAAACACTGAAAATTTTTAAAGAATAGAAATCATACAATATCTACCCTCAGACCACAATGTAATTAAATTAGAAATCAGTAAGATAAAGACAACTGGAAATCCCCAAATATGTGGAGATTAAACAACATACTTCAAATAATATGTGGGTCAAAAAAGAAATCTCAAAAGAAATTTTAAATGCAAACAATGAATCATGGAACACTACATCAAAAACTAATGATGTATGGTGATTAACATAACATAATAAAAAAATATTTTGAATTAAATGATAACACCAGAATTCATGGGATGCAATAAAAGCAGTGCTTGGAAGGAAATTTAGCATTGAATACATATATTAGAAAGGAAGAAAGATCTAAAATTTATCATCTAAGTTTCTACCTTAGGAAACTAGAAAATGAGCAAATTAAATCCAAAGTAAGCATTAGAAAAGAAAAATTAGAGCAGAAATCAATGAATTGAAAACAGGTAATCAATAGAGAAAAATCAATGCAACCAAAAAGCTGGTTCTTTAAAAAGATCAATAATATTGATAAACCTCTAGCCAGGCTAAAAAAGGAAAGGAATTATTACTAATAACAGAAATGAAAATGGGAACATCACTTTAGATCCCAAGGACATTAAAAGGATAATAAAGGAATACCATGAACAACTTTATGCCCACATATTTGATAACCTAGATGAAATGGAATAATGCCTTGAAAGACACAATTGCTAAAACTCACAAAAGAAATAATCTGAATAGGTTCGTATCAAAGAAATTGAATCAATAATTAAAAACTCTCTGAAACAGAAGAACCAGACCCAGAATAGTTCACTGGTGAATCCTACCAAACATATTAGGAAGAAATTCTACTAGTTCTCTACAATCTCAGAAGACAGAAGAAGAGGGAGTATTTCATCATATGAGGCCAGCATTACCCTAATACCAAAGCCAAAGACATTACAAGAAAACAAAGTATAGACTACTATCTCTCATAAATATAGATGCAAAATCCTCAATAAAATATTAGGAAATTGAATCCAACAATGTTTAAAAAGAATTACATACCACAACCAATTGGGATTTTTTTCCCAGGCATGCAAGACTGGTCAACATTTGAAAATCATTGTAATCCATCACAACAGGCTAAAGGAAAAATCACATGAACATATCAACAGAGGCAGAAAAAGCATTTAAAATCCTGAACACTCATTCTTGATTAAAAAAAAAAAAATTGTAAACTGGGAAGAGAAAAGAACTTCCTCAACCTGATTTAAAAAAATAAAAAAGATCTACAAAAATCCTACACCTAACATTATACCTAATGGTGAGAAACATGAAGCTTTCCCACTAAGATGGAAGAGGGAAAGCTTTCCCATTAAGAGAAAGATGGCAAGGATGCTCCCTCTCACTACTCCTTTTCAACACTGTACTGGAAGTACCAGCTAATGCGCTATAGACAAAGAAAGGAAATAAAAGATATACAAATTGGGAAGGAAGGAATAAAACTGTTGGTTTGAAAATCAGCATAATTGCTTATGTAGAAAATCTGAAGGAAGTGACCAAAAAACCCTTCCTGGACCTAATAAGTGATTATAGCAAAGTTAAAGGATATGGGGCTAATGTACAAAAGTCAATTCCTTTACCATATTCCGCAATGAACAAGTAGAATTTGAAGTTAAAAACACAATACCATTATCATTAGCACCCGTAAAATGAAATGTTTATATATAACAAAATATGTACAAAGATCTACTTGAGGAAAACCATAAAACTGATGAACAAAGTGAAAGAATGAAATAAATAGATATTCCATGTTCATGGATGGGAAGACTCAACATTATCAAAATGTCGGTTTTTCCCACATTGACCAATTGATTTCAATGAAATCCCAATTGAAATCCCAGTAAGTTATTTTGTAGATAACATCAAACAGATCTAAAGTTTATATGGAGAGGCAAAAGACAGCCAACACAATATTAAAGAACAAAAAAGGGGTGCTTGGGTGGCCCAGTCAGTTAAGTGGCTGCCTTTAGCTCAGATCATGATCCCAGGGTCCTGGGATCGAGCCCCTCATCAGGCTCCCTGCTCAGCCGGGAGCCTGCTTCTTCCTCTCCCACTCCCCGCCTCTGTCAAATAAATAAATAAATAAATCTTAAAAAAAAAAAAAAAAAAAAAAAGAACAAAGAAGACTGACACCACCCCTCCTCGAGACTTAGTATATAGCCACAGTAGTCAAGACAGTGGTATTGTTAAAAAAAAAAAAAAAAAAACAAGCAAACAAACGGAACAGAATAGAGAAGCCAGAATGGTATAAATACAGTCAACCAATCTCTGACAAAGGCGGAAAGAATGGAGCAAAGATGGTCTTTTCAACAAATGGTGCTGAAACAACTGAACAGTCACATACAAAAAAAAAAAAAAATCTAGACACAGACCTTCCACCCTTCACAAAAATTAACTCAAAATAGATCCAGAGAGCTAAATGTAAAACATGCAACTATAAAACTCCTAGAAGGTAACACAGGAGAAAGCCTAGGTGACCTTGGACATGGTGGTAACTTTTTAGATACAACACCAAAGGCACGATCCATGAAAGAAATAATTGATAAGCTGGAGTTCATTAAAATTAAATACTTATGCTCTGCGAAAGACAATGTCAAGAGAATGAGAAGACGAGCCACAGACTGGAAAAAAATATTTGCAAAAGCCACATCTGACAAAGGGCTGTTATCCAAAATATACAAAGAACTCTTAAAAATAGGTAAACAATCCAATTAAAAAGTAAGCCCAAGACCTTAACACCTCACCAAAGAAAATATACAGATGGCAAATAAACATATGAAAAGATGTTCCACATCATATATCATCAGGAAAATGCAAATTAAAACAAAAGTGAGAACCACTACTATTAAAATGACCAAAATCTGGAACACTAACATCAGATGAGGTGTTGATGAGGATGTGGGGCAACACGAACTCTCATTCAATTGCTGGTGGGAATGCAAAATGGTACAGTCACTTGGGAAGATAGTTTGGTGGTTTCCTACACTACTAAACATACTCTTACCATATGATCCAGCAATAATGTTCCCTGGTATTTACTCAAAGGAGCTGAAAACTTATGTCCTGCACCTGGATGTTTATAGCAGCAGCTCTATTATAATTGCCAAGACTGGAAGCAACCAAGATATCCTTCAGTAGGTGAATGGATAAATATGTGGTATATCCAGACAATGAAATATTTAGGACTAAAAAGAAATGAGTACTCAAGACATGAAAAGACATGGAGGAATCTTAATTACATATTACTAAGCCAATCTGAAAAAGGCTACATACTATCCAATTCTAAATATATGACATTCGGGAAAAGGCAAAAGTATGGAAATTAAAACATTAGTGATTACCAGGTGTTAAGGGGCTGAGGGGAGGCAATGGAGGAATAAGTGGAACCCAGAGGATCTTTAGGGCAGTGAAAATACTCTGTACAATACTATAATGATGGATAAATGTTATTGTATCTTTGTTCAAACTCATAGAATGTACAACACCAAGAGTGAACCCTAATGTAAACTATGTACTTTGCGTGATTTTAATGTGTCAGTGTAGGTTCACTGAGTGTAACAAATGTACCACTCTGATGGGGGATGTTGATAATGAGGGAGAGGCTATGTATGTGTGGAGATACAGGGGGTATATATGGAAAATCTCTATAATACCACTTAATTTCGCTGTGAATCTAAAACTGCTCTAGAAAAAAAATAAGTATTTTTTAAAATGGTAAAAACAAAGGAATTAAAATGGTACACTACAGCTATAAATATAAATACCTAATAGATCTAGTTAAATATATCTGTTTTACACATGAAAGCAGTACAGAAGGAAGATAGGAACAAAAAGATATGAGACATATAGAAAACCAAACCCAATTACCAAACTAGTAAGTGAATTCAGCAAGGTCATAGGATACAAGATCAATATAGAAAAATCAGTTGTATTTCTATATAGTAATAGTGAGCAATCTGAAAATATAATTAAGAAAACAATCCCATTCATATTGGGCAAGACTGTTGAATCTCAGATCTGTACCTCTGAAACAAATAATGCAATATATGTTAAGAAAAAAAAAAGAAGAAGAATGTAGCAGGAAGGGAAGAGTGAAGGGGGGGAAATCGGAGGGGAAGAAGAACCATGAGAGACGATGGACTCTGAAAAACAAACTGAGGGTTCTAGAGGGGAGGGGGGTGGGAGGATGGGTTAGCCTGGTGATGGGTATTGAGGAGGGCACGTTCTGCATGGAGCACTGGGTGTTATGCACAAACAATGAATCATGGAACACTGTATCTAAAACTAATGATGTAATGTATGGGGATTAACATAACAATAAAAAAATTAAAAAAAAAGAAAAAAAGAAAACAATCCCATTCATAAAAACATCATAAACAATAAAATAACTAAGAATAAATTAACAAAAGAAGTGCCAGACTTGTGCATTGAAAACAAAACAGCATAGCTGAACTTTTAAAATATCTAAGTAAGTAGAGAGAGATTCCAAGTTCATGGATTGGAAGAGTAAAGATTAAGATGGCAATTCACCCCAAATTGATTTATAGATCCAACAAAATCTGTATCAAAATACCAAATGACTTTTTTGAAGAAACTCTCCAGCTAATCTAAAATTTATATGGAAGTGCAAAAGATCCAGCCAAAACAATTTTGAAAAAGAACAAAGCTGGAGAAGTTATATTTTCCTATTTTGAAACTTAATAAGAGGCTATAGCAATCAAGAAAGTGTGGTACTGGCGTTAAGTACAGTCATATAGATGAATGTAACAGAATGAAGAGTCCTAAAATAAACATGTATGGGCAATTCATTTGTGATGGAAGTACCAGAACCATTCATTAGGGAAAAGATATGAGACAACTGGATAGCTGCACGCACAGAGATGAATTTAGACCCTTCACACTGTACACAAAAATTAACTCCAAATCGTTCACAGATCTAAATATAAGAGCTAAAATAGAACATTTTTCAAAGAAATCACAGTAGAAAATCTTGATGACCTTGGTTTAGGCAGAAGTCTCAGATGACACCAAAACATGATCCATAAAATTCAAAAATTGATAAACTAGACTTAAACTTTAAGACTCTTGCATTCCGGGGCAACTGCGTGGCTCAGCTGGTTAAGCATCCAACTCTTGATTTCATCTCAGGTCATGATCTCAGGGCTGTGAGAATGAGCCCCATGTCCAGCTCATGTGCTGAGCATGGAGTCTGCTTGAGATTCTCTCTCTCCCTCTCCCTCTGCCCCCACCCAAACAAAAACAAACCAACGGAAAAAAACCCTCTTGCATTTCAAAGACATGATCAAGAAAATAAATTGGGAGAAAATAATTGCAAATCTGATATAGGACTCATTTCCAGAATGTATAAAGAATTGTTACAACTCAATAATAAAAGGACAAATCCCCATTTTAAAAATAGGTAAAAGGCTTAAACACAAATATCTATAAGCACATGAAAAGATGCCCAACATCATTAGTCAATGTGGAAATGGATGTTAAAATCACAAAGTGTATCACTACATACCCACTGAGTAACTATAACAAAAAATAATAAAGTGTTGGTGAGAATGTGGAAAAACTGTATTCATAATTACTGGTGGGAATATAAAATGATATATTTTACATTTGGGGAGGTGATGGAAATGTACTAAAATTGAACTGTGGTGACGGTTACATAGCTCTTTAAAGCATACCTCAGCAGTAAAGCTGTTAAAAAGAAAAATTAACCACTGTACCACTAGACTTCCAGTTTATAGTATTGGGACAAGTTAGACCATACCACAAGGAAACAATAAGATAAACAATGTAAGATACTCTTTAAGACAAATGACTTACAATGTTAAGGACCGACAAACAAGTGAAAAAGCATGGAACTATTCCAGAGTTAAGAACTAAAGATGCATAACCAAGCATAATGTATCAATACTGATTAGAATCCACATCAGAAAAACAGACATTTCTGGAGTAGTTGGGAAGGTTTGAATTTAGACAATATCAGATAATATGAAGTTATTGTGGATTTTTTTTTTTTATGTGTGATAATGGTGTTTGGTTGCAGAATGTCCTCACTGTTAGGAGATGTTTGCCAAAATATTTAGGAATGAAGTACCATGTCACCTGCAACATACTTTCAAATGGTTCAGCAAAAATAACTATTTGCAAAGATAAAGCAAGCATGGAAAAATGTAGATAAGTGAATCTAGTTGAAACACATTCAAAGAGTTTCATACTACCTCTTCAAACTTTTCAGGTTTGTAATTTTTGAAAATAAAAAGTGGGGAGCAAACTCAATCATATTGCTATGTACCAGGAACGACTTTTTAAAGAAGGTATAATAGTATATGATATATACTATGATATATATATAGAAACAAATATACATACACACAATGTGCAAGACCTCTTTGGTGATAATAAAATTTTATTAAGACATTAAAAAGACTTAAATAAGAGATATATCATGTTCATGGATTAGAAGGTCCAATATAATGATGTAAATTCTCCCCATATGGCGTAGAGAGTCTTTGCAACTCCAATTAAAATCTCAGTGTGTTTGGTTTGCTTAGTCTTTGGAAGGAAATTCACAAGTTGTTTCTAAAATGGATATGAAAGAGCAAAGAACCAAGAAAAGCCACAAGCTCTTGAAGAATAACAAGGTGAAAAGACTTGCAATACTATATTTCAAAACTTTTTTCAAGATAGAGTAATGAAGAGAGTGTATATTGGCACAAGGAAAGACCAATAAAACAAAACAAATAGTCTAGAAGGAGATGTCTGCACACATCAACGCTCAATATATAACAGAGAAGGCACTTCAAAGCAGTAGGGAAAGGAAGGTCTTTTCAATAAACAGTGCTGGAACAACAGACTAACCACATAATGACGCAAAAAAAAAAAGTTACCTCATACCACATGCAGAAGATGTTTCCAAGTTGGATGAAATCTCAATGTGAGCCGCAAAGTTATAAAGCATTTATGAAGAAAATATCAACCATATTCATGACCTAGAGAGAGAACAATTTTTAAGTGAAATCTAAAACATGCTAACCATAAGGTAAAAATATATGTGAACATATTAAAATGTTAATATATCAAAAACACTGTGAAAAGACAAGCCACAAATTGGGGAAAGATTTTTGCAAACACAACTCATAAAGGAGTAGTATCCAGGATATATATCAGAATCCCCTGCAAATTACTGGGGAAAAAATGGACACAAAACTTTACAACATACTAAACTCACCAAAGATGAAATCGAAATATCCAGTAAATATGTTGGCCTTCTCATGTGCTAAATAAGTCTTTTTGAAGAGCAGTGTGGCAATATATATGAACATAATCTGACATAAGGAAAATGCTAAGTAAAACCACAGTGAGATAACATTATACACCCAACAGATTGGTAAAAACTAAGAAGCCAATATACCCTTGGAGGAATGTAAATCAGTACAAGAATCTCTGGGGAAAGTTTGGCATGATCTGGCAAGAATCTAACAAACCTGTGCCTCTGTGGTTCTACTCTTAAGTATATGTCCTTTTAAAAGTGCATACTCTAGGGGTCCCTGGGGGAGCATGTGACTCAATCTTGGGATTCTGAATTCGAGCCCCATGCTGGGTGTAGAGATTAAATAAACTTTTTTTTTTTAAGTGCATACTCTAGAATACACATACAAAATATCCAGAGCAGCACTGTTCGTGATATCCTCAAATTAGAAACCACTCAGATGTCCGGAGTAAAATGGAAAAATTATAATATATTCATATAATGGAATAAGCAAAGTATAGATATACATGATTATATGGATGAATCTTATAAACACGTTTAGCAAAAGAAACAAGTCTTAAAAGACTACAATATAATTTGAGTCATATAAATTTCAAAAATAGGAACTAAATATTTAGGGATATATTTAGGGATATATACATAGGTATAAAACTATAAAGAAATGAAGAGTAGGGCTGGTGTTAAAGAGGAGAGAAGGAGTATGATGGGGAGGATATGTGGGAATTTCTGAGGTGTTAGAACTATTCTATTTTTTGACATGGGTAGTTACATGGATGTTCACTTTATGATTTTAAAATATTTGTGTATATACATACATACATGTACATCGCATGTACTTTCTGTATACTCCACAATAAGAAAGTATACAAATGGCCAGTAAATATGAAAAGACATTCAACCTTACTAGTAATTAGGAAAATGAAAATTAAAACAACAGTGATCACCTGTCATGATTCACCTAAAATGTAAGACTGATAATATCCATTTTTGCGGAGGTTACAAAGAAAGAGGCATTCTCATATGCTGTCAGTAGGAAAGTAAATTAGTAAAGACTTTTTGAGGAACAATGTGGCAATATATACAAAAATGTAAAACCCATGTATCTTGTGAATCATCAGTTCCAATTTTAAATATCCTAATGAAATACTAGCACACATATTCGAAATATATGTACAAAAAGATGTATACCATTCACTACGGTAGGGCTTGCAACAGTGAAAAAAATGAACGTTAATAGGGAGTATTTACGAAAAGTGTCATAACTCATACAATGCTGTCCTATGTAGCTATTAAAAATTACGATCAATCTTTATGAATGGGCATGGAAAGATCTCAAAGATATTAAATGAACAAAAGTCACAGAACAATACATACATAGCATAACCCTGTTTTAAAAATATAAATATATACATACTTTTTTCTATAGAGATGTATGAAAAACAGACTACAAATTTAGACTTTAACCTATTAGTGATTACCTCTCAGGCAGGGAGTGGTGAAGGGAGAAGCAGGGTGAAGAGGGCACTTTCATATCTTACTCTAATACAGTTGACCCTCGAACAACTTGGGTTCGAACTGTGTGGTTGGTCCACTTATATGCAGATTTTTTTTTAATACAGTACTGTAAATATATTTTCCTTATGATTTTCTAAATGTTTTCTTTTCTCTAGCTTACTTTATTATTAGAATACAGTATATAATATATATAACATACAAAATATGTGTTAAGTGGCTGGTTATGTTATTGGTAAGGATTCTGGTCAATAGTAGGCTATTAGTAGGTAAGTTTTCGGGGAATCAATATATGCCAGTTTTCCACTGTGCTGGGGGTTGGTGCCCCCTGCCCCCAAGTTGTTCAAGGGTCAATTATATACACAGATATTCTATGAATCTTTTGTAAGAACATATCCATGGACTACTTGAATATTTTTAACAGGTGGTAATAGTGAAACAACTGTACTGCTATTTATTCCATTCCAATGAGAACTGAATACATTTGGGAATAACTTGCTTTCAAAGCTAAGTCTTCTGTTTCTTGAGGGCCTGAGAGCCTATGGTTGTGGTGCAGGGCTGTGAGCCATCAAGGGTAAGTGCCGTGGAGGATGCTAAGTGACTGGGTCTATCTCCAGGTTTGCCCCTTGGAAATATTTGCATACATTCTCATATCCTGGCTCATTGGCAACAGCAATAATGTTTTCCCAAAGCACTTTGCTAAAGTAAATTGTGATGTACACATCAAATCACAACCATAGTAAAGTGTAGATGTGGCTGTCAAGATGCATGTTTAGATCTAAATTAGTAATCACACCCTTCGTGAGTGACTTTTGGAGTAAGTAGTTTGGATTTGGATTTGGATTCATAAGGAAGAACCTAGAGCCACTAAAAATCACAAGACACAGCTTCTCTTTTTCTTCTTCCCTCCCCCCTCACTCCCATAGCCCTTTCCAAATCAAATAATTTCCTATAGAAGTGGGAGAGAGGGAAACGTAATGATGAGTTATTTGGAACTGGTAGTGAATCGAAATAAAAAGCACTATCAGTGTATTTATGAAGGAAAATCCAACTACATGTATACATTTTGGTGTGCATTTTATTATTTTTTTTGGAATCATATCCATATGAAGAAAAATTGCCAAAGTATCCTTTAATCTTGAAAGCTAGGCCCTTGCCTTGCCGTGTCAGAGAAAAGCAAAACGAAGTCAGTAATGCTGGAGACACCACTGTTCCCAAATGCACACTGACCGGAGAGATGCTATCGAGGAAATGCCTTTTGATTGATGATGAACAGAGGAGAATCTACACACGTTAAATACAAATGGAAACACGTCAGCACACACAAGCCATTAGCCTGGTCCTCCGGCATCCACGAGCATGCATCTTTTCCAAAGGATCTCTTATTCAATGGTGTAAGCACTTGGTCTCATTATGCCTCCTATCAGCAAATACCTTTTTATTCCAGAATGGAAAACGAGCTGGGAATTAAATACATCCAATATTGATGCTTTATTGCCATAAGTCACCAATAAGAGAATGAATTTAATTTTAATACATTTATTTTTGTGTGACTCTTAATAAAACACTTTCAAAACATTCTGTACATTTCAAGCCACTTAGAACTGCAGTACATTCTATAAACGTGATTTGTTGGGATGAGGTGCCAAGATGTCTCTGTACAAAGATGTACAATATGTACAGTCACTGTAAGTGCAAGCTGTGCAAAGCAGTCTAGGACACTAATTCACGCCAAGGCTTAGAAAACACTTCAACACTTAACACTAAAGCTCAAAACTGCGTTGTTGCTTTTTCCTGGGCAAATGGTTACTTTATAAACAAATATATGTATATGTCATATAGAAAGAATAGTTTGACTCCTCAGCTCAGTCAGCACCATGCAGCTGACTGGATACATTACAGGGCTGCTCTTCTAGGCTTCTCTGTCCAGGGCACCATCTTGCCACGCTCAACGGTTGTCTCATCACTGAGCTGCCGCCACCACTGCCTTTGGCTGAACTACAGCAACACTAGGAGATTTAAATTTGGGGAGATAAAGGCCAAACTTGTTTTCAATGCCAGCAAAAGTGGCCGTGGCAAGTCTGTATCCACCGATGTGATCGGGATTGGCAGGAGGAAGGTCTGCGATGCGTGACTTAGGTGTTGGTTCTGAGCCAGAGGGTTTGCTGTTGATAGGAAAAAGCCAATGGTTAGAGTGCTCAAGGCTGATGCGGATGGCACATGCGGACAGGACATTTTCAGTCTCACCCATGCGCCCCAAAGAGGAGTGTTTGTCCGGCTACTTCCTTGTCATCTATGCCACATTTCTCAGGATTTATGGCTGCTTGGAAAGCAACACATTCGTATTTTTTATTTGGAAGAGAAATGGCCTCAATTTATAAATAGATCCACAGAGAAAAGATCAGAAGAAAATACACTTAAATATTAACACTCTCAGGGAAGTAGGATTGTGAGTGATTTTCCCTTTTATACTTTTACGTTCTCCAAGTTTTCTGCATTAAGCATAAATTAGTCATAAAAAGTTTACATTTTTCTTTTATTTTGACATAGTTAAAAAAAGTTAACTTTTTAAGTGGTAGACTCATGACGGTTATTACTAAATTTAAAGAGACATAGATATAATTCTTACTTTTACAGAATGTGAAAGCACAGAAAAGCCTGGAATTGTAAGATTGCTATTCTTACTTCCTACTTTGTAGAAGTCTCTCTATTCCTTGGGTTCAGCAGCTAATTCCCTGTTTGGCCTTTAAGCAAGGAAGGGGGTCAAAGGTTTATGAGCTGATGACCCAGATATGGGATTTGATTATCTGCTGAAAAGCTGACAATTAATTGCTTTAGGTAAAACCTTGCCCACCCAGCAGATTCAACAAGTAATTCCTTTTCTTCCCAGCACAGGCTTCAAGTGGCCCAATTCCTGACCTAGATTTCACAAGTAATTATGTCCATATGCATAACCTCTTTCTGAACGTTTTTTTTTTTTTTTTCTTTTCTGTTTGTTAGCTCTAAGAACATCTATACCTACCTAATAATAAATAAAAATAAAGACTGAAGTCTCGGAGGTGTGAAAAGGCTTGAGTCTTGGAAACAAAGTTCATAAAACTGTTACTAAAACAAATTTACCTTATATCTGGTGAAAAGGCCATATAATAGAATTCAAATAATAAGGACCTAAATCCATGAAGCTCTGTATTTGCTTACACTAAAAAAGATAATTTATTCACGTAACAGTTTAATTTGCTGCTTGCCTTCACTTTCCCCAAGTCGCTGCTTAACACTGCGTATGATGTCCCCTCATACGGAAGCTTCTCAAGCCCACTGTTTTAAATGCACTGGTCCTGTAGGGTTCTCTGTCCTACCCAGTTCTAGGAGTTCCAAAACTGCCTCCGCAGGCTGAACAAAGACCTCTTTTGGTTTCGGTGCTTTCTTTTACAAGGAGTTGAACAGCTGCACTTACAGGCCTCCAAAATCAATGTAAAACCACCGCTGGAGAAGTTCGTAGGTGACCAAGGTAACACCAAACTGGGGAGAAGATCGAAACACTCGAGCTGAAAAACAGACGGGAGTGGGGATACTGAACATGACTGTGGCAAAGCCAGTTGGTGAGTAATGGGAGCAGGTCCCTAACAGCAGCGAGCCGTTCTGCATGGCCGTAGCCCCTACCTGCAGTCCCCTTCCAAAATGCTGAGGGCCCCTCTTCCCGGAGTATCTTCCTGAAACAGTCAATGACACCACTGTATGTCGTCTGGCCCGCACGGGCGGCCACCTGCAGTCTTGTCTTGATGACATCAGCGGGGGTCACCAGGGAAGCAGCAGGCACACCTTTCAGGAGAAAGGCACACTGAAGTCACCCAAAGTACCTTATAAGGAGCAGAAATACTGCCGACAGCCAACAATACAATTAGCAACTTTAACTGCTCTAACTCCAGTAAGTAGGTGCCTGGGCACTCATGGAAAAAAGGATACATAAGCCTATTAGCTGCTTCAGTGTGGAACAAAATTCTTTTTTCTTTCTGAATTAGGAAAATCACTCTACACTGCATGATCCCAAAGAACTAGGAGAGGAAAAAACGCAGCAATATTACTAGGACAATTCCCAAGTGTTCCCTTTTAGGTTTCAATCATTTTACCTCCTTTTTTTTTTTTTTTTTTTTTAAGATTTTATTTATTTATTTGAGAGAGAGAGCACAAGAGGGGGGAGCAGGAGAGGGAGAAGCAGACTCCCTGCTGAGCAGGGAGCCCGATGCGGGACTCGATCCTGGGACTCCAGGATCATGACCTGAGCCGAAGGCAGTCGCTTAACCAACTGAGCCACCCAGGCGCCCCATTTTACCTCCTTTTTTTCAGCAAATAAGATACAAGTACTTCTGTATATAATAAAAAATGAGGACACTGCCCGTTTGATGAGATGCTAAACGTAGTGTTTTCTTGCTGATTCTTGTCACCTTACTGTGCAAGGTGAATGTCAATAGTCATATCCACTCACCTGTTTGAGGGGCTAACTCGGGAGTTGGCTGAGACTCTTTTCAGACATGCTTACATGACAGAAGTCATTACAACGGGAGCTGAGGCGGCCAGGCAACCAGTTAAGGAACAATAGGGGAACTGGTCATCAAAAGGCCTCATCATCTATCCCCTGTGCCGGAGCTCCCTGGGTCATGCTGAGATTGATCAGCAGTGGGACACCCAAGATAGATTTCACAACCACATCTTTCCCTTATAAAACAAAGCTGGGGACAAAGGAGCAAGATAACCTTCCTCAGAGGGATGATATTCAATTGGGCCTCTGACTATCACTGAATCTCCACTAGGCAGATGGAGCTGGCGGACCTGTGGGACCTGTGGGAGCCGCTGTTATAGGAGGACGCAAATACCTCCGCTCCACGCGGCCCTGCACCGTAGTCAGATGAAACTAGGTGAACTACCTGTCTTTGGAATGTTCTGAATTCTAAATGTTCTTAGGGCCTGCCAGCAAGGCTTTACTGGTAAAAATTAGAAAAAAATCATCTCTCATTCTGAAAACCGACATCAAATATCTGGGGGCAAGAAGTTGGCACTGACAGTTCCATGAAAACGTTTACTTGGTTCCATCAACCACTGGCAAAATGCCTGTCCACGATTAGACTGTTCTTTGGCTGTTTTTTTGTTGTTTTGTTTTGTTTTGTTACTGCTGACTGGAAAGCAGAGGCAAACGCTTGGGGGGAAAATCTGCTGGCCCCATTTAAAAGTGGGAGACTTTGGTGAGTACGGAAAAGGGGCTGGAGGAGCACTCAGCGCCAACACGGAGCAGGCAGCTCTTCTGGCTTTTAAAGGACTGAAGTAACAAATGCCAGAGAACACGGGATTTGCTAGACCCCAAATAAGGGCTCAGAGCTCCCTGGGAGAGTTTCTTAACCACCACAAGTCATTCCCTGTCATCATGGGTGAGAACAAGAACACGGTCCATCCCAACACCCTCAGAACGCCACCACACACACTGCACTCTGGGAAGTGCTCAGGCTGTCCGGCTGTCCAGCCAGGGCACGGGAGGAGAATGAACGCAGTGAGAGCTACACAGTGCCATGAGCCCAGGCAGGCAGACCGACATCGAGCATCTGGACACTACGTTTGAGTTGGTGTTCACCCTTCACGTTTCTATCCTGGACCAGCAGTAATGGGGAGCAAACACACGCCCTTTCCTTCCTCTGTCATTTCTGAGAGCTGGTACAGCCAAGAACACCTGGTCCTCCCCCTCTATCCCCAGTCAGCTCCTTCAAGAGGAAGGCTAGACCTGTGAGATTAGAAGGAAACAACTTAGTACCTTCCTACATTTGTTAGGCTCCTCTTTCAGATGGAATCTCTTTTGTGTCTAACTTGGGAACTCAGACCAAATGAACATTTTCATTTGTTCCACTGACATTTGAGCTCCTATTATTACTATGCTGGCCATGAAGGGAAAGCAAAAATGAAGAAAATGAAACTCTTGCCCTCAAAAAGCTCCCAGCCTAGTACAGAAAATAGAACTTATGCAAACAACTATTACTAAAGAAAGTGTTAAGGGACAGAGAAGGGATGCCAATTGAGTACAGAGTCGTTTGCCGGGGAAGTCCTGCTCACTTGTATCTAACGAGAACGATGGTAGAAGGAACATCGACAGTATCATGAAGAAAGCTCAATTTTGAGCCAATCATGTAGACTCCATCATGCAGAAATAGCAAGTGAGGCATGCTAGACCTGGGCATCACATGAGGTACAATGGAGCAACTGATTTGATGAAGAACTCTTCCACCTTTATGCTCAGCTTGGCTGCACCCAAGGTTTCAGGGGCACGGGAGGCTAAGAAGCATGTTAATGATGAAAGCCCAATTTAGATGGGCAGATCTAATTTGGCTCTGAGTTGCTAAGCTGCATTACGCTGTTTATCCACATTATGCAAATGTAATTAACTCTCATCAGAATTACAGCACATCCCACAAAGGAGGAAAAGCGATCATATTTAAACTAAGTCAGATACAAACAATAACCCTTCCAGAAATAAAGGCGGACAGTGCACAGAAATTGTGTACTTCTTCAAGAGAATGGGGGGGGAGGGTTCTTTGGCTTAAAAAAAAAAAATTGTAGTTACCTGCCATGGCTCCAGCTGCAAGGAGATTTATACCTCCCACGTGTCCATTTTCATCAGCCAGAAGTAGTTTGCAATGAGCATAAACAGGAAAATAGATTGCAGAGAAGGGAATGTCTCGGAGGAAACACGCTTTGGCACCCTGTCACAAGTGAGGAAACAGTGCAAAACAGTTGTGTAAACAGGGCCGTGAATGCCCACAACGGATCCAGGGTGACAAGCCTTAGGTGTTCCCTCAAACAGCATGGGGACTGAGTGGAATGGAAATGGGGGGGGGGGAACGAGATGGGCATAGGAAATATACCTGGCTCAAAGTTTGGAGACCTAGGGTTAGTTAACTGGGTAATGATGTTATCCTGACAACTAAGAATTTTCTGGCATTTCCAATACAGATTCAGATTTTAAGGTTAATAAAAATTCAGTTCTCAAACCTCCAGGCTGTTTGTTCCGTGTGGCTTTGGAGGATGTGAGGGAGAGGGGCATGAGTGGGAACAGACTTGGAAACCTAATGTTAATACCTTGATTCCAAAGCAACGAGCAAAGGCAGCCCACAAAACTAACAATTCATCCATTTGGTCTACACAGCATAGAGCCCATGAAGTACCAGTTATGCTACAGGCAGTGGCAGTGGAAAAGAAAGGTGACTATTCTAGGGGACGGGAAAAAGAAACCACTCCTAGATAGCAGAGGATTGCGGGAACTGGGACAAATTATTCTAGCAGAAGATTCCACTGGAGTAGAAAGCTACCCAGGGAGAGCTCGTCTCAGTGACTGAGGAACAGTAAACACCTTCCTCAACTTGGTCAGTTGCCCAGGCTATTCTCCTGCCCAGGGCTTGACCTGAATACTCATCTTCCAGCTGAATACTCCATCTTCAGCCCCTGTTTCCCTAATGGTTCTGTTTTGAAAAGACAAACTCAAAACATTAAAAAAAAAAAAGAAAAAAATCCAAGGACTCTCTAAAGGATGATACAGACAGAAGCAGTATTAATAAATTCAGCTCTCAAAGGGAATTCCAAAAAGGATGGGAATTGGGGGTGGAGGGGAGGAAATGTGTACAGAACTCTCTCAAGATAAGCATCATTGGTTTACTGGTCTCCTAAGAGCCCTGTACCTGTGTGATTCTAATCTAGAGAATTTCTGATTTCCAATTCGTAGCTACAGAAGCCAATTTACACATTTCTACAGTGATAGATCTATAAATAAATCAGATGCTGTAGAAACACTGTTGTCTAATAGCAGCCAAATTTACGTATTCCCCCCTTATGCTAGGCAAAAGAATGGAAAGAAATACTCTTCCTTGTTTAAGAAAAATAATAGCTTCTGCTCCATTACATCCGATCTGTAATGATGGGAGTAAGTGTACCTGCAGGGAAGGAGTCTGTTGACTGGCATTTTGCTAAAGTACAGTACACTCTGCGGTGTGTGTGTGTGTGTGTGTGTGTGTTTTAAATGGAATTCATTATTGACAAATCCCACCACTTAACTTCTTAAAGACCTGAATTCTCCCAAACTCTGCTACTGTTTCACTGTGGTCAAATTATTAAGGCAAACAGAAGCTCCTACTGGGAAGATAACAATAGAGATAACTCAGACTCAAAATAAACACAGGACTATTTTGAAGTCCTAAAAAACAGACCAAAGAGAACACCAAAGAAACTTTTCCCAAACCTGCCATCAAATTAAAGGCTGTGAGGCGGGCCTCCCTGCCGGCAGCTTCATAAAGGCTGAAGGCGACAACAGGACAGTGTGTTTGTATAGCCCACTGCCTCTAATAAAAGTGTGCTGATTTTGTCTTTTTGTCCGATTTTGTACTCGAGGAACCACCCTACTGGACAAAATTGCTTTTCCACTTTGCAGGGAGAAGCCTGGTTTCCACATTCTTTCACGGTTCTATTGAGTACATGACAAGCTCTCTACTGAGATCACCCAAGGGAATCTACTCACCTTATACAGACCAAAAAGTCCCAGGTCCCGGAGTACATTCAGGGCACTGACCCTGGGTCCTGTGGTGATCTCTCCAGCTACCTGCAGGCGAATCTTTACTATCTCCAGTGGATTAGTAAAGATGACTTGAGAGCCGCCAGCCTGCAGGCAAGGGAGGAGAGACGGAAGCAGATTTCCAAATCAGAGACGGACTGGAGCGTTACCAAGAAAAATCCAGAAAAGCCTCTGCACGGCACCGCTTTACTCCTCCCTCTTCATAGGGGAATGAGAGGCCCACACTTTGGCCAATGCTAGAGGGGCTCACAGGGACGGTCCCAAACTCAGTTTCAAGCGAATCTTATGTCTGGATTTGTTTTGATTTGAAATGTCAAGAGTATTTCTCAAACCAGTCTTTCCGGGGTCAACCCAGCCATATCCAAAATGGCAAAACTAATAAACACATTTGGAAAACAAAAGTGAAGCCAGATGAGGCAGCAGGGAGCTTCCCAATGAAAGGGAAAGAGATGGTAAAAGACTGGTTGGTATCTTTTGTAAGCTGGAGGTAAAATGTGGATCTACACGGGTCACTTTCCTTCTCTTAGCAAGGATTCATTTTAGCTCAGCCACCCGGTTCCGCTTCCTTGGATTGTAGAGCAATTAACACAACTTCGCCCCACAGAGGTGCCTAAGTCATAGGGGAAAAGTCTCCCCCCGTTCAAATTCTAAAATCTATCATACCGAGCAAAACTCTTGGGACAGATACGCAGCTAAAAGGAGAGAACCTAGAAAGACACTTTCAGTGTCAAGACAAAACCAGAAAAACTCTGCTGGGAAATGGATCATCTAGTTACCATGAGTAGGAAACTGGGCAGATCAAAGCTACACTCCACAATGGTAGTGAGTGACAGGGATTTGAATTTGGATAATAAGGGTGTATTTGAATCTGAAATCTGTTAACTGGGAGGGGGGAAAGAATGTGTAACAAAACTGCTACCAATTCTTTTTTTTTTAGTTTTTTGTAAGGAAAAAATGTGTTTGTATGGGTGTGTGTATATGATATATAAAAATACACTTTTAAAGCATAAATATAGGGGCGCCTGGGTGGTTCAGTCGTTAAGTGTCTGCCTTCGTCTCAGGTCATGATCTCAGGGTCCTGGGATCGAGGTCCCCCCATCAGGCTCCCTGCTCAGAGAGGAGTCTGCTTCTCCCTCTCCCTCTGTCTCCTCCCTGCTGCTCATGGCTCTGTCTCTGTCTCTCTCTCTTAAATAAATAAAATCTTGTAAAAAAAATAAAACATATCTCCACGAAGTGAAAAAATCTCATTTGTACATCTTCATCTGAACTGCAGCTGTTTATATTACACAATCATAACCATAGTCACATAATCATATTATACTATATACTTGTAACTTCACTGCAATAGCATGTCCCATGTGGAACAGGAACTAGGAAAGGCCTCACTGGGGCCAATTCCACTGGTATAGACACACTACAAAAAATACCCTTAAAACTCACGTGCAGCATTCAATGACACTTCAACACTCTACCTTCACCCACATTCCTGTTCATGTTTCTAAAACCCACAGTCCTTCCAGTCCTACTTCCAAGGGGTAGCAGGTCTCAGCCCATTCTCCTCAACTCTGCCTGCTCCAACCCTGACCCCTTACTCCTACGGACCACGCTGTCCCCAAGTGCCAACACTGACACAAGAGCCCTTCCGGCTCTGTGGGAAGCTTACTATCCGGGATTCCCCAGGGCCCTGATCCCTTTGCTGTCCACCCGGCATGGGGGTGCAGCAATGTGCTGTCTCTCTCTGGGTTTCCACAATCCATACCACTGGCACACAAACCCCAGAGGGACAACTGACCCAATTTTACATGTTGATATGCCTGAGTTTCCCTCTCTTAATTTACTGCGCTGCAGGGAGAAGGAAGCATTTCAATGTTTCAATCTAAGCAAACAATACTTTCAAAAGGATTGCTGGGTGAAAAATTATGTTAAAATGATAATCCAAGTAATTGCTCCCATAGCTAGTATTAAAGACCAAACCAATTGAAAAAGTTTACTACTTCCCTGAAATCTCATGTTTAAATAATGGTTGCGAAGACTACCTTTGGGAAAATGCACCTTATGTTCTAAACTAAAGCAGATTAAAAAAAAAAAAAAGGACAGAAACACAAATTTTGATTATAATCTCCAAATTTTGCCACCATCAGATAATGTCAAACCTTGGACGCCATTCATTAATTATGGACATCATGTTTAAACAAATACAAAGTTCTTCCATGTTTTTAATCATTAGTAAAGTACAATGTCCCACAGAGCAGGCATACTCCAGTCAGTCACCCCACCCCACAGCTCCTCCTCCTCTCCTCACCAGGCCCTTCGGGAAATAATTGCCAGTAGACTGAGATTTGTACTCCTTCGGCAACCCTTCACATTTCTTTCTGAGTATACATGTAACATCTAACACATTAACTTTTGTATGCTTTGAAGATCTGTTACCCAGAATGCATACTAAGTCCTGAGGATGCAATGGACATAAGGACAAAACTAAACTGATCTGCATTTATGTATACATCTGACGAGTGAGCATGTAAAGAAGAAAGCAGTGAGTGTAGCAAGGCGCACATCTGTGAGTGTGTTTCACACTTACGTACTCTACTGTATTTGAAGGGAGAAAACGTCTAGCAATTGCATAGTCTGTATATGACTTAAATATTTATATTTTTAAAAACTTTATGATAGGCCTAGGAATACGTAGGCCAATACTACCCAGAAACATTGAATAATTTTAAAAAAATAAAAATTGTTATTTAAGTTGTCTAAAACTTTGGTAACACTTAAAGGGAAACATCCATGGCAAATACGCACTGTCCTTTTCTAAACTCTGAGACTGACCACTATCTCACACATGTTAAACTGGGGACAGTGGGATGGGGGAAGAAAATGTGCAATTAATTCAATCCCTCTAGTAAGAAATCTAGAGACATAGAACAAGGATTATGTTTTATCACATTCTTAACTGTTTCCTCTCTGAAAAACAAACACAGGAAAATAGCATTTCTCTTCTATTTTAAGGCTCTACTGATTGTGAGTGATATTATTACATTAAAAACAGCTTTTCACAGGGAAAAAACACAGTAAACATAATCAATGAATATAATGAATTTCAGGAAGTATCAAATTGTGAAATAAAAATATGGTAACTTTTCAATGGAAAAAAGTATCTGTATTTTTACAAATATGCTAATTATGTTTGCTGTTCTACAAATATGCAAATATGTTTGCTACTTTAAAGAGCAACGATGTTAAACAAAAAAATGTAAATGCCCAATACGGAAACAGTTAAGTAGAAACAATTATAAGCTCTTAAGCAATAAGATCTGGTAATAAAATTATGCCAAGTAACATAAACCAAACATAAAACATAGGTATGCACTGATCAAAATTAGTTTGTCAAAATTAGAATGGCTAAAGCATGAAAATATTGGTTGCCTTCTGGAAAGAGAAATGAGTACCTGAAAGAATTTTTAAAGCATACCCTATTGTTCCTTTTAAATTCTGAATCATGAAATGTATTAAGTACTCAAAAACACCAACCAAAAAACAAGAAACAGAACTGGTCTTAGAAACAATGGCTTCCTTTATAGACTAGGTCCTCTCTCACATTCTTCCCCATGATAAATTTGGTATTTATATACATTAAATGCATTTTAAAAACTAGTTAGCACTAGTTATCTGCGGATCCAAAACTTTAAACAGGCTTATCCATCTATGTAGATATGAACATCAAAAAAATCTAAGCAATTATAGCTAGTGATCTGAAATAACAAAGATATCTAAAATTTCAAATTACATCATGATGATACACAGTTCTATACTCTTAGTGGACTTGGTCTAATTTGACATCCTGATGCTTACATTAGATAACACCATTCCATGCAGCACATTCGGTGACTTTTTCCCCCTTACCGAATTACCAAAATTAGCTTCGAAACTTCTAATGGTGAAATTTCCCTCTTCAAATCTGCTGCTTATTCTTATAAAGAGAGGCAAACATTAATATTAAAACTTTCAGAGGCTTTCATTTTTCATTACCAAGTTGTTTTGTTGTTCTAGAAATGAATTACAAATGACACAAAAAAAGAGAATAAATCTCATTTTGAATGAAGGTTATCTATATATAACAGAAATGGAAAGAATGTAAACACTTCCATTTAATCTTGTGTCACATAATTGTTTTTTTAATGAGAAAATAAACTAAAGTGGGCAGTAAAAATTAGGAGGAAAAACTATGTAATATTGAGATGTCACCAGGCCTCTGATGTGCCTGAGGCCAAGGGGTTGCACACAGGATTAGGCCTGTTCAACCTCCTGCCCTTAAAATCCTACCCCAGGGGCAGAGTCCACAAAGAGGCAGGCGACCTGGCCCTGCTTGTGCCCAGTCTCCTGTTTACTTTCTTCTTTGATCTGTTTTCTCCTGTCGTTTGGAACTATTTCCCTCCTACTACAATCTGAACAATTCATTATAGTCTTCCCCTACAGAGATTGATGAAAATCTAACTTCAATTTAAGGCCACACCAGGAACTTGAACAGATGTACAAAATATGTGCATTTAAAATAACCAAGCTAATAAAAGCCACAGAATTAGCTGTCACTAGGACTGACTCAAGAAGAATAGGAACAGTGACTCTGTCTCACATGCCATCAACCAAGCATTCTTAGATATTTTATAAAGCAATGGGAAATGCAATGGTTCTTTCTAAAATAGCCTAGGACCACGATAACTTAAAAGGAGTAAGTTGCAATTTGCTCACTGCTGAGTCACTGATACATGCCAGGGTGTTAGGATATGGATAGATAAAACTACACATAGCCCTAACTAGGGTAAAGGAAGAGTCAAAACCTCTGTGTACCTATCATGAGCCACTCAGACATAAATATATATAGACTCTGAACTTGTTCACATATGTATATGCTCACACAAGTATGCATGCATCAAGTTGGGGAGCACACTGATTCCTGGGACGGCACGTGGAGATACCATTTCCAACAACTCTTTGGAGATATGCAAACTCAGTTTGCTGAGGAAGACACAGCATAAGGGCTGGTCAGCTACAAATCATGGCCCTAGGATTAGTAAATGCTCCAACTAACAAGTGGACCTCTTGCTGCACCTATGGGTGTGGACACCCATAGGCCGAAGGGAGGAAGCATGGAAGAGTAGAAAGATTCTAGGTTTGTTGATCTATACTGTCATTAACTTTGTAACCTTGGATAGGTCATAACCTTCCCAGTCCTTGGTTTCCTGATATGACAATAGGGATCCCAACAACTGCCCCCATATACCTCGCAGAGCTCTTGTGCACTAATGTGGAAGCACTGTGCAGACTGAAGGGAAGGGATGTATTCTTCAGGAGCTATGTTCACACAGGGCTAAGAACATCTGCAACATGATGAGATGACACTAGCCTTTTTGCTGAGCAATAAATCTGTTCTGAGTCAAAAGACTTCTACCCATTCAGAAGTATACACTCTGAAAGAGGTAATGTGATCAGGCAGGTATGTGCTCTGGTTAGAGTTTAACATAAATATAGGTACTTACCAATGGGACATTTTAAAAAATACATATAGATCAGTCCATTTAGACTAATTAACTTTCTGCTTTTTTGACTTGGAAAGACATTAAATTTTTTTCCTTTTTAAGTTTATAGATAGTCTAAGAAACTCTACATAATCTTTTCTTTGAAAAAACCACCACAGAGGGGGCAGGTCAACATGGTATAGAAAAACCCAGAACACACCAAATCTACACCTACATATAGAACAATTCTCTCTGAAAAAGACGTGAAAACTAACTCAACAGCTCCTCCACAACAACGGATAAAAAGACCACAATGAGACAGGTAAAACAGGCAGAGATGCAGTATGGCCAAAAACCCCACTCACACGGGGATGACCCACAAGCAAGAGTGATCTCACAAATACAGAGAACATCCGTGAGGAGCAACAGGTTCGAGTTCTACATCAGGCACCCCAACTCTTGGGACCTGTACCAGAGAGACAAGTCCCCAAAATATCTGGCTTTAAAGACCAAGAGATCCAAAGAGCTAAAGGAAACTGAGACTCCCCGTTTGAAGGGTTCACGCACACACTCACGCTATGACCCAGCGCAAAAGCAGCAGGTTAGAGGGCACCTACACCACATGTGACAGAGATCCACTGGCTAGACATAAGGCATCTGCGGGAAGGAGAGGGGCTTGTGGGAACCCTCTCTGAGGATGAGGGTGCTGACAGGTGCAATTCTGCACTCTTCTCCTGCCTGGGTGGTGCTGGCACTGGTAGGCATCATTTTTGTACTCTTCCTCTCCTTGCCCCAACCCTGCACTCTCCCGGAGCCTTGCTCTGCTAAACCCAGTGGGCAAGCTTACCCCAGCCCTGCCCTCTCCTGTGACTCCAGCCCTGCTAACCCTGGCAGGTGAGCTTACCCTGGCCCAGCACTTTCATGAGGCCCTCCCAAAGCAAGTGGGTGCATGCAGTCCACACAGGGGATACCCCTTGAGCATCTGTAGTCACGGGACTGGCATTTCTGGGGCCCATGGGACTGAAACAATTGGAGAGACAGTTCTTAACAGGCTATCACCCCCAGAGTACACAGGCAACAGACAGAAACACACCCCCATCTTCCTGTGAGCACTTCTTCAAGACTGGGAGAGACAGCTGTTTTGCCTAATATAGAAAAACAAATAGAGTCAAGCTGAGGAAACAGGAATGTGTTCCAAATGAAAGAACAAGACAAAATCCCAGGAAAAAAAAATCTCAATGAAATGGAGATAAGTCATTTACCTGATAAAAAGTTCAAAGTAATGGTCATAAAGATGCTTACCAATCTTGAGAGAAGAATGGATGAATAAACAGAACTTCAATAAGGGGACATATAATGTAAGAAAGTACAAAAAAGAAGAGCTGAAAAATGCAATAACTGAACTGAAAAATATACTAAATGGATTCAACAGCAGACCAGATGAAAGAGAAGAGAGGCTCAGTGACCTGGAAGACAGGGCAGTAGAACTCACCCAGAGTGACAAAAAAGAATTGCTGCAGGTCTACAAATAGAAAAGTGACCACATTCTGCAAGAATCACAAGATGGAAAAACTCACCTCAAAAAAGAGAACAAGAGGCAGTACTGACTGCCAGGGACCTAATCAGTATGGATATAAGATGTCAGAATTAGAGTTCAGAATAATGATTATGAAATACTAGCTGGGCTTGAAAACAGCATAGAAGACACTAGAGAATCACTTTCTGGAGAAATAAAAGAACTAAAACCGAATCAAGTTAAAATCAAAAAGGCTATTAATGAGATGCAATAAAAATGGAGGCTCTGACTGCTAGGATAAATGAGGCAGAAGAGAAAATTAGTGATACAGAAGACCAAATGATGAAAAATAAAGAAGCCGAGAAAAACGTGATAAACAACTACTGGCAAGGCTGTCATTCAAAATAAAAGGAGAGATAAAAAGCTTCCAGGACAAAAAGAAACTAAAAGGATTTGTGATCACTAAACCAGTCCTGCAAGAAATAATAAAGGGGATCTTGTAAGCGAAGAGAGAACCCAAAAGTAATATAGACCAGAAAGGAACAGAGACAATATACAGAAACAGTGACTTTACAGGTAATACAATGGCATTAAATTCCTATCTTTCAATAGTTAACTCTGAATGTAAATGGGCTAAATGCCTCTATCAAAAGACACAGGGTATCACATTGGATAAAAAAAAGCAAGACCCATTGATATACTGTCTGCATTTTATTTTTCTTAAAGATTTTATTTATTTATCAGAGAGCGCACAAGCAGGGGGAGCAGCAGACAGAGGGAGAAGCAGACTCTCCACTGAGCAAGGAGCCTGATGAGGGACTTGATCCCAGCACCCTGGGATCATGACCCGAGCCAAAAGCAGACACTTAACCTACTGAGGCACCAAGGCATCCCTGAAAGAGACTCATTTTAGACCCAAAGACACCACCAGATTGAAAGTGAGGGGGTGGAAAACTATTTATGTTAATGGACATCAAAAGATAGCTGGGGTGGCAGGGCCCCTGGGTGGCTCAGTTGGTTACGCGACTGCCTTTGGCTCAGGTCATGATCCCGGAGTCCCTGGATCGGGTCCCGCATCGGGCTCCCTGCTCGGCAGGGAGTCTGCTTCTTCCTCTGACCCTCCCCCCTCTCATGTGCTCTCTCTCTCTCTCTCTCAAATAAATAAAATCTTTAAAAAAAAAAAAAGATAGCGGGGGTGGCAATTCTTATATCAAAAAAATTAGATTTTAAACCAAACACTGTAATAAGGGATGAGGAAGGACACTATATCATAATTAAAGGGTCCATCCAACAAGAAGACCTAACAATTGGAAATATTTATGCGCCTAACATGGGAGCAGCCAATTACATAAACCAATTAATAACAAAATTAAAGAAACACATTCAAAATAATACAGTAATAGTAGGGGACTTTAACATCCCACTCACTGCAATGGACAGATCACTTAAGCAGAAGATCAACAAGGAAACAAGGAATTTGAATGACACACTGGACCAGATGGACTTCACAGATATAATCAGAGCATTCCATCCTAAAGCCACAGAATACACATCCTTCTCAAGTGCACATGGAACATTCTTCAGAATAGATCACATACAGTGTCACAAATCAGATAAACCAGTACCAAAAGATTGGGATCATTCTCTGCATATTTTCAGACACAGTGCTGTGAAACTGGAACTCAATCACAAGAGGAAATTTGGAAAGAACTGAAATACATGGAGGCTAAAGAGCATCCTACTAAAGAATGAATGGGTCAACCAAGAAATTAAAGAAGAATTAAATTCATGGAAACAAATGAAAATGAAGACACAACTGTTCAAAATCTTTGGTGGTCCTAAGAGGGAAGTATATAGCAATACAAACCTTTCTCAAGAAACAAGAAAGGTCTCAAATACATAAACTAACCTTACACCTAAAGGAGCTAGAGAAAGGACAGCAAAGAAAGCCTAAACCCAGCAGGAGACAAGAATTAATAAAGATTAGAGCAGAAATCAATGAATTAGAAACCAGAAACACAGTAGATCAGAAACTAGGAGCTGGTTCTTTGAAAGAATTAAGATTGATAACCCCTGGCCAGACTTATCAAAAAGAAAAGAAAAAGGACCCAAATAAATAAAAATCATGAATGAAAGAGGAGAGATCACAACCAACACTGAAGAAATACAAACAATTATAAGAACATATGATGAACAACTATATGCCAACAAATTAGGCAATCTAGAAGAAATGGATGCATTCCTAGAAAGGTATAAACCACAAAACTGAAACAGGAAGAAATAGAAAACCTGAACAAACCCATAACCAGCAAGGAAATTGAAGCAGTCATCAAAAATCTCCCAACAAACAAGAGTCCAGGGCTGGACGGCTTCCCAGGGGAATTCTACCAAACATTTAAAGAAGAATTAATACCTATTCTTCTGAAGCTGTTTCAAAATATAGAAATGGGGGGCGCCTGGGTGGCTCAGTCGTTAAGCGTCAGCCTTCGGCTCAGGACATGATCCCAGGGTCCTGGGATCAAGCCCTGCATCGGGCTCCCTGCTCAGCGGGAAGCCCGCTTTTCCCTCTCCCACTCCCCTTGCTTGTGTTCCTTTTCTCGCTTTGTCTCTTTCTGTCAAATAAATAAATAAAATCTTTAAAAAAAAAAAAATGGAAGGAAAACTTCCAAACTCTTTCTATGATGCCAGCATTACCTTGATCTCAAAACCAGACAAAGACCCCACCAGAAAGGAGAATTACAGACCAATATCACTGATGAACATGGTTGCAAAAATTCTCACCAAAATACTAACCAATAGGATCACACAGTACATTAAAAGGATTATTCACCACCACCGAGTGGGATTTATTCCTGGGCTGCAAGGGTGATTCAACATCCGCAAATCAATCAATGTGATATATTACATTAATAAAAGAAAGGACAAGAACCATATGATCCTCTCAACAGATGCAGAAAGAGCATTTGACAAAGTACAGCATCCTTTCTTCATTAAAATGATTCACAGTGTAGGGATAGAGGGAACATACCTCAATATCATAAAAGCCATCTATGAAAAGCCCACAGCAAATATCATTCTCAATGGGGAAAAACTGAGAGCTTTTCCCCTAAGGTCAGAAACACAGCAGGGATGTCCTCTATCACCACTGCTGTTCAACATAGTAGTAGAAGTCCTAGCCTCAGCAAACAGACAACAAAAAGAAATAAAAGGCATCTAAATCGGCAAAGTGGTCAAACTCACTCTTTGCAGAGGACGTGATAGTCTATGTGGAAAACCCAAAAGACTTCACCCCAAAATTACTAGAATTCATACAGCAATCAGCAAAGTAGCAGGATATTCAATCAATGCACAGAAATCAGTTGCATTTCTATACACTAACAATGATACAGAAGAAAGAGAAATTAAGGAGTCGATCCCATTTACAATTGCACCCAAAACCATAAGACACCTAGGTAAACCTAGCCAAAAAGGCAAAGGATCTATACTCAGAAAACTAGAAAACACTCGAAAGAAATTGAGGAAGACACAAAGAAATGGAAAAACATTCCATGCTCATGGACTGGAAGAACAAATATTGTTAAAATGTCTATGCTACCTAGAGCAATCTACACATTCAATGCAATCCCTATCAAAATACCATCAACCTTTTTCAAAGAAATGGAACAAATAATCCTAAAATTTATATGGAATCAGAAAAGACCCAAATAGCCAAAGGAATGTTGAAAAAGAAAAGCTGGTGGCATCACAATTCTGGACTTCAAACTCTATTACAAAGCTGTGATCATCAAGACAGTATGGTACTGGCACAAAAACAGACACACAGATCAATGGAACAGAAGAGAGAGCCCAGAAATGGACCCTCAACTCTATGGTCAACTAATCTTTGACAAAGCAGGAAAGAATGTCCAATGGAAAAAAGACAGTGTCTTCAACAAATGGTGTTGGGAAAATTGGACAGTCACGTGCAGAAGGATGAAACTGGACCATTTCCTTAAACCATACACAAAAATGGACTCCAAATGGATGAAAGATCTAAGTGTGAGACAGGAGTCCATCAAAATCTTAGAGGAGAAAACAGGCAGCAACCTCTTCAACCTCAGGCACAGCAACTTCTTGCTAGACACATCTCCAAAGGCAAGGGAAACAAAGGCAAAAATGAACTATTGGGACTTCATCAAGATAAAAAGCTTTTGCACGGCAAAGGAAACAGTCGACAAAACCAAAAGCAACCGACAGAATGGGAGAAGATATTTGCAAATGACATATCAGATAAAGGGCTAGTATCCAAAATCTATAAAGAACTTCTCCAAAGAAGACATCCAAATGGCCAACAGACACATGAAAAAATGCTCAACATCACTCAGCATCAGGGAAATACAAATCAAAACCTCAGTGAGATACCACCTCATACCAGTCAGAATGGCTAAAATTAACAAGTCAGGAAATGACAGATGTTGGTGAGGATGCGGAGAAAGGGAAACCCTCCTACACTGTTGGTGGGAATGCAAGCTGGTGCACCACTCTGGAAAACAGTATGGAGGTTCCTCAAAAAGTTGAAAATAGAGCTACCCTACGACCCAGCAAATGCACTACTGGGTATTTACCCCAAAGATACAAATGTAGTGAACCAAAGGGGCACCTGCACCCCAGTGTTTATAACAGCAATGTCCACAATAGCCAAACTATGGAAAGAGCCCAGATGTCCATTGACAAATGAATGGATAAAGAAGATGTGGTATATATATACAATGGAATATTACTCAGTCATCAAAAAAGGTGAAATCTTGCCATTTGCAATGACGTGGATGGAACTAGAGGGTATTAGGCTAAACGAAATAAGTCAGTCAGAGAAAGACAATTATCATATGATCTCACTGATATGTGGAATTTAAGAAACAAAACAGAGGATCATAGGGGAAGAGAGGAAAAAATAAAACAAGATGAAACCAGAGAGGGAGACAAACCATAAGACACTCTTAATCATAGGAAACAAACTGAGGGTTGCTAGGAGGGAAGGGGGGAGAGGGATGGAGTAACTGGGTGATGGACATTAATGAGGACATGTGATGTAATGAGCACTGGGTATTATATAAGACTGATGAATCACAGACCTCTATCTCTGAAACCAATAATATATTATATGTTAATTAATTGAATTTAAATTTTAAAAAATAATAAATAAATAATAAAAATTGCTTTAACTGTTCTAAAAAAAAAAGGCAGGTATTACATAATAATAAAAGTCATTCCAGCAAGAATATATAACATTTGTAAATATTTATGCACTCAACAGAGGAGCACCTAAACATATAAAGGGAATATTAACAGACCTACAGGGAAAAATCGACAGTGATACAGTAATAGTAGGGGACTTTAATACCCCACTTACATCAATGGATAGATAATCTAGGTAGAAAATCAATATGGAAAAATTAGACTTAAAGGATACATTAGACCAGAGGGACTTAACACATACAAAACATTCCACCAAAAAGCAGAATACACATTCTTTGCAAGTACACACAGAACGTTCTCCAGGATAGATCACGTTAGGCCACAAAACAAGTCTCAATAAATTTAAGACTGAAATCGTATCAAGCATTTTTCAGACCACAATAGTACAAACCTGGAAATCAATCACAAAAAGAAAATAAAAATAAAAATCACAAATATGTGGAGATTTAACAACATGCTACTGAACAACTAATGGGTCAACAAAGAAATCAAAGAAAAAATTAAAAAATACCTTGAGACAAATGAAAATACAACACAACAAAACTATGAAATGCAGCAAAAGCAGATGTAAGAGGGAAGTTCATAGTGATATAGACCTACCTCAAAAAACAAAAATAATCTCAAATAAACAATCTAACTTTACACCTAAAGGAACTAGAAAAGAAAAACAAAGGAAGCCCAAAGTAAGTCAGTAGAAGGAAGGAAATAATAAGGATCAGGGCAGAAATAAAGGAGACTAAAAAGAAAATAGGAAAGATCAATGAAACTAACAGCTGGTTCTTTGAAAAGATAAACAAAATTGATAAACCTTTAGCTACACTAACTAAGAAAAAAAGAGGGTTCAAATAAATAAAATCAGAAATGAAAGAGGGTAAGTTATAAGCCATACCAAAGAAATACAAAGGATTATAAGGGGCTACTACGAGGGGCGCCTGGGTGGCTCAGTCCGTTAAGAATCTGCCTCCAGCTCAGGTCCTGATCTCAGGGTCCTGGGATTGAGTCCCACATTGGGTTCCCTGTGCAGCGGGGAGCCTGCTTCTCCCTCTGCCTGCCACTCCCCCTGCTTGTGCTCTCTGTCAAATAAATAAAATTTAAAAAAAAAAAAAAAAAAGAGGCTACTACGAAAAATTATATGCTGACAAACTGGACAACCTAGAAAAAATGGATAAATTCCTAGAAACATAAAACATTCAGTCTTCCAAGACTGACTAATGGAAAATCCGAATAGACTGATTACTGAGAAGGAGACTAAATCAGTAATCAAAAACCTCCCAACAAACAAAAGTCCAGAACCAGATGGCTTTACTGGTGAATCCTATGAAACATTTAAAGAAGAGTTAATACCTATCGTTCTCAAACTCTCAAAAATTGAAGAGGAGGGAATGCTTCCAAACTCATTTTATGAGGCCAGCATTATCCTGATACCAAACACCAAACAAGAACACCACAAAAAAAGAAAATGACAGACCCAAATCCCTGATGAACACAGATGCAAAAATCCTCAACAAAATATTAGTAAACCAAATTCAAAAATACATTAAGAACATCATACACCATGATCAAGTGGGATTTATTCCAGGATGTAAGGATGGTTGAACATCTGCAAATCAGTCATTGTGATACATCACATCAACAAAATGAAAGCTAAAAATCACATGATCATCTCAATAGATGCAGAAAAAGCATCTGGCAAAATTCAGCATCCATTTAATGACAAGCTCACAACTAACATCACACTCAATGGTGAAAAACTGGAAGCATAAATCTCTAAGATCAGGAACAAGAGAAGGATGCTTGCTTTCACCACTTTTATTCAACATAGAAATAAAAATTTTAGCCAGAGCAATTCAGCAAGGAAAAGGAACAAAAGGCATCCAAATTGGAAAGGAAAGAATAAAACTCATTATTTGCAAATGACATGATTTTATATACATAAAATCCAAAAGACCCCCAAAAAACTGAATAAACAAATACAGTAAAGTTGCAGGATACAAAGTCAACATACAAAAAGCTGTTGTGTTTTTCTACACTGACAATGAACTGTCAGAAAGAGAAATTACGAAAACAACTCCATTCACAATTGCATCAAAATGAATAAAATACCTAGGAATAAATTTAAGGTGGTAAAAACCTGTACATAAAAAACTACATTGATAAAAGAAATGGAAGAAGACCCAAATAAATGGGAAGATGTTCTGTGCTCATGGACTGGAAGAATTAATATTGCTAAAAAGTCTGTATTACCCAAAGCAATCTATAGATTCAATGCAATCCCTATCAAAATCCCATGGCATTTTCACAGAAATAGAGCAAAGAACCCTAAAATTTATATGAAACCACAAACAATCTTGAGTAGTCAAAGCAATCTTGAGAATGAAGGACAAAGCTGGAGACATTATGCTCGCTGATTTCAAGCTATATTTAAAAATGATAGTAATCAAAGCAGTATGGTTTTGGCATAAAAACATATAGATCAATGGAACAAAAAAAGAGTCTAGAAATAAACTCATGCATCTATAGTCAATTACTTTACAACAAAGGAAGCAAGAACATACAATGGGGAAAGGACAGTCTCCTCAATAAATGGTGTTGGGAAAACTGCACAGCCACATGCAAAAGAATGAAACTGTACCACTATCTTACCCCAAACACAAAAATTAACTAAAAATGTATTAAAAACCTGAATATAAGAGCAGAAACTATAAAACTCCTAGAAGAAAATGTAGGTGGTAAATGGGCAGAAGACATGAACAGACATTTTTCCAAAGAAGACATCCAAATGGCCAACAGCCACATGAAAAAGTGCTCAATATCGCTCGGCATCAGGGAAATCCAAATCAAAACCTCAATGAGATACCACCTCACACCAGTCAGAATGGCTAAAATTAACAAGTCAGGAAATGACAGATGTTGGCGGGGATGCGGAGAAAGGGGAACCCTCCTACACTGTTGGTGGGAATGCAAGCTGGTGCAGCCACTCTGGAAAACAGTATGGAGGTTCCTCAAAAAGTTGAAAATAGAGCTACCATATGATCCAGCAATTGCACTACTGGGTATTTACCCCAAAGATACAAAAGTAGGGATCCGAAAGGGTACGTGCACCCCGATGTTTATAGCAGCAATGTCCACAATAGCCAAACTATGGAAAGAGCCAAGATGTCCATCGACAGATGAATGGATAAAGAAGATGTGGTATATATATACAATGGAATATTATGCAGCCATCAAAAGGAATGAGATCTTGCCATTTGCAACGACGTGGATGGAACTGGAGGGTATTATGCTGAGCGAAATAAGTCAAACAGAGAAAGACATGTATCATATGACCTCACTGATATGAGGAATTCTTAATCTCAGGAAACAAACTGAGGGCTGCTGGAGTGGGGGGTGGGGTGGGAGGGATGGGGTGACTGGGTGATAGACACTGGGGAGGGTATGTGCTCTGGTAAGCGCTGTGAATTGTGCAAGACTGTTGAATCTCGGATCTGTACCTCTGAAACAAATAATGCAATATATGTTAAGAAAAAAAAAAGAAGAAGATAGCAGGAGGGGAAGAATGAAGGGGGGGAAATCGGAGGGGTAGACGAACCATGAGAGACGATGGACTCTGAAAAACAAACTGAGGGTTCTAGAGGGGAGGGGGGTGGGAGGATGGGTTAGCCTGGTGATGGGTATTGAGGGGGGCACGTTCTGCATGGAGCACTGGGTGTTATGCACAAACAATGAATCATGGAACACTACATCTAAAACTAATGATGTAATGTATGGGGATTAACATAACAATAAAAAAATTAAAAAAAAAAGAAAATGTAGGTGGTAAGCACCTTGATATTGCTCTTGGCAATATCTTTTTGGATCTGACTTCAAAGGCAAAGGCGACAAAAGCAAAAATAAACAAATGGGACTACATCAAACTGAAAAGGTTTTGCAAAGCAAAGGAAACCACCAACAAAATGAAAAGGCAACCTACTTGAATGGGAGAAGATACTTGCAAATCATATATCCAATAAGGGGTTAATATCCAAAATATATAAAAAACTCATACAACTCAACAAAAAACAATCCAATTAAAAAGTGGGTAGAGCATCTGAATAGCATTTTTCCAGAAAAGACATATAAGTGGCCAACAGGCATATGAAAAGATGCTCAATATTATTAATTACCAGGGAAATGTAAATCAAAGCCACAATGATACATTATCTCACACCTGTCAGAATGGCTATTCTCAAAAAGATAAGAAATAATAAGTATTGGTGAGGACATGCACTGCTGCTGGGAATGTAAATTGTGCAGCCACTAGGGATAACAGTATGGAGCTGCCTCAAAAAACTAAAAATAGAACTACCATATGATACAGCAGTACTACTTCTGGGTATTTATCCAAAGAAAAAGAAAACACTAATTTGAAAAGATATTTGCACCCCTATGTTTATTGCAGTATTATTCACAATAGCGAAGACACAGAAACAACCAAGGTGTCCACTGATCAATGAATGGATAAAGATGATGTGGTGTATGTATGCAATGGAATACTACTCAGCCATAAAAAAGGATGAAATCGTCCCGTTTGTATCAACATTGGATGGACTTTGAGGGTATCATGCTAAGCGAAATAAAGCAGAGAGAGAAAAACAAATAGTGTAGGATTTCACTTATATGTGAAATCTAAAACACAAAATAAATGAACAAAACTCACAGGAGCAGAGAACAGATTGGTGGTTGGCAGAGGGGAGGGGGATTAGAGGAGTGGGTAAAATAGGAGATGGGGGTCAAGACACACAAACTTCCAGTCATAAAATAAATAAGTCATGGGGATGTAATGTATAGCATGGTAACCATAGTGAACAATATATTGCATATTATGTAACTTTTTATGGTGACGGGGGTACCTATACTTATTGTGGTAATCATTTCCCAGTGTATACAAATACTGAATCATTTTGTACACCTCAAACTAATAAAATGTTATATGGCCATTATAACTCAAAAAAAAACAACACAGACACATTAAGATAATAGGTGAGTCATAGACTGGGAAAAATATTCATAATACATATATCTGACAAAGGACTACATCTATCATGGATAATAAAAGTCAATAATAAAAATATACAGTCAATACAAGTCAATAATAAAAATATAAATAACCTAATAAAAAATAGGTAGAAAATTTGAACAGATACTTTACAAGAAAAGATATACAAAGAGCCAATAAACACATGAAAAGATGGTCAATGTCTTTAAGCATCAGAGAAATGCAAATTAAAACCACAGTAAGTATCCTTTCACACCAACTTGAATGACTAAAATAACAAAGACTAAGACCCTCTAACGTTGGTGAGGGTGTGGAGTAACAAATACTCATATACTGCTAATGAGACTGCAAAATGGTCCATCCACTTCCAAGAACCAACTCACAGTATCTTTTTTTTTTAAGATTTTTATTTTTTTGACAGAGAGCGAGAGAGAGCACGAGAGCACACGAGGAGGGGGAGGGGCAGAGGGAGAGGGAGGAGCAGGCTCCCCACTGAGCAGGGAGCCTGATGTGGGGCTCGATTCCAGGACCCTGGGATCAGGACCTGAGCTGAAGACAGATGTTTAATCGACTGAGCCACCCAGGAGCCCCCTGGCAGTATCTTTTTTTTTTTTTTTTAAAGATTTTATTTATTTGAGAGAGAGAGAGAATGAGAGACAGAGAGCATGAGAAGGAGGAGGGTCAGAGGGAGAAGCAGACTCCCTGCCAAGCAGGGAGCCCGATGCGGGACTCGATCCCGGGACTCCAGGATCATGACCTGAGCCGAAGGCAGTCGCTTAACCAACTGAGCCACCCAGGCGCCCTGGCAGTATCTTTTAAATTGAACATACCTGGGGCACCTGGGTGGCTCAGTCAGCTAAGCATCGGACTCTTGGTTTCAGTTGCAGTCATGATCTCAGGGTCCTAGGATCAAGCCCCCACCCGGCTCCCACTCAGCATGGTATCTGCTTGTATTTTTTCTCTCCTCCTCCCTCTGCCCCTCCCCCCCTCATGTGTGCATATGCATGCTAATAAATGGAATAAATAAATCTTTAAAAAAATAAATTCAACATACCTGCAGCCTATTCTATCTTATTCACCCATGAAAAATGTTGACAAAAAGATGTGTACAAGAATGTTTATAGCAGCCTTGTTTTTATCTTTTTTTTTTTTTTTTTTGAGAGAGAGAGCACATGCACACAAGTGGGGGTGGGAGGGAAGGGAGGGAAGGGTGGGAGGGCCAAAAGGAGAGGGAGAGAGAGAATCCCAAGCAGGCTCCATGCTCACTCCCACACAGGGCTCGATCTCATGACCCTGAGATCGTGACCTGAGCCGAAATCAGGAATTGGACACTCAACCAGCTAAGCCACCCAGGTGCCCCTATAGCAGCCTTATTTATAACAGATATAAACTGGAAACAACTCAAATGTCCATCAACAGATGAATGAATAAACAAATTGTGGTCAATTCATACAGCAAAATAATAGTAAAATTAAAAACAAAAACCAACGACTGATACCCACAAAATAACAAGGATGACTCTTGAAAACATGTTAAACAAAAGAGACCAGCCATGAAAGGATGTATTTGTATGATTCCATTTATATGAAATCTAAGAAGAAACAAAACTATTATCAGAACAGTGGTGGCCTGGGGGAACAGAGGAGTGACTGGTTGGAAAGAGGCATGAATGAACTTTCTGAGGTGAAATGTTCCATTCCTTACCTTGAGTGGTGATTTCATGGGTGTATACAATTGTTAAAACCCACTGAGCTGACCTCTAAGATCTGATCATTTCTTGGTATCTTAATTATACCTAAATAAATGATCATATATATGTATATATATTCAGATAGAAGCTAAATTTTTACTACATATACAATATAATTTTAAAAAAGAACAAAAGCCACTACAAAGTTGATCTAGATTTATTTTGACACATGAAGAAGGCCTGGACTTGACTCTCCAAGAGAACATGATCAAACAAAAGGAGTTGATCTTAAAATCAAAATACTTGGTGCTCACATGAAACCAGCATATATTAGCTACGTGATTCGGGGTGAGAGTTAACTTTTCTGAGCTTCTGTTCCTCATGTACCTATTTCACAAGAAGTGACAATGTGCATATTAAAGTACTTTGAAAATTCTAAGTTGACATTAAAGTATTATTCTTGCTCACAATAGATATCATAATTAAGCACTCAATTATATTTATGTCTGATATGCATGTAATATGTATGTGTACACAGATATGTATTTATACATATACAAAGAGAGACTTTTTAATAGAAAAATAAAAACATATGGCCTGATAAGAATGGCTTATCTATGAGAACAATGGGAAAAATTATTTGAAACCAACTGCTGTATATACACTACACATACAGCATCCATAACATGTATTTACGAGTAACTGTATATACAAATACACTCTTGCCCCAACTGCACCTAAAGAAGGGTCAAGCAACTGTTAAGCCTAAAGGTCAATTTATTGATACTACAACAACAACAAAATTTATGCTAGCACTCTATATTATAAATTCCGAACTAAGTCTTTTTTGAGAAGGTTTTGATATAGATATAAAAAAAGGTTGGTTAATGTTCACAATGAAGACTTAAAATTTGAAAATGCACACTGCTTATACTTCTAGAAGTATATACTTCTATATTCCCAAAGGTTATATTCTATTTTTTTTTTAGCATCTTACCATAATGCACATTTATTATCTCATGGTTTCTTTTTTTTTTTAATTTAAATTCAACATATAGTACACATTAGTTTTTGGTGTAGTGTTCAATGATTCATTCATTAGTTGCATATAAAGAAGACGTGGTTCATATATACACTGGAATATTACTCAGTCATCAGAAAGGTTACATTCTATTTCTAAAGTGAGAGGTTCTGCTGTGATTCTCTGCTGCCTTTAGAAAGTGAGAGCAGCTTGCATTTCCAATCAGGAAATCAGAGTCAACAAAATTTCCATTTGGTTTAAAAAAGTGTGTGTGTGTGTGTGTGTGTGTACAGACACATGTATGTGAGCATGCATATGAGAACATTAGAAGGAAATATTTTGGGGCGCCTGGGTGGCTCAGTCAGTTAAGCATCTGCCTTTGGCACAAGTCATGATCTCCGGGTCCTAGGACTGAGCCCCGCATTGGGCTCCCTGCTCAGTGAGGAGTCTGCTTCTCCCTCTCTGCCCCTCTCCCCCCATAACACTTGTGCTCTCTGCTCTCTCTTGTGCTCTCTCCCTCAAATAAATAAATAAAATCTTATTAAAAAAAAGAAGAAGAAGGAAATATACCAAAATGTTGACAATGAAAAATAAAACTGTCATTTGGTAATCTATGCTCAAGGCAAAAGACCCTAAAAAAGTTAAGGTTAATAATTTGTGTGAAAGATCCAAGACCTAAATATAAGAGCTAAAACTATAAAACTCTTAGAAGAAAACAGAGGTATTAATCTACATGATCTTGGATTAGACAATAATTTCTTACCTATGACACCAAAAGCCCAAGCAACAAAATATGGTTAAATTGGACTTCATTAAAATCAAAGTCCAATTCTTCAAAGGACACAAAGTGAAAAATACTGGAAATCACATGTCTGATAAGGGACTCTAAATATATAAAGAACTCTTATAATTTAATCATAAAAGACAACCCAATTTAAAAACAGGCAAAGGTTCTGAATAGACATGTCTCCAAAGGAGATATACAAATGCCAATACATTCTTGAAAAGATGCTCATCATGTCAGTTATTAGATTACAAGATAACACTTCATATCCACTAGGATAGCTACAATCAATAACAAGAATGTGGAGAAATCTGAATCCTTATACATTGTTGGTAGGAATGTAAAATGGTGCAGCCACTTTGGAAAACAGTCTGGCAGTTCCTCAAAATACAAATTAGAGTTATTATATGACCCACCAATTCCACTCCTAGGTATATACCCAAGAGAAGTGGAAACACATGTCCAAACAAAACTTTTTACATTAATGTTCACAGCAGCATTATTCATAATAGCTGAAAATTGGAAACAACCCCAATGTTCAACAACTGGCTAAAGTTGTTGATGCATAAACCAAATGTGATATAACTATATAATGGAATATTACTCACCAATAAAAAGGCCTGAAGTACTGATACATAGTGCAACATGGATAAATGCTGAAAACATTGTGCTGAGTAAAAAAAGCCAGACACAAAAGGCCACACATTTTTTATTCCATTTATATGAAATGTCCAGAATTGGTGAATCTATAGAGATGGAACGTTTATTAGTGGATGCCTAAGGCTTGGCAGGGGGCAGATAGGAAAAACTGATGGGCAACAGCTAAAGGGTACCAGGTTTCTTTTTCGGGTGATAAATATGTTCTAAAATCGACTGTGGTGATAGTTGCCAACTCTGTAGATACACTGAAAACTGCTGAGCTGTACACTTTAAAATGGGGGAATTGTAGGGTATGTGAATTATATCTCAGTAAAGCTGTTGTTTTTAAAATATTCCTGAAACATAGCAGGCATTCAATGAGTGAGAGAATAAATAAATGAGAAAATGAATGAATAGAAGCATATACCAAATATTGAAGAATGTGGATTTGGAGATGGAAGTGGCTTAAATCTCAATTTTTCCATTTGCTAAGTGCTGGATTTCACTGAGCTTTTAATTTCTTCAACTCTAGCTGGGAATAACGAGATGATGCCTATAAAGTGCAAATCCAGTGCAGGATGCTCAAGGAATGGTAGCTATTATGATGACTTATAATCATAAGCATGTATTTTCTTTGGTGATATGCAGAAATGAAGCAAATCACAATAAGGAATTCTGCTTTCAAATTACCACAGTAGAATATGATTAGACTTAAGATTAAGTTTTATCTGGTGAGAATAATCAGGAACTACCTTTTTTTCTATGAGATGTAAACATAACCTAAGTCTGGTTCCCTTCACAGGAAAAAAGAAGTAAATCCTTCTAAGACTTGACAGCTTGTTGAATGAGAATGAATAAATGGAAGAATGAATGGAAATATACCAAATATGAATAAATATGGATTTAAAACAAAAGTGGTTTGAATCTTAACTTTACCACCTACTAAGTCTGGATCTCACTTAGGTTTATTTTCTTCAACTCTAGTTGGGAAAAATAATGAGATAGATAATGCCTATAAAATGTTTGGTGGGGGGTGCCTGGGTGGTGTAGTTAGTTGGGTATCCGACTCTTGGTTTCGGCTCGGGTTGTGATCTCATGGTCATGGGATCAAGCCCCAAAGTGGGCTCCATGCATAGTGCAGAGTCTGCTTGGGATCCTCTCTCCCTCTGCCCCTCCCACTCGTGCTCTCCCGCTTGTGCTCTCTCTTCCTCTCTCTAAAATGAATAAAAAAATAAAATGTTCAGATAGGCAAAGTCCTTACTGCTCATTAGCAATCCTAGCAGATTAGAGCTACATTAGAAGCAAAAACCAGTGTCAGTGACAGTAATGTTTTAACTGAGTGATAGGTTTACAGATGTTAATTATAGCGTGTACTAGATTTATAATGTGTACTCTTCTGCATATATCAAATATCACATACTCTTAAAAAAGATCATAAAAATAAAAAAAAAAAAAACCAAAAAAAAAAAAAAATAAGGTCTGAGGACTGGATATTTTTATTTCTTGGTCAATTCATTATCTAGGTCAATGAACACCATTTTTCCTAAAGGGCAGCAGTCATTTTCATAGCAGAATTTCTCTCCCATAAATAGGGAACTCAAAGCCCAGGTCCTAGATGATCCCTTTGCTGGGAAAAAACTATAACACCAATACTGACTATTCAGTTCGAGCCATTTCTTTTGAATTAATCTGCATTAGGTTAACACATTTTGCAATAGGTTAACACAAGGCACATCTTTAAAATTGAGTGATTTTTGAGAAAACAGCAGCACTGATCTCAGCTGGTGATACAGACCCTGCACATCATATCACCACCACTACCCAGGATGGTGAGAGTTCTCATGATCAGGCTCACAGGCAGCCACTCTTCCCGGTGTCTATCCAGTGGCTGCTTACAAGGTTTCATTCAGTAAAGAGAACATTCCTATATTCCACAGTGCCTGATATTCTTTAAACAGAGACTCATTCATTTTGTTTAAGGCTTTATTCTCTGCTGAAATACACAGACATGGGGAGAAGTGGCAGATTATGCTTTAACAATCATTTACACTGTGGTGTGACTGAATTCATCAGTACAAACTCAATAAATACACATTTTCTTTCCTCCCTGAATGAAGAGATTTAGAAAAAAAGAGGGAAGCATAAAATGTTTGAGGTGAAGAACAGCAGACAACCTCATCATTCTGCCTAGAGCCCAACCTGTCTATTTTTCATGCTGTCAGTTTCCAACTAGACAATCCATCAAAGTTCTCAGAAATGAGTCATGATTAAAGAAGAGATTTAGAGTGTCAGCACAACCCTCAAGGCACCCTAGACTTCAACAGAAATTCCCAAAGTTCAAACCTAGAAACAGGGTCCATAATAGGAAAAACAAAGGAACCAAAGATCTGATTGCGGTTTAACCACTTAGGTCGCATGTCAGACATGGGAACAGGTCAGTTTCATGGGCAAAAACCTCTGTGTATTACTAAGGGAAACAGAAATAATTAACTATGCGGAACAGAAAGAGCATGACTTAGAGGAGATTTCTGGCAGATATATGCATGAGCAGTGGCAAAACTGTGTTTGGAAACTTCTTAACCAAACTAAAACTAAGACCACTGAGAAAAAGAATATTTATGATTTGCAAACATTCTCTCATTTGAAGAGAAATAATTACAGCATCTAATTGGGGTAAAGGAAGAGGAGAAACTACTTTTTTTGTGATCTGCTTAAACAAAGGTCTTATTCTATGTTTATTATTTGTCCTTCATGAAAAAAGAAAGTCAGCCAAAGAGGTGAGTTTGCTTCTTGAGAATGCACTTGGACGGGCATGAGTGCAAGCATACATGCAAATGCACAGACATACGGTACGTAGACACACACACACACACACACACACACACAGAGCCCAAGTCACCTCTTCAACAGGAACTTTGGTTGCACAAAGGTGAGGACACAGGTACGTACCAGGCTGACAAATCTCATCAAAAAGAATCCAGAGCAGCCACTCTCTCTGACCCTTGGGGCATCTTCGCAGAATTAAAAGCTGCAAAGGTCATTGACCTCATCACCTCAAGTTCCACAAGCAACTGAGGAGGGTTTAGCCAAGATTGTCAGCCAATTCAACTGGAAGTTATTAAGGGTTTCAGGGACAAAATGGACTAAATAAGTCTTAAACAAATCATGTATTAACAAATTTGAAATGAACACCACAAATAAAATCAGTTGAGCTACAAACTTAAATTTGAGAATTGGTCTAAATCCAATGTCATGCTCACACTTTAAAGATAGAAACCTTTGTGCTCTAAGTGAATATAATCTGAATCTCTGCATTCAGAACTGTAATCGCCTTAACATAATTATGGTTGTTTGCTATAACCTCTGGTCCCTAAAGAAGGAAAATTATAATTATACCACAATGGTTTACTCAGTCCTACACCTAAAATCTAAGAGCCCAATTAATCAGTCATCTCACACTTATTTTAAAGTTCCAGACAATATAAATGTATGGGAACTCTACCCACTACTCTATATTCTGTGATATTTAAGAATCAGGATTAGAACTTTTAAAAGTGTGGAAGGTAATGTCAGGGGCTTTTAAGAGTCAGAGTTGATAAAAATACTACCTCTTTTCTTAAAACCAGTTAGATAATGCAATGAAATTAAAAAGCATTCCTTATGATCACTGAGAAAATCCTAGAATCCCTTGAGTTCAGAAAGAATGTCACTCAGGTATTATATCTAATGTGCAAAAAAGGTTAAAGGAACATACTTGCCATGAGAAATGCCCAGTATTAATACTTACACAACCTCCAGCAAGGATTTCTGCTAAAAGTGGAATGGAGCCATCTCTTCTGGTAAATTTGTCCCGGACAAAATCATTAACCTAATCAGAAAGACAACATCAATTAACCGGAATTCTCAACCATTTCCTCCACTGGCATGTCATTGGTTTTCCAAGTCATCAAAATACCTGTCTCATGATAAAATAAAGAATTATCAAATGTCTACATATAAGTTGAAAGTTTTACAAATGTCTTGATAGTGTGCCAGTCTCAGCAGCATCAGCATTAATTTTTGGCTTAATGATAATCTAAACAAATGACATGTAAATTCAAAGAGAAGGAAACTTACAGTCAGTTTAATGGCCTTTTCTGGAGCAACCCCTATAAGTTGTGGTATCAGACCTACATAAACAGAGAGAAGCATTAGCAATATGAATGTACTAGACATGAATACAGAAACCCAATAAGTAATAGTTTCCCCCATATTATTTACCTATCAAACCTTTTAGGGTTTTCACTAAAATATGGAAAAATGGATTATCCTAAAAAGTCTGTACATGTATGTAATAATTATTTATGTCAAATATAATGCTATGCTTTCTTGAGGCTATAGATTCTTTTCTTAAGCATGCTTCCTTTAAAGCCTAGTTATCTAACATCTCCCAAAAAGTACCTGAGGAAGGGATGGAGCCCATGATCTTCTCTACTCCCAAACCCTGCCAATAACAATGTAACCAAATTCCCTCCCTTTACAACCAACAACATACAAACATACACAAACACTTTAGAGAAGTCAGTGTTGTGTTTGAAAAACCTCTGCAAAGCATGATGTTGAGTAGACCCAGATTTTGCCACAAATGACACTATTACCTATGTAATAGCGTATGGTGGTTTTGTTATTACAGAATACCAACTCCCATAATTTTCTCTTTAGAAAAAACCAGAATTCAGTACTCATTTATTTTGAAGGAAGCCAAAACTGCAAAGAAAAATGCAGTTTTAAGTATCATTTAATGGGTGTCTTCTACAAGCAAAAACATATGCCTCCTGCATTCTTATTTACTAATATATGTCAAACTTAAGACATTTCAAAAGAATCTTCTTAAAACAAAGGAAATCATTATTCTTAGAAAGTTAAATTTCCCAGGTTGGCTGCAAACTGGAAAAGAAAAAATATATAAACAATTCAACATCTGTAGATATTCATAAGGCTCAGCTTTCTAAAAGCACACAGATTATCCAAATTGCTGGCGTACATTTTTTGCATACATTTTTTAAATATGCTAACAATAAGCATTCTATACCCTTTAAATCACCAGCCATGGGGGAGTTATGTATGTGTTTGCACACTCACTGCTGATCTTAAGCCTACTTTGAGTGATTTTCTATGAGTTGAGAGCCAGCAAGTAATCATACATACAGGCTACTGTCAGTCAAACTGAATTATCAATGACAAACACAAATCTGCACACACCTTTAATGGGTAGCAGACTGATTTAAAAGAATAAATCAGCAGATGGCAGTCTTAACTTTCTAACCTTCATGATTATGAGGCCCTATTACTTTTAATCTAACTTCCATACAACCATGTCAGCGTATGTATTTGTTTTACAACTTGCCTCAATAAGGCTCATGGAATTTTAATAAAGTACTGATTTATGTCATTTTATCACTATTGCCTGCAAAGAAATTTAAGCTAATCTGTCAACAATTTTGTCAATCATCTGACAGAATAATGGACCAGTTCTAAGCAATATATGACAATCTCAATAATCATAGTGTTCACATACAGGACTCCTACAATCTTCTCCCTGATACAAGAGTCTCTCATTTAAAGAACTGATTTTATCAGTTCACATCCTGAATAAAGCTAACAATCCCTCCACCTCTCCCCACCCCCAAACTTGCCATATCAGACCCATTTAATTAACATGGCATCTCTCCGAAATGAAATTTTCTCTAAGCGTCCATCCATTGAGAAGGCTAAACTGCGCAGTATACATCCAGGTTACTTCTAATAGGAACATTCCCTTTAAAATTATACCAAGGAGGAAGAAAGGTTATTATTCAACAAAGAAAGACTGGAGATGACAAAGGAAAAAAAAAAAACCTTAGCACCACTCAACCCTGCTTAAATTCCTCACTGAATAAAATCTAGATATGCAAGGTTTGATACACCTTAAAATAAGCATTCCCATGCACAGATCTGCATTCTGGACAACACACACCTTTTCCTATGGAGTAAGTACATGTTATACAGCTAGAATTTAGAGAGGCTAGAGTTTTGAATATTTGAGTAAAATTAACTACATGCATTCTTAGGAGCAGGGTATTTGAGCCTAGTTTGATTTGACCACTCTCTTTTCTTAGTCTATATATAATGCCAAAAATGAATATCCTCATGACCCTCTCCTTTAAATATAAGTATATCAGAGATACATTTTTCACTCGAATATCTGCAAATAACGCTAACCAGAGGTATTTTTTTCTCCTCTCCGTGAGCAGAATCTTTGTGCAGTTCCAATCTTTCTTTCCAAGGAAGAGGTTCTAAGCCAAACAGTTCAACAGAGCTCAGAGTGAGCTAGGGATTAATGAGATCGTGTGTGCAAACAAATAAGTACAGTAAATTACATAAACGCTCTGGACTTGAACATGTAGAGAATATTTTCAAAGAATTCCAAGTGGCGCCCAAAGGGATTAAAAAATTAATCTCCCTCCCAGAGGAAACCCTAAATTCTTATGTGAAAACATGTACATGAAAGTCATTCCCTCCCTAAAAAGAACAAGTTCCTACAAAGCCCACGGGGGTGGGGAGAATTCTACAAGGGGCTGTTGCCTCTGATGCACACAGCACTGTGCTCAGCCTCCACTTGGTGGGAACATTCCCTGCGAAAGAAAATCTCTCTGCTCTTACTCAGTGCCTCTGAGCTAAGGGGAGGAAAGGAGAGAGAATGAGACCTGAAGCCAAAGGTTTTCTTTTACTCATTTTTTTAACTTCAGATGACTCACTGGAAAAAAGACTCATGAATGATCTCCTTGGAAGAGACAAACACATCTGATATCTCTTTCAATTGAAACAAGTGCACAGAGGGTAAACTCACCACCTTCAAGTAACAGCCTGGCTTCAATTTCACAGAGAAGAGGGACATCTCTCTTCTCTAACTCTGAGAAAAGCAGCTATCTACTTCTTAGCTGTCACCCTTTATTCAACCTGCAGACATGTGCCTGAGATTCTAAGAGCACAGTGACCGGAGACTCATGTTGGGACAAACGCAGGATTTGGATTCCATGAAATATAAATATCAGGAAGAAGAAATGAAGGCCTTGTCTGCAGACTAATATTGCTAGCTACAGCAAGGATGTAAAAAGGGAAACAAGCAACAAGAAAATAAAAAGAGAGAAACAGCTCTAGTCTGACTGGACAGGCTACACACTGATTTTCATAATGATGGAGTTAAAATCTGCTGCTGGGGAGATAAAATCACTAACTTCAGCAGCTGAGATACGCTTACTCACCCCGGTAGAGTCCAAAGAAGCCCTCATAACGCAAGACTTTCTTAAAACAGTCAAAGCTGTTTTTGTACATCAGCTCCCCAACCACCGAGCCAGTGCCGCGCTGGTTCTGCATGCGGGTCTTCACCAGGTCTATAGGATACACTGCAGTGGCTCCCACGGCTACAAACAAAACAGGTTTTAGGCTTAAACAAGAGCACAATTAAATGGAGGATCTTTAAGGACAAGAAATCTCATCTCAAAGGACTAGAAAACAAAACTCAGTTATCTATTTCTCACAAAAAAAGAGACTAAGTGTTTTTTCCTTCTCCCGTACACCCTGCACCACTGAAGGATGACAGGCTAGCAATTGGGATCCATAAATACAGCTGCTTCAGAGAACAACTGCAGTGGATTTTCAAGTCATCCCCAACACTAAATAACCAAGACTTGATTTTTTGTAACAACATGAAACTATTATATATATTTCTTTATGTTTTCCATTCAGTGCCTAAACATAATACCACTTACCCCTTAAAATAACCATATATGTTCACACAGGTAGCTGTAATTTTAAAATTTAGTTTACTGAAGCATTTTGGTAAACTAATCTTCGTTATGAGCATAATATCAGAGCCAATCTCAACATGACCTTATCTCTTTGTACAGAATTTGGTCTTTAAAAAAAAAAAAAAAAACGCCAGGCTTTAGAATTTTTCAGAGATTGAGAAATTTATAAAATGAATTAGAGTGTTATATTTTTCAACTGTTGAAAACCAAAACATGTTCTGCAACTTCTAAAACTGAAACTGAAAAGAAAAAAATAATAGTTTCATCAGTTCAGGCTTGTTTTGAAAAATCATAAACATTTTAATCACACCTCCTAGGTTCTTCTCCACAAAGCAACTTCAGATTCTACACATTTTCTATGGAGAGATTTAAGCCAAAAAAGTCTCCCAAATTTTGCCCAGGAGCCAGGAGGGGAGGTTCCTTTTAGCAAATAGTTAACTACAAGTCTAGATATTCTTCAAGCAGTAAAAAAGGGAGAGGAAAAAAATACAAGTAGAAAAGCCAAAGCGAATCACTTTAGGAGGTTGTTTTACTTCCTAAGGTCCTGGGATTTCTACCCCAAATCTTGATTTCCTACCTGCCCTTACCCCCAACACCATTAACACAGTATCATTTCCATTTCTTCATCCTGGTTCTCAGCGGGGTGATTAAGGTGAGGGCAGCATACACCCAGACTTTCACTTTACTACAGAGCTTTTGTCCTGAAGACAGGCTGGAGCCCGAGGGGCCAAGGCTGTGCTGCAAGTCCTCTGATCACAGGCAGAAATCAAGAGCACTTCGGAAAGCTCTGCAGTCATGTCCCGCAGGAACAATGAACTGCACCTCTGATCTGTCTCGGTCTAGTGAGATAGTATTACACCAACACAAGCTGGGAACAGCACAGAGCCATGTCACTCACCTCCAGCAACTGAGCCCAGAGTGAATCTATAAGCAGACTCGGCTATCTGGAGCCAGACAGGCCTGCCTAAACCGTGAGATTGCTGTGGGGAGGAAAACACGTAAAAAAAATTTTGGAAAAGTATAAGGCAAAAAAAAAAGCTACGAATCAGCTATTTTAAGATTTTTAAAATAGATACCTCAATTAGCATTTAAAAACCACATCCAGCCAAATAGACACCGTTGCTTTTTTCTCCCCCATTTTTTTTTACAAGCCTATTAATAGCTGATTTGTCTGCTACTATTGGGGAATACACTATCATTCCAGAGAGGTGACTCTTTCAGGTAAATAAACATTTCGGGTATAAAATCCTTTCCCCCTTCTTTACTGTAACCAACCTAAAATTTTAAAATATTTCTAAAATGTACAAGAACTACCTTGAGGGGCGCCTGGGTGGCTCAGTCAGTTAAGCGTCTGACTCTTGATTTTGGCCCAGGTCAAGATCTCTGGGTCATAAGATCGAGTCCCATGTCAGGCTCCACGCTCAGCAGGAAACCTGCTTAAGTTTCTCTCTCTCTCCCTCTCCCTCCGCCCCTCCCCACCCCGCTTGCTCACTCACGCGCGCTCTCTCTCGCTCTAAAATAAATAAAATCTTAAAAAAACCCAACACTACCTTAATTCCTAAATCAGAAAATACTGATCATAATCTACCTTCTCTAATGACTGAAAGTCGTCCTATTCCGAGGTCCATCAGTTACTGCATCAAGATCTAATGCAGCTGGTTGTGCTATCTTCCCATGCCTCACAGACATTACTTCTTTCACCAATAGCCTCCTAGTTTGGTTTTGCCGCCTCTTATTAGGGCTGGAGAAATCACATAACTAGGACTGTTAGAATTATATTTGTAAAGCAAAGTCAAATGCTTCTCTTCGGGGCCAAAGCGAAAACGTTTAATAACGACTATTTCAAGTGCTCAGAGCCTTGGCCCCCTTATTTCTGGCTTTACAGCTCACCACTGAAGTTACCACTACTTAACTACAGTATTTCTGACCTATGTTACCGAGCATTTCCTCTCCCAGACCTATGTATTCTCCAGCTATACCTATGCAAAGAAAACAGCTGAGGGGCTTTCAAAAAATAAATTCCTAAGGCCTGGAGCTTATCTATTTTTTAAAGCCTTCATATCATTCTGCTATACAGTTAGGTTGAAAACCACTATCCTAGCCACATTTATAGTTCCACCATAGAATCTATAATGATAATAATGCAAAAGAAAAAAACCCTATTGTGACTCGGAATATTATTTCACAGGTAATCCCACAGCATAAAGGATTGAAAATAATTGGTCTATACTTGTCTGCCAGTCTCGTTCTTTAATATTTTCTTCATGAAGACAGCAGTTATGCTCTATAAACAGTTTGAGATGAAAGAATAAAGAATAAAATATTTGGTTTATCATAAAGGAAACTTGAAACATATTACCTTGGAATAAGCTTTTAAAAACCAGCATAATAAAAATAGATACACTCATTAGAATAATTTAATGGAGAGGGAATCCATGCCTAAAATCTAAAAGAAGGGGAAAAAAGCTAGTCCACTCGGACTTGCTTTCATCTGTACAATCTCTTCAAAGCTCAATTAACCAAGCTAAATATGGCAAACCCAGATATTTACAAATAATCTGAGAAACAGCCTGTAGAAAGGTTTTATCTGCTTCTTGTTTTGTAAATTCTGTACCACAATAAGCGTGTATTCAGTTTTTAACCAAAGCATCTGATACCTAAATATTTAATGTTTGATTGTGATTTCTGTAGGCAGAGATCTTTTAAAAGCTCATTATGTTTGCCAGTATTGTAGTTCAATAAATTTTATAGTAAAAAGGAAAATAAATAATGTTTGATGAAAAGTCAAAATGAAACCCTTGGAAAACCCTTGGCAAAAAAAAATTGGTACACCATTATTTCAAATAATATCAGTACATATTTTATAAGTCTCAACTATCACAATATGCTAAATTTATTATAATCCAATTAGGTGAAAGTATACATCTATTACATACAAAACTGAATTTAGTATGTGGAAGAAACCATCATCAAAAAGGTGGAAAATTACAGAGTAGTACATTATCATGATCTTGTAGGAAATACATTTTTTCCTATCAAGTTAGCCCAAGCAACTACACAGCCATCCATTATGTTTGATTTACATGCTGCAACAAAAGTGAGCAATTAATAATTGGAAATTGATATTTTTATTTGAAATCTAATAAGGGAAAGAGTAGGATAGTTTAACAAAACCTTGAGTATAAGCTTAATTTTGATTCATTCATAGAATAGCAAAAAATGGGCCTTCCAAAAAGATAATTACTTTTTATTCTCTTTATCACTATAATAACACTAATTTTATAATAACACTAATTTTAGACTGTGTTGAGATTTATTATCTCCCAAAGGGTGAAAGTACTTTACCAAGTACTCAAGACCTGTGCCCTAATGCAGCCCTCGGGGGCCCAGTGTTTTTCAATCTTCTGTAAATAAACTCTCTTGTGAGACCATCAGGAGGATGCTTTCAGCAATTTCTGTACTAATTTGTCAGTCAGTTCCCTGTGCACACAAAGGTGAGATGGCCATACAAGAGACAGGACAAAAGACTTGCTACAGGTCTCATCGTGAGATGGGGAATAAGCAGAGCAATGGCGCAGTTTCCTGCACACCCAAGAATGATGCAACTCTCCATCATTCTTTAAGTCAACAGCTCCAGCAACTCTTTGGGATTGAACAATCCTGCCAGGAAGATTTTAAGCATCTAACCCCAATATATGATTTCATTTATAAATCATACTCATATTCCCATTGTAGTAGTAATATCTATATAAATCTAAGTAATATGGCTTATTAAATTACATAGAGTATGCATTTTAAACATATACAAAAGTAGAAATTATAAAAGAATGATATGAAATAAAATGGTTTTTTAAAAATTTTATTTTCATTTATTAATCCAAAAATCTTTTTGGTATCACTTCAATGTGTTATATTGACTAAATATGCTTGTTAGTTTTTTAAACATTGATTGAACAAAGTGAAGCTAACCAGTTAATTTTGATACTCTGTTTCAAAAATAACATAGTTGAAAACACAATGGGTATCTTCACAGCAAAGATGATGTTTTTAACATCACGTATTTTGAAGAAATTCAAGTAATGGCATTTTAGCTTAGATTTAAAAATCATTTAAAATCAATGGGGCTGTTATGCTGCCTTTTAAACACACGGCAAATTTTTTTTTTTTTTAAGATTTTATTTATTTATTTGACAGAGAGAGACACAGTGAGAGAGGGAACACAAGCAGGGGGAGTGGGAGAGGGAGAAGCAGGCTTCCCTCCTAGCAGGGAGCCCGGTGCGGGGCTCGATCCCAGGACCCTGGAACCCTGACCTGAGCCAAAGGCAGATGCTTAACGACTGAGCCACCCAGGCGCCCCCAAATATGGTTTTTTTTTTAAGTTTTTAAACTCCAGTTAACATACAGTGTAATATTAGTTTCAGGTGTACAATATAGTGATTCAACAATTCCATACATTACTCAGTGCTCATGATGATAAGTGTACTCCTTAATCCCCATCACCTATTTCAGCCATCCCCCCACCCACCTCCCCTCTGGTAACCATCAGTTTGTTCTCTATAGTTAAGAGTCTCTTTCTTGGATGGCAAATATATTTTTAACTTCTAAAAACACGCACATAAAGCTTTTTTCCAAAATGGAGTTTCTCAGTCACAAAACTGAGTGAAAATAAGCCTCATTCTCATAGATTGTTATTTTTAACCATGTCTCCTTTCAAAAGAATATGTTGAACTAAAACTCATAGAATAAAAGGACTATGATCCCAAATAAGAATCAAGTAACCACTAATTCTTATTCATATGAAAAGTCTCTCTTGTGTTCAACCACATATATTTTCTTTACCCTCTCTTCCTTTAAAGAATGTTTATAAGCCCTACAAAATCCTATGAAAACTGAAGGATTATAGTGTGCTTTAATTCTTAGCTAAAAACGTCTCTATAAATGCCTAAATGCCTTTTGGCCTCTGCCCTTATTAAATAGCATTTTTTTTAAAAAAAAATTACAATATATGGTCAGTAAGAAGGTTTTTTCAAGCTTAGCTAGCACTGTAACTTATGGTTCACTTGTATTCAGGTATGTAAATTAATTTAATTAATGCTATGGATTTCACTTCATGAATATTCATAAGTAGAAATGCTACTGTAGCTGTCATTCCTATTAATGACTGTGTACTGAATTTTTAGCATTTAGGCTGAAAGAAAATACTCAGCCCTAAGAAGAAGATCACCTACCGTGAGCAAATGGGCCAAAGGAAAAGGCACTCTTTCCCTTAAGGTTATGATTATGATCATGAAGGTGATATTTAACAAGATTAATTAAGTGTTTTTCAAAGCAAAATAAGAGCTGAGAATCTTAACTGATTTTTAACTTGCTCCCTAAGCATATGTGTATGATAGGAAATGACTTGAGACTTCATTTGATAGTAGAAAGTTCTTGTGCTTTTGTTGTTGAATGTATCTCATTCTATAAATGAGAATTAGATAAGACAAGATCATTCCAGTGAACAAGTCAAACTACCTGCCCTAAACACGCTGCTTCAGGCTGTATGCCCACCCAGTAAAAAGAACTGCCCCTTCAAAATTGCACACTATAAATGGAGAGAAGAAAAGGAAGGAAAAGCTGACGATTTTTGTACTGAGCATACAAGGGGGGAAGAAAAAGGCTAGATTTTAATACCAACTGAAATGTAGGATTGGAATGGCAAAATAAGTCCAGGAAAAATAAAACAAAATTCTTTACCTATAAATCACAATGGATCTGAAGTCAATATTCTTGGCCTTATAAAACAAGATTTAAGTGTCTGTGGGTTTTTTGTTTGTTTTGTTATTTAGCTACCTCATGTAAGTGAAATGAAATGCTATTTGTCTTTCTCTTAGTTCACTTAGCATAATACCCTCTAGGTCCATCCATGGTGTCACAAATGGCAAGATCTCATTCTTTTTTATGGCTGAATTATATTCCTCTGTGTGTGTATGTGCGCGTGTGTGTGTGTGTGTGTGTGTGCGTGTGCAGGTGTGTAAACATACCACATCTTTCTTATCCATTCATCTACTGATGGACAACTGGGTTACGTCCATGTCTTGGCTTTTGTAAATAATGGTGGCCAGAGGGAAGGTGGGTGGGGGGTCGGCAAAATAGATAAAGGGGATTAAGAGGTACAAACTTCCGGTTATAAACTAAATATGTCACACAGATGAAAAATATGGCACAGGAAATACAATCAGTAATTTGCAAGCTATATTAATAGATACTAACACTGAAAATTATCTCCTTTTGAAATGCATTTTTTTTAAAAGTTCAAGAGCAAATTTTTATAAATGTACACTACATAATGCAAAATTAAATTCACTAAGCTCTATAAATATGTCAATGTCTCAATTATTTAATAAATTCATTAAATTTTATAAATCAATGAACTGGAATAAATCCACCTATTTTTTTAAAGGATCTGAGAACATTCAGTGGAAATAAACTTTGATAGCAGCAGATAATAATTTTTTGCTACTAAAGAAGCTAAACTGTAATGAGTTACAGGTATATTTTAATCTGCGGGAAGCTTTATTCCATTCCAAGCAAAGAAAGTATTACCATAAAATGTAGATATAAAAGCAATATTTTCCATTTTCAATCTACTTACTAACTAAAAAGTTCTTGTTTATTATGTAAAGTACAACTAGAAATTGTATTTAGCTTCAGACGCAGAATCATCGTTCCATGGAGCTCAAGTAGAAGAAAAATTTCCTATCAAAATTTCCCAAAGTGAACCCCACTTACATGCCTGATCTTTCACTAGCACAGATGGCTATTCACCCATGTGGCAGCAATGAAGAAAAAGCAGACTTGGGCTCTTTCTATGGCATGCCCATTTAGTTTTTTTTTCTCTCTCTCCTTGTTTCTGGTCTTCTTCCCTGTCTCCCCACACCCTTTCAATGTCTCCTAGGGCACCACAGTCTCCTAAGGAATCATGTGGGACACAGGCCTCATCTATTAGAGCAGGGAAACAGCAGGAGGACAGGGAGTAGCCCTCCTAACCTTCACCCCACACACAAAGCCATGTGACCATCACTACAACTGAGGCTGCCTCCAAGTACTACAGAAGTTAAGGGTTTCAATTTAAAACAAGACCTAAAAGGGGCGCCTGGGTGGCTCAGTCGTTAAGCATCTGCCTTTGGCTCAGGTCATGATCCCAGGGTCCTGGGGTTGAGCTCCGCATCGGGCTCCCTGCTCCATGGGAAGCCTGCTTCTGCCTCTCCCACTCCCCCTGCTTGTGTTCCCTCTCTCGCTGTGTCTCTCTCTGTCAAATAAATAAATAAAATCTTAAAAAATAAAAAAATAAAAAATAAAACAAGACCTAAAAAAAAAAACTGTTCCATTCTACTCTTCCACGTAGTATCACAGGGTTTATTTTCCCACTAAGGTAGTATTTTTGAAATCAGAAATGGGACTGTATTAACTTTATGGGACTCAGAGCTATTGTTTAAATCATCCTTTAAGAAAAAAATGCTAATATTTTATCAAAAATGTAATAATAGTCAAGGTTTTCTTTCTGGTTCATTAATTACATAGTTTTCCTGTGTTATTATTGTAATCTATCAAACACAATCTCAGTGAAAGATTTACTTCATTAGAAGACTGTTTTACATTTTAAAAGCCCTATAAATATTAGCCCAATGATTCAAAATGAACTTAACACTAATATCTAAATGTCACTATACAAATGAAAAGACTGCTAGTTCTAGGAAGAAGGAAGTCAAGCCCATGTATGTTTGCACTCTTATTTTCCTTATCTTAATAGCTAAAAGAAAAAAAACCCATAAATTTAGTTCCCCATAAAAATACTCCATGAGGATGGGGGTAACAGTTCTATAAAGGTAATCTTTGAGCTAAGTAGAGTGTTTTTCTGGAAAGTAGTTTTTAATTTTCATAGCATTCACAGGCTCTAGGCTGTGGCGTACATATGATTTCAGCATTTTTGAAGGTGATTCTATTTATGAGACGCCTCCTACCTGTCTCTGAAGTTCTGCCAGGTTGTAAGGTAAGGCCCCCTCAGCCAATGGGGCTATTCTCTCAATATCTGCCAAAGTCAAGCGCCTTCAGGCAAAAATACGGGAAAGGAAAATGGTTAGACACCAACAAACTCCTCATACCAAGATCATATTTCTTCGGGAAAAAAGGAGTGGAGAAAAGAACTATGCTTTAAAAATAGTATTTCTCTATTTACCCAGATCATTTTTTAGTGAGAAAAAAATCTCCAGGCCCAGGTTCCCACAACAAAAGCAAAAGACCCCAGAAAAGTAATGTGGAGTACATAAATTTAATAAGACTCCCCAATGATACATAATAAAAGAACTAAAATTACCAGAAACGAAGTATAGACATTGACAGTTCATACATACTAAAGGTATTTCTTTAGTGTACATATTTAATGCGTAGGTACAAAGTACCTTGAGAAGGATAAACACAAAACTGATAAATACTGCTGGCCTTTAAGGAAAGGCACAAAGGTAGAAGACAGACTTTTTATGGCACCCTCTTTTAAACTGCGAGTTTTGAACCATGCACTACTGTTTTCAAAAAATTTACTTAAAAATAAGTATGTTCCATGAACGAGGTAGGTCCTTCAGATCCAGTTTTGAAAAGCACGTTTTTGAAGCCATTTATTATCATGAAGGAAGCTCAGAACCTTTGCTAAAAATGTGAATTCTAGATGGATGAGACGTGGCCTGATATTTCACATCAATCACCAAAGATGGGGTGGTATGTTCAGTATCATCTCCAGCCCAACAATTCATTATGTAGCATGAAGGCAATAAATCACCCAGGTATACTCAGCTTCTATTAGTCCTCAGCTCTACAGTTAAAACCCATTTTTCAGATATTCCTACACTTAAATAACTTCTAAAGTCATCTAAAAAAAAATCTTATTACTTAATAGAGCATATGTCCCCTATCCCACAAATCCTGCCAGAGACGAAGGTTTTTCTTTTGATTTGCAAAAGAACTCTGCAAATTAAAAACTCTCAATGTGCTTTGGTTTTTTTAGTCTGTGACGTGGAGGCATAAAACATCTGAGCTTGTCCGTGATGGTAACTATGATGATAATGTCACAGGCATATTTCACAAAAATGACACCCTCTAACACATAATGATACATACTATTCAGTAAAATGACCATTTACAATGAACCAAAAAGATTATAAGACTCCTGAACATGTACTTCAGTTTATTTGATAAACTTAGGCAAATTTTCACAAGTCTCTTACATTTAATCGAGTCCAGATGAAATCAGTTTTTCCCAACTTTCTCTTACTTCTCACTCCCCCTTACTCTCATTTTTCTTCCTTCCCCCATTTCCCTCTCAGGCCCCTTAAGCTAACCTTGTTCTTTTACCTCCCTCTCTCCACCTCTTCCCTCCCTTCCCCTGCCCTCTTTTCCTTTTCCCTTTCCTTTCTCCCTTTCTCTCTGTTCATCTCCCTGACCTAAGGGTCTGTCTTCCTCTATCTCTCCCTCCTTCCCTGTTTCTCATATTGCCTATCTCTCTTGGAATTTGTAGACTGAATTAACTACTGTTAAAATGAACTAAAAGCATACCCCTGCTTTACATGTTAAAGGAACTGTCCTATAATAAATAACACAAAGAATTATTGAAATAGTTACCCTGTAGCGTTATATAAGTCTGCAAGTTGGTAGAGGATATCAATTTCTAGTGGAGTGACCTGTCCATAGCGTATGGCGCTCTGGGCAAATTCCTCTAGAAGAAAAAGAAAGTATTTTAAAATCTTAAAAATTCTTAATATGCTTCTACTTTACCAACTATAATCTGAAAGCAAAAGGCATCTTAGTATTATTTTAAAAATCTAAAACTGAATTTAAATACCTAAGTTCAACTATGTAATTCTGAAAGCTGGCAAAAGATAAAATGTTAACATCGTGAACAGCAAAAACAGATAAATTAATTTCAAAGATAAAGCAATCTCATTAGAATCCTCTCTCTTATCCTGCTTATTTGCTTTGGTCTCCAGGGTTACAAGATAAAAGAATTGGCTATTCTCCAATCACCTAAAACACCCTACTACAATATAGCAGAAAGAATAGGCCTGCCCGTCTTTCTGTGGCAACTCTTTCCTAGAACAAACAAGCTGCGCCACACTGCCACTGACCAGTTTGACAGACTGGGCCAAGGTTCTTTTCAAAACTGTCAAAGCCACTTTTCCATTCCTGACCCCAGCATCCCATTAATTCCACCTGGATTTTTGGAGACCACTAGGGCCCAAGTGAAGCATATACACATAGCAACATACTTTCTGGATCTGGCTTCAGAGTGGTAAACTTAGATCAATCTCATGCCCTAGAGAAAGAAAAGTAAAAATACAGATTCAAATCAATACATATTTTTAAAATCTTACCCTTTGTGACTTCAACATCTTTCCTTGTGCCAGCTAGAGTGCTATATATCTTACGAACAAGCTCCATGTTATTCAGTAAGGAGTTAAATGCATTGAAGTAGGAGAAGCTAACCTGATGTGAGATACTTCCTCCAGCTGCCTAGGAAATGACAACACAAAAAGTTTAAAAAACAAATGAAAACAAAAAAAACATGCTTAAGGACACTACACTTTTCCCAAAGAAGATCCAAAGGACTCTTCATTATTAAAATGATTAACAACCAGTCCATAAATACAAAGAAAGTATCGTACTGAAACAGTGCATTTCACGCCCTCAGGGAGGTCTATGTAATTTAGGTTTTAAGGAAGAAAGCAACATCTGGAAGTTGGACTTCACGGTTCATCTACCTATAAGGTCAGAAACAACAAATACAATTATCACAGATCAAAAACAATAGTTATTTAAACAGGATTTTCAAGATCCTTAACTATGGAACTCTTGCTAGTCCAGCATAATTCAAACATCAATGTACAACATAAGGAGTATTTTTTAAACTTGTTTTTATTCCTATACACGTACACAAAAACCAGTGCTAACTGTACATTTTAAGACTATGTCACTATATCAACTTTCCTAATTTTTTTTTTTTAAAGGCCACTGTTATAATTAAGATATTTAACAATCTGTGCTGGGCTCTGAACCTACATCATGAAAGGTACAACTACCAAAAACTCCAAAAAATGTAGAGAAAATCTAGAGAGGATTTATTCACCATGAATTACATCTTTAGTGGAATGGTGCAGAAGAGGCTCATGCCTGCGGAGCAATGGGGGGCAATGCGGCCTTCATTACTTCTGCAAGGTGAGGAGGTAAGTTCTCCCTCTGCCTACCAGTTGGACATAAACTCAAAAGAGAATATTTTTCATAGTTTGTAAAAGCCTAATTTCTAAGCCAGCAGTCAGAGGAACCCATATAATTGAAAACATTCTCTATTAAAAACTCAAAGAAATACTTAATGGAAATACCAGCGTGACCTTAATCATAAAGGTCTACTAAGAACAGTGTAGGTAATGATAGGCAAATGCACCCATCCCTCACATACATGCCTTAACCCAAATATAGATGATATGTGTATTAGCCTGAATTTGGATGCCAGTGACCCAAAAGCAGAACTCAAATTATTTAATACATTCCTTCAGGAATTGAAATGCCATTTGGTAAGCTGAAGCTATAATAGGTCTATGTAACCCAATTGGAAAAGATTAAATGGGTCCCCTCACTCCAAGGCACTGAGCTGAGTCCTTCCCTCTAGGATATCCCCCTACCACTACCACTACTTTCCTCCCTCTCTCCCTTTCTTCCCTTCCTTCTCTCATTTTTTGGCTGGGGTATGAGGTAAGGGTTCAGGGAGTGGGAGACAGGTGTCAAGGAGGTGAAATGTGTAGAACAAGGTGACACGCTCCATGTTCAAATTCACTGAAGAAAAAGAACAGAAGTTGATCTTTCTACCCCGGTCTAAATCAGGGATAATGATCTTCAGCTGAAACAACAAAAGCACTCATTGGCTTCCCTCCATTTAAAACAAGCAGCAATCAAAAACTTACACATAAGTACAATGCATGAACAAGAAAACTGGTAAGTGAGGAAAGTTTCACCACTCTTTGTGAGGAAGTGAATGACATCAGTTTGCTATTGGTCCAGATGATTACTTTGTAGAGATTAGCAGTTTGACAGAACAAAAAAAAAACCTGTCTGGTCCATGCAGACTGAATGCACAGGTGAAGGGGCAGAGAGAGGAGGGAGCCACAGAGGCTGATGCCCACATATTTCCTCCATACCTTCTGCCACGGCCATGGTTATTAAAACAGTGCAGAGGCCAGTGATGATCCTCTAGCAAACAGCACCCTGCAGGCAACAAAGGAAGGAGCCATCTTTACAGCAAGGCTTTGGGAGCCTGGGGGGCGGAAAGAGGCCAGGGTGAAGGCAGTAGCGTCTGGGAGAGGTACTGCTGCAGGAAAAAGTAATTGCACACCCTTGTCTACAAACTCCCTTGTTTTCTTTAGTTGAACTCTATAAACGGAAATGAACAATTTGGAAATCTATGAGAGCAAGATGGTGGCTCTGATGATCTGGGGAAAGACTATTCACCATCACCCCCACCTCCCTTACACATACCTGTTTACCTTCTACAACCAAACATAAAGTTAGAATACTAGAGAGTTCGATGGGTCCAAGGAGGCAAGCCAGGACAAAATGGTTCAAAATTTTTAAGGAAATACACAATGAAGTACTTGCTTTCTACTTACTGAAACTAAGTTCTCCTCCACGAAGGGAGTGAGCATGTGAGACCGAATGGTAACCATGATGTCACTGAAATCCAGGCCGGAAATCATGCCACTTTTGCTTTTGTCTTTCAGTGCAAAGGCTTGTCTTGCGTGTTCCAACTGCAGCTCCTAGAGAGAAAAGTTAGAAATAAGACATTAGATTGGTCAAAGCACATCCCAACTGCATGTTTTGAAAAGGAAGGACATTCTTTCCCTACATGCACTTACTACAGAAATCAACACGGTAGAGCTCTGAATTTATAAAACTTTTGATTTCTTTTAAAAGGAACCTGTTTTCCTGAAAATGTACCACACACTATTCCTCAGGAAGAATGAAGCACAGCATGGCAATAAAGAAAAGGGAGGAGGAAAAAACCCTTCATTTACTTGAAAAGTTTCCAGCACTGAAAACAGTTCTGTGCTTTCCTTCGACTTTTAAAATGTACTCTCTCCTGCTTGAAGGCATTCTTATCCAAGGGTAATTTCTGAATTAAAAGTTTAGATTCATTTTCAGTATTTCAATTTAAATACTGCAATTATAATGTCTCCTTCTCCCTCTCAATGAATTAGAGACTACTTTTCAAACAATTTTTAAAAATGAACTTCGTGAGAAACTCTACTGACTGGTAAGAGAAATACTTAGTAATTCTAACATGAAAGTTATGAATAACAAACCGATAACTAGTGTTCAGCTATCATTCTGTCTGGCTTTGAGAAGCAGTTACTCATAAACTGTAAAATAATCCAAAAGATCACTGAACTTTTAAACTATTGGGCAGCCAATTTTTGTCATAAATGATATCAACAAAAACAATAAAATGTGCCAGTAATACTCTAAATACTATAGAAAAGTCAAAACTGGAGCATTTCTGTCCTGACGACCCATAACATAATTCAAATAAATCTGTTATCACAACATAATAATGGTGCTCTTGGATGCCATTTTCACACTATTTGCAACTCTAGAAATAAAATTCATATCTAAATATATATTATTCATAGATACAATACTGCAATTTTCATTGTAATTTATTTATGCAAGCCTACAAATCAATGTTGCTTTTTCTCACATTTAAAATAGTTTTTGGGGGGGTGCCCAGTGGTACATTCAGTTGAGCATCCAATTCTTGGTTTGAGCTCATGTCGTGATCTCCGGGTCAGGCTCTCTGCTGCTTGGGATTCTCTCTTGCTCTGTCTCTGCCCCTCCCCACTGAGCGCATGTGTGTGCGCGTGAACTCTCTCTTTCTCAAATAAATAATCTTTAAAAAAAATTAAAATAGTTTTTGGCAGAAGTCTCAACATTTTACTAATTTATTTTCCTATGGGCTTGTGATAGATCAGTGGTAATTCAAAGACATTTAAATTATCTTAAGTGTTTGTCTCATAACTCATCAAACTATTTATTTGTTGTATGCAACTTTCTGTATTTGTATGATATTAAACAAAACAATTTTTTCACAATATGATTTTATTAATAGTGTGAAAGCACCAGTAATAACTGTGAACATTAAATTTCTTTTAAACATCCATGTCTTGGTTTTAATATTGTACATACTGGACTCTATAGCACTATAAGTAAATATGAAAATAGTTCCCATTTCCTTGCACAGGTATTAAGCTATAACACCATTTACAAATTATTATGGACAAGGTTACCTCTGGAATAAGTAATATACATTTGGACAACCAGAATTAAATGAATATTAAGTCAAGCAAGAAGTAGGCTATGTTCAATATGCTTTAGATGTCAGATTAAAATATTTAATGTTATTTAAAACTTAATTTTCTTATTTTTTTAAAGGGACATCTTTTTTTTTAAGATTTTATTTATTTGAGAGAGAGAGAGAGCATGTGCGCACAGAGGGAGAGTGAGAGGGAAAAGCAGACTCCCTGCTGATCAGAGAGCCCCATGTGGGACTTGATCCCAGGACCCTGAGACCATGACCTGAGCCAAAGGCAGATGCTTAACCGACTGAGCCACCCAGGCACCCCATGAGACATCTTTTCTATATGTGGGTGCTCAAATGAAAACTGAGGAATGCGTCGTTTGACCAAATAACCAAATTCACATACAACAGAGTGCTTGCCGCCTCCTCTAAAAGAACCAATACATTTGCTCATTATCTCTCTCCAACAAAACAAGTTTTTTCATTGTTGTTGTGTTTTTTGAATATTTTATTTATTTATTTGTCAGAGAGAGAGAGAGAACAAGCAGGGGGAGTGGCAGGAAGAGGGAGAGGGAGAAGCAGGCTCCCCGCTGAGCAAGGAGTCTGACGTGGGACATGATCCCAGGACCCCGGGTTCATGACCTGACCCAAAGGCAGACACTTAACTGACTGAGCCACCCAGGCATCCCAGCAACAAAACAAGTTTTTAAGATATTTTTTCTCAGCAGGTTGGCAGGCTAGAGACAAGTATATCAAGAGTACTAAATCTTTCAATAGTCATAACTTTAAAAAATTAAATGATAACACTGAGGAAAACATCTAAACATTGTAACATCTATCATCAAACATCTAAATGTTTGGATTTTCTTGAAAAGAGCAACAGGAGTGGAGAAACTAAAACTCAACTGGTTAAGTACAAAATAAACAACCAGCATGATTTGACAAAGTTTTCTTTTCCCACTCTTCTACTTTTTTTTAAATTTCAACTCTATTGAGATAAAATTAACAAAATCATAATATATTTAAAGTGTGAAACATGATTTGATACATGCATACACTGTGAAAGGAGGCCCACCAAGTTAAGTAACACATCCATCACGTCACATAGTTATCTTTTTTTTTATGAGAACACTCAAGTTCTACTCTCTTGGCAAATTTCAATTATACAGGGGTGCTGGGTGGTGCAGTTGGTTAAGCATCCTAACGCTTGATTTCAGTTTAGATTGTGATCTCAGAGTCCTGAGATTGAGCCCCACGTCGGGGTCCACTCTCAGCGTGGAGTCTGTTTAAGATTCTCTTCTCCCTCTGCCCCTCCCAACCCCGACTCTCTAAAATAAAATCTTTTTTAAAAAATTTCAATTATACAGCACAGTATTATTCAGTCACCATGATACACAGTATATCCTCAGACCTTACTCATGCTATAATTGAAAGTTTGTAATGTTTTTCCAGCTTCTCCTGAGAGGCTTTCTCTCACCACCCCTCTTCCCAACCCAGCCCCTGGCAACCACTATTCTACTTTGTGTTTCTATGTGTTCAACTTTTTTTTTAAGATTCTACATAGAAGTGATACTTTGTAATACGGCTTTCTCTGTCTGGCTTATTTCACTTAGTATAATGTCCTCCAAGTTCATCTAAATTATTGCAAATGACAGGACTTCCTTCTTTTTTTTAGAGTGAATAATATTCTCACGTGTGTGTCTGTGCATGTGCGCACACACACACACATCTTCTTTATCCATTCATCCACCAATGGACACTTTGGTTGTTTCCATACCTTGGCTATTGTGATAATGCTACAATAAACATGGGAGTCCAACTATCTCTTTGAAATAGTGACTTTTTGTTTCCTTTGGATACATACCCAGAAGTGGGATTGCTGGATCATAAGGAGGCTCTATTTTTAATTTCCTGATGAGCCTCCATACTGTTTTCCATAGTGGCTGTACCAGTTTACATTGCCACCAACAATGTACAAGGGTGCCCTTTTCTCCACATCCTTGCCAGCATTTGTTGTCTCTGGTTTTTTGATAATAGACATCCTAACAAATATGAAGTTAACATCTCATTGTGGTTTTATTTTGCTTATCCCTGATGATTAGTGAGGTTGGACAACTTCTCATATACCTCCTGGCATTTGTAGGTCTTTTTTGGGAAAATGACTATTCAGGTCCCTTGCCCATTTTTATTTTTATGTATGTATGTATGTATGTATGTATGTTATTGAGTTGTATAAATTCCTTGTATATTTTGGATATTAATCCCTTATTAGATAAGTGGTTTGCAAATATTTTCTTCCATTCCAATGGTTGCCTTTTCATTTGTTGACGGATTTCTTTACTGTGCAGCTTTTCATGTTGATGGGGTCCTACTTGTTTATTTTTGCTTTTGCTGCCTTTGTTTTTGGTGTCAAATTAAAAAAATCATTGCCAAGCCTGAAGTCTAGGAGATTACCTACTCTGTTTTCTTCTAAGAGTTTACAGTTTCAGGTCTTATGCTCAAGTTTTTAATCCATTTTGAGTTGCTTTTTGTGTATGGTATAAGACATGAGTTCAGTTTCATTCTTTTGCATGTGGATATCCAGTTTTCCCAACACTGTTTATTAAAAACACTACCCTTCCTCCACTGTATATTCTTAACTCTTTTGTCAGAAACTAATTGACCATATATGCATGGGTTTATTTCTGGGCTATTTTGTTCCATTGATCTATGTGTCTGTTTTTGACAATACCATACCGTTTTGAATACTATAGCTTCACAATACAGTTTGAATTCGGAAAGTGTGATTCTCCAGCTTTGTTCTTCTCAAAATTGCTTTGGCTATTTGAGGTCTTTTGTGGTTCCAAATTTTAAGACTTGTTTTTCTATTTTTGTAAAAAGTGCCATTGGAATTTTGATAGTGACTCTGTTGAATCCATAGATCACTTTGGGTAGTATGGACATTTTAACAATATTAATTCTTTGAATAAATGAACACAATTATTTTTCCATTTATTTTTGTCTTCTTCAACTTCTTTCATCAATGGCTTACAGTTTTCAGTGACCAGATTTTTCACTTTCTTGGTTAAATTTATTCCTAAGTATTTGATTCTTGTTGATGTTCTACAAATGGGATTGTTTTCTTAATTTCTCTTTTTAATAGTTCATCATTAATGTATAGAAATGCAACTGTTTTTGTATATTGATTTTGTACCCTGAAACTTTCCTTAAGTCATTTATTAGTACTAATAGTTTTTGGTGTGCGTGTGTTGTGTAGTTTTTTAGGGTTTTCTATATATAATATCATGTCATCTGCAAAAAGGGACAATTTTATTTCTTCCCTTCTAATTTGGATGTCTTTTATTTCTTTTTCTTGACTAATTGCTCTGGCTAAAACTTCCAGTACTTTTTTTAATAAAAATGATAAAAGTGGACATCCTTGTCTTGTTCCTGATCTTAAAGCTTTCAGCTTTTCACTGTTGAGCATGATGTGAGCTATGGTCTTATCATATATGCGCTTTATTATGTTGAGGTATGTTCCATCTACACCTAATTTGCTAAGCATTTTTATCATGAAAGGATAATGAATTTTGTCAATTTTTTTCTCTATCTGTATCTATTGAGATGATCATACGATTTTTACTCTTCATCTTGTTAACGTGGTATACCACATTTAATGATTTGTATATGATGAATCCTCCTAGCATTCCAGCAATAAATCCCACTTGATCTTGGTGTATGCTCCTTTTAATGTACTATTAAATTCAGTTTACTAATATTTTGTTGAGGCTATCTGCATCTATCTTCGTCAAGAATATTGACCTATAATTTTCTTTTCTTGCAGAGTCCTCATCTGGCTTTGGTATCAGGGCTAACACTGGTCTAGTAAAGTGAATTTGGAAGAAGTGTACCCTCCTCTTCTACTTTTTGGAAGAGTTTGAGAAAAATTAGTATTAACTCTTATTTGGATGTTTGGTAGTATTTACCAGGAAAGCCATCTGGTCCTATACTTTTCTTTGTTGGGAGGTTTTTAATTACTGATTCAAACTCCTTACTAGTAATTGGTCTGTTCAGATTTTTTATTTCTTCATGATTCAGAATTGGTAGGGCGTATGTTTTTAGGAATTTATCCATTTCTTCTAGGTTATCTCATTTGTTGGCATACAAATATTCACAGTAGTTTCTTATGATCCTTAGTATTTCTCTTATCAATTGTAATGTCTCTTTCATTTCTAAGTCTTTTTTCCTCAGTCTAGCTAAACATTTGCCAATTTTGTTTATCTTAAAAAAAATACAGCTCTTAGTTTCACTGATCTTTTCTATTGTCTCCCTAGTCGTCATATTTCATTTATTTCTGCTTTGACTTTTGTTATTTTCTTCCTTCTGACTTTGACCTTAGTTTATTTTTCTTCTAGTTCCTTGAGATGCAAAGGTAGGTTCTTTATTTTTTCTTAATGTAGGTGTTTATTACTATAAACTTCCCTCTTAGAATTGCTTTTGTTGTAGCCCATACATTTTGATATGTTGTGTTTTCATTTGTCTCATGATATTTTTTTTTTTTTGAAGATTTTATTTATTTATTTGAGAGAGAGAGAATGAGAGACAGAGAGCATGAGAGGGAGGAGGGTCAGAGGGAGAAGCAGACTCCCTGCTGAGCAGGGAGCCCGATGCGGGACTCGATCCTGGGACTCCAGGATCATGACCTGAGCCGAAGGCAGTCGCTTAACCAACTGAGCCACCCAGGCGCCCCTGTCTCATGATATTTTTTGATTTTCCTTTTGATTTATTCTATGACCCATTAATTGTTCAGCAGTGTGTTGTATAATCTCCACATATTTGTGAATTCTGTCCTCTTCTACTTTCTTCATTCTCCCTACTCACTCCATCCTTCCTATCACCTCCAACCATATCACCCTTCAAATGAAGCAGGAATTTTAGGTCTTTATTTCAACCTTAAAATATTGTTGAAAGTATTCCCCACAGAAAGGATATTCCTAAGCAGCATCAGAAACAGACACAGGTCCACTCCCTGTCTTATATGTTTTCCCTTACTCACTCCTCTTTTTTCCCTCCTTCTTTATGTTTTTGTCATGTCTTTGTCTTCTCCATGTATATGTCTTAGTCTCTCAGAAATATCCAGTGGCAACCATGGACATAATGAAGCCTTATTAATGACACTCAGTACTGAAGAAAATGTGGACCTTTATATTAAAGACAAAGCAGAATCTTCACTGCAAGAGTAATGCTGGAAGAATAGATTTTCTATTTTCTATTAGGTTAACAATTGGAGAACTCCTATGTATCTTTTAAAGATACATAGTGAAAGTATCACAGATGAAACCATAGAGTGTATGGGATTGGCTTCCAAATGAGGGAGGGAGCCAGTGGAAACTACAGACAAAATAAGAGCGGCCAACAGTTAATAACTGCTAAAGCTGGTTGATGGGTACATGGAAGTTCATTACACTATTCTATTTTTAAATATATTTGAAATCTTTCAAAATAAAAAGTTTAAAAAAATTAACATTAAGGACTTCAAATGAGAAGCAAAACAAAGGGGGAAAAAGAAGTTTCCTATCTACAGCTCTCCAGTTTATGTAGTATAATTAATATATCAGGGTAGAAGTAGATATTGTAAAATATATTCAGTAAATGCAAGGGAACCAATAACAAGAACAAACCATCTTTAGAGAAATCTTAAAAAACCCTAGTTGGAAGAGCATTTCCTTTTTTCATTTTATTTTTTTTCTTTCAAGATTTTATTTAAATTCAAATTCGTGTAGTGTAGTATTACTTTCAGGGGTCATTTCCTTTTTTAAATAAACATGTCTCAAATAAATAATATTTTCAACTTTTCCAGTTTGAGCACTTTACAATGTCAGTCAGGTAGGCACTAACCGTGCAAGTGTTAGAACAAGCACTGAATTCTACAAACAACCACACCGAAAGGATATAGTTTTCAAACTGTGATCACACTCATAAAGAAAAACAATACCCTAGGCTTATAAAAGATAAAATACATAAAGATACTCTAAAAAGATACTTTATCTAAAAAGATAAAGATACTCTAATAAATGAAAGATAAAATAAGTCTGCTTTCAGATTTCAAGTGTGGATAGGGGAACTGAAGGAAAGGGTAAAAAAAAAGGAAGTTATGCTCAAGTTAAAATGCATTTCATCTATGAGATGAAAACAGCTGAGCTTCAGAAACTGTGGGAGTGAAGGAGAATGACCTAGTACATGTAACTCTGCTGTCTTCTAAAACTCCACTCTTCACTAAAATCACAGTAAAGGAACTAAAAACAGACACTCAAGGACAAAGAGAACAGAAAAGAAGATAGCAACTACATTTTTAAGATTAGAGAGCAGAAAGGCAAGTGACAACTGACTTAGCAGACTCAAGAAAACTGGACATGGAAAAAACCAAAAAGCAATCCAATGTATACATGACAGCACCCTCCAAAACACTCAGGAATTGGCTACACTAGTACCCCTGGAAGTGACCGTAGACTGGAACTACAAATAGGAGGCTTAGACGGAAGTCTGTTTCAAATGCAGTTAGTCACTTGCACTGCTTCACTGTAGCCAGGATTCTGCCCTTTCCCAAGGCTGGCAGAAGACTAGAAGTTCACTGCCTTGAGAATATAACAGAGGGTCTCTGTACTAGGGGAGCCCAGGAGCAGTTGAAAAGAGGTAATTTGGGGCACCTGGGTGGCTCAGTCATTAAGCATCTGCCTTTGGCTCAGGTCATGATCCCACGGTCCTGGGATCGAGCCCCGCGTCGGGCTCCTTGCTCTGCAGGAAGCCTGCTTCTCCCTCTTCCACTCCCCCTGCTTGTGTCCCTCTCTCACTGTCTCTCTCTCTCTGTCAAATAAATAAATAAAAATCTTTTTTAAAAATTTTTTTAAAAAGGAAGAAAAGAGGTAATTCAATGAAAGTCCATCTCCATACTGAATGTTGAGACCTCCAACCCTCTTGTCTTATTCAGCAACCAGAATGTCAAAAGCCAGATTGAATATTCAGGTGGGATGCAAAAGAAAAGACCTGAACATACAGCCATTAGAGGGTCCCCAATATAACAGCTGAGCCAGCAAACTTTACAATAAGATTAATAAGTAGTACCATGAACTCAGAACTCCCAATAAGCCTCACTCTTAAATATGAGCAGAGGACCAATGACAATCAGACATGAGTAAAGCCAAACAAAGAAACCCAAACAAAGAAAAAGAAAGAAACTTGGAGAAAACAGACACTTTGGAGGGGGTGAAAAACAAACACCTACCTTCAATATCTTTGGGGAAGGGAGAGAAATAGCACATCCATGAAAAAATAATATGCTATTTTTTAAAAAGGAATATTCAGAAAGGAATATTCAGTTCTTTTTAACTGAAAATTTGAAATATAACAAAATTAAAAACTTAATAAAAGGTTCAAAAGTAGAAGAGAAGAAAAAACTAAATCATACATTTAATATGTTGACCAGCCCTAGAAAGAAAGAAAAGTAAATAAGAAAAGTAATAAGAATATTTTCAAGAATTGAGGGACAAAAGTTTTCAAAGAGCCTACTGAATGTCCCACACCAAGGAATATCATCATGAAATTTCAAAATACTGAAGAAAAGAAAAAAAATAAATCTGAAAACCCTCCAGAGTGAAAAAAATGTTTCAAAACAGAATCAAGAATGAGAATGGCACTGGATTTTTCAGTGGCAAAACAGGAAGAAAACAAAAGAGAAATGTTTTCAAAATCAGAAGGAAAATAATTCCTACAAGAATTCTATACCCAGTCCAGCACCTGGGTGCCTCAGTCAGTTAAGTGTCTGCCTTCGGCTCAGGTCATGATCCCAGGTCCTGGGATCAAGCTCCATATCAGGCTCCCTGCTCTGCGGGGAGTCTGCTTCTCTCCCCCTGCCCCTCCTCTCACCCATTCTTTCAATCCCTCTCTCTCTCTCCCTCTCCCCCTAATAAATAAATAAAATCTTTAAAAAAAAAAAAAAAAAGAGAATTCTATACCCCCCCAGTCATACTAAGTGTAAACAGAGCAGAGGTTTTCTGATATGAAAAGTCTCACAAAAAATTATTTTACTTTCTTCAAGAAGCTCCTGCAGGAAGCATTCCACCAAAAAGAGGAAGTAAACCATAATAAAGGAAGAGATGGAATCCAGAAAACAGGAGATTCAACATAAAATAAAGACAAATGGATTCCCCACGATGAAGGTGAAGGGAGATGACAGACTGACAGCTATGCAAAAAGTACAAAGTCCAACCTCCAGCCATGAAGCAAGTCAGAAAGTTCCAAGAAAATGGTGCAGGGGCTATGGAAGACAGTCTGGCAATTCCTCAAAAAGTTAAACATAAAATTACCATATGACATAGCAATTTCACATCTAGGGATATACTCAAAAGATTTGGAAAGAGGTATTCAAACAAATACATGTACTCCAATGTTCACAAGTGCCAAAAGGTGAGGTGAGAACATCCCAAGTGTCCATCAACTAATGAATGGATAGACAAAATATTGTATATCCATACAATGGAACATTATTCAGCCATAAAAAGGAATAAGGTAGTAATACATGCTACAACATGGATAATTGTATAATTTCACCAGCAGTATCCATATCCCTTATCCAAGGGGGATATGTTCCAAGATCCCTAAAGGGACGCCTGACACTGCACATAGAACCAAACCCTATATATATTGTTTCTTCCCATACATACATACTTATGATAAAGTTTAATTCCTAAATTGTACACAGTAAGAGATTAACAGTAATCACTAAAATAATAAGATAGAACAATTATAACATTACATTGCAATAAAAGTTATGTGAATGTGGTCTCTTTCTCTCTCGCCCTCTTCAAATATCTTACTGTACTGTACTCACACTTGTGATGATGTGAGATGATAAAATGTCTAAGTGATAAGATGAAGTGAGGTGATGTGAGCATTGTGACATAGCATTAGGCTACTACTAACCTTCTGATGATACATCAGAAGGAGGATTATCTGCTTCTGGACCGCGGTTGACCGCAGGTACACTGAAACTGCAAAAAGCAAAAGTGTAAATAATGGGGGAGCTACCGTATATGAACTATGCAGAGTAGGTAAATCCACAGAGGCGAAGGTAGTTTGATGGCTGCCAGAGGTGAGGAGAAACAGGAATGGGGAGTAACTGCTTAATGAGTACAGAGGGGTTTTTTTGGTAATGAAAAGGTTTTGGAATAAGACAAAGGTAGTAGTTGCACAACGCTGTGAATTGTACTAAATGCCACTAAATTATGCACTTTCACATGGTTAATTTTATGTTAAGTGAATTTTACCTTGATATTTTTTAAAAAGAAAAAGCTCCTAGAGGGCGCCTGGGTGGCTCAGTTGGTTAAGCGACTGCCTTCGGCTCAGGTCATGATCCTGGAGTCCCTGGATCGAGTCCCGCATCGGGCTCCCTGCTCGGCAGGGAGTCTGCTTCTCCCTCTGACCCTCCCCCCTCTCATGTGCTTGCTCTCTCTCATTCTCTCTCTCAAATAAATAAATAAATAAATAAATAAATAAATAAATAAAAAAAAGAAAAAGCTCCTAGAGAGCTCCAAGAAGACGCAATTGATAGAATGAATACCTAATACGTTTTAAACATATTAAAATGAGATGTTAATAACGGAGGCAAAATTTAAGAATGAATTAGCATTAATAAATAGAAAACTAAACAAATAAGAAAAACCAGAAACCCTAAAAAAAGTAATCATTTTAGTCATGCGTAGTATTTATAAAATTATAGTAATTAAAATATGATTATTGATCTAAGCATAATCATAACATAATTATATGGGTGATGGAGATAGAAAATATCCAAGTCTGTGGGAAAGGGAGAGGGGTAAAAGAACCCGCTCCTAATCTTCCACAGTTCAAATTCAAAGAAAAATACCTAAAAGTGAAAAATTTTAAAGTAGAGTACAAAACCACAGAAGACCCCATATAGCCAATGCAATCTTGAGAAAGAAGAATAAAGCTGGAGGTACCACAATCCCAGATTTCAAGATATACTACAAAGCTGTAGTAATCAAAACAGTATGGTACTAGCACCAAAATACACATAGATTAATGGAACAGAATAGAGAGCGCAGAAATAAAACCACAATTTGACCATAAATGGTCAGTTAATCTACAACAAAACAGGAAAGAATATATAATGAGGAAAAGACAATCTCTTCTATAAATGGTGTTAGGAAAACTGGACAAAACGATGCAAAAGAATGACACTGGACCACTTTCTTACACCACACACAAAAATAAACTCAAAATGGATTAAAGACCTAAATGTAAGACCTGAAACCATGAAACTCCTAGAAGAAAACATAGGCAGTAATCTCACTGCCATTGGCCTTAGCAACAGTTTTCTAAATATGTTTCCTGAGGCAAGGGAAACAAAATCAAAAGTAAACTATTGGGACTACACCAAAATAAAAAGCTTTTGCACAGCAAAGGAAACCATCAATAAAAGAAAAAAACAACGTAGTTAATGGGAGAAAATATTTGCAGAAAAACAGGCAGAGGAGATGAATGGACATTTTTCCAAAGAAGACATCCAGATGGCCCCCACAGTTCATTAAGCATCCAACTCTTAATTTCAGCTCAGGTTGTGATTTCAGGGTCATGGGATCGGGCCCCATGTTGGGCTCCACTCAGCTCAGAGTCTGCTTAAGACACCCTCACCTTCTCCCTCCGCCCCTCAACCCCCCACACTCTTTCTCTAAAATAAATAAATAAATCTTTAAAAAAACCACACACAATGAGATATCTCCTCACATCTGTTAGAATGGCTAGTATTAGAAACACAAGAAATCACAAGTACTGTTGAGGATGTGGAGAAAAGGGACCCCTCATGCACTGTTGGTGGGAATGTAAATTGGTGCAGCCATTGTAGAAAACAGTATGGAGGTTCCTCGAAATAATTAAAGACAGAAACACCATACAATCCAGTAATTCCACTACTGGGTATTTATCCAAAGAAAATGAAAACACTAATTTGAAAAGATATGTGAACCCCTATGTTTATTGCCACGTTATTTACAATAGCCAAGATACCTGGAAGCAACCAAGTATCCCTCAATAAATGAATAAAGAAGATGTGGTATATACATACAATGGAATATTACTCAGCCATAAAAAAAAAAAAAAAAAGAATGAGATCCTGCCATTTACAACAGTAGTGACAGACCTAGAGGGTATTATGCTAAATGAAATAAGTCAAAGACAAATACCGTATGATTTTACTTATATGTGGAATCTAAAAAATAAAACAAATGAACAAACAAAGCAGAAACACCCATAAATACAGAGAACTGGTGGTTGTCAGAGGGGAAGCGTGTGGAGGAATGGGCAAAATGGGTGAAGGAAAGTGGGGTGTATAGGCTTCCAGTTATGGCATGAATAAGTCAGAGATGAAAGGCACAGCATAGGGAATATAATGAATGGTACTATAGTAGCATCGTATGGTGACGGACGATAGCTACACTTGTGGTGAGCATAGACTAAGCAATCACAATTTAACACTGTGTGTCAACCATACTTCAATTAAAAAAATAGATTAAGGGGCGCCTGGATGGCTCAGTCGTTAAGCGTCTGCCTTCGGCTCAGGTCATGATCCCAGCGTCCTGGGATCGAGCCCCACATCGGGCTCTCTGCTCCATGGGAAGCCTGCTTCTCCCTCTCCCATTCCCCCTGCTTGTGTTCCCTCTCTCGCTGTGTCTCTCTCTGTCAAATAAATAAATAAAATCTTTAAAAAAAAAAATAGATTAAAAAAATAGAAGTGCCAATGCAAGTTTATTACTTAAAGCTATAGAAGTAATCACTGAAAGAAACAATTACAAGAGTTTTAAAAAGTTGCCTCTGGGAGTGGGAAATGAAAAATGGGGGTGTAATGCCACAAGGAATTGCTATTTTTGGTAATAAACTTAAAACTAAAAAGGAAGTGGAGGAGAAAAGGTATGTATTTACACCAGTTAGGAAAACTAAGCTCACCTGGAGAAACTGTGTGAATTCTGTGTAGTTAAGATGCTTCTTCCGATTATGCCCAAAATGCAGTCGGATAAATTCACAGTCCCAGTTAAAAGGGATATGATGATGAATAATAGTCTGTCCAAAAATTTCTTTGACATTTTCTTAAAAGGGAAAACAAAAATAAATAAATTATATCTGGAATAAGTAGTTTAGTCCACTGCAATGTTCCTACAGAAAGAAATTAAGAGAAATTTCAAGTCAATATTATCTGCTTACTATTAAGATTAGCTGCAAAATTTTTTGTGCCCAGAAACCCATGCACAGGAACACAATTGATACAAAATATAATTTTACACTTAAGATTGTGTACCATTACATATAAGGCCACGAGATTCTTAATTTCTCTTGATTTAATTTTAATTAGGAAGTGATTTATATCTTGCACTATAAATGGCTGCTACTTTGCATTCCAGTATAAAATCAATAGTGTTTTCCCGATTCCTCAAGGAGTCGAATTAAGCCCTTTATCAGAAGCATGAATACCTAAATTACAGTATAATGCAATATTTGTCATACTAAGTATGGTTTGATTGAGGCTTGATTATTACATTCACACTAGCCTGAATGTCTATTGAAGATAGGTATAAGAAATACTACCAAAAGCATATCATTAGCTCAGCAGCAAGCACCTTATTAAAAGCTTCTGATATTGTCAAAAATATGGTCTTGACACAAAGCTTCAAAATCCCCATAAAAAGCATGATTATTAGTCTCAACTATTAAAAATATTTTAAGATAAGTGAAATTAGTGATTCACTTTTAAATAAAGAAGGACTAAACACACTACACTTTTAGATAGGAACCAGTCAAGCTTGTAATATACAACCAAAACCCTATGACAGCTTGTCTTCATGCACTAACAACGTCAGTCACTTTCTTTACACAGTTCTACACTTACTATAAAAGTCAATTCACAAATGACTGGTACTTTAACAAGCATAGACTGGATAGCCTAATTCAGAAGCTCATGCCAAAAAAAAAAAAAAAAAAAAAAAAGAATCATTAGCAAAGTTAAGAAAGCAGGAAGCCTGTTTTACTGATGTCTTAAGAACAAAATTATTTTCAAGTTTATGCCAATTATATTAATGGAAGTGTTTTACCATCCATAGCTATCAATTTTACTAATTAGTAAAAGTTTAATGTTTTATAATCTCCAACTATACTCTTTTCTCTAATTTCTGCAAATTCTTTGAATAAGATACCGATCTCACATTGTAAATGGTTTAATGGATTCCCTTTAGTTTTATATACCTTTTTTTCTTGATAAAAGCATTGCTATTGGGAGAAGGTGGAAGAAGGTAGAAGAATTCTGAACTGGAAATCCTACCAGTCTGGACTCAATGTAACAGCTCCGAATAGGTCACAGCTATCAGTAAGTTGGAAGAAGGCATTGGATGTCACTGGGGAGATGGGATTCTCATCTTTCCTTTCAGATGGAATGTAGCATTTATTTCTTGCCTAGTTAGCAATACTGTGTCAGAGTTTTCAAACCATTTTAAATTATTTTCACCTTCCATAAACCATATTAAATATATGGGTTTTTGTTTCTAAAAACAAAAAGAATTAACTCAGTAGCAATTCATGGGATCCTGGCTTATAACCAATACAAAAGTTTACCCTTAGATCTACATGGAATTTCAACAGTTGTAAAATATGTTAAAGTTTACAAGGTCGTGAAAATAATAAGGGTTACAAATAATATTTAGAGCCAAATATGAGAGATCAGCAAAGATTTTTTTATAATCTCCTTTAATTAACTAGCTGCTCTATTCCCAAATTACTTTAATTTCTTATTTTTAAGGTCTAACAGAGTGTTAAACTAAGGAAACATGAAGAAATTAATCGAAAGCAGAATAGAATAACTTAAGTTACTATATATATTTATTTTAAATATTAAGAGTATGAAAGGGAATAAGTTATTTTATGATAACCTTTATTTTAAAGGTCACAAGTCCTAAAACTCAACTATTTAATAAGAAATGTACATACTACTACCTAGAGAAGTTTTATATAATGGTGGAATAAAACTGCATTCCCTTTATATAATCAGAAAATATTAGAATATTAGTGTGAACTAATCAAATATAATGAAAGATTCAAAAGCTTTCAAACTATGAAAGTTTACTTAATTATGAAAACTGTTTTCTACTATCACAAAATGGATACTTATGAACCAAAACTACAATGTCTGATTTACATTCAAAAAAAGTTCCATAATAAAAACTTTAACTAGGGGCGCCTGGGTGGCTCAGTCGTTAAGCGTCTGCCTTCGGCTCAGGTCATGGTCCCGGGGTCCTGGGATGGAGCCCCGCATTGGGCTCCCTGCTCCGCAGGGAGCCTGCTTCTCCCTCTCCCACTCCCCCTGCTTGTGTTCCCTCTCTCGCTGTGTCTCTCTCTGTCAAATAAATAAATAAAATCTTAAAAAAAAAAAAAAAACTTTAACTAAAATCCTATTTTGTAAACTTCCTAACAACCTCTAAATAAGATCTTGGAATATCTTTGAAACAATTAAAATGATAACTCAAATTACTCATAGTAATCTCCCCAAATATTGAAGTGTCCTTTTCCATGAGTATTTGTTTCAACATTTCCTACTTCTCGCAAAGTGGTCATTGACAGCTTTGTATATGGTTTTATTATGACCATTAATATGTGCTGTATTTTATTAACCACCCCCCCAGACACTTTTAATTATTTTAAGGATGTCACAGGCTACAACTATAGTTACTAGGAATAACAAAATTTCCAACCTACTTTGGCACCTCTTGATGTGTCCCACTTCCCTTCTGTTATTATTGTCACTACCAACTGCCTAAGGCTAATTCAAGAAGCTTACAAAGATAATTAGTACAACTATTGTTTTAAGGTCCAATTCATAATTACTACTTTACCAGGATGTGCTTATCCAAAAAAAAAAAATAAAAAGTTATGCAAAAGCTCCAGAACTGGGGAGCTTCTACTTGTGTGTGTGAGGCAATAGCTCAGAGATGCTGTTCTTACCTTACCCAGTTTTATCAAGTTCTGCATGACATGAAAGGAAACCCCAATAATCTCAAATATTCCCAGGGCATCTAACTGAAACTACATAGCAAGTTTTCCCCCCAGAGAGAATCCCGTCTTTCCAGTGGCAAACAAGGGTCTTTGGTTCTAAGCAGCACTCCTTGGAGTGCTATTTCAGTGGCCATAGTTCTGGCCTGGATGAAAGAGCTATGACGGTCACATCTTATGCAGCAAGATCATGATCTAGTGTTTTATACTAGGCTGGTTTTGCTATGGGATATAGGAATCCATTCGTTTTCTGACGTATAGAAAACAAGAGACCACTTTTTCACTTCCTGCAGAGCATGGGCTTATGAAAGAGAAGGTTTATAATTCCTCTGAAAAGGGAATTGGGGACAGATACAAAAGTAGCCTGTCATTATGTTCTCTTTGCTCAAAGGAAAGGAGCACAATTTGTCAGGAGGGCAGGTAATGGTGACAACTGTGATTAAGTAAAAATGTTCACAGACGTATAACATTAGTCAGTTTAGCTGTATCAGTCACTTATGATAATAGGACTAGATGAAATACACATTGAAGCATATATATTATGTAAATATGTCTTAATAGAGGTTTTAATTTCCCCAACAGCCCACACTGTGTCTCCCCGTCTCATCCACCCTCATCCCTCCCCTGGTCCTTATGGGAGCTTCCTACTGGTCTTGTTCACCTTTCTGCAGTACAAAATTACCTCTGACCGGGGCTGGCACTCTTCTCCAAGACTGCCGCCATGCCTGTTCCATGAATGAGCCTGGAAGGAGCTGCTGTACCAACGGTGTGGCCAGAGAACTCCTCCTGTAGGTATACAAGCCATCAGCCCTGTGACACAGCCCACCTACCATCAGCCCAACGACATCCTGATTCAAAGGATTCCAGCCCAGCAGGAGCCACTGCTTCCAACTTAATAGGCTTGAGACCAAACATTTTTATTGTCAGGGAAAAAAAAAAAAAAATCCTCAATAGCTGAATTTCACCTGCACAGTTCTTAAAGTGAAGTCAGAGAGGCTTTTAGAAGGACTCCCACGAAAACAATGAATTCCTTGTGTATAACTGAACAAAAACAATGGCGAGACTTGTGGAAGTAAAGAGTTTTTCAGTGAAGGAAAACTTGGGGAGAAAGAAGAGGAACAACTAAGAGACCAAAAAGGAAAACAAAGGAAAACAAACAACAACAACAAAAAGTTCAACAACAGGAACTTAGCAGAGGAAGTCCCAACCAACATAGCATGTACTCAGTCCCAGACTGCTAGGTTGTATTTCCAGGTAGGGCATTAGTTTCCTAGGTGACTTCCTCTGTTTTTCCAAGCAAGAAAGTACTTCTATTAACCCTTTACCTACCTCCTGAAGGGACTACCACACAATCAGTCAATAAAGTAGTCCTTCTGCCAAATACATGTGAAGGTCCATTTCTCAGGAAAGATAAGTTTACACGTAAAGAGCATCTATTACTATAGAAACTAGATGCTTCAAGAGTCTATCACCAAATGGCATAAAAACTAATAACGCCATATCCTTTCTTTTTTTTTTTTTTTTACCTCAAACTAAGCTACTTTAGTAGCTTTGAGTATTAATACGATCTTCTCTGTAGTATCTGAAAGGAATCTCAAAATTCTTCCTGATTTAATTTGAACACCCAAGTGAAGCTCTAATTCTTACCAGATTAAACTAGGTATTTGTTACTATTAGATTTTCATATTACTCCATGTCTACAGCTTTGTTTCCATGAGAGAGGGTACATTTTTTGTATCTAGACTTCCATCTCCTGAACCTTTTAATAACAGTCGTGGTTATGCCAAACCCAATCTATTCTTCCCTTCATAGAAAAAGAGCCTATTTTAGAGGCACAAATGGAACACATATTTATTTGTTGTATCTAATGATGACCAAACACAGTATGAAATCAAAAGGAATCCCTGCTTTTTGAGGGTTTTACAGTGAGGAGATGAAGATAGGCCCTTGAAAAAAATTCACTTTGAAGAGTTCCCATCCCTAGGCAAGCAGTTTGGAACACAATGTTGACGAGATTTTAATAGAAAACTTAGACTGTATAATGTATCTTATATTCATTTATTAGTTAATAGACAGGTGTTTGGGTTTCATTTTTTTTAGAAGGATTACATCTTTGTTAAACCAACAGGCTTTGATTTTTTAAATGTGGGACAAATGCATGGCAGCGACTGAGAACACAATATAGTATACTGGTTATCTAGGTTACCTTAACCTAATTCTATCGAGCAGAATATCCAGTACACTAGTGGCTAGCAGGGACACCAAGGCAAGTTTATAATGTATCTAGCAAACACCAGTCATGCAGCGGCCTCTACAAGGCTCATGCCACCAGGCAGTAACAGATAAACAAGCCAATAAGTAATTATCCACAGCATGCATTAGAAGTTTTATTAAAAGAACATCGAAGAGGAAACAACTAACGGTTTTATTCACTCTTTTAAAAACTCCAGAACCCTCTCCTGAGCTTGCATATTCTGAAATGGATTACTGAGGTCTCAGTGTAAGTCCTCTCCCGCAAAGTAGAGGCATCTCTAACAATTAAAAAAACAAAACAAAACAAAACTTTTCCAGCACTCAAGTAAAGTTGTTCAATATTTCTATTTATATACTTCCAAAAACGTACACAGTTTAAGTATCTAATCTGATGTGTATTAAAAAGCATATCTAAAAAAAAAGCATAGATGAGAATATATACAAATACACAGATAACATCATCATCATAGTCCACGAGATATCGATGGCATAACAGTTTTCCCCACTCCATTACACCTGGCATCCAATATTCTCTCCCACCTTTCTCTCCTGATGTGCTCAAGAGAAAACTATAAACAAGTTCCAAACTAGAAAACATAAGGCCATTTAGTGAAAAGGATTTAGAGTTACTATGGATCTAAAATTTCCTTTTACCTAAGCATTTATCTATAAATACATAAGCATAATTCATTTTATTAAGTGGATACAAACATGAAAACTGACCTTATCACAGATCCAAAATCCTATAAAAATAAACTCCAAGTTAATTATTTCCTTACGCTGAAATTCTGTCGTCTTGAACAGCCTGTAATGAGTAGGCCTTAGAAATCTTGTTAAATGGCATTTGTAACAGTTTCAATGCTTTTCCTCCTAAAAATATACAATTAAATTTCCTCTCCTTCATTATGATTTTTATTTAAGAAAATTTGTCCAAAATGGATCCTCAAAACTAGGGAGGCAAGGCAGGAAGGGAAAATGGTTACGGTCCCCAGGAAATACGTGAACATCAAAGACAACCATCCAGCTGGCCAGGGACTCCAAGAACAATGTTGAAAGGGCGTTCAGCTTTATATCATTCCATAAGAATCTTTCTATCTCTAGATTATGAAGCAGAAGAATGAAAGCAGAGTTTTGGAGGGTTTATATGTTCTTCAGTTCATATCAGGTGTTATAACAACGCAAACAGATTTGTTTGGTTTTTAATCTTAATTATATTTTCTTAAAATTCTAACTCATACATCATAGTCTGGGGAAAACAAAAGATCTTTAAAATGCTAAAGTTGGGATCTAATAACTACAAGCTTTCATCTGCATGAAATAAATGTGTTTATAAACCACTCAGCTATTTTCTATACTCATTTTAATCTACTAATCAACACTGGCATGAGTCTCTATTGTTATTCTACTGGATGAACTGACTTGAGTGACTTGTTTTTTAAAATAAAATTGGGAAAAGCAATCAAATTGAGGAGACACAAAGAACCAAGATACCAAGGTAGGTGGGACAAAAGAAACCACAATTTGGTTTTGGGAAATCTAATTCTTAAACAATGGACACATGCTAGAAGCACAAGTATGCTGTTCTTAATGCAGATACGTATATCAAGGTATTTCCCAAGCACTGCTGCACAACATTTGGAAGTGAGACATGTGAGAATATGTGGTACCTACTGAAAATAGAAAATGCAGCATTATTCGTGGTCCAGGGTAAACGCTGAATGATGAGATGACAGAGGTTTTATACATTAAACTAGAGAATCTAGGTGCTTCTGGGGAAAGTCAACCTTCTTTAGGAGGCAGAATGGCCAGAGCTTGCACCAAAGCAGGAAGCATGCCAAGAGAGATGCAAAAACCTAAGGAGTTCTGTCTGCACTTGTATTTATTTGGGAAAATCTTCTTATACAGAAAATAACTGGGTCAATGGGCAAAAGGAAACAGTCAATGCCAAGCTAGAAAATGTGCCCACTAAAACCAGAGTAAAGGCACCACTGGTTATTCTGAATACCTATACTTTCTCTCTTTCCATGACAGTGACACTTCTTCCTTTGAGTTTAACTGAAGGATGCTTTTTATATAACAAATACTGCAGTGAATAAATATTTAGCACTATAGTCAGGGAAAGCTTGATTTTCAAGAGTTTTTCTATCACATATTGATGCCAATTCACACCATAAAAGGACTCAAGCTCAGCTTTACAAGGTGAAAAAGTTCTGGAAATCTGTTTCACGACAACAAGAATATACTCAACATTACTGAACTGCACGCTGAAAAATGGTTAAGATTTTATGTGTTTACTACAATAAAAAATGTAAATGTAAAAAAAAGGGAAGAGAGTTCAAGGTCCTTGAAAACACTGCATTGATTTATTGAAAAGCCTGTTGTCAGAAAAATTAGCAGATACTTTAAACACAAACTAATTTCCACAAATAAGCATCTTTAAAAACTAACACATGGCTACAAATAGAAATTCTAGTTTATATGCTTGTCAAACAATGACATTGTGTTAAATTATGTGCCTACCAAAGGATTTGTATCAATTTCTACATTTAACACAGATATCAATTTCAACGTACTAGGCTTGTTTCCTAAAATCAAAAAACTATAATGGGGGTTTAGAGAATGCTAACTATTCTCAACTCCCTCCTTCAGTTCCATTCTTGGTGCTACAATGACAAAGCAGCAATTTTCCAAACTGCTATTGAGAAGCTCTGCACTCTCTACCCAAAAATTCCTTAAAGAATGACATGATTATTCCATGTTGTTCACGGTCTGTTTCATAAAGAATTTTGCCCAGGCTAGCCCAGAACAAGAAAATTTTACACCACCTATTTTAGGAATGTAAAAGTGTCAGTGACTCAATGAGCAAGGCATTCCTAGATTCCTTACTTTTTTGCAATAGTCTAAAGCTCTGAAGAAAATACACCATTTTAATTTTATCTGTGTAAATTCTTTTAGGAAATTAATATTGACTAGCTCCTAAATAAGCAGCAATCTATATGCAGTTACTAGATTTAGCATTTAAAGACTGCAGCAGCCTTACTGACTTCACTTATCCCTTATAATCTCTTTTTTTCCTTACCAAATGTCACCTCTCCATTTCCACTCTTGTCAAACAATTGGAAAGCCACTATGAACATAGAATCTGGAGCACATAAAACAGATTCAAATGCCAAGAACTCTTGATAGGAGATCAATCTGGAATAAAATATAAAATGTTATTGATTGGTAAAGAAAAGGTAAATACCAGGCATTTAACCTGCCTTTAATATATGCTATAGTTCAGGGTAACCAAATAATTGAAAAAGGGAAATTTCTCTTTATAGAGGTATTCCGGATAATAAAGAAAGAAGAAAGGAATGAAAGAATTAGAATACTACCCTTTTGTGAGTCCCTAATAAATTAATGGACCTGGGCAATAATCAATCACTCCTAAAATCACAAAAAGAGAAAGAACTAAACCAAAAATAATTAAATTGTAAGCTGATAAAGTCTCTAGATCATAGTTTCTCAACTGTGGCGCTCAACAGTACCATTTTAAGCTGGATAATTCTTTGTTTTGGGGGCCTCCTGGGCAATGTATCATGTTTAGTAGCCTCCCTGGCCTCTACCCACCAAATTGCAAATTGCCAACCCACCATGTTAAGACCCACTGCTTTCCATGTAATCAATTTACAGAAAATACAAAGGACAAAGGACATGTTAAACATCACCATAGAAACACAATCAGCATAAATGCAGACTGTAGGAAACTACAGGGCGAACATTCTGTACTTGAAAAAAAAAAAAAAAAACTTTGAAAGAAGATATGGAGGAGAACCTCATTAAAGACCAAAAAGGTATAGTAATTAATTACAAGATACAGATCTTATTTGGATTCTGATTTAAGCAAAGAAATTTTTTTTAATTTATAAGAAAATTAGTAAATGGTAATAATGATATAACACAAATACTTGATGATATTAACACATTGATACTAATGTTTTTGAGGAGGTTTGTTTTGTTTGGTAATTTTTCTTATCTTTTTGAGATATACCCAGATATTTACAAACAAAATATGTCATCTGGAATTTGCTTCAAAATAATCCAGGGGATGAAAGAATGGGAAGAGGTATAAATAAAACAAACATAATAATTATTTTAATAATTACTAAAACTTGGTGATGAGGATATTGAATTCACTACACTACTTTGTTTTATATGTTTGAAATGTCAATAATACATTTTTTAGGGGCGCCTGGGTGGCTCAGTCAGTTAAGCATCCTACTCTTGATCTCAGCTCACAGGTCCTGACCTCAGGGTCATGAGGTCAAACCCTATGTTGGGCTCCACGCTGGACATGGAGCCTACTTAAAAAAAATTTTTTAAAGAAAATACATTTTTTAAAGGAAAATTCAAAACAAAAGGGGAGAAAACTAAAACATATTGAGTCCTAGAATACTCAGGGTTGTGAAATAAGCCAGTGGTCAAAATTATACTAAAATTGTCTTCAATGATCTTTTTTTTAGGGGGGGAGCATAAGTAGGGGGCAGAGGTGCACAGAGAGAGAATCTCAAGTAGGCTCCACACCCAGCACAGAGCCCAACTTAGGGCACGATCTCACAACCCTGAGATTATGACCTACGCCAAAATCAGGAGCCAGACACTTAACCAAATGAGCTACCCAGGCACCCCACCTTCAATGATCTTACAGAGCTGGCATATGCTAGTTTAGAGTCATCTTCCATAGCAAGCTTGCTGCAAAGATCCCACACCTTGTTGCTGCTATTGGTGACTAGTATCCAAGTAACAGCATTATAAAAATCTGTTTTTATAAATATATAAATACATATACCAATTTATTTGCTTATTTATATTAGTAATGGTGCTGCCTTTTATTCTCAAATGGCCTGGTTTAGACAACACATTTACAGTCACCCTATAGAAAGGAATAGACCTAATCTTTAACGTGGCTCCAAGTCCTTCAGGATCTGATCTCTGCACACCTCCCCCTTGTTCTTCTGGACTCCAACCCATTCATTCTTAAATCCATGATCTTTCCACTAAGGACCATTTCATTCTCCTTGGATTCATCCCACCATCTCCAAACCTTTGCCCATTTAATTTATACCCATCTTTACATAGCTCAGCTCAAGTATCATTTCCTCAAGAGAACCATCTCAGAGTCCCCAGATGACTTTACATACCCTTCACACCCCTACAGCAGCACAGTGTACATTTTTAGTGCCCCTTGCAAAATTTTTATTAAAGTAATTATGTAATTCACTGTTTAAAGTCTAATTCCCGGGACGCCTGGGAGGCTCAGTCGGTTAAGCATCTGCCTTCGGCTCAGGTCATGATCCCGGGGTCCTGGGATCAAGCCCCGCATTGGGCTCCTTGCTCAGCGGGGAGCCTGCTTCTCCCTCTGCCTCTGCTCTGCTGGCTGCCCCCCGGCTTGTGCGCACTCTCTCTCTCCCTGACAAATAAATAAATAAATAAAATCATTTTCAAAAAATAAATAAAATAAAATAAAAAATAAAGTCTAATTCCCTGCAAGAAGGTAGGCTTGTCACAGAGCACAGGTTTGATTCAGGATAGGAACTTGTAAATATTCTTGAATAAACTCAATTTAGAATACAAGGCTTTTTAGAGAGCCATATTTCTCAACAAAGTATTAGGAATGACTACATTTTACATTTCATTTTATGCCCCCACTCATCAAAGACATATTTTACATTCAAAGTTTCATTTTCTATTAAATAAAATACTTTGAAATATGTTTAAGTTACACAAGTTACATCATATCCAAAGCAATGGTGTATTCTATGCCTTTTCCCTTTATTGAGGAAAAGGCCTTTGCGGTGGTATTATTCAGGACACTAAAGACTATGCCTTCACTGCACCCCTGCTGAAGAATCTTTGATGAAATTAGGAGCTTGATTGCCTAATGAATGCTGGAAAGAAGAATAATCAAACTTTATCAGGTCACACGTCATAATACACTTTATGCATTGGTGTACTACTAAAAACTATAATAAAACTCCAAAGTGTGGTTATCATTACACAAATTCTAGAGTAGTAAAAACAAATGAAGTTATAACATATCAGGTATCATCATCCACACACCCCGAAAAAGCAATGAGTAATATGTGGGGGTTTTTTGTTGTTGTTTTTTTTTTAAAGATTTTATTTATTTGAGAGAGAGAGAATGAGAGAGAGTGAGCACATGAGAGGGGGGAGGGTCAGAGGGAGAAGCAGACTCCCTGCCAAGCAGGGAGCCCGATGCAGGACTCGATCCAGGGACTCCAGGATCATAACCTGAGCCAAAGGCAGTCGCTTAACCAACTGAGCCACCCAGGTGCCCAGTAATATGTGGTTTTAATAAGAATATATAACACAAATAAAATAATGATATAGAGGAGGACTTAGAGAAGGCCTTCATTTTCTACAGTCTGTATTTCTGAAATGTTTGAAATTTTTATCATTATTTAGCATTATTTCTTTTGATTGTAAGAGTAATTTAAAAAATAAAAAGTAACTAGGCTGATGATGGATTAAAAAACACAATCCATAACATCTTGGCTTTTCCAAAACAGCCTCAGGAATCTAACATCAAAAATACAATCACCCTGAAATACAGAATATGTAGCTTTCAAACACCTTTCATACTCAGTAGCAAAACTTTCTGTATTTATGAGAAGAGGTAAAAGACTTTTTCCTTAACTAGCAAAGGTTATAAACAGTTGGCTGGCAGACGGAATTTGGCCCACACATGTTTTCTTTGGCAGGCAAAGTATAATTTTTTTAGTTACATTAGTTGTCAACATTAGGAAATCGTAAGTACTTCACACAAATATCCAGTTTTCTGGTTTCTCTTGTTAAACTGCAAGCGTGGGCAACATGTTTCTCATCCCATGTAGCACCAGCCCCCTGGAGCCAAAGCAGAAGCCGCCTCTTCAGAGAGACCAGGGCCCATCAGTTATCTACACCCACCCTCATGTAGGTTTCCAACTAAGTAGACCTTTGTCTAAAATATAAAGTCTGTGGACTTTAAATATCTACATTTCTTGTGGTGCCTGGGTGGCTCAGTCAGTTAAGCCTCAGACTCTTGGTTTCAGCTCAAGTCATGAAGTCAAGCCCCAAGTCTGGTTCCACACCCATTCTGCTTGGGATTCTTTCCTCTTCCCTCTCCCTCCCCCTCTGCTCCTCCCCCTGGCTCACGTGCGCTCTCTCAAATAAATAAATAAATGTTTTTTTAAAAATATATATATATATATATACATTTCTCTATCAGTATATTCAAAAAGGCAAATCCAAAAGGACCTTAGAAAATCCAAAAGTCAAGTGATATGCTCAAAGAAATTCAGCAAGTCAGTGGAAGATTCTCAATTCCTGCCTTCAATTCAGTGCATGTATTCCTGCCCCCTCCCCAAATTTAAAGTTATAGATGAAAAATAGAAAGGGTACCTGGTGTTTGTACTAAGTAGACATTATAGGAAGGTATTGGGGGGATACACAGCCAATTCACAATACTCACAGTTACCTTTGTTACACAGAGCAATTTATTTGAAGAAAGGTCAATTAAGAAATACAAAAGCAGGGGCACCTGGGTGGCACAGTCAGGTAAGCCTCTGACTCAGGTCCTGATCTTGGCTCAGGTCCTGATCTCAGCGTGGTGAGATCCAGCCACCAGCACCACCCCCCAACCACCCTCCGTGCACAGAGTCTGCTTGAGACTCTCTTCCTTCTGCCTCTGCCCTTCCCCATCACGCTTGCGCGTGATCTCTTTCTCAAATAAATAAATCTTTAAAAAAAAAGAAACACAAAAGTATCAGCAACTTAAAAAAAAGCCACTTCATATTATTCAGCCTTAAAAAGGAATGCAATTCTGATACATGCTGTAACATGGATTAATCTTGAAAACAATAGACTAAGTGAAATAAACCAAACACAAAAGGACAAATATTACATTATTCAACTTATATGAAATACCTAGCATAGTAAAACGCATTAGAAACAGAAACTAGAATAGAGGTTCCTAGGGGCTGGGTACTGAGGCAAAACAGGGACTCATTGTTTAAAAGGTAGAGTTTCAGTATGAGAAGATGAAAACAATGGAGGCGATGGATGGTGGTGATGGTAGTACAACAAAATGAACATACTTAATGCCATTGAACTGTACACTTAAAAATAGTTAAAACGGTATTATATTTATTATATATATTTTAATACAATAAAAAAGTCACCTGAAATTACCCAGGGATATGCATTTATCAAAACTCCACAAATGTACCTTTAAGTTTTAATATTTGTCACTGTGTGTAAATTTTACATCTAAAGAAAACACTCAAAACAAATACTGAAATCCAGTTAATAATATGCATGCTGAAATATTTAAGGAGTATCAATATTTGGAATTTACTTTGAAATGTGTGAAAAAATAAGATGGATGGAAAAATAGAGGGATAGATATATGAAAAAGGAAGCACAGAAAAATGTTAATGGTAGAATATGGTAGGTATATAAGTGAATTTTCATTATAAAATACTGGGAAGAAGTAGGGAGCGGGGGGCATGGACAACGTCTCTCTGATATGCCCCTTATCTATTTTTAGCCCATAGGCATTTTATACCACATGATAATGTAACTATACTTTTCATAAAGCAAGAAAAGCCTGTTTATCTGTGAACATAAAGCAAACATGTTCCAGAATAATTTTTAAGGCTCTTTTCCCCATATCCTGCAATGAGTTCCCTATTGTTAGAAGGTCCTGACCAAGATTTAAGCAGAATGCAAACTACAAGCCACTAACTCTGGGGTGAAGAAACCATTGCTTAGTTCATACTTTAATAAATGGTTTTCTTTTAATGAGGATGAGGTGGCACCTTCAATTTTTACCATACCTCCTGCTTGACTTTTTACAAAGAACATACATTCATTTTATAATTCTGAAATAATGTATTTTATGAATTGCATGTTTTAAATTTTTCTACAGGGGCCCCTGGGTGGCTCAGCCATTAAGCGTCTGCCTTCAGCTCAGGTCATGATCCCAGGGTCCTGGGATGGAGCCCCACATCGGGCTCCCTGCTCAGCAGGAAGCCTGCTTCTCCCCGTCCCACTCCCCCTGCTTGTGTTCCCTCTCTCGCTGTGTCTCTGTCAAATAAATAAATAAAATCTTTAAAAAAAATAAAATAAAATAAAATAAATTTTTCTACAAAGTTCCTTTTAAATTTACCAAGTAGAAACTAATAAAATTTCATAATATTAATATGTTAATTTTGCAATTTTTAGAACCGAGATTTCTGTATGAAAGGTTTTTCTATATGCATGAAGAATACTTTTCCTTTTGGGGCACCAGGTGGTACAGTCAGTTAAGCATCCGACTCGTTTTGGCTCAGGTCATGATCTCAGGTGTTGACAGAGCCCTGCATCTGGCTCCATACTCAGTGGGGAGTCTGCTTGGCTTTCTCTCTCCCTCTCCCTCTGCTCCTCACTGCCTCCACCCTCCCAGCTGCCCGGTGCTCTCTCTCTCTCTGTCTCTAAAATCAATCTTTTAAAAAAATATATTTTTATATGTATGTAGAACATTAAAGGAAAACAGTTGTGAAAAACTGAGAGGAAAATAATAGTTTTACATATTATAGGAGAATAGAGCCTCCAGATGAAATTCTGACTAGAGCTAAATATAAAAACTACAATTCTAGAAGTTACAGTTTCAAACAAGCAACTGTCTAAACTTTTAAGATCAGGTCACACAATAATAGTTCCCAAAACCTGCATTTAATGCATAAAATCATTTTGCTTTTCATTATATAACCACATCTTCAAAGTTTAAGCCACAATCTCACAAATACTTGGCTAATGGCCTTTACTTTTAGACAACCCATCATGCTATTTTACACCATAAAATGTTGCTTCTACATGGCTTTGCATAGCAAACACCTATATCAAAACACTCCTGCTTATTTTACTATCTATTGGAGGAATGGGAATGGGGAAGAGGAGAGGGGCAGTTTACATGCTAAGAAAACATGGAGCAGGGGGTGGGGGAGCCCAGAGCACAAAAAGGTATGGTATTCACTACTCCTAAACCTGCTTTTCCCACATACTTATTAACTAAATCACTTAGGCCTGCCTATACTAGTTCTATTAATTGAGACTGGGTCTTGGGTAATTATAAACAATATTATGTGATGCTATTTCAAATTATCTGTACCTATAAGATTCTCATCGAAAAACGACAACAGAGGGGTGCCTGTGTGGCTCAGTTGGTAAGTATCTGCCTTCAGCTCAGGTCATGATCCCTGAGTCCCAGGATGGAGCCCTGCATTGGGTTCCTTGCTCAGCAGGGAGTTTGCTTCTCCCTCTGCCCCTCATCCCGCTCATGCTCTCTCTCTCTTGCTCTCTCTCAAATAAATAAATAAAATCTTAAGGAAAAAAACCAACTACAGTAAAACAAATGAATATCTCTCGGGGCTATAAAAAAAATGTACCAACTGCACTATTCTATTCTTCCATCACAGCTCTGGATAAAGGAGTGGGTAAAGGAGTGGGGGAGGGGGGGAGAGAACATTTTTTAAAAAAATGATTATAAGAAGGAAAATGGATTAAAAAGATAATTTGGTGTTATTGGGCAAATCAATCAACCTCTCTAGGTCTCATTTTCCTTAAATGTTAAATGAGCAAGGGTTGACTACTTGGAATAAATTAAACAATATCAAAGCTTTTGATTCTCTTGAATTACAAGTATTAAAGAAACGTTAACAAGGATACTTAACCTTTTTTGAATTCATAAACCCCCCCTCCTGAAAACCTGGGATTTCTCCCCAGAAAAATGCAGGTACAAATTCACTCTTTTAGCACTATATTTCAGCAAGTTCAGGAACCCCTGAAGACAAGCCATGAATAGGAGGTTAAGAATCGCTGTGTTTCAGGGTGCCTGGGTGGCTCAGTTGGTTAAGTGTCCAACTCTTGATTTCAGCTCAGGTCATGATCTTAGGGTTGTGAGACCAAGCCCCACATTGGGCTCCACACTGGGTGTGGAGCCTGCTTAAGATTCTCTTTCTCCCTCTCCCTGTGCTCCTATCCCCCCTAAAAAAAAAAAAAAGAAAGAATCGCTGTGCTTCTAGAAAATTCCACCTTTCTCTGCTTTCAGAAACATCCTATATGTTTCATAAACTTATTTAATTTTTATGAACTAACTCTCTGAATCAGATTTCCTACCCAATCCCAATCTGACTTATTCCAAAGAGAGGGAAAAAGTAAGCTTAAAAAGTTCTTAAAATCCAGGGGCGCCTGGGTGGCTCAGTCGTTAAGCGTCTGCCTTCGGCTCAGGTCATGATCCCAGGGTCCTGGGATTGAGCCCCACATCGGGCTCCCTGCTCTGCGGGGAGTCTGCTTCTCCTTCTCCCCCTCCCCCTGCTTGTGTTCCCTCTCTCACTGGTCTCTCTCTGTCAAATAAATAAATAAAATCTTTAAAAAAAAAAAAAAAAAGTTCTTAAAATCTGAAATAGAAAAGAGTTACCATTGAGGGGGAGGGGAAGAAAAAGATTTACCTTTTACAAAGAAAAACAGGTTTGTTTTGTTTTGTTTTAAGATTTATTTATTTGACAGAGAGAGAGATAGCGAGAGCAGGAACACAAGCAGGGGGAGTGGGAGAAGGAGAAGCAGGTTTCCCGCGGAGCAGGGAGCCCGATGCGGGGTTCGATCCCAGGACCCTGGGATCATGACCTGAGCCAAAGGCAGACGCTTAACGACTGAGCCACCCAGGCGCCCAACAGGTTTGTCTTTAAGTGAACATTATCAACATTATTAGATACTTCACTAGCCAAAACCCATCTTTCATCTACTCTGGCAACTTAAACCATTGATTCCACTCAACCACATTAACAATGCACCTGAGTCTGGGAGAACCACATGAAGCTTCAAAAAAAAATACACTTACTGAGATGGACCAGAGCAAATGGTCACAAAAGAAGCATCTGAAAAGATATGAGTACTCTGAAAGCAGGTCTCAGGCCAAATTAATGACAATAAATGTTCTCATAGTTTCTAAAAGATCTAAATGTATATGTTACCTTTAAAATTTTTGAAGAATGAATTCTGATTAAAAATAATTGATTTTCATATGTATTACTGCCTAATCACTATTGAGAAATCCAATGACTGAATAGTCCATAGTAACTTATCAGCTGATTTGATTAATTTTTTAAACTTCATTTATTTATTTATTTAAGTAATCTCTACACCCAGTGTGGGGCTCGAACTCACAACTCCAAAATCAAGAGTCTCATGCTCTACCAACTGAGCCAGCCAGGAGCCCCTGATTTGACTTTTTTAGAGAACAGTCACAAAATGTATACAAGTTCCTCAATATCTACTACTGATAAATTATATAAAATCTTTATCTAAGATATAAAATACTCATAGTAGATTTCATGCACTGTACTAGGTTCTGTGGGAAAATACAGGTGAAAATACAATACTAACGCTGGACTCAAACAACTTAGATACCAACATTTCTAGTTTAACTACTACAGTAGTTACCCATTTAGTTTCCTAAATGGATTTCACTGCATGCAAGTCTTGCCCTATTCCAACCTACAATTTTTCTAAAATCTGATCATATCTGTGGTAATAGAAATAACTTTTAACAACTCCTCATTGCCTAGTTTTTCACACAACTACCTCTATAAGTAGGAGAAAGAACCTGGGCCTTTGAAGGCCTGAGGATGTAGCTTGGAACTCACAAAGCACGACAAAATTCTCTTTATAATTCATAAAAATAATTCATTTGCTCCATAATACAATCATATTTGATTTTAATAAAAAAATGGTGTGCGTTTTGCCCTGAGTAAACTGACACTCTAGTAAGATGCACCTTGCTATTTCTGTGACTGTACCACCCACACACTGCCAGGCTAAAAATACTTCCAAGACTAAGTCACGAGCCTTCAGGATACAGTCAAAACTTAGCACACAAGGTCCCCAGCTCCACTCCAACCACAACTCCAGCAGCAACAGAGCAACACCACAGCCACGCCAAGGTACACCTAACACAACTTCCCCGTCACTCTCCAAAACACACACACACGCAGGCACACACACGCACACTCTCCTTGATGTTTCATACCACTGCTGTTCCCTTTCCTAGAATTCTCCTCCCTACTACCCAACCACCAGCAATCTCCTGTTCATCTTGCCGGATTTCACTCAAGTATCACCTCTTCTATAATGCTGTCTAGATCACCTAAAACAGAGTTAACCATGCTTTCTTGGGTGTCCTTTGTATCTGTCACATACTTTTATTATAGCACCTTATTCCCAAAGCATTATTTTCTTTGTTTACTCATCCTCTTTCTCACTAGACCATGAATTTCTTCTTAAGGCCAGGAACCCCATTTTACTTATGCTTGTATTACTAAGGCCCAACAGTGCCTATCTAATGGTGGTTGTTCGATAAATTTTGTCAAATAAATGAGACAAATAAATACATAAATACCACTCTCTAAATTCTTCCCTGATTTATTCTTCTTCATAGCACTTATAACCTAACATGCTATAGTTTACTTTTAAATTTGTATATTGCTTTTGCATTTATTAGTTTATTCACTCATGTAATTCTAGGCCTTAGAACATTGCCTAAAACATAGAAGGTATTCAATATTTGTTGTGTGAGTGAAAGAAATACACTGAGTTATCTGAAAACCATTCTGTTCAGATTATTCAATATAAAATATGGTTTTTTACGTGTAGTTTTCTTCCCCCCCCAAAAAAAGCAAGCAAGAAAGAAATGCTAATTATGCCAAATCCTTGATAATGGCAGCAAGTAACACTTTTTATAAACTTCTAAGAAAAGATATGGTTTAATATTAAAATTCCAGATGGTTATAGGTAAACTTAAGAGTTTACTATTTTCTAGTAAGGTATTGAGGAACATTCATTTTCAAAAAATGTATGAAGGTTCTTACCCATCCTTGGTTTGATCAGCTACTCCTGCCAAGAGTTGCACAATCTTCGGATTGCTATCTGGATCATTATACAGCCCAAGATAGCGCTGGACAAAGTCTTCTGGGGTCATGTAATGTTCTCCATCAACCTCAGTACTGGCATACTAAAAAATAAATAATGTATACTTAAAAATTAAAATTATTCAACAACATCTTGTAACTAAAAAATGTTTGTGAAAAGGTAAATTAAAGGCCAGTTATCAAAATCATAATAAAGATAATAAATGCAGGACTTTTCTCTGGATAGTAAAAAATACTCATAGCCTGATTTAATATACTGATACATGCTACAACATGGACAAACCTTGAAAACATTATAAGTTAGAGAAGCCAAACACCAAAGGCCACAGATTGTATGACCCCTTTTACATGAAATGTCCACAATAGGCAAATCCACAGTGACAGAAAGCAGAGGCATAGTTGCCAGGAACTGGGAGGAAGGAGAAATGAGAGTAACTGCTTAAACACATATGAGATTTTTTTGGGGGGGCAATGAAAATGTCCTGGAATTAGATTGTGGCAATGGCCATACAATATTGTAAATATACTAAATGACATTGCACTGTAAACTTTTTTTTTTTTTAAGATTTTTTTTTAAAGATTTTATTTAGGGGCACCTGGGTGGCTCAGTTGGTTAAGCGGCTGCCTTCAGCTCAGGTCATGATCCCGGGGTCCTGGGATCGAGCCCCACGTCCAGCTCCCTGCTCAGCGGAGAGCCGGCTTCTCCCTCTCCCTCTGCCTGCCACTCTGCCTACTTGTGCTCTCTGTCAAATAAATAAATAAAATCTTTTTAAAAAAAAGATTTTATTTATTGACAGAGAGAGAGAGCGAGGACAAGCAGGGGGAGCGGCAGGCAGACAGAGAGGTAGAAGCAGACTCCCTGCTGAGCAGGGAGCCCGATGCGGGACTTGATCCCAGGACCCTTAAATCATGACCTGAGCGGAAGGCAGACACTTAACGACTGAGCCACCCAGGCATCCCTGCACTATAAACTTTAAAATGGTTAAAATGGTGAATTTTGTTATGTGACTTTTATCTCAACGAAACATATAATACGTAAGAGAAGAAATACAAGAAAGACGAAGAAAGGTGAAAGGGCAGCCGAGGTGACCAAGACCTGAGAGTGAGAAGATGACACCTGTAGACTCCTAGAGGCTTTCCACCTCCAATAGTGGGGAGCTGGGGGACGGGGGAGGGAGGGTGGTGCAGGACAGACTACTAAACCTTAGAAAGTGAAATGAATGAGAAAAACATGACCTTCCATCATAGGTATTTGTTCTATGTTCCAGTAGCTGGAAAAAAGAAACAAAAATATTCTGCTTTTATGTGATTAATTTTTACAAAGAAAATAATACCTGCCTATCAAATAAATACCTCATCATTTTAAGGGTTTTATGTACTATGGCATGATCAAACATGAACAACCAAAGCTCTCCTCTTTGGGTTGCAGCTCATCAATTTAGCTACTTCAGTCAAATATCAAAGTAGTAACATCAGAAATTTTCCCAGAATTGAAGAATACAAGAGATCACTAAATGCCAAGCACAATATATTAAAACAAATTAAAAAAAAAAAAAAACCCACATCAGGACCTGGCCCATCATCATAAAATTATAGAACATCAGAATAAAGAGAAAATCCTAAAAGTTTTCAGACAGAAAAAAAAAGGTCACCTATAAAGAATTATGAATCACCAGCATCAATGCTTCCTCAACAGAAACACTGAAAGCTGAAGACAATGCAGTAAGACCTTGAAAATTCTAAGATGATTTTCAGCCCAGATTTCTAAACTGAGCCAAACTTTCAATCAATTGTAAGAGTAGGTTAAAAGTACTTTGAGGGGTGCCTGGGTGGCTTATTCAATTGGGCGTCTGACTCTTGGTTTCAGCTTAGGTCATGGTCTCAGGGTCATGGGATCGAGTCCTGCAGCCAGCTTGGTGCTCAGCACGGAGGCTGCTTCTCTCCCTCTCCTTCCGTACTTCTCCCTGCTCATGCATGCTCGCTCTCTCTCTAAAATGGATAAATCTTTTAAAAAATAAATAAATAAAAATAAAAGTACTTTGAGATATCCATGTTCTCAATACTTTTTTCTCTCATCATGTGCCTTCTCAGGAAGCTATAGGAAAATTTACTCCATCAAAAAGAGGGCATGAACCAAGTAAGAGGAAGATGTGGGATCCAGGAATCAGATGATCCAACCCAGGAAAGTGGCCAAGAGAAGTCCCAGGACAACTGTGCTGCAGGCCTCTAGAGTTCATAATCCTGGCAGGGAGCAGACAAAGGCTCCAAGAAGGAAGCCACTGGGGAAAATGAAATGTTAAATTATCCAAGGCATTTGGCTATGTGAAAAATAACATTGGGAGGAGTATGAATCTTTGTTCAAATGTCACCTTCTCAATGAGATCTACTGTTATCACCCTATTTAGTATTACCCATGCAACCCATGCCTGCACCTATATTCCCAACCCCCCATATGTTGCTCTTTTTTCCCCATTGGCACCAATCACTTTCTAACACACTACGTATTTTACTTCTTTATTATGTTTATTGTCTATCTCCCAAAAAAGGAAGGAATCTTTGTCTAGTTTGTTCCCTGTTGTATCCCAAGCACCAAGAATAATGGCACATAGTAGGCATTCAGTAAATATTTGTTAAATTAATGAATTGGTATTAGGTATACAAATTGCTAAGTAAATGGAAAGTTAGGTGATTTTTAACTCTATGAGAAAGTAAGTCATGAAAAGGTATTTTTGTTGTACAAAAACAGGAAATACAATACATGACTTGGCTCAAAACAAACAGTATTTATAGCCATACTAATATAGATACAAATATTAATTTAATAACAATGATAAACATACTGAGAGGAATGGAGGGAGAAGGAAGGAGGAAGAAGTATAAGGAAGTCCTCAACTACTATCATAGGAAGTCAATAATGCCTAGAAATAGCAGTATAGAGATATGAAGGGAAATACCACAATAAATAGCTAAGAGTTAGAAGTGGTTGCTTCTGGGAAACAAGACAGGGATGGAAAGGATCAAAGCAAAGGACTATTGGTTTGCTTTTTGGTTAAGCATTTCAAATATTCTCATTTGTGAATCTGACTAAACCAAGCAACCAGCTCTTTCAACAAGGAAAGAAATAAAATACGTTTCTTTTGTCATATTCTAAAACATACCACAGAGGCTATCACAGCCAATGCTTTATTAGCCTGCACAAGAAGTAGCCCAAGGTACACATGCTTTTACTAGCTTGTACTACCAAAAACACCTAACAAATATCACCTCAAAATAAAGTCATGTTCTCTCTACATGCTATAAATGTCATTCCCAAAATGGTCCTAAGTTTAAGTCCTGGCCCTACCACTAACTCACTGAGTCCTTCAAGAACTCCATTCTCCCCAAGCTTCTAGATATATCACACATCTATAAAATGAAGACCAGGTGGGGTGGGAGGGATGGGGTGGCTGGGTGATAAGACACTGGGGAGGGTATGTGCTCTGGTAAGCGCTGTGAATTGTGCAAGACTGTTGAATCTCAGATCTGTACCTCTGAAACAAATAATGCAATATATGTTAAGGAAAAAAAAAAGAAGATAGCAGGAGGGGAAGAATGAAGGGGGGGAATCGGAGGGGGAGACGAACCATGAGAGACAATGGACTCTGAAAAACAAACTGAGGGTTCTAGAGGGGAGGGAGTGGGAGGATGGGTTAGCCTGGTGATGGGTATTAAAGAGGGCACGTTCTGCATGGAGCACTGGGTGTTATGCACAAACAATGAATCATGGAACACTACATCTAAAACTAATGATGTAATGTATGGTGATTAACATAACAATAAAAAATTTTTAAAAAAATAAAATGAAGACCAAATAATCTTTGACATTTCAAAACAATAGGTATGCGAATATAGGATAAAGAAAAAATTAACTGTATAGTATTAATACTAATAGTGAGTGGATTCTACCAATTCCTGTCAACTACTTCTTTTGCTCTCTGTTCTTCAGTGTTCTTCAAAATCTGACATGTTTTACCAAAATCAGAAAACCACGGAGTTAAGAATAGGCAGGAGTGGGGAAAGGCACAATGTCAGGAAGACTACTGTAATTAAAAAGAGGAATCAAGGGTGCCTGGGTGGCTCAGTTGGTTAAGCGACTGCCTTCAGCTCAGGTCATGATCCTGGAGTCCCTGGATCGAGTCCCGCATCGGGCTCCCTGCTCGGCAGGGAGTCTGCTTCTCCCTCTGACTCTCCCCGCTCATGTGCTCTCTTTCTCATTCTCTCTCTCTCAAATAAATAAATAAATAAAATCTTTAAAAAAAAAAAAAAAAAGAGGAATCAACACAAGAAAGTCTAAAAATAGAATATAAAGACACTGACAAGTCAACAACTCACTAGAACATGAGTGCCAAACAATGGTATGGGAAATACTATGGGATTCAAAAAAGAGTGGTTCATTCTAAGAACAGGTGGAATGAGGCTGCAGTAGGAAGGAGAAAGTAACGTTCAGAATAGGCCTTGAAAATAAAATTCAATTTTAACTGCAAACAGACAGGGTCTTTCAGGCTAAAAAAAGAAAAAAGAAAATGTGAACAAATATAGAAATTTTAAAATACTTTTTTTCCTTTTGGGGGGGGAGAGAGTTAGTTGAAAAGGAAATGGTAATGAAGAGAGGATATATACAAAGATAACATGCAGAGGTGAGACCAAAAAGGCAGTTTGAAACCAGATGATAGAAGACTTTGAATGCTAAGCTGAATAGTCTGAACTCCATTCTGTGGACCTTGGGATGCCACTAAAAATTTTAGAGGAGGACAGAGATGTGATTTAACCTGTGCCATCTCTGGTGGCAAGGGAAAAGATGGTTTGGAGAGGACAGAAACTGACTGGGGGCAGGGAGACCAAGTGTCCCCTACTGAAGATCCAGATAAAAGAGGATGAGGCCTGAACCAAGGGGGTGGGAGTGCAAATAAGAAAACAATGGGTATTTTCACCCCTTGCTAATGGCCTTTTTTAAAAATGATTCTCATAATGTTACAGTCACACCATTCAAAATTCAAAAGGTACAGAAGGGTATACAGTGAGAAGTCTTTCTAACACCTCTGTCCCCACTCAATACCCCACTCCAGAGGCAATCAATTTCTTGTATATCCTTCCAGATGTTTTACGCATGATTATACACATATAAGATATACGCATACACATGCTAATGTATATACATGCAAATATGCATGAATATTCTTACCCGTTTCTTTTTACACAAATGATAATATAACTATAGATACTGCTCTGTACATCTTGCTTTTTTCCAATTCAGTCATTTTGAAAAGCAATTCAGCAATATATATACATATACGTATCATATATAAAGAACTATACGAATGCTCACGTCCTTTGACAAGGAATCCTGGGTCTGACTCCTATGAAAATTTAAAAGAAGGAAGAACTAAACACAAGATGCAAAATAAAAAAAAATACTAGAGATGGGTTATTGAGATCTTTGTTCTCTCTCCAATGGTTTGAGAGCTGCTTGCTTTCCTTAATCAGATGTCAGTTTTCAAAAAAGAGAATATGAAAACATTTCAGAGTTAGTATTAACAAAATGTGGCAACTAAGTCTCCCTTTCTTTTTGCCACATAGGTGTCTCACATCTAACACTAATACCTGAATTTGACTGCCAGGATTACCACCACTACACACAGAACACACACACACACAGAGAAATTATACTGTACTTACAGAATCACCAGGATTTCACAACATTCTTGACTTTATCAGGAAATAAAGCAGCCTTAGCACAAACCAAGGACACAGCAGCCAACAAGGAAAACAAATGCTTTTGTTGACAAGTACCGGAACAGGCTTTGCCAGTATCTGGGGTTATAAATGATGCCAGAGAATCACTTACCCTGAGGTATTTTGCTAGTGTTTTCCCCAACTCTCCTAGTCTATTTTAACTTGATTTGAACTGAAAGATAAAGTGTATAGCTCAGAGGGAAAAAAAACAACTCTTCTCATCCATAAGGAGTTAGTACTTGACTTTTGCAGGAGACAGTTAACTAATTAACTCATTAAATTAGAGACAATTACTTGGCAATGTCAGTGAGTCTGTTTGCCTGAACAGACAGAACAGAAGAGGGAGTATAGAACTGAAACTAGAATCTACCCACAGTCAGTCAAGATGCTAAAACATTTTAGATATTATGTTAACAAAGAAAAGCAGGTACCTTAAAAACAGATGATATATTTAAACCAAAAGTATATTTTTAAATACTTTCAAAAAAAGAATGACCCATTTATTTTAAACAGCTTCATTACTTTCAATGTTTATTTTAATTGACTGCATAATAATGTTTTAAACAAAGTAAACATGGCCTTGAGTAACACAAAGGCTAGAAATCAGAATAGATTAAGTAGCCATTTTGAGACCTCTTTCTGCTAACCAAAATGACTCTCATATTTATACTAAAAACAATAAAAAGCAATGTAAAACAAAGTTTTGGGTCTACCATGCTAACAGTTATGCTAAAAATTTAATCTATCAACTAACTTATTCGTTTCATAATATCATTTCCATTTTGTTCCTGTCATTTCAAAGAGTGAACCAAAATTAAAAGAAATTGACCAAATATTATATCCATACTCCAAATAACTTCAGAGTTAATCATTTGCCATTTCAAAGATGTCTCTTAAGCAGTTGTAAATCCCTCTTGGGCAGGAAGTCAAGGACACGTGAAAGACACTGACAAGAAGTAGCTGACAGTATCCAAACAAATATAGTGACTTATTTTCTTGATTAAACTTTTTCCAAATCCAACTCAAGTTTTGGAATGTAAAAGTGCACATAGATTTGACATTTCCAGAAATATTTAAATTTACATTGAGTATAGTTCACATGTGCTTGAAAAAGTCTTTACATTCTGAAGATTGAGAAATAAAATGGATCTTAATGAAAGATTAGAATCTTTATTGCTGATGAAAGATGGTTTTCATCTTTCATCTAGGGTTTCACATATAGATATATGTACTTACACTATTGTACTTACACTGAACTACCTCTAGCTCCAAATGAGATCATGTTATCTAGAAATATTTTGCCTACCAAGCCAATAGATCAACATATCAAGGTCTCACTTGACTGAAGTAAGTTAGACAGTAGTAACTAACTCCTTTAACTATTTACCAAATTTTAACCTATATCACAGGTTACTATAAAGCAGACTTTACAAAGAGTTTTCACACAATCCTAAATTTCTATTGAGTAAGGAGGAAAAGAAGGTTAACATAAAATTCAATGACACAAATGAGTAAAAAACCCAAATAGTCTAAATGATACAAATTACCTGTTAAAATGGTTTAAGTTCAAAGACAAATAGATCCTTTGATATTTTATATGTCTAAAGGACTTTCAGAGATTATAAAGAAAAATTCTGGGGGCGCCTGGGTGGCTCAGATGGTTAAGCGTCTGCCTTCAGCTCAGATCATGATCCCAGGGTCCTGGGATCAAGCCCCGCATCGGGCTCCTGCTCAGTGGGGGGCCTGCTTCTCCCCCTCCCTCTGCTTCTCCCCCTGCTCATGTTCTCTCTCTCTCTCTCTGTATCTCTGTGTCTCGAATGAATAAAAAAAAAAAAAAAAAAATCTTAAAAAAAAATAAAAATAAAATTAAAAAAAAGAAAAATTCTGATCTGCTATAACTATAAAGCGGATTACTTTTTAAAAAGCATAGTTGTATCAATGATTTTCTTTTTAAGTATGCACACCAAAACCAAGGTAATATATTTAGAGGCACTACTTAAAATCTGCTAATTTCAAATCTTCCGGTCATTCTGCATTTACTTAAAAAACATTTATCAAGTACCGATTGTGTGCTACACACTATGCCTGGTACTAGGGATGCAAAGATCACAAAAACATAATTCCTACCCTCACATAGCTCAGAGACGGTAGCATGATGGACACCGAAACCAGGGTCAGAAAACGAGTTTTAATCCCCTGTGCAATTTCTTGAGTGAAACATAGCTTCTTTGAGCCTCTTTAATGAAACAGTACAGAAAGATAGCTGTCTTGATGTAAGGGAAAAAATGAGATCTTGAACACCAAAGTACCTGGAAATTGTAAAACTAATGCATATTGAAATACTGTAGTTCTTCTAAAATGCTTAGAAACACAGAAAAGCATAGGGTCCCAATTTCCCTCCTTTGCTTATTTAATTATTCTGCTTTTGCCCAAGCATGAAGGAGTTATTGTTCTAACTCTTCATCTTCCTCCAAACCAAGGTTTCCTTGGGGGTGGCTTCCACTATTCTTGGGTTTACCACATCAGTCCTAACTGGTCTAGCCAGCTTCATCTCTGCTTATCTAACATGGGGCTGTAATATGAGTTAAAACACACTGTTGCTCTATGACTTTGTTCCAACTGAGATGAACTGACATTTTTCAGATCTCAATATCCTTTTAATTTCAGCAACTCTCAAATGACAATGTCACAAAGTTTGGTAATTACGGATATCACATAAAGCATTTCCCATGTATAAAAATGAATACATTAACAATGGAAGAGCTGAGCATACAAAGTTAATCCTCTTGCTGTCCTTCACTTTTACTGCTCTTACTCCTAACAGAAGCCAAATTTAGTCAGGAATGTATGCCCTTTCACTACACGAGCACTCTCCATGAGGAGCAAACTGCAATGGGTCTGACACACAAACCCTGTTACAACAGTACAATGTGGAATTCATCTATCATAAGTAATACTTTAGTAAGAAAAAATACTTTTAACACATACGGCCAATTTTTTAAAAGATTTTAATTAGCGATGCAAAATTTTTTTTGATATTTACTAAAATCAACTACACATGCATTAGGAAAAGGTAATTTTATCCATCTGATTTTATTTATTTATTTATTTATAAGATTTTATTTATTTATCTGTCAGAGTGAAAGAGAGAGAGAGAGAACAAGCAGGGGGAGTGGTAGGCAGAGGGAGAAGCAGGCTCCCCACTGAGCAAGGAGCCCGATGCACAACTCAATCCCAGGACCCCAGGATCATGACCCAAGCCAAAGGCAGACACTTAACTGATTGAGCCACCCAGGTGTCCCATCCATCTAATTTTAACTAGCACTTTCTGTTGCATATTTCACAAACACTAGAATCAAACCTTCTATTTCATTTTACAAAAAAAGTTCTCCAAAAGTCTGCTTTCTAACTCAGCTTGTTTCCATGAAATATTATGTGCTTATTTTTCTTTTTGCTTCAGTATATGTATTTTTACTGTCCATTATATCAAGTCCTACTGTCGGCTACTAAAAAATGCAAGTCCTAACAGAGCATGGAGGTACAAGACCCTTGTTAATCACTGAAATCAACTGAAACTACCATAATAAACGAGGTCTACCAAAACAATTTTCCCCTCAAAATGGCCAGAAACCTTGGAAATAAAATAATGACCCCAGAGAACTCAATAACTCAAACTAGAATGCTTCTCAGGACAGATTAAGTTGTATAATTAATTTGCATTGTTCTTAAAATAATACTTCAATCTCTTGGTCTAAGTAACCATGGGAACATACAAGGAGCATATATATTTGTAAGCCTGAGCAACTCATGTCTTTGACAATCAAGGTGCAGCTCCTAGGGGGACAGAATGCTTTAATGTTGGTAAGCTTTGATTAAATACCAAGATTTTTGCCACAGAGATAGAAGGACCTTTATCCTGGTGGGGAGTGGAAAATATTAAAAGATTTAAGAGACAGATCAAACAAATGTAATGTATGAACATGGCTTGGATCCTGATTTTAATAAAACAACTTTAAAAAATGAAACAATTAGGGAAATTTCAACACTGAATTGAAATCCACATTATTAAGGAATATTTTTACCTGTAATAATCGAATTATGGTTTGATGGTTTTCAGAGTCATCACCTTTAGAGATACGAAAATATTTGTGTATGCAGTGATACAATGTCTGGGAATTGCTTCAAAATAATCCAATGCAGCTGCAATACAGACGAAGCAAGATCAGCCATAACAGTTGGTGAAGCTGAGTGATGGATATATGGTAATTCATTATACTATTTTCTCTAACTGTATACAGGTTTAAAATTTTCCATAATTAAAAAAGACTTTTTAAAAGACAGAAAAAGAATGAGATGATTCTATATGTACTAACATACCCCTATCTCCAAACAATATTAACTAAAAAAGCCAAGTTGCTTTGAAGTACATAAAGCAAGTCTCTTCCATTTACTGTATAACCTTGATCAAGTTACTTAACTCTTCTAGGGCTCAGTTTCCTCATCTATGAAAATGGGAATATTAATGATTCCTATCTTATAGAGTTGTTTTGAGGATTAACTATAAAGATTTGTATAGAATACTTACAATAGTGCCTGACACATAATAGTGATTCAGTAAGTAAGCAATGGCACATTCTAGAAGCCCAGTAGTGGCTATGGCACTGGTTTCAGTGAATGATGCTTCAGAAACTTCAGTAATATTAAGTAAAAGAGAGCTGGACAGCACAAGGAAATGATTTTTAAGTTACACACTGAAGAATGAATTACAAGTCTCTCTTTTAGGTCTGTGTCTTGGTATTTCAGAGCCTACTTGGACTATTATTCCTTCTCTGGTCCAGACTGAGCAGTTGAAGTTTCCAAAAACAACTCTGTACACATCTTTCATAGTCTCTCAATCTTAGACCATGGCTATATCCCTTCTCAGAACCTATAAACTTGAGAGAAGTCACCTCTTATGGCGGTATTTCTGAATGTGGGGATTTGTAAAGATCTTCAGGTGTATGTCTCAAGAATGTGAGTAATTAGCTGATTACATACATAATCATAAACACATATTAACGTCTTAGTCACTTTATAGGTCCAGCACAGTTATCTGGGAAAGACAAGGGACTCAGATCTTATTCAGGAAAGAAAAATCTTCATCTCATCTTAGAAGAAAAGGAAGGGAACAAGGAACTAAGCTCCATGTGTCAGGCATCATTTACAAATTACCTCAGTTAATCTTTATAACATCCCTATGCGCTAGGTGTAGTTATCCCTTCTCAGACAGATGAGGAAACAGACTCCAAAGCTAATATAAATGCCTACAGTCATACAGCAAAAAGGGAGCAAATAAGGACTCAAATCCAGATCAGACTACAAAGCCATTGTAGGCTCCAGCTACTGGTCTTCTGGATGAAAAGGAGTCAGTGAGGCCTCACTCAAGGTAGTCTAAGAACCCCAGGGACAGGAGGAAATTAAATAGGAAGGCTCACAGTCTACTCAAAGCAGTCATCCATAAGAAAGCACAGAAATGTATAAGAAAGCTTACATAATAGATCAATATGATCTACTTAAATATGATCTATTCAAAATGTAAACTGAATTATTCCACTTCCAAGGTGAAAGACCTTCAGTAGTTTCAACAACGCTCTTAAAAAAAAAATCCAAACTCTTCTGTGGCCTGCAAACAAGGCCATGCCTGATACGGCTCTCCTTCAGCCTCATCTCTTACTGGCCATTCACTCCCTCACTAACTGACACTTCAGGCACACTGGCCTCCTTTCTGTTTGCCGAACATACAAACCCTTATCTCTGTCTAGGCCTTTAGACTTGTGAGCCCTCTGTTCAGAATTCTCTCTACCCACCTTTTAGTCTCATCTCTAGTATCACCTCCTCAGGGGTCTTTCCTGACCACCCCCTTGAAAAATGATGGCCTTTTCCATCATTCTGTTTATTTCCTTATCAGACTTATTACCTTCTGCAGCTGCTTTTTGTTTTTTTTCCAAGTCTGTGGGCTTTACTATTGTCTATCTCACCACGACCTAGAATGTGAGGTTTTACCTTCACTGAAATCCTCTATCTAAAATCTATAAAGGTAGGAGCACCTGGGTGGCTCAGTCAGTTAAGTGTCTGCCTTTGGCTCAGGTCAAAATCAAGCCCCACAGCAGGCTCCCTGCTCAGTGGGAAGTCTGCTTCTCCCTTTTGCCCTGCCTCTCCTCCTGGCTCATGATTGCTTTCTCGCCCCCCCACAAATAAATACATTTTTTTAAAAAAATCTTTAAAATCTATAAAGGTAGAACCTAGCACAATGCCTAACCTGGCACATGGCAGACAATTAAAAATATATTGATGGGTAATAGAACACAACAGGGCATTTAATAACACTAATTTTCTCATCTTTTCAATTATTTTTCAATCCTTCAGTTGACTCAAGGATAAAGTCTATGGTGTGAGTATGCCCTTAATGCCTAACCCTTTTTTTTAATGAAAACTCTATATAGTTTATGGCAAGTACTAATATACTAAAGATAGGGGCGCCTGGGTGGCTCAGTTGTTAAGCATCTGCTTTCGGCTCAGGTCATGATCCCAGGGTCCTGGGATCGAGCCCCACTTTGGGCTCCCTGCTCAGTGGGAAGCCTGCTTCTCCCTCTCCCACTCCCCCTGCTTGTGTTCCCTCTCTCGCTATGTCTCTCTCTAATAAATAAATAAAATTTTGGGGGCGCCTGGGTGGCTCAGTCGTTAAGCGTCTGCCTTTGGCTCAGGTCATGATCCCAGGGTCCTGGGATCGAGCCCCGCATCGGGCTCCCTGCTCAGTGGGGAGCCTGCTTCTCCCTCTCCCACTCCCCCTGCTTATGTTCTCTCTCCCGCTGTGTCTCTCTCTGTCAAATAAATAAATAAAATCTTTAAAAAAAAATTTAAAAAATAAAATTTTTAAAAATAATAATATACTAAAGATAAAGGCTACCATCTTCAATGCCCACATTATAAAGAACTGGTGAAAACTTAATCAGTCAGATACCCTTTTGTGTGTCTCATACTGGGTTTATTCAACCCAATTTAGTCTGGGAAGTCCTCTTTTAACTTCAGGTTCTGAACTGCTAAATTCTTACTTTTTAAATTATTCACTTGATCAAAATCTAATACATATACATCAAGACTTTGTTTTTATTTTCCCCTAATTCTTCTATAAGCATATATATGTGTAAATATAAATACAACATATACAAAATGACTTTTAGAAAACTATAATCATGCTATATACACTTATTTACATCTTTCTTATCTCACTTAATAGTACATTGGAAATCTCTCTAAATCAGCTGAAATAGGCCTAACTCATTCTTTTTAGTTCTGCATAATTTTCCATGGGATGGTTATTCCATAATTTTTCTACTACTCCCCTTTGATAACATTTCTCTTGTTTCTTACTTTTTTTCCCTCAAGGAACAAATGAGTGCTGCAACTAACAACCCTGTACATATATATTCTTTTTTTTTTTTTTTTTAAGATTTTATTTATTTGAGAGAGAGAGAATGCAAGTATGCCTGTACAAGCAGGGGGGAGGGGCGGGGGGATAGGGACAAGCAGACTCCCTGCTGAGCAGGGAGCCTGATTCAGGATTAGATCCCTGGACCCTATGATCATGACTTGAGCTGAAGGCAGCCACTTAACCGACTGAGCCACCTAGGCGCCCCTTGTACATATATATTCTTATGAGTATTTTTATTTCTCTGGGATAAATATCCCAAAGGTTGGATTGTTTGTTCAAATGGTATCTTCTTTCTATTTTAAACTATCGCCAGATTGCTTTCCAAAGAGTCTTTGTTTCCACAAATACCCTGTGAGAGCACCTTTTTCCTCCACATTGAGCCTCAGTAGATGTTATCATTTGTAGTCCACATTCCATGCTTCTGAAAACATAGCCCTAATACCTATTCCAACAAAGTGGAAGTGTCTCCTGCTAAAAGTCCTGCTTAACTCCCTTCTCAGCTCCAGGTTACTGCCCAAAATAAATAAATACGTAATATGTAAACAAATTATTTATTGAATAAAAGGATATTTCTTTCAATTAAAAATTAAATGTTATCATAAAATCCCTAAGGAAGAATCACTCTTTGCTTTATATTAGCAGCATCTTCTTCCACTTCTTCTCTAAAATAACACAGAAGAAAATGAATTTTCATAATTTTTATATGGGATATGATCTTCATTGTTACATTGGTGATAATGAGAAAAAGAACAGGGTGGGGCACCTGGGTGGCTCAGTCGTTAAGCATCTGACTTCAGCTCAGGTCATGATCTCAGGGTCCTGGGCCCGAGTCCCATGTCAGGCTCCACGCTCAGCAGAGAATCTGTATCTCTCCCTCTCCCTCCACTCCTCCCCCTGCTTGTGCTCTTCCTCTCTCTCTCAAATAAATAAATAATAAAATCTTCAAAAAAAAAAAAAGAAAAAGAACAGGATGGAAATAATATTTGAGTTCTATATTGCACCATGTTTCTAGTCTAACATATGTAATGATAGTCTCAACGTGTGTTGCTTTTACCGTACAATACATTGATAAATAAACAACAAAAAGTCTACCAACTGAAAAAAAAGAGAGACCTTGACAAACAATTCACTTAAAACAGTTTTTGATAAACCTACTTTGCCACAAAGCATAGTCTAGATCAACTCCTCATTTTGAAGTTTGTCAGGTTTATAACAAACAGCCTGTGACATTCCTGTTATCCTCACCTTACCTCCTTCATTGCTTCTATTGTCTCCTTTTGCTACTGTGTATTTCTGATGTAGCAAAATTGGGTCAATGATAGTGTGTGGGTGAGAGAGGTAAAAGAAGAGATAAATCAAGAAATGACAGTTGTAAAGATAGTAATAGTAAGATCTTAACTTGACAACCGATTGTAAAATTATAGCACAATCTAACACATACCAATTCATTTGTTGTGCTCCAATTTCATGAACTTGTAGGGGACAGGAAAAAGTAGAATCCAAGTGAATATTATTGTTCTTTTTTTTAATTGAAAATATAGCTCATCAAAATTTGAGAAGCAATGAACACAGAAAAAATAAACCTATTTCCCTATATTCAAAATGATAATGTGCTTTACTTTTATAAAGCCCTTCTCACAAACTTGCACACATAATTCCATTAAATATAGAGAGATCAGCACTTTCAAAGAGGAATATTTTGCCGATGACAAAAACAAATGAGTATTTGTGAATTAGAGAGTTAATCTAAATTTTACAAAAAACAGCTTTCAATTAGGGGCACCTGGGTGGCTCAGATGGTTAAGCATCTGCCTTCGGCTCAGGTCACAATCTTCGGGTCCTGGGATCCTAGGATTGAGCCCCACATAAGACTCCCTGCTCAGCGGGGAGTCTGCTTCTCCCTCTCCCTCTACCCTTCCCCGAACTCGTGCACGCACACGCACTCTCTCTCACACACAAATGAATAAAATCTTTTTTTTTTTTTTAAAGATTTTATTTATTTATTTGAGAGAGAGAGAATGAGAGAGAGCACATGAGAGGGGGGAGGGTCAGAGGGAGAAGCAGACTCCCCACCGAGCAGGGAGCCTGATGTGGGACTCGATCCAGGGACTCCAAGATCATGACCTGAGCCGAAGGCAGTCGCTTAACCAACTGAGCCACCCAGGCGCCCGAATAAAATCTTTTTTTAAAAAAAAAAGCTTTCAATTGTATTCCAAAATTCAAAATTAAATATTCTCTGTAGTCTTTAAACAGCTCAAATGATCCTAAACTCAAGCGGCCCCAAAATCCTACCAAAATTATAACAAATTATACTAATAACAATAACCTATATTTTAATCTTTGACTATATCTTTTTGAAACTACCTTAAATTCCATTGGGACGATTCTCCCTAGTTCTCCTCTTCCTCCTTCCCACTTCAATTGTGGATATCACTTATAACTCAGTCCCTTATTCCTGGTCTTGTTTCTTTTATATTTAATCCCATCACCACAAGGATTTATCTACCACCTGTATAAATTTGTCTCTCCCCAAACCTGACAGATTCAACATAATGGGACATATTTATTTAACAACCCAACTTAAACTGCTCCCCCCCAAAAAAAATCCCCAAATGGATGCCTTATCAATTAACATCTATCCAGATTCACTACTTCTTCCTTTACTTTTATATTTAATACCAAATTCAATGGATTCATCCTTACAAAGTCCCTGGTATTGTCCTTCCTTTCCTTTTCCCCAGCCATCAGCCACTCCAGATCATTATCTCCCACATGTATTATTTCAATAGCCTCTTAGCTGATCTCCCTACCTACTTCCAACCTCTCCACACTTTATCCAACATACACAAAGAGCTGTCAGAATTCACCACTTCAATTTGCTCACTCAGAAACCAATAGTGCCTCCCTACTGTTTCAAATCCAAACTCACTGGCCAAATGTTCTAGGTAGTTACAGTGTAAAGGCACTTTTTTTTCATCACCTAAGTAACCAGATTTTTTTCCTTTAACTTAACAAACACAGCTGCCATTAGCCCCTCATATACCTCTAGCTTTCAAAATATTACCTGCCCCCCCGCCTGGGTGGCTCAGTCATTAAGTGTCTGCCTTCAGCTCAGGTCATGATCCCGGGGTCCTGGGATCAAGCCCCGCGTCGGGCTCCCTGCCCCGTGGGGAGCCTGCTTCTCCCTCTCCCACTCCCCCTGCTTGTGTTCCTGCTCTCGCTATCTCTCTCTGTCAAATGAATAAATAAAATCTTTAAAAAAAATATTACCTGCCCCCCATTTTGAGACCCCACAAGTGATTTAGTGTAAGGGTTAAGAGTACAGGTTCTGCAGTTTGATTGGAATCCAGCCTCCACCACTTAAGGACTAAATGACATTAACCAAGTCATTTAACTTCGTCTATTTAACAGGGACTCCAACCCTACCTCCTAGGGCTGTTAGGAAAATTAATGTAATACCCTTAACGCATTAGGCCATTGCCCAGCACAGCGCAGAATGATCAATAAAAGTTAGCCATTGTCATTATTATTACAGCCACTTTGATCCAGGCAAGCCAATTTGATTGCTCTTCCAGAGGCTATGCATTTGACTTCATTATTCTTGACTCCCTCAACCACAACCTGTTAGAGATTGAATGGGTCTGAGAGAGGAGCTAGTCACATGTCCATTACCATTCACGTCTTGGCTCAATCCTCTCTTTTGATTATTCAACAGGTGTCTACTGCTAAACTAAATACAACTGCACACACAGCACACAGCAAACAGTCCTTAGTAAATATTTTTTGGGTAAATATATTAAATGCTAAAGAAATATGTAGTTAGTATGTATTTTTGCCTATTATCTCTAAAATATTAATAAACCATATGTTTCTAAAATAAAACGGTTTCTAAACAATGTCCTATAGCTTCAAGTAACTATAGTTTGAAGTACTCAAGACAGGAATAAAAAAATCTGCTATCTTACTTGGTAACTGTTCTCAAATTGATTCAACTAAATTTATTATATCTTTCTAGCTGCTGAAAATAAATGTCTATGATCTCTTATCTATCAAGAATTCTTGGGTCAATGCTTTATAACTAGTGCTAAATGCACTGTTATGAATTCCCCAATTTTTCAATATAAAAATAAAATAAGGTCATCATCCAAAATAATGTGTAAAAAGATAATGGTAAGGGAGCACCTGGCTGGCCCAGTCAGTAGGGCATGCGATTCTTGATCTCAAGGTTGTAATTTCGAGGCCCACACATTGGGTGTAGATATTACTTAAAAATAAAAATCTTTAAAAAAAAAGATAATGATGGGGCGCCTGGGTGGCTCAGTTGATTAAGCGTCTGCGTTCAGCTCAGGTCATGATCCCAGGGTCCTGGGATCAAGCCCCTCATTGGGCTCCCTGCTCAGCAGGGAGCCTGCTTCTCCCTCTCCCACTCCCCCTGCTTGTGTTCCCTCTCTCACTGTATCTCTCTCTGTCAAATAAATAAATAAAATCTTTAAGAAAAAAAAAAGATAATGGTAAGATTTAAAAGTCAAAAAGCTAGGCATAGTCCCAGCTCTCTCCTTATATTTCTATCCTCCGTCCCCCAAAAAACCAAATCCATGCAGAATTAGATTTTTTTTTCCATAGGGTTTTTAAGATTTATTTATTTAAGGGCGCCTGGGGGGCTCAGTCATTAAGCATCTGCCTTCGGCTCAGGTCATGATCCCAGGGTCCTGGTATCGAGCCCCACATGGAGCCTGGCAATGGGCTCCCTGCTCGGCAGGAAGCCTGCTTCTCCCTCTCCTACTCCTCCTGCTTGTGTTCCTGCTCTCGCTGTCTCTCTGTGTCAAATAAATAAAATCTTAAAAAAAAAAAAAAGATTTATTTATTTAATTTTAGAGAAAGAGAGAGCAGGGGGTAGGGGAAGAGGAAGAGAAACTCAAGCAAACTCCCCACGGAAAGCAGAGCCTGACATGGGGCTCAATCTCATGACCCTGAGATCAGACGTGAGCCAAAATCAAGAGTCCAACGCTTATCGGATTGCGCCACCCAGGCGCCACTCCCTAAGATTTTTAAAGCTGAAAGGACCTCGATTTCCATTTCCTGACGCCCCACTGAATCCCACATATGAAGGTGAAGCCCAGAAAGGCCAGACAGATAGCCTACAGGTACAACAATCAGAGGCAGGTCGGGGAATTGAACCCACCATTCCTGACACCTTCACTACATCATGCATCTTTCAACTGATTTCTTCCATGTCTACTTAATCTAGAAAAAATTAACTATATCACACGAACTTTTCACAGAACAACTAAGTATACGGTGCGGTTAATACTGACATATTTTTCCGTTATTTTCAAGAACACTTGTGAGGAATAAAGGTTTCAAGCCATAAACAGATCATTTCTATTACAATTACTTATGTTCTGGAAATGATGCTTCCCTTTATCAGATTTTGTAAAATTTAAGCTTCCAATTTTTGCTAATTCTTTTTCATGAACTACACATATGTATGGTCATCTAGGCAGCCTCCTCCCCAACAAAAGCTTAAGCAATCCATGCCTCAGATAAAAATGTCATCTATTCCAGGCTGATCAGCATATGTTAGAATCTGTTCCTAATATAGAATCATAGACTTCTGGAGTTGGAAGGAACCTTGGAGATCACCTCTCATTTTCCAGAGGAAACAAATACCCAGCAGGGACCTGCCCAAGGTCAAAGTTTCTATATAAGAACGCAGCTCCAGAATAGAAAGTTTTCAAAAGAATATTTCAGAGAAAAACACCGTATTTGGTGGAACACCTTAGCTTGTCTCCCTTTTCATCTATTTCTTAAGTATAACTTCCTGCCTGAGGAACTTCTGAAATTTAAGAAAAGAAAGCAAAACAAAAAAACTAAGACAACTTTTTAAGTCTGCAGCCAAGTTGCTGATCTTAGAAACTTAGCAGAAGGTGGATCTTTGCAAGAATTGCAGACAGTAACATTTTGTAACAAACCTTAAAAGCTGATAAATATAAATAAGTAGAGGGAGAGAAGACACACACAAATTAACAATAACTATAATATTCTTATCTCTGTAACAAATTACATAAATGCTTATAAGGAGGAAAACTATAAACTTGCAACTTTCAAGAAAGAAATTTAATCACCATACCTAGTAATTACACAAGAGTGTCAATACATTTTGAAATAAAATTTTGATCATAGTGCTTAAGGGAAGCCAGAAACTCTTTTTAGTGTTCTTCTTTACATATTTTAAGTCATGTTAAAAAAAAAACAGTATTTTGAGGAAAATATTTTATCAAACCTTAATAAAAAAATCTTTATTCAAACCTTAAATTATAAGCTATATTTGTCTATCCATATTTTTAAAAATAAATGAAAATAGAACAATCCTGAAAGTTAAGGCCTGAAAAGCACTAAATTTACATCTTTTTTTTTTTTTTGGTCCCAATAAAAGAGCATGCTACATAAGCCAATTTACCTGTAGGAATATGTTTCTTAACTCATGGGGATCACCTCGCTTGGTTGTTTGCACCTGTAAGAAAAAAAAAGCCAGTTAATGCTTTACTAGAGACCACATAATCTCTTCAGATTAGAGTTCTCAGATGCTAACAATCAATGCTTTTATCTTTTATAAGGGTGTTTGGTTTAAAACAAACCAAAAGAACTAATACTGATAACACCTGTCAAATTGGAGCTCTGTGACTACAGGGGGGAAGTACAGGTGTGAAGAGCTTAATATATAGCAAATCTCCCAGATTCCTCTGGACTGGAAAGGGAAGGCAGTGAGGATCAATCTCTTACTTTACTCCACATCCACTAGCAACACAATAGCAACCACCCACCTCCAAATCAAGAGGCCATCAAGAACAGAGCAACAGGAAAGTTGAAACACCCAAATTAATCGCCTGGCCTAGCAGCCTTTCTTCCCCATGTAAAGCAATCCAGAAAATAATTATCTCCTCTCTTTCTCCACCCAAGCTAAAATATGAAAGCTGCGACAATGTTTCCAGATACTTTCGACATCCTGCCACCTGCAGCACAAATGCCAACCACTGCCCCAGGCCCCACTGAAGCCCCAAATTACTCAATTACTCACCCCCTCCCCCACTGCAAAACACAGATGCCTTAGGTATCCCCGGCTTTACATGCCACTTCCTCCTACTCCCTTTCTGATGCCCTCCAAGTCCGGGCTCACAATCCCATGCATCTAGAGCAGGACACTACTCTTCCTCCTCCGACCTGTGGTCCTCAGAAGCCCCTCCAACTCCTAATCCCTCCTACTTCCCCTCCCCCAGCCGGGCATCCTCTCCCTCCGGTCCAAGCCGCACACAGCTCTCCCACCCACAAGCTGGAGCCCCAGGATACGCTATCTAAGAACCAGGCAACGAAGAAAATGATGAGAGGTGAGGGGCTGAAGGCAAGGTCCCCGGAATGGCTCTTATGCAATAAAGGCAGCAGCAGAGAGTTGGGAGTCACCTTGACCGCCATGCTGTGCTCGGAAGCCGGGGACGAGCAAAGTGAGCGAGCAAGGCCGAGCTGTCAGGGCGCGCGCGCGCCGCCTCCCCGGCCGCGCCCGCCCTCCCGCTCGCCGGCGCCGCGCGCGTCCCTATGCAAATGAGCCCGGGGCGGGGCGGGAAGAGGGCCCCGAATCCCCGCCAGAAAGGGAGCTGGACTGGGGCGGGCGGCCTGCCTCGCTGGGGAGGAGGACGAGCCTCCCACGGGGAATGCTGGAGTGCCAGTCCTGGGATTCCGACGCGCCGCGTGGTTGCCTACAGCTGAGTCGCCGCCCGGAAAGCCCCAGGTTTCTTAAGGCCTCTTAGTGGATGTGGCTTTGGGCACCGACTTCAGCCAAAGTTGTTTTCTCCTGAGACTTAAAGGAACGCTTGGGATCCAGATTAAGCAAGATTTCGACGGATCGAATGACAGACATGTCCCATTGATGATAATAATAATAAATGAATTAATTACAACAAATGCCAAATACTGACAATAAAAAAGATGGGGGACCATGCACTCTGGGGAAAACCTAAGGAAACATAGCGATAAATATGTCCTTAAATTGGCATGAGATGAATATGCTTAATATATTTGTAATTCTTCTCCTATTATAAAGCTTTATTAGTAGGCTCACTCCACACTCCTAATCACCCAAATCCTTTGTGCAATGAGGTGGGGCACAAATGCATATGGAAACAATCCATTTGTCTTTGACAGGACTGGTACTGAATCCTGGCCCGATCTGCCCCTACATAAACATTGCCAGTCCTGCCTAAGTAGTACCTCTACCTTGAACCAAAATAATGTCTCTAAAACCGAATTTTGCCATTATGACTATATTGAACCACAGATTGATTCACTCAACAGACGTTTACTGGGCATCTATTATATGCCAGACATAGTCCTGCTTGTAAAAAATACAAAAACAAATAACATATAGTCCCTAACCTCTAGTATCTTACAGATTGTCAATGCGACCCCAAACCCCAACCTTAAGTATATTTCTTTTGTTTGTGACTACAGGCATACTTCCTGTTTTTAAAAAAAAAGGCTAACAACATAAGATTTATCTTAATCTCACTTAGTTCTGTAACCCCTCTCCACCCTCTTTCAAGTTTCCAATATTGGATCTAACAGGAGGCTTTCCTTTTCTCCAGTCTCACTAATCATAATATTTATGTTAAGTATCCAAGTTTACAGAAATGAGGAAAGAGGAGTGGCAAATGGAAATTGTTGATAAGGAATGCTACGTTACTAGTACTATAATGAGCTTTCCTGCTGCGGTTGGTTTAACTATTACATCTATTTATTCAGTTTGTTCCAAGTTCTTTTAACAATACTATTGGACATAAGGATTTACAAATTCATATTTTGTTCTTCTAGCACCTTATGCCCCTGATACTTTGCTCTCTCTTATTTCCTGAAGTTTCTCTAAGTAGGAATCTCAAAATGTTTATTTTACATTACTTTACAAGGGAATAATGTCTGTTTAGTAGGCGAAAGTTCCTCAGTTTGAATAAAAGTACTTAAGGGAAAGGAAGGCATTTATTTAAAATGAAAGAATTATTACCTATTGGAACATGTTGCTGACCAAATCTATATTGTTGGAGTGAAAATTTAGGGTCAGACCGGCCACTCCTACAGAGGAAGACAACATCACATTTAAACAGAGCCCACCACAATAATTCCTAGGAATAAGCACCAAGCCACAAGGAAAATTTTCTTGAATAAAAAAATAGCTGAGGGGCGCCTGGGTGGCCCACTTGGTTAAGCTTCTGCCTCTTGGTTTCAGCTCAGGTCTGATCTCAGGGTCACGAGATCAAACCCCACCAAGTTGGCTTGAGAATCTATCTCCCTCTGCCTCTCCCATTCGTGTGCTCTCTCTCTCTCTAAAATAAATAAGTTTTTAAAAAATAGGCTATCTTTGAAAAAAATTATATATATGTACATATCTCTTCAAAAAAATAGCTGATTTTGAGCAAATCCAAGACCTTCACTGGTGCTAATCTAGTTGCAATGGAGATGATGTAATAATTTAAAACTAAATAAGGCTAATATACAGAGAAAATAGAAAAGCTCAGCTACCATAAATAAAGGTGGGTTTTGATAGATTTTTTATCTATCCAAATATAATAAACAATAAAATGGATAAAGGAATTAAAATTGTAAACTATACAGAAATAAACCAAGTATTTAAAGGAATACAAAAGTCTATGAATTAGAGGGGCGCCTGGGTGGCTCAGTTGGTTAAGCGACTGCCTTCGGCTCAGGTCATGATCCTGGAGACCCGGGATCAAGTCCCACATCGGGCTCCCTGCTCAGCAGGGAGTCTGCTTCTACCTCTGACCCTCCTCCCTCTCATGCTCTCTGTCTCTCATTCTCTCTCTCGCAAATAAATAAAATCTTAAAAAAAAAAAAAAAAGTCTATGAGTTAGAGCTCCTACTCTGAAAAGCTTTGTGATCTATCCTGCTGTTATAATGATTGATGAAAGGTATTATTAAAAGTTAAACAAATTAAAACTTACTTTTGCCTCAATTGCAGATGATCAGGGTTGAAGGAAAACTTATTAGTTAATGGGGTATCAAAAGACAAACCTGTCAAATAATATTCACAATATATTTGGGAAAAGGTGGTAGAAATAGTTCAAAACTTTTCAGTTTTTTAAAATTACTTGCCAATAAAGTAATTTATAACTCTTTCCTTAAATTGCAAATGACATTTGTAAACAAGAAATAATTTTAAAACTATGGAACAACTATAAGTTGAAAACTTAATAATTAAAACCGTCTATAGAGAATGACATTTCAGAAAGCAAAATTGGAAGTTAAAGGCTAAAAGACTAGTTGCAAATATATTGCCATTAATAGCCACTTTTTAGAATTGATTTAATAAAAGATTCAATATGTAGCTTGACTGAGCTGGGAATTTAAATATGCTTGTAAAGTTGTTGCCCATGAAAATAATATACTACCCCAAATGCAAAACCAAAATATAGGTTTGCTAGACAAACCCGCAGAAACGTGTTTCTAACTCCCAAGCAGCTTACATTATATTAATTTGAAACCAGCCAGTCACTTTGTGGGTGAAAGTTAGAATTATACTAATGCCTAGTGTCTTAATAAACTAAAATATAATAATTAAAACAAGAGGCAATTGCCAATGAGCTTGCTCTGCCACAACTCCTGGCCTTCCTTCCATTTTTAATAACATATTATTTTTGTTTATCTTCTAGCCTCCTCCAATTATTTTACTGACATGAATACAATTTTTTTCTTGTTTCCATATCCCACACAAGCTACTATGGATGTCATCTTGCAAGAAGTAAATCCAGGTGGTGTATAAACACTTAGAAGAGCATTAGGATATCATTGACTGACTAAACCAGGAGTGAAGCTCTTCCTAGGTTAAAAGTACATATACCATCATTATGATGAGGAATAAGCTGCATTTTATGCCTCCCATCAAGATGAAGCTCACTAAAAATATTTGAAATAAATAGCATGATCTGACTTCGGCACACACACACAAAGGATATTTGAACATCTGGAATTTTTTTTTTAAGATTTTATTTATTTTTTGACAGAGAGAGACACGGTGAGAGAGGGAACACAAGCAAGGGGAGTGGGAGAGAGAGAAGCAGGCTTCCCGCGGAGCAAGGAGCCCGATGCAGGGTTCGATCCCAGGACCCCTGGATCATGACCTGAACGGAAGGCAGACACTTAACTGAGCCACCCAGGCGCCCCTGGAACTTTTTTTTTTAAGATTTTATTTATTTATTTGACAGAGAGATAGAGCACAAGTAGGCAGAGCAGCAGGCAGAGGGAGAGGGAGAAGCAGGCTCCCCGCTGAGCAGGGAGCCCGACGTGGGGCTCCATCCCAGAACCCTGGGAACATGACCTGAGCCAGAGGTAGACAGTTAACCAACTGAGCCACCCTGGCGTCCCTGAACATCTGGAACTTTTAAGTATATATTGGTTCTGACCTAATAGAATTATAAAATGGTTCTTTTTATTTTACTGAAACACTACAAAACTTAAATTTTATAAGATGTGCTTTAACTCCTTCCTTGCTAAGAGTCTATATGGGGAAATGGTAAGGGTAGGCTAGGGAGAAATATTAAGCGTTAGGTGTCCAAGTCTGAACAAATTATATTCTACTTCATAGGCTGACCTCAAAATCAATCAGAAAATTATTATTTCAACCCAAACCACTTATAGATACTAGATAAATTAGACATTTTAGGACTTCTCTATACCATACAAGTATTATACTCCCTCTATGAATATTTGGTCTTATTGAAATAAATTCTCTTTTTGGTGGAGAGGGAAGAGTGCGGTATCAAAAATCAGATGATATAGTTGTACTTTTGCAGTTACATCTTCCTAACCTGCTCTTCCTCACAGTCTGACTCTGAGTCCTATAAATTATGCGATGGGGATAACAGTGATCTTATTTTTGGACCACAGTCTTCTTTATTCCCTTGTGGAGGCAATAACAGTTTTCTTTTCAATGGATTTGGGAAGGAATTCATGGAATGAGCTGCTCTAGATGTTTAAGTCTGTGAGGGCCCTATCACTATACTAGTCATGTGTAAGCTGATATTTAGTGAAAAACCTTATGAACAGTTGGAGGATGGAACTAGATGAACTTTAATGCTTCTTTTAATACTCCAATGTCATGATTAAGAGTGAGCCAAATTTTAGCTAAAAAAAATTTATTGAGTGCCTTCTGTTTGCACTAAACTCACTGTTTCAACTATAGGAAATATAAGAAAAATAAATAGCATGATTCCCAAAGCATGGAGAATATTTGACTGTGGCAACTGCTATTATTCATTTTTTTTTTTTTTTTAATGAATGATACCAAACCTTCTGCATATGCCAAAGGCCAAGGCAGCTTTAGGTAATAATGTGGTAAAAAATCTGTGGTTTGCCACAAATTCCTGTCCCAATCAAAAGTATATAAATGGGACAATAAATACCCTGTTCAATCCCTCAGATGCCCACCTCTACCAATCCCTGGGGATTTACTTGGATCTGGTTTTTGACTCCCTTCTACTTAGAGGTCAACAAGGAAGGATGCTTGGAATCTGGTCCAAAGTAAAGAAAAATTTTCACTTTAAAAATTGTGCCGGGAGAAAAGCAAAGGCCTCAGAATATCCAAAGCAAAGTTGAAAAATAACAAAGTTAGGGGACTTACACTACCTGACTTCAAGATTCATTATAAAGCTAAAGAAATCAGTACAGTGTGGTACTGGCTGATATAAGGATTGATAAATAGATGAATGGAAGAGATTAGAGAGACCAGAAATAGATACAAAATTATAAAGTCATCTGATTTCTAGCAAAGGTACTAAAACAATTTAATGGGGCAAGGAATCTTTTCAACAGATGACTCTGGAATAACCAGAAATTCACGGGGGAAAGTCAATAAACTTCAACCTCTACCTCAAAACATACACTAAGACTGAGTTAAGATGAATCATAGACCTAAATCCAAAAGCTAAAATCATAACGCTTTTAGCAGAAAACATAAAATAATATCTTAGTGACTCAAAGGTAGGTAAAGGATTTTTAGTCAGCACATTAAAAGCAATAACCACAAATTAAGAAATTGATAAGTTAGATTGCACTAAAATTAAAATTTATACTCATCAAACAACAGCATTAAGAAAATGAATAAGCAAGCCACAGTCTCTGGGAGAAAAATTAGCAAAACATATATACAACAGGGCGCCTGGGTGGTTCAGTCAGTTAAGCGTCTGCCTTCGGTTCAGGTCATGATCCAGGGTCATAAGGTTCCCTGCTCAGTGGGGAGTCTGCTTCTTCCTCTCCCTCCCCCCCACCACTTGTGCTCTCTCAAATAAATAAAATCTTTAAAAAAAATAAAACCATATACACAACAAAGGACTGATATTCCAGTATATAAGGAACTCCTAAACTCCGTGATAAATAAGCAACCTATTTTAAAAATGGGCAAAAGATTTGAACAAATACTTCACAAAAGAAGATGTACAAATAGCCAATAAGCACGTGAAAAACCGCACATGATTAGCCATCAGGGAAATGCAAATTAAATCACAGTAAAAAGATAGCACTACATACCCACTAGAATGGCTAAAATTAAAAAGACTGAAAACAGATGCTGGCAAGGATGTGCAGCAACCAGAGCTCTTACACACTGTAGTGGGAGTGTAAATGGTATAATCACTTTGGAAAAAGATCTATCAGGTTCTTATAAAACTAAACATACACCTACACTATGACCCAGCAATTCTACCTTTTGGTATTTACCCAAGAGAAGTGAAAATATGTGTGGATAAAAAGACTTGTACAAGAATGTTCATGGCCACTTTATTCACAAAAGCCAAAAACTGGAAATAGCCTAGGTGTCTATCAATAGGAAAATGGATAAACTATGGTATATCTACAAAATGTAATACTACTCAGGAATTTTCAAAAAAGAACAAATTACTGATACGCACAACATGGATGAGTCTTAAAAGTATCATGCTAAGTGAAAGAAACCTTACATGAAATTATACAGTGTAAAAGGGCATACATACACTGTATGATTACATTGATGTAAAGTTCCAGAACAAAAAAAAATAATCTATGGTGGAAAAAGAACCATGTTTTCTGGAAGACAGGAATTGAGGGAACTATCTGGAGTGATGGTAATAGTCTATGTCTTGCTAGGGGTTTAGATTAGAGGTGTATGTATTTTCCAAAACTTAGGGAATGTACACTTAAGGTTTATACATTTTATCATGCGTAAATTTTTCCTCAAAAGAAAAAAAATCTGTGAATATTGAATTCTAGCTGATGAACCATTTAGGAGGGAAAGTCCTAGTATCTTAAATTTACTTTGAAGTGCATAAAAGAAATAAGATTGATGAATGGATAGAGAGACAGATGGATGGATGGATGATGGATGAATGGGGAGCGGGGAGAGATAAGTGATACCTGAGGGATATGTGGGAATTTATTGTAAAAATTCAACTTTTCCATATGTTTGAAATTTTTCATAATAAAACATTGCAGAAAACTGTGCTGGATTTTTGCATTACAAAGATGGCTATTCAGGGATATAATTCTGTTGTTTGGCTAGAAATTGTAATGGGACTTGTTTTTTAAACACTGTTAGCCTCTGTGCCTTGCTGGAAAGTAGGGAAAGGAACCTGAAACTGCTTGACAAATAATGTACCTCTATGATAGGCAGAGGAATCTATGAAAACCACATTGAACTGAAGGAAAAAATGTTCTCCTTAACATGGATTCAGATAGTAATTATATGTCCTTGGGAGCTGTGTTTGTGTGTTTGTGTTTCTCTGGTCTAATAGTTACCTACAGGAAATAAGTTGTTTTTTTGTTTGTTTTTTAGAGAGAGACATAGAGAGTACCAGAGCAGGAGCTGGGGGAGACGCAGAGGGAAAGAAAGAGAATCTCAGGCAGGCTCCATGCCCAGCACAGAGACTCATCTCAGGATCCCAAGATCATGACCTGAGCCAAAATCAAGAGTTGGATGCTTAACCAAGTGAGCCACCCAGGCACCCCATGTGGAAGTTATTTGTATAACACACTGACAGAAATCTTGGAAGGTACCAGACTTAGAATCTAAAGCCTACCCTGGGGGTGCCTGGGTGGCTCAGTCGTTAAGCGTCTGCCTTCGGCTCAGGTCATGGTCCCAGGGTCATGGTCCCAGGGTCCTGGGATCGAGGCCCGCATGGGGCTCCCTGCTCGGTGGGAAGCCTGCTTCTTCCTCTCCCACTCCCCCTGCTTGTGTTCCCTCTCTCGCTGTCTCTCTCTCTGTCAAATAAATAAATAAAATCTTTAAAAAATAAATAAATAAATAAATAAATAAAAATAAAGCCTACCCTGGAACTCTCCTGCTTAAGTACACCAGGGTGTAAATCTAGACTGAGAAACTCAAGACTTTGGTGGGAAATATTCTGTAATGGATCACTGCGTCATTGGATTGCCCTATTGGGAGAAGGAGAATTGATATACAAGGATGAAATTAACCACTAAGTAGGAAGTTTCCAAAAAGAGGAGGGCGTATTTGTAGTGGAAGACTTAAAGAAAGGACTCATTGAGGAAGAGAGGGCCACAACCCTCAAGCCAAGAAAACTAGGAACTGGGGTATGCATAGGAATAGGCTTCTGAAGAATTACTATGACAAAAAGTATAATATTGACCAGTATCGGATTGTACTGATCAGACTAATAATCCAGAAGTTTAAGTTAGAAAGTTCTGAAGAAACAATATGAAACAGGTAGACTTTGGAGAGTTACACCTTCTGGAAAGAGACAGATCAAGGAGGAAAAGTGGGCAGAAATGTGGAACGATCGCATTCTTTTATTAAGAAGAAGATGAAAAAAAAAAAAGAAGAAGATGAAGCTGAGAACACAGAAGGAACCTGACCAAGAACTGTTAAAGGTCTCAGTCAGAGTTGTACTCTGCATATTCCATTCCCACTAGCCCTGACAATAGAATACCACCTTAAGGTAATGACAACATAATAAGGAAAAACTACATGAAAAAGAAATAAAAAGGAATGAAGAGTTAAGTCAGAAGAGGAAAATGACATAACGTCTCTGTACTGCAAAAGATGCCAGAAAGGATAAGAATAAACTGACATATAAAAACAGCTAACTATAGCTTGCACTTCTGAGGAAGTTTCTGGGTAATACTGACCTGCTGCTTCTTCCCTGATTCTGGTCAAGTAAACACTGGAAAAAATCATGGAGTAACACATCTACATGGTCTTTCCTGTATTACCCTCACTATCAGTACTTGGAAAGAAGCCACAGAAACAGTCACTATTTGCTCACCCTGTTCTTCCATCATCCTGGATGGGTAGGCTTACCTGGATGGTGCACAGGATAAGGGATGGGGAATAAAATAGGGAGTCAGCAATTATACTTCACTTAATCATCCCCGACCCTTCAATAAAGCATTATATAAACAAGTTTTGTATTGATGGTGTGGAAGAAAATCAAAATCAAAGCGAAAAGAAAATCAATGGAAAGTATGCCTTCCACATATCACCCCTTTCACTGAGATCCATGTGGCAGAAGCAACAATATCATTTCATCAAACATAGTAGGCTCAGAGTTCTAGATGGGGAACAGAAACTAAGTGAGTATAATCCATGACATGATGAATTGTAATGAGGGGCATGGATCACAGAAAGCAAATGCTCAATAGCAGATGGTCAAATCTCCCTCTCCTTAAACATACTAAAGAACTTTTGAAGGGGTGGTAGGACATTTCATCCTACAGAATTCTATATGGCTATCCCTTAGATGTGGTATGTCCTTTATTATTGATACCTGTAAGTAGGAAATATGAAAGGAACATAATTATTCTTCTCTATAAAGATCTTACAATGTACTGGGAAAACAAAACATAAGTAAAATCATTAATTTACAATGCGTATGCTTAATTGTGTAGTAAATTTACGCAATACAGGCTTAGAAAATGAAAAAAATCGGTTCAAGCTGGATTATACACCGAAGGTTTCATGGAAACCATAATTCACCACTTGTTCTTGAATTTACCATTTCTCTGCGTTCCTTGCAGAGTATGTCTTATTCCCCTATCCTTCCTCCTTCACCCACACCCTCAGTCCTAACACTTATCTCAATGCCTGACATTAGCTATATAGGTACTAATTAAATGTTTATTGATTATTCCTCGCTGATCACTCTAGCACTAGCTATTAGTACTTTTATATTTCCTAAGTGAAGACCATTACCATTGCCTTAGTTACTCAAGTCAGAAAGCTGGGTATCAGACTCTTCCTTACCCCTCACTTCTGAATAGGTCCCCAGTCCTTTGTTTTCTATCCCCTTCAGTGCTTTTTAAATCGCTTCTCCTCATTAAAATAGCCTTCATTAGGCCTCCTCATTGTTCCACAAGCCTCCAGTTTTCTACTTTCTGCCTCTTGTCACTCTCCTCAAATCCATTCTCCACAGTGCTGTCAAGTGTTCAATCTAAAAGGGAAATTAAATTTTGTCACTTCAGTATAAAATCCAAATTCCTCAGTATGGTGAAGAGTGAAACCTTCCTAAATTGTTCCCTTTTCTTACTTAAATCTTCTGCCTTACTGCTACTATACTTGTTCCTTTAGTCACAAGGATTTTTGTGCTATTTCCTTTGTGCTAATGCTTTGGGAATATTTTACTCTACGTTTACTCCACTTTGTCTATCCTTTAAGACACAGCTCAAGAATCTTCTCCAGAAAAACAATCTTCCACCTGCTTTCCCTGACTGGAGTAGGCCCCACTCTGTGTATAGTATTTATCACTGTGTTATAATCACTTCTTCATTTTTGTCTTTTCCACTCGTGGCTTTCAAAGTTTATTGACACAGACCTATACAGTATGAAATACATATTTTTAATCACCCCACCCCAGTACACACTGAAATAAAAATTTCATGAAGCAATACCAAACTTTACTATATGCAATATACTCTGGTATTTATTATTCTGTATTATTCTCCTTTTTTTCTAATTCTGGTTTTAATATACTGAACTGATTTCATGGCCCAGTTTAAAAATACTACAACACGGGGCGCCTGGGTGGCTCAGTCGTTAAGCGTCTGCCTTCGGCTCAGGTCATGGTCCCAGGGTCCTGGGATCAAGCCCCACATTGGGCTCCCTGCTCAGCGGGAAGCTTGTTTCTCCCTCTCCCACTCCCCCTGCTTGTGTTCTCTCTCTCGCTCTCTGTCAAATAAATAAATAAAATCTTTAAAAAAAAAATAAAAATACTACAACAGACTGTGAACTCACATAGATTCTTAAGCACGATAGATGCTCACTATAAGTAATTGAGAAAAAGATAAAACAAAAATCTCTGTATCTCTAGGAATTAGTGCAAGGTTAGGCATATAGCGGTAGTCAATAAAAATGTCTGATAAAAAAATAAATACACACCTCTGGGAAGACCATCTTCATAAGTCATCTTTTGCCCCCTATCACTTTCCTTTTTTAGAAATAAGAGTTTCTTACAAGACATTAAATTAAGATGAAAACATAGACATGTAAGCACAGATACAGAGATAGGCAAAACTGGAGAAGGGACTTTAAAGATTGTTGAGTCTGAAGGGCATATTGAGATAGAGAGGCATGATTGCTGAAGGCCAACTGTTAAGTCTTTCAAAAAAGGCTTAATATGGTGAAGTCACTGAAGTCCGGAATATCTGGTCATTGGTTCCAGAGGTCAGAAATCATCTTGTAAATGACCCAAAGATCACTTAAGCTAACCAAATACACAAGATACTGATGCATAGCTCATAGTAACTAATATTTACTACTGAATACTTACTATGTATCAGACAATATCCTAAGCAGTTAATATGAATCTATCCTCAAAACAACCATGTGAAATAGGGCTATCTCATGTTATTATCTCTGTTTCTAAGGGGTGCGTGGGTGGCTCAGTCAGTTGAGCATCTGACTTTTGATTTTGGCTCAGGTCATGATCTCAGGGTCTTGAGATCAAGCCCTGCATTGTGCTCTGTGCTGAGCATGGAGCCTGCTTGGGATTTTCTCTCTTTTCCTCTCTCTCTCCCCCTCTATAAAATAATAAAAAATAAATTTATTTTATTTATTTATTTTTTTTTTTAAAAGATTTTATTTATTTATTTGAGAGAGAGAGAATGAGAGAGAGCACATGAGAGGGGTTAGGGTCAGAGGGAGAAGCAGACTCCCTGCTGAGCAGGGAGCGCGATGCGGGACTCGATCCAGGGACTCCAGGATCATGACCTGAGCTGAAGGCAGTCGCTTAACCAACTGAGCCACCCAGGTGCTCCAAAAATAAATGTATTTTAAATAAAATCTTTAAAAAATAAATAAAGAGCATTGGCATTGGCTAGCATTTTAAATCTCATTATCCTGTGATGATATGATATGTCTATGTGTGCCCATTGTGTTGGGGACATTGATTGTCACACAAGAGATGATACATGAATTTCTTACAGGTCAAATGACACCAGGAAGATATTGGGACTTGAATTGCTTTTGCAGTGTTCCATCCTAAAGGGAGGTCTACTAACAAAGGAGACAAAAGCAGCGAAGAGTCAGAATTTTCTTCTCAGGTTGGTACAAAATGGATGTCCCTTTCAACTCACTGAATAAATTAAGAATGCATGCCATGTGAGAGACAGTAAGGGCACCGATGGCAGCCAATATCAACTGGAGAAGCAAAGATAACCAAAACATAGAGTAGTTAAGTAGCTAGATTCATCTCTCCTCTATTCCTACTTCTAGCCCCCAACACCAGAAGAGCTTGCCTTGAGAAGGAAAGAAAAAATGTCCTAGACCAGACATTCCCCAACCCAATCTTTAGGGGTTTGGAAAAGGAGAAGGAGTGAAAAATTGACTATACTCCCTTCTTCATTTCAAGTGCCTGTGGCTACAAAGCTAGACAGCAATGGAGGAGGTTTTAAAACACTGAAGTTTTAACTAGGATAGGCTAGACTTTGAATAACTTAAAAGATCAGAAAAGTATGGAATCTCCCTGGGGGGAACATAGTATAGTGGAGCAATGACTAGAGAAAAAGAAAGCATTTTAGTTCATACCCCAACCAAGTTCAGATTCCTTAGTAACTTGGTCACATAAAAGAAATAGTAGTATGTAGTTTATGATATAATGTTAAGTGAATGAATCAGAACTTGAAACTGTATGTATGTGGCAAGTACAAATGTATGAGTAATCTGAATATATTAAACAACACCTGGAGCAGATAAGTGAATTTTCTCTAAATCACAATTTTGAATAAGGTCAGCAATGATTGTATATCTAACCAGACCTACTATTACACTTCTTTTTTTTGCCATTTATTTGTTTTAGGAAGTAAAATAAGTTTATTTAGCAAGATTGCTTTTTATAAATCCATGTTGGAAAATAGATACGTGGCCTCCCTCTGTGGACTCGTAAATTAGGGTGGTTGGTTTTTTTCTTTCTTTTTTTTTTGTTTTGTTTTTGGTTTTTTTGGTTGTTATTGTTTTTCAAAGATTAACACCATAGTATTTCAAAGAAGAAGACTAAACAAAGTATGATCTCTCAGTTCCTCCTTTTTCCATTAAAATTTGAGTATTATGCTTGACTTTTTCCATGATCTGTAATCATTCTAGTTTGCAGGGAGCCCATACATATAATTGTTAATAGCGGAGAAATTTTAGAGAACATATTTTTGAGCCCTCCAGTGAAGATTCTTTTAGGCCCACCTGATGTGAAATCATCTACCCTAACCTATTCTATCTCTTACTCTAATTTCTATAGCATCATTGTTAATATTTGTATGAGGACTCTAATTTATAAAGTCTTCCTCTCACATTGGAATATTTTAGGATACTGGCACAGGGTAAGAATCTCCTGGAATTGTTTACAACATATTGATGTCATACTAGGAATATATGTCAATATATATGTTACAATATATATGATGTCATACTAGGAATGCCCTAACCCTTTCTTAACCCAAGCCTGGTAAGAGATAAAAAGTTTATGGCTATCTTTTAAAAATCTCAACCCCATATGACCCCAATGGAAAATATATATGAATTAGATAGCATAAAAATAAAGTAAGGCTCACTAAAGAATGACCTTCTAAATTACAGCTTATTGTTCTTATCTGTCACAATTATGATTTAGGTAAGTACTTATCTTCCTTTAATAAATGGATAAGGTGTTGTGACATACTAAATACATAACTATGCAATTTTCATTTGTGCTTATATATGGGCTCATATACAATTAAATCTCTTAATAGTAAATGAAATTGTCATTTGGCATTTAAACACATTATCTGATTTATTTTTTTAATGCAAAGCAAAGCAAAACTAAGATAATTAAATCATATTGATACTATTTGAAAGAATTGGACATTTGTCATCTCCCTGCTACAGTTCTTCTGTGCATTTTGCTCAAAAGAACAATGTGAAGTTCAAAATCTGAGAATCAAAGAATTTGAAAGTCCACTTAAAAAGGAAAAAATAGCAAAAAAAAATCTTTACTAAATGAAAGAAACATACAATTTAGCTCAGCAGGGCTTCTATACACCCAAGGACAATGTAGATGTGCAGCCACAATTTTTTGAAAAGAAAATTTCTTCCTGGTCTTTCTTGTGATTCTGGCATAGCAAAACTTACATAATACAAAATACTATAATTATTTGTTAATATTTTAAAATATTTTAGGAACCCCTTACAATTGTTCTTACAACGTTTTTTAAATAGAAGTTTTCATTTCTCCAAGTATTTGTTCTTAAATGAGAATATTAGATTTTTTTTTAAAGTCAACATTCAGATTTTTAGGTAAGAATTCATAAAATGAGAATACAACCCAGTATTGCAATAAATAGATAATTCCATTTATATAGGAATTGTCCTTAAGGACCAGGCAGAGAGGGGAGGAAGATAAACAAACCTGAGAGTGGGCCTAAGAAGAAAGGATATGACCAAGCTTAATATTAATGTATTCAAGGGGAGCCTGAGTGGCTCAGTCGTTAAGCGTCTACCTTCAGCTCAGGTCATGATCCCAGGGTCCTGGGATCGAGCCCCGCATCGGGCTCTCTGCTCAGCGGGAAGCCTGCTTCTCCCTCTCCCATTCCCCCTGCTTGTGTTCCCTCTCTCACTGTGTCTCTATTAAATAAATAAATAAAACCTTTAAAAAAAAATATTAATGTATTCAATGTAATACTTCATCTGAATAAAAATCTTTCACAAATGGTAAAAGAATTTGTTCTCACTTCAAGAACTCAGAGATGAAGATAACATAGTTCCAGCCCTGGAGGAGTTATCAATAAGAGGTAAATAAGCTTAAGAGTGGAGAAGGTGATGATTCATAATTATCCCCTAGGAGGACAGATCAGAAAGTGAAGCAATCTTTCTGTGATAAGTAGGCCTACCTTGGTGAGTGAACACAGCAGGCCCCAGATACAGCAGGCCTCAATGAAGCCAACTGGAGAGAAGTGAGAGAAGAGTATAAAAGCCTCACTTGGGGTGAAATGTGGGGCTGCTGCAGGGAACAGCATGGGTTCGCTCCTGTTTGTTGTGGGAAACCCAGGGAGAAAAGGAGGAAGGATGTTATATCCACTCTACCACTTACCCAATACCTCTCCTTCCACTCTGTAAGTATATTCCTGATAGGACCTGGCTTTGGGGAGATGACAGCCTACATCTAGTGACTGAATGTTTGGGTGCTTAACTGATTGAAGGGTAGAGATGGAAGTATAAAAGAGCAGGGTAAGCTGCTGATGAGGAATAGCTAGGCTGTCTTAGAGCTCTGTGAGAAAGCTAGAATCTGGGTTAAAATTTTCTGGGGAAAACCAGGGCTACTGATGATTTGGGCTCGTCTACAAGAATACATGTGTCCTGGAGAATCTTGTCTTTGGAGCTACCAGGGATAAATGTACTCTGGCAAAAGATCATCTCCTGGCAATTGTGTTGATTACCCACCTTAGGCCAGAGCTACTTCCTAGTGACATCCAAAGAACAATTTAATAAGAAGGAAAGGCCTGTACTATACACATGTTGGTAGGATGGGTTGAACATGAATAAGGTGATTTTTAGTCTTTGATTCTAATCACCTGCTGAAGGATGTTTTAAAGCAAAGAAACTTAGCAGTTTCCTTTTTTTTTCTTCAAAGATTCTATTTATTTATTTGTCAGAGAGAGGGAGAACACAAGCAGGAGGAGCGGCAGGCAGAGGGAGAGGGAGAAGCAGGCTCCCCGCTGAGCAGGGAGCCCGATGTGGGACTCGATCCCAGGACTCTGGGATCATGACTTGAGCTGAAGACAGACACCTAACCGACTGAGCCACCCAGATATCCCGAAACTTAGCAGTTTCCAATCCCAAGAACCATGAAGTGCTGGAAAAAAAGTGGAAGCTTAGTTGTTTGGGGGACAACTTGTGTTCTTGATGGTATTACTACAAAATCATTTAACAAACATTTAATAGATGTCAATCATGTGCCAGACGCAATGACTTTTTCCAAAGTAAAGTATTTCATGAAGGAAATTAGCCCTTTCAATAGCAAGAATGGAAAGAAAAAAGTAGAAAAACAAAGGACCAAACAGAGATACCAACAGTATCACATCTATCAGTATCTTGCTGAGAAGCCTGAAACAAGAATGTGGGATGAAGTCAGGGATTTTCAGGGGAGCACAGGTGATTTACTTGGGTGGGATATATTAAAAAATAGTATTCATATTCTTTTTTGTCTAAAAAATAAAAGGTTAACAATAGTAATATTTAATATAGGAATGAAGATTAATAAAAATATATTAGATATATATTTATATGGAGATATGAACAAAAGTTTTTATGCATATGTTACCAAATAAAAAAAGATGGCAGTGATTAGATTACCTGATTTCTAAAATCACTATGCTTTAAGTTCTGGTTCTATATTATTCAAAGTACTTTAGTTTCTCTTAAACTACATTTAAAAATCATACCATATCTATAATAACATAAACTTCCTCATATACAACAAAATTTAATTTTACAAAGATGTGAAACAGTAAACCTTTCATTATTTAAATGCATCCTAACCCTACCAACACACCCTTCTTACCTTATGAAGCAGGTTCTCTCTGTATTATATGATGCCAGTTGGCATGACCCTTTCTTCCTCTTAGCTCATTCAAGAGACAGGCAAAAGGATTCTCTGAGAGCCCTGTGTTGATGAGATTAGCAACAAACTTAAAGTCTGGATTCCCTCTAGCAAAATTGTCAGAATTCTTTACATTTTACTAATTTGTGCAGTGACTGGTTGGTTTGGTTTGCTGATAACCATATATATATGTATATATATATATTTCCTCAAAATTCTGATTTATAAAAAAATTTAGAAGAAACACTATCATAAAGCTAAACTATTTTATTTTACAATTCTTTTAAGGGATGGGTTTATGAACGAAACATTTAACTAATGGCATTATATAGCTGGTATATTGTGTCTATATGATAGAAGTTAAGAATCTTTCTATGCATAGTAATATGAGTAAATAGATCACAAAGAAGTTGGCTGAAAACCAGTCCATTAAAATGACAGTTTCCAAAATAACGTGAATGTACTTAACACTACTAAACTGTGTTTAAAAATGATTAAAATGGTCGGGGCACCTGGGTGGCTCAGTTGGTTAAGCATCTGCCTTCAGCTCAGGTCATGATCCCAGGGTCCTGGGATTGAGCCCAAACTGGGCTCCCTGCTCAGTGGGGAACCTGCTCCTTCCTCTCTCTCTGCCCACCCTCCCCCTGCTTGTGCTCTCTCAAATAAATAAATAAAGTCTTAAAACTAGTACTAGTTTGTATTCCTATGGTAGTGTATGAGAGTTACAAAATGGAGTGTGCAAATTGTTGGCAATGTGTGTCTTTAAGTTATTCTAATATTTTCGATAAGAACTGATCTATTTTTATTTTATTTTAACTCTTATGAAAATCAAGTAGGTGGGTAGGGCATTCTGGGTAATTGGTCTGGGAATTGAAACTCATTGCCTCCCCACACCCCTATTAGTGCTATGAACTAAACAAATGAGTTAACTAGCTATTGTTACTTACCTGTAGAAAGGTATATATTTTGAAATAAAAATACATTAAGTATCTGCATTTTTCTTTTAGATCCCAGATTTCCTATACGCATTGTCTGATGTCCATCTCTTTAATACCATGTTTTTTTAAAAAAAAAATCTCTTCTGGAGGTTTCCACACAGGATTCCAAAATTTACTAGTCCGTATGTGCTTGAACCTATATCAAACATGTGGTTGCCAGTTCATTCCTAATAGTGAAATACGGCTTTTTCCTTGGAGAAAAATGCCTTTTCCAAACATCCTATTCTAGAATAAATATTATCATACTACTATCACTTCATATTAACATATAATTTTAGAGTTTAGAAACCTCTTTCATAAATATTGTTCCATTTGATTTTCACAACCCAGGTGTGGTGACTGGAAGGATAGTTTTATTTTCACTTAATAGATGAAACAAGGTTACATGATCATGAAGTAGTAGAAATGAGACTAGCAGGGAATTGAACTTTCCACAGCCCTTTACTGCCTCTTCCATATGTATAAGGACAGCATATCCCTTTTGCAGAAATTTTATTCCATGGTGGTTAACATTTACCTCCTAAATCCCCTTTAGAACAAGGTAAAATAAAATTTAAAAAGAGAGGGGAAAACCCTGCAAAAAAAGAAAATGTCTTTTTCCTTTTTGGTAATTTACTATTACCTTTCTGAAAGAAGTCATTCTTTTAGAATAACTGTACCTAAGCACATATTCCGTGGCATTGTAAAAAATATGTGTGAACAATTCTAAAGATTTTATTTATTTATTTGACAGAGAGAGAGAGAGAACACAAGCAGAGGGAGAAGCAGGCAGAGGTAGAGGGTGAAGCAGGCTCCCCGCTGAGCAGGGAGCCCGATGTGGGGCTCAATCCCAGGACTCCGGGATCATGACCTGAGCTGAAGGAAGATGCCCAACCGATTGAGCCACCCAGGCGCCCCTGTGTGAACAATTCTAAGGACAATATAAAACTATAACCTCAGGGTGCCTGGGTGGCTGTCAGTTAAGTATTCCACTCTCAATCTTGGCTCAGGTCATGATCTCAGCGTCATCAGTTCAAGCCCCGCATCGGGCTCCATGCTTAGCATGGAGTTTGCTTGTCCCTCTCCCTCTGCTCCTCCCCCTGCTTGCACTCTCTCTCTCTCTCTCTCTCAAAATAAATTAATGAATAAAATCTTAAAAAAAACCCTATAACCTCAATTCTGTAAGCAGATCATACTAAATGCTAGTCACACAATATATGTTTAATTGTACTTCTTCATATTCATCTTATTTCTTATTTATATTTATCATATATAGGTTTCATTACATTTCTTCCCTACAACTAACCATAAAGTCACACGACTAATCTATTTCAGATTTGCTTACTTTCTTATTATAAGGATAATTGCTTGTCAGCTATTGGCCAACCTACAAATAAGGTGGTTTTGTAAAGAAACAAGTCTTGCCATTTTGGAAAAAAAAACGATTATTAAAAAAAAGATCGTTTTCCTTTTTTGATACATAATGTCATTAATAGCAGATTTCAGTTTTCTTCTTAACATTAGGATGGTAATTTCTTGTGCTTCATTAAGGTGTAAAGAAAGATCTGAGCATTCTCCGTACCTTTTCTGATCTTTATCTTCAAGAGGGCCATCTCCATGCAGCTGAACAAATACTGGGCTGAGTATCTGGAGAAATGAACTCTTACATAGGCTGTATACTGAGTGTGACCTTGGACAATTTCTCTTTTCTGGGCTTTAATGTCCTTATTTCTAAAATGAGAGGAAGTGTTAGTTCTAGACTCTCATTCCAAGCGTCCATTTTAGCTCTAGCAATAGCATTGTAAAGCCTATTAACCAACATTTGCTGAGACAAGGCATTTTAGGGTCTAGACAATGTTGTGAGAATATTTATGGACACCCAAATAATGCCTTAACTTCTGGGACAAAAAAGTTTCAACAATTATTAATTACCAATAAGCCCTAAGACCCAAATCGGGAAGCATCCTGTGATGTGGTTCAGGCCACTAGGACTTGAGACATGTAGGACAGATCAGGCCACTTGAGGTATTACTAGGTAATAATTTCCACGCACCAATGGTTGCCTAGTAATCCTAAGAGTGAAAGCAGAGTACCTAAGTATTACACTATACTGCTTAAAAACACGACAAAAGAAAAAATAAGAATTTACTGCAAAAGTAGAAACAAAATAAGCGTAAATTTCTCCTGCAACTGCAACTCAATCCCTACATTTTACCGACATAAACCTAGGCCTCAGGTGTTTGTGCAGGCCAAGGGGAAAGTTTTTCTACCAGTCTCCCAAACATCGCTGGCGGAATAGAAAACAGCTTTACGGTATTTATATCATTCAAATCCAATCCCAAAGAAACTCTCGACGGGTGAGCCAGCGAGCATCTTAACATAGACGGCCCCTTACGCGGCCTGCTCCCCCGCTTCGGGCCTGCAGAGTGGCTGACTGCAGTCGCGGTGGCTAGGCAACGGTCGGAGCATTCCCCGCGGTGTCAGCCCCGCCCCTGGAGGTGCTTCCACCTCCCGGCGCCTCGAATCCCCTCCTCTCATTGGCTAGAGACCTGCCAGAGGTGGGCGGGGGAAATGCGTCAGAGAATGAGCTCACTTCCGGCCAGGGAGCGCGCGGGTTGATTCGTCCTTCCTCAGCCGCGGGTGCTCGCAGCTCGGAAATGGCGGGTAAGTTCCCGGGAAAAGTTTACCAAGGGAAGGGGGCGGGTAGGTTTGGGAAAGAACGCCGAGACCGTGGTGACAGTGCCCTCCTGGAACTTTCCGGCTCCGGCCTGGGTTCCAGAAGGCTTGCTTCAGCCTGAAAGCACGGAACTCTCCGCCCAGCTCCCTGTTGGCCGAGGTTCGTGCCCCCGCCCCCAACTACTCGGGGTTCTGTGCCTTCTGCGAAGAACTCGGCCCCTGCGGAGGGCCCAAGAAGCCCGGGGAAAGAGTCGCGATTTGGCTTCTTAGGTGCCAGATGCCTTGAGGCCTGTTTATCTTCTCGTTCTTTTTTTGCACTACTGCCTGAGCCGCAGTAGTTTGGGTCTGTTCCCGCCAGCTGATTTTAATGTTCAGATCGTCCTCCTCTTCCAGGTCTCCCTCCACCTTCCACTACAGTCAACTTCTGAGCTGGCGCATTGCTGCCTTGCCTCGCACTAGGGCTCTCACTTGAACCTTGACTTCGCAGTCGTCTTTTTAATCTCTCGCGCTTTGGTATTTCTAGGATCGATTTAGAATTCCTTTGAGAAAGATTGTTCTTGCATTCTTCCTTCATCTAAACTTCTCATAGTATTTTATACTATAATTTTCATGTTCATTCTGTTCTTTTTTTTGGTCTCTTCAGTTTGCAGCATTTAACTAATAATTGCTATTTTGTACGTGTATTAAGACTGTTTTTGGTGTGAGTATATACTTTTTTCCAGTTACATATCTTTTGAAGTGATGGACAGTTTCGACTTTTATCTTTTCCCAGTGCCTTCGTAGTAGTCTTACTACACTTTTATGGATATGCTGGATAGACAGGCTATCACGTGAGCTCTACAGATATTTAAAGGATTCTTCTACCAGATAGTGATTCTGGGATCTTGGGGGTACACTGGTACTATAAAAGAGGGGGAACATACGTATTGTGTACGGTGTACATATAGTAAGAATTACACCTAAATTTGAATCTCTGCCTCACCACTCAGTAGTTGGGTGCACTTAAGCAGTTAAGCCTCTTTCTAAGCCTGAGCGTTTTAATATTAAATGGGGCTGATATACTATTTACTTGTCTAATAGATTTGTGGGGATTAAGTCAATGTATGATTTCACAAGTTAAATTTTGTTGCTTACAGCATATATAATTCCTTGAAATGGGTTCTTTTATCTCAATTTTATGGATTAGGAGATTAGGGTCAGAGGAGTCAAGTAATGTGCTCTAGTTCTAGTTCACAGACCTGGTAAGTAAGTGGTGAAGCCTGGATTTCATTCCAGGAATTCTGACAACAGACAATCTATACTGCCTCAGATGTTCCCTATTTTCTGTGTATGTATGTTTTAACCACTTGTTAAAGTTTATGGCATGTCATTGTACCTTTCTTTTGTTTCTGCTCATGACTTCTTTTTTCCTGAATTTTTACGATTTTTATGTTCATTTTGTCAGGAGATTTATTGTCATCTTTGCTTGAAAGTTTATCTGGATTGCTTCCATTTTTAGTTTGTAGCCCATAGTTTATGACTTTGTACACATATGGTTAAAAAAAACTTTTTTTTTTAATACAGTGGAAATTTTCTTTCCTAACCCTGTCCCCACTCCTTCTCTCTAATCTTAGAGATAACCACGATTACCAGTTTCTTGTGTGTCCTTTCTGAGATAATCTATGCATTATCAGTTGATGGTTTTTAAATAGTTCATCTGAAGTACTCTGGCTAGAATTTTTCCAGTAGTAGAGATGAAATGCTATTGTAATTATCAAAGAATATTCTCACCTTGTGTCTTGGTGGAGCAGTGGCACATTTTTTATATTTTAAAAAACTGCTTAGGTATAAATCCTAACAGGTAATATTTATTAGTATTAAATATAAAGAAATGTCAGTAGTTATGTTAATTTTCAGATTTATTTATTTATGTAAAGCAAGCCCAGTTCATAAGCCTCTGACAAAAATGATGTTTTTCCTGTTTTATAATGAGGCAGTCATACTCAGTATATTTATTTTAGGATTATATGGAGAATGACCTGCGCTTTTATGATCTATTAGCAGTTTTATTTATTTGTTTGACAGAAGGAGACAGCGAGGGAGGGAACACAAGCAGGGGGAGTGGGAGGGGGAGAAGCAGGCTTCCCACCAAGCGGGGAGCCCGATGTGGGGCTTGATCCCAGGACCCTAGAACCATGACCTGAGCCGAAGGCAGTCACTTAACCAACTGAGCCACCCAGGTGCCCCTATTAGCATGTTTTAAATCTTCCTTTTATTCCACTTCTAATAAGAACCCTCTGTAGGTTTGACTATTTAAACCATTTCCAACAAGACCTTTTAAAAACTTTCCCTTAGGATTTGGTGCTATGGAGAAATTTTTGGTTGAGTACAAGAGTGCAGTGGAGAAGAAACTGGCAGAGTACAAATGTAACACCAACACAGCAATTGAACTAAAATTAGGTATGTATGCTATTTCTAAGTGGTATTATGTATGTACTGTGTGTTCATATATAATCTTTTTTTTAAGATTTGAAGTAGAATTTTATGTAAGAGCAGTTCATGTAAATGTATAGTTTTCTGTATGTATTGAACACATTCAGATTTTATTCAGTCTTCATTTATGTCGTGGAGTGGATAGATGTTTAAGAGGTGGCAGAGTTTACATTTAGGAAGTACAGCATGGCAAAAAATGATAGGTGTAAGTGTTCTCAGGCTCTTAAAAATATTTACCTTTACATTTTTGCTTATAAAAATGGTAGGCCGTAGTGTTGGTGAGGATGTGGAAAAACACTCATTGCTGATGGGAATGTAAAATGATGCAACTACTTTGGAAAACAGTTTGGCAGGTTCTTAAAAAGTTAAATGCACTATATGACCCAGCAGTTCTACTCCTAGGGATCTACTCAAGAGAAATGAAAACATATGTCTGTACACAAACTGTACATGAATATTCATAGCAGCGTTATTCACAGTAGTCCAAAATGAAACAACCCAGATCTCCATCAACTGGTAATAGAATAAACAAAGTATGATGTATCTATATGATGGAATACTACTTGACAATAAAAAGGAATGAAGGTCTGACACATCCTACAAAATGGGTGAACTCAAAAATATTCTAAGTGAAAGAAAACAGACAAGAACCCCCCCATATACAATATGATTCTATTTGTATGAAATGTTTGGAAAAGGCAAATCCAGAGACAGAAGATAGAATGGTAGTTGCCTGAGGCTGACTGAGAATAATGATTGCAAATGGGCATGAGATTTCTTTTGGGGACAATGGCAATGTTTTAAAATTAGAGTGTGGCAATGGTCACACAATTCTAAATTTACTAAAAATTACTGAATTGTATGCTTAAAATAAGTACGTTTTATGGTATGTAAATTATACCTTAACAAAGCTTTTTTTTTTTTAAGATTTTATTTACTTACTTGAGAGAGAGCAAGCCAGAGAGCAAGCACGAACAGTGGGGAGGAGCAGAGGGAGAGGGAGAAGCAGACTCCCTGCTGATCAGGCAGCCCAGTATGGGGCTCAGTCCCAGGACCCCAGGATCATGACCTGAGCCAAAGGCAGACGCTTAACCAACTGAGCCCCCAGGTGCCCCTCAATAAAGCTATTTTAAAAAATAGTTATATGCACATGAATTCTGGTTCCATCACTTTCTGTGGCTGTTTCCTTATCTTATAATGAAGTTAACTGTACTTACTTTTATAGTGGTTATAAAAATTAAATGTAAGGTTAAGTACAAATAAAGTGCATAATCAGGTTGACTTCTAGAAATTCTCAATAAATGTTAGCTTCTACTGTTTAAAATAATACAAGCATAACAAAAACATAAGGTGACAAAGAAGGTACCCCTCACTACAGAGATAATACTTATCTAGATTTTTTTGTGTGTGCATGCATAAAATTACTTTTCTAAAACCAAGATCCTGTTTAAGGCTGTGTACATACCTGTTTTCCATAGTGGCTACTCCATTTTGCATTTCCACCAGCAGCAGCAGCACATAGGTTCCAATTTCTCTACATCCTTGTCAATGCTTGTTATTGTCTGTGGATTTTTTACTGTATTTTTTAAACTATTTTTTAATTTGACAATGAAAACTGATTTTTAATTCTAAGAAAAGTATATACTTTAAGAGAATCAGCCCTTATTTATTTATTTTTTTTTTAGATTTTATTTCTTTACTTGACAGAGCACAAGCAAGGGGAGCGGGAACAGGATAGGGAGAAGCGGGCTCCCCGCTGAGCAGGGAGCCCAATGCTGGGCTCGAACCCATGACCCTGGGATCATGACCTGAGCTGACCGAGCCACCCAGGAACCCTGAATCAGCCCTTATTTTATCATATATTGCAAATATGAGTTTTTGTTTCATGTCTTACAAAAAGGCCCTCCCTACTCTAAGATTATAAAGCAGTTTATCCATTGTTTCTCTAATATTTTTTGGATTTTTTCTTTTTTAAATCGAAACTTTTGAATCTAACTTGGTATAACACATGAGGTAGGAATCCAGCTTTGCTTTCTCAGATGAGTTAGCCCATTATCCACCTGCCAGTTTAAGTTGTCTTTTCATTAATGATTTAAAATTTCTCTTTTATCATATTAAAGTATCATATATTCTTGGCTGGCTTTTGGGCCTTTTTTTGGTCCTTGAGCCATTAGTGTACTGTTATAATAAATGTTATAATTAATATATGGTGTGACTGGGTCCCCTCTTGTTACTCTTCAGGAGTTTTACTAAGTTTTCTCTAATGTTTGTTCTTCTAGATGAACATTTTATCAAGTTCAAAAAAGATTTTTTGATTTTTTAATTTGCGATCCTATTAAGTTTAATGTAGGGAGAATCAAAATCCTTACATTGTTGAGTCTTTCCTTGCTAATAGCAAGAATATTTTTCTGTTTATTCAAGTCTTATGTCCATGACGCCTGGGTGGCTCAGTTGTTAAGCATCTGCCTTCGGCTTGGTTAGTGATCCCAGGGTTCTGGGATTGAGCCCTGCATCAGCCTCCCTGTTCAGCAGGAGGCCTGCTTCTCCCTCTCCCCCTGCTTGTGTTCCCTCTCTCGCTGTCTCTCTCTCTCTCTGTCAAATAAATAAATAAAATTTTTAAAAAATAAATAAGAGTTTTAAACTTTATAGATGATAAACATTTCTTATTAAGTTTATTTCTAGGTAATTTCATCTATGTTATTGCTGTTATAAATGAGATTTTTTTTCCATTATATTTTTCATCTTTATTAATAGTGTGTGAGAAAACTGTGGAAAATAATTTTTAATATATATTTTTTCCCTGCATCAAAATCCAGGTTACTTAGTAACTCAGGTTCTACACATACATGACAGCTAAAACTGACTGGGTTATTTCATTATTCTAATCTCTTATAGTCATAGTGATAACTTGCTTCCTCAAGCCGACCTTCCTTCCTTCCTCCATTTTTTTCCCAGCCCTCCTGTCCCAACTCCCTCCCTTCGACTTTCTCTGGACAAATGTTTATTGAAACTTACTATGTGACAGGCACTGTGCTTGGCACATGGGATAACTTGAACTCTTGACTGCATATCCATAATCCCACTAAGGTTTATCCCAAGATTCTTCCTCTTACAGAAGCTCTTTTCACTTTGTGTGTGAGGGATTGACAGACACATTTTTTTCACAGAGGTTCCGTGCTTTGGGGTAGGTTACTGTAGAAAAGAGTGAACCTTTTTTTCTATATTTCATTTTAACCATTTTTAAGTGTACAGTTAGGTAGCATTAATTGCTTTCACAATATTGTGTAACCATTAGTTCTATTTCCAAAATTTTTTCATCACCCCAGACAGAAACTTTGTACCTATTTAGCAGTAAATCCCCATTTACTTTTCCTCTCCAGTCCTTGGTAATCTCTAATCTACTTAGTCTCTATGGATTTACCTGTTCTAGGTATTTTAAATGGAATCTACTTTGTCTTTATGGACTTACCTGTTCTAGATATTTTAAATGGTATCACAACATTATTTGTCCTTTTGTGTGTGTGGCTTATTTCACTTAGCAATGTTTTCAACTTATTTCACTTAGCAAATATTTCATGTTGTAGCGATATCAGGACTTCATTCCTGTTCATGGCTGAATAATATTCCATTGTGTATTTATAGCACATTTTGTTTATTTATCTGTTGGTGGACATTTGGGTCTTTTCTACTTTGGCTATTGTGAATAAAGCTACTATGGACATCAGTATATGAGTATCTGTTTGAGTCCCTGTTTTTAATTCTTTTAGTATATAGCTAGGAATAGAATTACTGAGTATATGTTAATTCTATGTTTAACATTTTGAGGAACTGCCAAATTGTTTTACATAGTAGCTGTACCATTTTAGTCCCACTAGCAATGTATAATGTTCCAGTTTCACCATGTCATTGTCAATGCTTGATTATTTTTATAGCCATCTTAGTAGATGTAAAATGATACCTTACTGTGATTTTTGATTTGCATTGCCCTAATGAATAATGATGGTTGAGCATCTTTTCATGTGCTTATTGGCCATTTGTATATCTTCTTTGTAGAAGTGTCTATTCAAATCCTTTGCCTATTTTTTCATTGGGTTGTCTTTTTGGTTTTTTGTTTGGAGTTTTTTGTTTTTTTATTTTTTCAGTATTATTCATTTATTTATTTGACAGAGAGAGAGAGTGAGAGAGCACAAACAGGGGGAGTGGCAGAGGGAGAGGGAGAAGCAGGCTCCCTGCTGAGCAAGGAGCCCGATGTGAGGCTTGATCCCAGGACCCTAAGATCATGACCCAAGCCAAAGGTAGACGCTTAACCAACCGAGCCACCCAGGCACCCCTTTTTTTGTTTTTTCTTAAACCTGATAATTTTACTGGGTTCTCTTACTTTTTGGGGAGTGGCTTCAGGTGATTTTTTTTTCAGGCCTACAACCATATCATCTGATCATTTTCATAAATTCACTTTGTTTTTTGTTTTTGCAGATTTTATTTATTTATTTGACAGAGAGAGAGACAGCAAGAGAGGGAATACAAACAGGGGGAGTGGGAGAGGGAGAAGCAGGCTCCCTGATGAGGGGCTTGATCCCAGGACCCTGGGATCACGACCTGAGCCGAAGGCAGATGCTTAATGACTGAGCCCAGGCACCCCAGTTCACTTTGTTTTTGATACATATGCCTCTTTCTTCTCTCTCTCTCTCTCTCTCTTTTTTTTTTTTTTTTTTTTTAAAGTAGGCTCCATACCCATTGTGGAGCACAACATGGGTTTGGAGCTCACAGCCCTGAGATCAAGACCTGAGCTGAGATCAGGAGTCAGACACTCAACCGACTCAGCCACCCAGGCACCCCTGTTCTCTTTTCATACTGCATTGGCTAACACTTTCAGAACAGTGTTAAAAAATAATTACAGTCATTCCTGTTCCTTAGTTTAATGAGAATGGTTCTGGTATTTCTCCACTAAACATGATCCTTGCTTATTACTTTGAAGAATGGTTTGTCTTGTTTGCAAAGAGTTTTTATTCAAACATGTGTATTAGAGTTTATCGAGTGCCATTTTTATTTCCATGGAAATAATTTTGGATATATTATATACAATGTTTATAATATTTAATATAATAGATTTTATTATACCTTTGTATATTGAGCCATCCTTGCATTTATAAAATGAATATCTCGAGATATTTTAATAAGTTCATGAAGACTTTTAAGATATTTTTACGTTACCACTAAAAGATGAGTTTGGTCTGTGTTTTTCTCCTTTGTGCTTACTTTTTAGGGGAGGTGAAGGTCAGCTTTTGTATTCTTTGTTGACTACTTTTCTTGGCCTTACTACTTTACCACTTCCACCCTCACCAGTTTTAAAAGCATTGGATTTACCTAATGGTAAAGGCTTGAAAGAATTCACCTTAATCATTATGAAGAGGTCCTCTTATGCCATTTAATGTTGTTATTGTTGTTATTGTTTTTTACCTTAATACAATTTAGATTGCATTTTCAAGTTTTGTGGTTCGCATAATACATTTTTGACCCTTCCGTTTACTTTTAACCTGCCATTCCTTTGAGGTGTGTCTCTTGGAGTGTGCATACTTGGATTTGATTGTATAATTTTTTTTCACCTAGCAATTTTGTTTCCTTTAAATTTATTGTTTGTTGCTTTTGTTACCTCATTTTTCTGTTGTTTCCTTGTACTTTCTCATTCCTATCTCTAACTAATGTGTGTTTTATTTTCCCTGACCTCTCAGTCTCCAGCGTACTCTGTTTTAAATTCTCCTAAAAAGCCATTTAACCTGTTCTTAAAGTATATTATTAGTTCTGCTGAGATAGTCTTTATATTTTAAGTTCATTCACCATTTGCCAAATACTTATTTAGCCATACTCATGTGGCAGGCGTTTATCTGGGCAGTGGAGATAGAGCAGTATATGGATACAAATAGAGCAGTTCTTCATGGAGCTTACATTCTGATTATGAGAAACAGACATAAATACATGAAAGATAGTGATTTGTGTTATGGAGAAAATACAGGGTGATTAGGTCCTACTGCTAAGGTGACATTTGCGTAGATAAAAAGATGAATTTGTGAGCAGTGTAGATAGCTCAAGGAAGAGTGTTCACACGCAGAAGAATGGCAAGTGCAGAATGTGCTGGATGTGTTCAGGGAACATTAAGGAAGCCAGTGTGACTGAGAAGGATAGCTTGGGAGGAGACGTGTCTGGAAGCCAAATGATGAAAGTGTTTGAAGGAGGAGGAGGTAGTTAACTATGTCAGGTGTTGCTGGTAGTTCTCATAACATAAGGGCTCTTGGGATTTAGTGATTTGATGATGTTTTTTTAACGAGAAAAGTGATGGAGTCATAGGATCTACTTTAAAAAGTAATTTAAGAGAGATTAAGAGGAGAGGAATTAAAAATGGAGCATAGACTGTTTTTGAAGTTTTGCTCAGAAGTGGAGTTGAGAAATGGGCAGCTAGAGGAAGACACAGGATAAAGTTAGATGACTTTATTTTTGTTTTTTATTTATTTATTTATATATTTAAAGATTTTATTTATTTATTTGAGAGAGAATGAGATAGAGAGCATGAGAGGGGGGAGGGTCAGAGGGAGAAGCAGACTCCCTGCTGAGCAGGGAGCCTGATGCGGGACTCGATCCTGGGACTCCAGGATCATGACCTGAGCCGAAGGCAGTCGCTTAACCAACTGAGCCACCCAGGCGCCCCTCTATTTTTGCTTTTTAAAAAGTGATGTACAATTTACAGACAATGAAATGCACACTAAGCACATGATTCAGTGAGGTTTGAGGTCCCCTCCCCACAAATAGCTGCCTTGGGGGGGGTTGAATTTAAAACCCAATTTTTGGGAGATTGAGACATGCAACAGATCTGGTGGGCTGCATTCCTCTTTGTTTTGTTTATTAAACAATTGCAAACTTAACAGAAAAGTTGGAAATATAAAAATACAAAGACCTTTTTTCCCTGAACTATTTGAGCATAAATTGCTGACTTGAACCATCACCACATACTCTTTAATGTATATTTACTGTGAACAAGAACATTAGTATACATGGCCAGAATATAATCATCAAAATTAGAAAATTAATATCAGTACATTATCACCATTTAATTCTCAGACTCTTAAGTTTTCCCACTTGTCCCCAAATGCCCTTTATAGCAAAGGGATCCAGTTTAATTAGGATCAGGGCTTACATCTGGTTGCCTTGTTTCTTTTGTCCCCTTCAGACTGGAACAGTTGTCAGTCTTTTCTCGACTTTCATGACCTTGACACCTTTGAAGATGGCAGACCAGTTATTTTGTAGAATGTCCCTCAGTTTGGGCTTACCTGATGTTTGCTCATGGTTATTTCAGGTTCTATATCTTTGGTAGGGATATCACAGAAGCGATGTGCAGATCTTACAGCACCTGTCAGTTTTTCATTAAACCTCCAATTCCTTCATTTATTTAGTTCCCATTTTATTGAGTGGATTATAATCTGTTCCTATAATTTATTTTGGTCCTTATATTGTCCCTGATTTGGCCAGTGGGAGCCCAGTTCATGCTGGCTCCCCCCACTTTAACTCATCTTTCCTTATGTCCTCCTCCTTATTTGATTACTTCATTCTTTGATTACTTTCTGGAGCAAAATATTCCAAGCTCATCTGTTATCTCTGCCACAGCTCTGGAATCAGCCATTTCTCCAAGGAGCCTTGTTGGGTTGTTTTTGTTTTAAGAGGAAAATATCATTTTGAAGCTAAGATGTGCTGGGTGAGCAGGTGAGCTTGTTGCCGTTAGTGTTCTAACATTAATGAGAGTGGGCCTTCTCAGTGGACAGAACTTTGTGCCTTCCCTTTTTTCCCCCTCTGAAGATTTATTTATTTATTTGAGAGAGAGAGAGAATGCACACACACGAGTGGGAGGGGCAGAGGAAGAGGAAGAGAGAATCTTAAGCAGACTCTGAGCTGAGCTGAGCACAGAGCCTGACACACGGCTTGATCTCAGGACCCCAAGATCATGATCTGAGCTGAAACCAGGAGTTGGACTCTTAACTGACTGCGCCACCCAGGCGCCCCTGCTCCTTCCCATTCATTCCCGGGTCCCTTGTAAGGTGTTACTGTTCTGATTTCTTTCACCAAAATTACTTTCACCTGTTTTAGAACCTTATTTCAATGTAGTTATGAATGTATACTCTGTGACTGGCCTAGTTCAGTCAGCATGTTTTTGAGGTACATCCTTCGTTGCCTGTATCAGGGGTTCATTCCTATTTATTGCTGAATACTGTTCCATTGTTGGATATATCGCTATTCATCAGTTAATAGACATTTTGGTTTTTCTGGTTTTTGGCTGTTATAAATAACTCTGCCAAGAATGTTCCTGTACAAGTCTTTTTGTGGACATATGATTTTTTTTTGGATAAATTCCTAGAAGTGGATTTGCTATGTCATAGGGTAGTTTTACATTTAGCTTTAGGAGGTACTTGCCAGACTGATTTCCCAAGTACATTTATATTCATACCAACAATGTGTTATAATTCTTGTTGCTCCACATCCTCATGAATGTTTGGTGTTGTCAGTTTTAAAAATTCATAAAGTGAAGGGCTCAGTGTTATTAAGACAACAGTTTTCCCCACATTCATTTACAGATTTAATGTAATCTTTTTTTCTATGTCTTAGTTTGATTAGTTGGCCTTATTACTTGGATTTTGCTGACCTTATTAAATGAGTTGGGAACTGTTCTCTATTTTCTAAAAAGAGTTTGCATAAGATTGATATTATTTTTTTTTAAATGTGTGTTAAAATTTACCAGTGAAGCTTTGTGTGCCTTGAGTTTTCTTTGTTAGAAAGTTTTTAACTACAAATCTAATTAATAGATTTAGTACTATTCTGATTTGGTGTTTCTTCTTGTGTCAGTTTTGGTAATTTTTGTCTTTTAAGGAAATTTCTTTTAAGGAAATTGTCTTTTAAGGAAATTTTATCTAACTTTCTTGTCTGACTGAGGTTCATAATATTCCCCTATTACCCTGTCAAGGACTGTAGAATATCCAGTCCTTTCTCCGGGATACTGTTAATGTGTATTTTCTCTCTTTTTTCTTGATGAGTCTGCCTATCAGTTTATCGATCTTGTTGGTCTTTTCAATAATTGTTATTTTCTGTTGCTTATTGTTTACTTCCTACTCTTAATCTTTATAATTTCCTTTATTATTCTTTATTATTCTTACTTTAATTTGCTCTTAAGAAATCTCCCTTCTTAAGGTAAATGCTTAAATAATTGGTTTTAAACTTTCCTTTTATAATATTAGCATTAAAATTATAAATTTATCTCTGAATACTAATTGATTGCATACCACCAATTCTGTTATGTTGTGTTTTTATTATTGTTCAGTTGAAAGTATTCTTATTCTTCTTTGATCTGTGGGCTTATACAGAAAAGTGTTGCTTAATTTCCAAAAATTTGGGGCTTTTCTAGCTATCTTATACTGATTTCTATTTTAATTCTGTCAGATTATTTCAGTCTTTTTAAATTTGAGACTTGTTTTATAGGTTAGCACATATCTATTTTGGTGAATGTCCCAGGTATGCTGGAAAATAACTTATATTCTGCAGTTGTGTATAGGGTTGTATAAATGTCAATTGGCTTAATAGTGTTATTCAAGTCTTGTATATTTTTGCTGATTTTTGTTGACTTATTCTTTCAGAAAGTTGAGAGAGGTCTGTTGAAATCTCCAACTATAATTGTGGATGTGTCTGTTTCTTCAGTTGTCAGCTTTTGCTTCATGTATTTTTTTCTTCTTTTTTTTTAAATTGAGGTATAGTTATGCTTCATATATTTTGAAGGTCTGGTATTAGGTGCATACAGATGTAGACTTGAGTCTTCTTAATGAATTGACCTGTTAAGCATTATAAAATGTTCCTTCTTTATCTCTGGTAATAAAAGGATCTTTTTATCTCTGTCCCCACTTTAACTCATCTTTCCTTATATTGAAGACTGCTTTTTCAGATAGGAATATTGCAACAAGAGTTACTTAAGCATGGGAGAAATAACAGCATGTCTATATGCTGATGCCTATGATCTGTCAGAGAAGGAAAAAATGATACAGGAAAAGAATGGGGAATATTTGTGGAGTGATATCCTTGAAAATATGAGAAAATATTCTTGAGAGTATCAGTGGAGGGATTAGCCTTAGATGGGAGCATGGAGAATTTCTCTGTCAGTTTAATGAAGGGAAGATCTATGGGAGTGAAGCTGTAAAGGTGGCGGTCTGTACAGGTTCTCTTATGAATGCTTGCTTCCTAAGTGAAACAAGAAGCAAGGTTATCAGGTGAGAATGTGATTCTAGAAGATGTTGGAGATTTGAGGAAATAGTCATCTTGTCAAGCAGGAGGAGTGAGTGGACTTCAGAACCATGGTATGATTGTCATGTAGCACTAAGGGTCCACTTCAAGTTTAGTACTCATGAATGTAAAATTGAGGTCAGCCACATGCAGATGCAAGGATATAGCAAAAAGTGGGCATATAGTCAGATTTAACTAGAATCGACTTTTAGGCTGGCATGACAAAGATTGGAGCAGAGGAGTTGAGGATGTTTATGAAGGAGTGATAATATTGATTGGCCATGGAATTCTACACTGGAAAGGGAGGGAGGAAAGTAAGGATACAGAGGCGGTGAGGGACAGCAAAAATTGTGTCCTAATCAATACATTGTAAGTCCTGGTGGGGGTTGAAGAATTGTTAGAATTACGGTATCACAGGAAGGAAGCTAGGAAGAGGTAATGGTAAGATTGTACAATGTTTGACATGGAAATTAAAAGGGTATAGTTATTGATAATGATAAGAGCTAGGGTATGTCATGGGAATGTTACAGTAAAAAGATTCTTGGAGAAGGAATCAAGAAACTGAACGGCTGGGTCAGAGATTAATTTTCATGAGTTTTTAAAGTCACCAAGATTTAAGTCAGTTATAATGTTGGAAAGAGTGACAGTAAGCCAGAAACTAAATACTTCAAAGAATGAGGGAAAGATTGGGCATTAGCATCAAAGCTGATTGTTCTTAAGGTGTGAGGAGAAGGACATTGGCCTAAAACCAGCAGTGAGGAATTAGAAGAACAGTTTGTCCCAGCAGTATAAGGAGAAAGCAGCCACTGCTTGAGAGGGCTGTAAGAGAAGCAGTGTCTTGGGGGAGTGCCAGGTTTGTCCGTGACTGTCAGGGTGAAAAGGTATGGAAGAAGATTCAAGGAAGAGGTTGGGCATATGGAGAATTTTGGTGATAATTGACCTGTGAGTTTCATAGTAGTCACAGGGAGTTGGAGTGGGGTGGGAATTGGCATTAGATTAGTAGTTTTATGCTACTGTATGGGGATGAGAATCCAGGTAAAAAGGGATAACCTAGGAACTTGACTGAAGTTTGCTGCAATAAAGACTATGATGGGATTAATTATGATGGTTTCTAAGGTATATTAACGTTAAGACCTCTAATGTTGCAGGCTGGTGGAGCTGATGGGAATGTTCCCAGGAGCATTACTGGGCCCTGCCTTCACCCCCACATTTTAAAATAATGTAACTAAACTTACTTTGACTGCTTCTTATGAATATGTCCTTAAACTTACTTTAACATGGTCAGGAAAGTATGTATTGGCCAAAACACTAAGATTTCAGTTGTTTAAAGGACACAGGAGTAAGGGGCACCTGGGTGGCGCAGTTGGTTGAGCGTCCGACTCTTGGTTTTGGCTCAGGTCATGATCTCATGGTTGTGGGATTGAGCCCCGCTCTGTGCTCAGAGCAGAGTCAGCTTGAGCTTCTCTCTCCCTGTCCCTCTGCCCCTCCCACTCATTCTATCTCTCAAATAGATAAATCCTTAAAAGAAAAAAGAAGACACAGGAGTATGAATAAACTTAGATATAGTCCAGAGTACAATTAGATATTATGGGGAATATGTGGCAGCATCTCTGAAGCTGCTTGAGAACTGGAACCCATTTATATCTGCATTATGAGCGCCTGTCAATGGATCGTACATATATTAAATGCTTAAGCATTATTAAACTTCAAAACGGATTAAATTAACATGCCTTGGTGATTTCTTAATTATGTTTTGGGTTAATAAGACATGTAGAATGTGGGGCGCCTGGGTGGCTCAGTCGTTAAGCGTCTGCCTTCGGCTCAGGTCATGATCCCAGGGTCCTGGGATTAAACCCCGCATTGGGCTCCCTGCTCCGCGGGAAGCCTGCTTCTCCCTCTCCCACTCCCCCTGCTTGTGTTCCCTCTCTCGCTGTGTCTCTCCTGTCAAATAAATAAATAAAATCTTAAAAAAAAAAGACGTGTAGAATGTATCTTTTTTTTTCAAGTCTTTATTTAAATTCCAGTTAGTTAACATAGAGTGTAGAATGCATCTTCTTTTACACATTTTGTCCCTCCTGAAATTACCGAAGTGATCCTGAGAACTACGAAATATAGGAACTATATATAGGAGTGGAAACAATAGGATTTATGTTCAAATAGAAGATTCATTGTAAGTCTTAATGATCTGTGTTGGCGATAAGGTGCCATTTAGTATTCTGGGCCCTGATCTTCCATTTTTCTCCAAAAATGTGAGAGTTTTTCCTGAAAAGAAAAATTTTAGTGCTTATTTTAAATTATTATAGTTTTTTATATTGTATATTTCTCTGTTGGAATAATACATATTTTGCAGAAATTTTGGGAAGTGTATAAGAATATAAGAAATAAAAATTATCCATAATTTTATCACTCAGAATAACTATAGTATTTCTGTATTATAATTTGGGATGATTCCTTCTAGTTTTTTAAACTATATATTCATTTATGTTATTTCTCTTTTATAAAATTGAGGTTACATTGTCATGTTCTGTTCACCTAAATGCATCATAAACATTTTTCTGTCACCAAATATTTCTCAATAGCATTATGTTTAATATTTATTTTAAAACTCTTTCATTTATGTAATTTATTTAATCCTTTTGGGGTTGCTTGCTTGCTCTCTTGCTTTACTGACATAACTGCATTGTAAAGACTTAAAAATATTTAATGTTTGTGATATCCAGGGGAGTTCACACTTTATACATGTTCTCATGTACATGTATATATGTCCGACTGATTCAGCCTTAAGTCCGCTACTTATTTTGTGGCCTTGAGCAAATTAGTCTTTTTTGCATTTTTCATCTAGAAAACGGAGGTAATAATACCTACCTTCTATAGTTCTTGTTGGGATTAACTACAATGTTTATAAAATCCTTAGCAAATTGCCTGGTGCACAGTAAATGTTCAGGTGACAACTAATGATATGGTTAATAACACTGTGTATGACTGCTTCTTATGAATATGTCCTGTGTTGGCATACAACACTGTTCACACAAAAACTTGTTCAGGAACATTCATAGCAGCATTATTCATAATAACCCCAAAATGGAAACATCCTAAATGTCCATTAACCGAGGACTGGATAAGCAAATTATGGTATATCCATGTAGTAGAATATTATTCAACCACAAAAAGGAATGAACTAATGGTACATGCTATCACACGGATGAACCTCTAGAACATATTAAGTGAGAGAAGCCAGACATGGGGTACCTGGGTGACTCAGTTGGTTAAGTGTCTGACTCTTGATTTCAGGGTCGTGAGTTCAAGCCCTGTGTTGGGCTTCATGCTGGGTGTGGAGCCTACTTAAAAAAAAAAAAAGAAAAAAAAGAACGAAGCCAGACATAAAAGGCATATATTGTATGATTCCATTTATGTGAAATGTCCAGAACAGACAAATACAGAGATGTGGTTTCATTTCTTTTACGGTAATTACTACACTTATGTAAGTATTGAGGTTTTTTGTTTTTGTTTTTTTAAGTAAGCTCTACACCTAATGATGTGGGGCTTGAACTCATGACCCCAAGATTAGGAGTCATATGTTCTCCCCACTGAGCCAGCCAGGCGCCCCCGAGGGTTTTTTGTTTGTTTTTTTACATAAGAGTAGAAGATTCGTCTTTATTTCTTATCTGTTACAAATACTAACTTCCTAGCACTAATTGTTGGTTCCTTTTGTCTAGGCCTAGGACTTTTTATCTTAAAGACCCTTTTTGAGGAGATAACTTTTAGGCTGATCTCTATAAAGTATAACCCCGGATGTCTACTCAGTGTGTAATCCCAGGAATTTGGGGGGAGCTTTTTAGGGATCTGCTCAGTGTGGCTAAACGTAGTACAGCGAACAGTTTTCATGTAATACAATGACTAATATAAAAACTTCATTTATTCGATACTAAAAGAATCCTTTGTAAAGTACATAGCATTGGTTTTTAAGAATTTCTCTTAGATTGTTTCACCCAAATCTAATCACATCCAAGCAATAAATATTTAACTATATATTTGCCTTAAGCTATTTGATTCTTACTTCAACTAAAAGACTCATCACTTTGCTTTCTCTTTCTTTAATTCCTATTACCTGTGGACTAAATTTCATGCTGGAATAGTAAAACCTTAATAGTTTAGATGACAGATATATTGGAAGAAGGCCAATCCAAATTATAGAAATAGTTATCATAACTACATTTTTGACACTTGTTACATTTTTCTCTTGTGTCTCTCATCACTACCAAAGTGCTATATATTATATTAGAAGCAGTAGTTTGAAATTAATTTTTTTTTAAAGATTTTATTAATTTGACAGAGACACAGCGAGAGGGAGAACACAAGCAGGGGGAGTGGGAGAGAGAGAAGCAGGCTTCCCTCTGAACAGGGAGCCCGATGTGGGGCTCGATCCCAGGACCCTGGGATCATGACCTGAGCCGAAGGCAGACGCTTAACAACTGAGCCAGGTGCCCCTGAAATTTATTTTTAATAATTTCTAGAGACTTCCAAATATTTTTAAATATTAGAGATGCAGTAGTGGGAAATTTTGGAGGTTAATGAGTCTAGACATATTGGATTATTTTATTTTTTTATTGTGTAATATTACAGACATACAAAAAACATAGAGCAAGCTAATGAATATCATGATCTCATCACTTAGCTTTTTCATGTCTTAACATTTTGCTGTACTCGCCCAGGGCTTTTTTCAATTTCAGTTTTCATTACGAAAATTTGTTAACACAGAGAAGAGTTGAGAGAATAGAACAATACTTAACCTATATATCCAATACCTGAATTCAACAATTAATGTTTTGTCATATTTGCTTTAATATGTACTTTTGCTAAATTATTTGAAAGTAGATTTTTAAAAAAGATTTATTTATTAGAGAGCGAGAGAACGCGTGTGCATGCTCAAACGGGGAGGAGGGAGAGAGGGAGAGGAAGTCCCAAGCAGACTCTGCACCAGAGTCGGAGCCCAAGTCAGGGCTCGATCTCATGACCCCGAGATCACAACCCAAACTGAAACCAAGAGTTGGATGTTTAATTGATGGCGCCACGCAGGCACCCCAAAAGTAGATTTCTGAACATCATGACAGTCCTAATATATTAATATTCATATGTATAACCATAATTCCATTATCATACCTATGAAAATTAATGGTAATTCTTTAATATCGTATAATTTTCTGCTTTCCCTGGTTGTCCTTGAAAGAATTCGGTAGCTTTTTAATAAAAATTATTTAACCCAGAATTCAGTCAAGGATCATGCATCATGTTTGGCTGTAATGTTTCTTTAATCTCTTTTAATTCAGAACAGTCCTTCCATTCTTAATTTCAGGAAACTGAGGGTTGCTGGAGTGGTGGGGGTTGGGAGGGATGGGGTGGCTGGGTGATGGACATTGGGGAGGGTATGTGCTATGGTGAGCGCTGTGAATTGTGTAAGACTGTTGAATCACAGACCTGTACCTCTGAAACAAATAATACATTATATGTTAAAAAAAAAAAGATAGTAGGAAGGGAAAAATGAAGGGAGGGGAATCGGAGGGGAAGACGAACCATGAGAGACTATGGACTCTGAGAAACAAAGTGAGGGTTTTAGAAGGGGGGGGTAGGAGGATGGGTTAGCCCGCTGATGGGTATTAAGGAGGGCATGTACTGCATGGAGCACTGGGTGTTATACACAAACAATGAATCATGGAACACTGCATCAGAAACTAATGATGTAATGTATGGTGACTAACATAATAAAATAAAATTAAAAAGAAAAAAAATAAAGAATTAAAAAAAAAAAACAGTCCTTCCCCGCAACATGGAAATTTTTCCTCCATACCATTGATTTATTTGGAAGAGTAAAGTTATTGAGTAGAATTAATAAACAAATCTACATTCTGGATTTGTCTGTTTTCTTTTGGTAGTAGTTAACTTGTTACCCTGTCCTCTATATTTCTTGTAAATTGGAAGATTTAAAGCTGGATTAGAGCTAGGATAAAGATTTTTGTTAAGAAAATGTTTCATAAATGATGGCTGTGTATGTTATATTGCATTGAATCAGGAGACATACAATGTTGGTCTATCCTATAATGAGTGATTCTAAGTTAGATTACTTGGAAAGGTGGTAACTGCTGGATCTCTACAGTGAAAAGATATCTTTTCTTCTGTAAATCATTAATCTGCTGGATGATACTTTGGCACCCTGTGAATAACCTGTTCTAGGAGGACAGTGTTGGAAATTTTTCATCTACAACTTATCTTTTCATTCTTCAGTTTAAAGAGTTTGGTGGGGGGAGAGTAAGGTTTTTTTCTATGTAAGATAAATTATATTGGGGAAATGTCCAATAGTATCAGAACTCAAAAAATGCAAATAAAATAACAGGGTACCCATTTCCATCTTAAATTGGTAAAAATTAAAGTTGAGGGTACAGAATATTCTCAAGAATCTGGGAAGCAAAGGAGTTTAAGGAGCTGCTAGTGGGTATATAAACTGTTAAAATATTTTTAGAGGGCACTTAAGCAGTATTTATAAAAATAATTCAGTACTTTTACTCAGCATTTCTACTGCCAGGAATTTATCCTGTGTATACTGTATGTAAAAGTACAGCAAAGCATATATAAGGATGTCATTGCAGGGTTATTTTTAATAGCAAAACAAAAACAAAAACCCAAACCTAGGAATAACATGAATATCATCTTGCACTGATAGAGAATGATGTAATGGTAAAGGCCTCCTCAAAACTCAGATTACTCTTATTCTCACAATGTTTCCTATAGCACTCTTCTTTAGTTTTTTTGATGCTGTAGCTTTTCTTATCTCAGAGTGTCTTTTTTGGTTTTGTTTTCTTTTACTCTTTGCATTGTATATAAACATAAAGAAAAATAAAAACTAAATCAGATGCCTTTGGCATACCTAGTTTTCTAATTCTTAGAATCAGTAGGGTTTTGACACTGAAGCACTCAAAGTGATATTCTAATTTTCATTGTTCATTTGTCTCATGAGAATCCAGTGTAAATCATATAATGGAAAAGTGACATTTTAAGTAAGAAAGATGTTGGCTGTATCCTAGTTATAGTGAAATTCTTGAAATGGAAATACCTGTCACCTTTAATATCTTTAATTTAGTATCTTTAATATCTCTATATTTTTTATTCTTTTAAACAGTTCGTTTTCCTGAAGATCTTGAGAATGACATTAGAACTTTCTTTCCTGAATATACCCATCAACTCTTTGGGGATGAGTAAGTAACTTTGCCAAATTAGTGTGGCCAAAAAAAAAATTTCTTTTTTTTTTTTAAGATCTAGAAAACAGGCTTTATTTTCTTTGCTGTTTTTTATGTAATTTATTTTAAAATATACATTAGAATGCATTTTTGACATTGAAACACCAGTTTACTGTATCATACCTATCATTTAGTGCTTTGGATACATTATCTCACTTAATTCTCACAACCGCCTTAGCGATGGTATTATCATTCATTACATTGTACATTGGTGGAATTGAATAGCTGCTTAAGGACATGGGAATGACCAAAGTTCAGATTCGGGCAATCTGTCTATGAAGCCCATCTTCATAATTACTACTTTTTCTTCCTGCTCCTTTGCTGTACTGCTCTTAGTACAGAATAGACTCTCCTGAAGCTAGAAAGCTCAAGTTGTTCTTCTGTGACAAGTAAATAGGCAGTTAAGAGAAATTTATTTATTTTTATTTTTTATTTTTAAAAACTTTATTTATTTGACAGAGAGAGAAAACACAAGCGGGGGGAGCTGCAGGCAGAGGCAGAGAGAGAAGCAGGCCCCCTGCAGCGCAGGGAGCCTGATGCAGGGCTCGATCCCAGGACCGTGGGATCATGACCTGAGCCTAAGGCAGACACTGAACTGACTGAGCCACCCAGGCGCCCCAAGAAATTCATTTTTAAAAGCAACATTATAGATATGTCCTGGGATATTCAGCACAATCGCTTAATTTCCTGTAGCTTCATTACATTATTAGAATAGTCATTTACCATTTTTTTAAACTTTTGATTGTGAAAAAAACTTATTTGCAGAAAGTTATAAGAATAGTATGATGGGCACTTGATGTAAGCACTGGGTGTATATGCAGCTGATGCATCACTAAAACTCTACCTCTGAAACTAATAGTACACTATATGTTAATTGATTCAAAGGAAAAAAAGAATAGTACTCTGTATATCCTTTATTTAGATTCACCACTTGTTAACATTTAGTTCTATTTGCCTTAATCATTCTCTCCTATATAGATAGATATATTGGAAAGTTGTTGAACCATTTGAGAGTTGTTTGCAGATATATCTTGATCCCTTACCTCTAAATTCTTTAGTATGTATTTCCTAAAAACAAGGACAATAACCATATAATTACCAAAATTGAGGAAATTTAACACTGCTGTAGTACTGTTTTCTAAGATACAGTCCACATTTCAAATTTTGCCACTTTGTTTCCAGTAATTCTTTCATAACAATTTTCCTCATTCTGAGTCCAGTCTAGAGACATATATTGCATTTATTTAATTTTTATTTTTTTTTAAGATTTTATTTATTTATTTGACACAGAGAGAGAGTATAAGCAGTGGGAGCAGCAGGGAGAGGGAGCAGCAGTCTCCCTGCTGAGCAGAGAGCCCGATATGGGGCTCCATCCCAGGACCCTGAGATCATGACCTGAGTCCAAGGCAGATGCTTTACTGACTGAGCCACCCAGGCGCCCCACATATTGCATTTAGTTGTCATATCTCTTTGGTCTCCTTTAATCTGAAACAGTTCCTCAGCCTTTCTTTGTTTTTTGTGACATGGACATTTTTGTAGGGTATAGGTTAGTTTTATAAACCTTCATTTTGCATTAGTTTGTTTCTTCATGATTAAATTCAGATAATGTACTTTTTTTTTTTTTTTAAGATTTTTATTTATTTATTTGACAGAGACTGTGAGAGGGGGAACACAAGCATGGGGAGTGGGAGAGGGAGAAGCAGGCTTCCCGCTGAGCAGGGAGCCCGATGTGGGGCTTGATCCCAGGACCCTGGATCATGAGCTGAGCTGAAAGCAGACACTTAACGACTCAGCCACCCAGGCACCCCGATAATATACATTTTTATAGTACCGCAGAGGTTGTGTGTGTCCGTCTCAGTCTGTCACAATCAGAAAGTCCATAACGTCAGTTTGTTGCATTGTTTGTTAACTTGGGTCACTTAGTTTAGAGGTGTCTGTCAGCTTTCTCCACTATAAGGTTTTTTCCTTTATTATGTAATCTGTTGGGAGATACTCTTGAGACTGAAAAGATCCTGTTTCCCATCAGACTTTCATCTAGTAGTTTTAAATCCACTGATGATTCTTGCTTGAATCTTTTACTGTGATTGTAAAATGGTGATTTTTCTAACTCTGTCATACCTTCTACATTTATTAGTTGGCATTCTATAAGGAAGAGCGTCTCTTTTTCCCCTTATGTATTTCTTTGTTTATATCAGAATAGATTCAAAGAATCTTTTTTAATCCAAGGGGTCATAATGCACTACTGTTATTAATTATGATGCTCAAATTATCCCATTACAAACCAGTTTTTGAATCCTTTTGATATATCATCATTATTTGGGGGACACTTTACTTTTGAATACAATAAGGTGTTCATTCATCTTACACTTTTTCTACTAGTTCTGGAGTTAGCCATTTTCCCAAGGAACGCTGCTTTGTTGTAGTAGGAAAGGGAGTTTTGACATAGTTGACATTTAAAATATTGCCCTTCGTGGCGATTTTACCTACGTGTTATTTCAGCATTGTTCACATATTTATTTAATGTGTTTTGAAGTTGACAAATGTCTCTCCATGGGACAAATTTCCTCAGAATTTTTCATTATTAATGTATCAGATCGGGCATTTTATGTGCTTTTAAATATTAATAATTTTATTACATAATGATTCATGCCAAATTTGAACCTTTTGTATTTTAAATAGCTTTTATTATAAAGATAAGAACATTTTCTTTTGGGATTTCTATCATTAAGGAGCTCTTTATTTTATTCCTTTCCTCTTCTTGCTATTTAAAATCTCTTCTTTAGGTGCATAGAATCTAGTCTTACAGGTAATGCTTCTCAGTGGTATTTTGTACATTCTGTTTTGCATGTCATTAAAAATGCTTGCATACTCCTAAGGTAGACAGATGACAGTCACATAATCATGACCCTGTATCTTATGACTCAAGTATGACATTGGTCTTAATCCTACTTATCATTGGGACTCCTTTTTATGCACATAACTTTCAGAGTCCTGGAATGGACACTGCTTATGTTTTATTTTATGCCTAGACAGAAATCTGGAAATGACACTGCTCCTTTCAGGCACTCTTCTTCAGAATTCACTTAAAAAAAAAAAAAAAAAAGCTTTATTGAGATGTGAGATGTAATTTGCCATATAATTCATCTATTTAAAGTATACAGTTCAATGATTTTTAGTATATTGTGTTGTGCAGTCATTACAGTCAATTTCAGAACATTTTGTCATTCCCACCAAAATTCCCATAACCAGTTAGCAGTCATTCTCTTTTTCCTCCCTTAATCTCCCCAGCCCTAGCAATCACTAAACTACCTTCTGTCTCTGTAGTTTTACCTATTCTGGATATTTTAGATTCACATTTTGGAAGACTCTTTTTAAGCCAGAGAAGAGAATATCAGGGTGTAGGTAGATTGCAGGAAACAGGGCTGGAAAAATAACAGCAGCTCCAGATCTGCTTTCTGAGTTCATAGGGTGATGTAATTAGATGCTTTCACCACTTTCAGCAGCTCTGGATGTTGATGATGGAAGCAGGTGGTGAACTGGAGGAAAGACTGGGCCAAAGCTACATCTTAGCTGCTTGCCTAGCGAGGTACCAGTTTAAATACCACTTGTGTCTGATTTGAAATGCCTTCTGTGGTACTAGTAGTAGAAGCAGCCGCAATGATATATTACATTTATTACATACTTATATAATGTGCTGGTCAACATTATAAGCAGTTTATAGGTATTAACTTGCTCATGTAACCCAAACAACATCCCTGAGGTAGGTGCTATTATTCTTACTTTATTTTTTATTTTTTAAAGATTTTATTTTTATGTAATCTCTCCACTCAAGGTGGGGCTCGAACTCACAACCCTGAGATCAAGAGTCACATGCTCTACCAGCTGAGCCAGCCAGGCGCGCCTCTCTTATTTTATAAATGAGGAAAGCTGAGGCACAGTTTCGTTACAAGTATTTGTTTCTTTTTAAAATAGGTATGGTTTAAAATCTTGAAACTACCCATAAAGTTAAACTTGTTTATATGTAGGGCTAATACTTTGTAATGACTTTGCAAAGAATCTTTCTGGGGTCTCAGATTACTGATATTTTTTCCTTTTCAGTGAAACTGCTTTTGGTTACAAGGGTTTGAAGATCCTGTTATACTATATTGCTGGTAGCTTGTCAACAATGTTCCGTGTTGAATATGCATCTAAAGTTGATGAAAATTTTGACTGTGTAGAGGTAAGAACAATAATAAATTTATCTTTAACTCTGCTTTCCATTTGAGTATAAAACAGGTTTTAAAATTTAAAGGCTTGAGGGAGGAGAGAAACTGTTATATAGTAGCTTTAAAACCATGTATTGTCTTTAGTTATGGAGGTGATTGCCTGCCTGTCACTACAGGTAACCTTTGATCATGATCCTTGGTCTGATCTATTTCCTGAGTGGACCTTTCCTAAAAACTTTACTGTTATGATCAGAGTTGTATTTTGTTTACCAACTTCTTTTTTTTATTATGGACATGAAAATTACTTCATTTCCCAGAAGTTAAATAAGATGGAGGGCAATAGCTAAATTTTCTACTTTTTCTTCACATAGAATTTGCCTATTTAAATTTCTCTTGCTGCATTTCTGATCCCACAGATTTTGCTAATATATTTCCTTAAGAACGTGGACAATTAAGCTGATGACATAAAACTCTTTGAAACAAATAAACCAAAAGATGGTGAAGGCAAAGAGAGGCATTAAAGAGTATGCATCTGGGGCAGGCTGAATTATGGCCCCTCAAGAAGCAGAGGCAGAGTGATGTGACCACAAGCCAAGGAATGCTGATAGCCACCAGAATTAGAAGAAGCAAGGAACAGACTCCACTGGAGTCTCTGGAGGGAATGTGGCCCTGTTGACACTTTGATTTTAGCTCAGTGATAGTGATTTTAGACTTTGTCTCTAGGCTGTGATAGAATAAGTCTCCATTGTTTCAAGCCTCCAAGTTTGTGGTAGTTTGTTATAGCAGCCATAGAAACTAATATGGATTTTCATATCAGGAAGTGGGGTGCTACTGTAACAAATAACTAAAACTGTAGAAATGTCTTTGGAAATGGGTAATGGGTAGAAACTAGAAGAATTTTGAGGCACATGATAGAAAGAGCATAGACTACCTTGAGTAGATGGTTGGTAGAAATACGGACTTTAAAGGCACTGCTGGTGAGGGCTCAGAATAAAGTTAGGAGCATGGGAGAGAAAACTGTATCATCTTAGAGAATAATGTACCATCATAAACAGTATGTTGGTAGAAATAGGAATGTTGAAGGAGTCAGAGGGAAATGAACATATTATTAGAAAATGAAGGAAAGGAGATATTTGTTATATAGTGCCAGAAAGCCTAGCTGAATTGTGTCCTACATTTATATAGAAAAGAGAACATGTAAGCAGTGAAGTTGGATATTTAGCTGAGGAGATTTCTGAAGTATTGAAGTTGTGGCCTGGTTTCTTGTGGCTCATAGTAAATGTGAGAGGAATGGGTGAGATTGTGGGAAGAACTGTAAAGCAAAAAAGATCCAGGACTTGATGATTTGGGAGATTCTCAGTCTATCCAGGTTGCAGAAGATACTGAAGTTAGGAGATTCATTGTCAGGAAAGTGGTTTGGAGAGAAAGCCAAGAGCATGGCTAGATAACCTTTTGCTCTTTCTGAAGAGATTGCACACATGACTCATGGATCTCCTCAGTAATCTCAGCAAAAACCAGGAATGGAGATTGAATAGAGATCAAGTCCTTTGTAGGACCATCTTATCTAATGGTGTGAACCCTCATGGCAGACACAGGTGACCTAGAACGGTTTTGAGAATGTTATATCAGCAGAAACACTGCCAGTTTGGACTGATAGGTTGAGGAAAGGCTAATGAACTTCCAAAATTCTATAGGTAGGAAACAGGCTGATAGCACTGCTCAGCTGCAAACATGTGCTTCCCTTCAAGAAAAAGGAATAATGGCCCAGAAGGTAGAGCCACAGGCCACAGTATTCCCAGGTCTTGAAAACTAATGGAATTTGACCTTCTGGATTTTGAAATTGCTTGGTAGCAGTGACTCCTTTCTTTCTACCATTTTCTCCCCTTTGGAATGGGAAACTCCATCATAACTTATCTGGTGCCTGTCCCACCACTGTATTTTAGAAGTGGTAAGTTGTTTTCTAGTTATACAGGTGGAAAGGAATTTTGCTCCATGATTTATCATACCCAGAGTCTGCTTGAATAACTTTTAGATAATGACATTTTGGACTTGAGTTGTTGATGGAGTGGTTGAAACTTTTGGGGATGTTGGGATGGGGTGAATGTATTTTGCGTGTCTGGGATGGACATGAATCTCTGAGGGACCTGAAGAAAATTATATGTTTTAGAGTTGTTCTGTTTCTGGACATTCCTGTTTAAAGGTATTGAAACTTTTTTTTAAGGTTTTATTTAAATTCCAGTTAGTTAACATACAGTGCAATATTAGTTTCCAGTGTATAATACAGTGATTTAGTAATGCCATACATTACCAAGTGTTCATCACAGCAAGTGTACTACTCCTTACCCCATCACCTATTTAACCCATCCCCCCACCTACCTCCCTTCAAAGCATTGAAACTCTTCATCAAGAATTACTTCAGAATTAATTTTTTTTTTAAGATTTTATTTATTTATTTGAGACAGAGAGCACAAGGAAGGGCAGAGGGAGAAGCAGACTCCCCGCTGAGCAGAGAGCCTGATGTGGGGCTCGATCCCAGGATCGAGATCATGACCTGAGCTGAAGGCAGATGCTTAACTGGGACTGAGCCACCCAGGCGCCCCCAGAGTTGATTTTTTTTTTAATGAAATGCGATTTTTGTCACTGAATCACATTTATAAAATTGGAAATTGCATTCTTTTTTTTTTTTAAAGATTTCGCCTATTTATTTGACAGAGAGAGACACAGAGAGAAAGGGAACACAAGCATGGTGAGTGGGAGAGGGAGAAGCAGGCTTCCCACCGAGCAGGGAGCCCCATGCGGAGCTCGATCCCAGGACCCCGGGATCACGACCCGAGCCAAAGGCAGATGCCCAACGACTGAGCCACCCAGGCACCCCTGGAAATTGCATTCTTAGAGTAAAATCTCTTGTCATTTGAATTTGAAAATCCAGGAAGTTTTATCAGATCAGATCTGTCATATTGAGAATACTGTGCTTCACATAACTTGGCAAAGATACTATGTATTACTGCATACTGGATATCATAACTTCCTCCTGTACAAGTAGCAATTCCTAATGCATTAACAATTAAACCAACTTTTTCAAGTTTTTAAACTGACTTTAAACTTCTGACTTAAATCTTTTGCCAACCTCATGCCCCATCTTTTTTTGACTAAAACTTCTCATGACTTGGGACTGGTTGATTTGGTTTTTTTGTTGTTGTTAATTTTTTAAAATTTTGTTTCATTGTAAAGGACTTGCCCAAATTCACACAATGCTAGATAAATTAGCATATAATATAGGCTTATTAAAGTGGAGTTTTTTTTCCTAATCATACACTTCTTATTAGATTGTTAAATTCTCAAGCCCAGCTAGATACTCTTATTAAAAATACAGGTAGTAGTTTTCCTTGTGTTGTACAAAATTCACTGTTGTTTGAAGGTTTTGGTGTCTTTTTTTTTTTTTTAAGTTCCAGCTGATAGTGCTGAATTGATTTCTTCCAAAGGAACTATTGACTTAGTTATTGGTAAATCTTTCAAATACTATTTGCCATGAAAATAGCTATGTATTTGCATTGACTTCTAATTGCTTCCTTCTTGAAAACCAGGTTTTTCCATTTAGAAGTACTGTGTTAGGAGTAAGGAATCAATCTTTTATGATGTCTTCTTGTAGGATTATTTGCTTCATGGTTGAAGATCATTTATTTAAATTACATGTTCAAAGACTTTTTTTCCCCTTATTAAAAAAAGAATGGGTAGTGGATGTGGGGGAGATGGGCTTGCCTCTTCTATCTCAGTTTGCATTGAGAATGTTCATTCCACAGTGCCTCTGTGTTCTTGATGCCGGGGAGAGTGGCAAGAAAACAAAATCATTCCTCTCGTGGAGTTTATATTCTAGCTAGGAGGAACAGTCAATAAACAAATAGTAAGTAGTGTTACAAAGAAACATTTTGCTGGTTCCTGAATGAAGAGGAGCCAATGTAATTATTTGTCTGACTGAGGATATATGTTGAAGGTAGAGCCGGTAGGATTTACTTTTGAATTAAATATAATGAGATAGAAAAGAGAAACAAGGAGTACCCTATTGCTTAATCTTAATAGTAGTACTATAAACTGAGATAGGGAAGATCGGAGAAGTAGGTCTAAATAGGAAAAAAAAAATCAAGATTTTTGTTTTAGATGTGTTATGTTTGAGACTATTATATGTCATATTTGAGTTTTCACAGACTATAATATGTAGTATTATTTTTGTGTATGAAAAATACATTCTTTTGGGTGAGGTGGTCGGAAACCACAGCACATCAGCTTAGAAGTTAATTTGCTTATTAGAATTTGCCATTACATTAATCTTTCATCATCCATTTTTCTTTTCCAAGCTGAGTTCTCCAGTTGCATGTAAAAATTTTTAGTCACAATTAAGATGCTTGTAAAATATCTCCACTAGCCATCATCTTTCTTTTTTTTTTTTTTTAAGATTTTATTTATTTATTTGACAGCGAGACAGCTAGAGAGGGAACACAAGCAGGGGGAGTGGGAGAGGGAGAAGCAGGCTGCCTGCTGAGCAGGGAGCCTGATGCGGATCCCAGGACCCTGGGAACATGACCTGAGCCGAAGGCAGACACTTAACGACTGAGCCACCCAGGCCGCCCCTCCACTAGCCCGTGTGTGTGTGTGTGTGTGTGTGTGTTTATTTAATTTGACAGAGAGAGTACAAGCAGGGGGAGCGGCAGGCAGAGGCAGAGGGAGAAGCAGACTCAATGTGGGGCTCGATCCCAGGACCCTGGGATCATGACCTGAGCCGAAGGCAGACACTTAACCGTCTGAGCCACCCAGGAGCCCCACTAGCCATCGTCTTCAAAGGCAACATAATTTTTCTGAATTTTACTACAATAAGCTTGATTATTTAGAACACTGTTGGTTTGTTCCTCTTATGGTTGTCTCTGACCTTTGCTTTTATCAATACCTCCTGATCTCTTTCTCTCTTTTTTTTTTATTAACATATAATGTATTATTTGTTTCAGGGGTACAGGTCTGTGATTCAACAGTCTTACACAATTCACAGCACTCACCATAGCACATACCCTCCCCAATGTCCATCACCCAGCTACCCCATCTCTCCCACCCCGCACCACTCCAGCAACCCTCAGTTTGTTTCCTGAGATTAAGAGTTTCTTGGGGCGCCTGGGTGGCTCAGTTGGTTGGGCAACTGCCTTCGGCTCAGGTCATGATCCTGGAGTCCCAGGATCAAGTCCCGCATCAGGCTCCCTACTCAGCGGGGACTGTGCTTCTCCCTCTGACCCTCCCCCCTCTCACATGCTCTCTTTCTCTCTCATTCTCTCTCTCTCAAATAAATAAAATCTTAAAAAAAAAAGTCTCTTATGGTTTGTCTCCCTCTCTGGTTTCGTCTTGTTTCATTTTTGCCTCCCTTCCCCTATGGTCCTCCCTCTCTCTCTCTCTCTCTCTCTCTTTTTAATTGAAGTATAATTGACATACAGTATCCTGTTAGTTTTAGGTATACATTATAGTGATTCCTTTTTTGTTGTTTTTTTCTAATATCTTTATACATTATGAAATGATCCCCATGGCAAGTCCAGTTATCATCTGTCACCATACAAAGTTATTACAATATTATTGCCTACATTCCCTGTGCTATATGTGACATCCCCATGACTATTTTATAACTGGAATTTTGTACTTCTTAATCCCTTTCATCTATTTTGCCCAACCCCCTCAACTCCCACCCCCACGTCCAGTAACCAACAGTTTGTTACCTATATCTATGAATCTGTTTCTGTTTCGTCTTGTTCATTAGTTTTGTTTTTAGATTTCACGTAGCATAATACCCTGTAGGTCCATCTGTGTTGTTGCAAATGGCAAGATTTCATTTTCTTTATGACTGAGTAATACTCCGTTGTATGCATGTATTTGTGTATGTGTGTGTGTATGTGTATATATGTATTTACGTATATCTCATCTTTATCCATTCATCTATGATGGACACAGGTTGCTTCCAAATCTTGCCTATTGTAAATAATGCTGCAGTGAACACAAGCGTGCATGTAGCTCTTCAAATTGGTGTTTTCATTTTCTTCCAATGAATATCCAGAAGTGGAATTGCTGGATTGTGTAGTAGTTCTGTCTTTAATTTTTTGAAGAACCTTCATACTGTTTTTCATAGTGGCTGCACCAATTACATTCCCAACAACAGTGTATGAGGGTTCACCACTTTTCTCCGCTTTTTTTTTTTTTTTTTAAGATTTATTTATTTGAGAAGAACCATGAGAGACAATGGACTCTGAAAAACAAACTGAGGGTTCTAGAGGGGAGGGGGGTGGGAGGATGGGTTAGCCTGGTGATGGGTATTGAGGAGGGCACGCTCTGCATGGAGCACTGGGTGTTATGCACAAACAATGAATCATGGAACACTATATCTAAAACTAATGATGTAATGTATGGGGATTAACATAACAATAAAAAAATTAAAAAAAAAAAAAGATTTATTTATTTGAGAGAGATAGTGAGAGAGAGCAGGTGTGGGGAGGAGAGGGAGAAGTAGGCTCCCTGCCGAGCAGGGAGCCCGATGCCGGGCTCCACCCCAGGACCCTGGGATCATGACCTGAGCAGAAGGCAGACGCTTAACCGACTGAGCCACCCAGGCGCCCCATCTCCACTTTTTAGTATAACGTGATCCCATTTGTTTATTTTAGCTTTTGTTGCCCTTGCCTGAGGAGACTAGTCTGAAAAAATATTGCTAAGACCAATGTTAAAGAGCTTATTGCCTATGTTTTCTTCTACGAGTTTTATGGTTTCAAGTCTTTAAACCATTTTGAATTTATTTTTGTATATGATGTACAAGAGTGGTCCAGTTTCATTGTTTTGCATGTGGCTGTCCAGTTTTCCCAATGCTATTTATTGGAGAGACTGTCTTCCCCATTTTTTTTTTTTTAAATGTTTTATCTATTTATTCATGAGAGTCAGAGAGGCAGAGGCAGAGGCAGAGAGAGAAGCAGGCTCCCCGCCTAGCAGGGAGCCCGATGCGGGACTCGATCCCAGGACCCTGGGATCATGACCTGAGCTGAAGGCAGACGTTTAACCATCTGAGCCACCCAGGCACCCATGTCTTTCCCATTGTTTATTCTTGCTTCCTTTGTCATCGATTAATTGACCATATATATATATATATATATAGGTTTATTGCTAGGCATTCTATTCTGTTGCATTGATCTCTGTGTCTGTTTTTGTGCCAGTACCATACTGTTTTGATTACTATAGCTTTGTAGTCTAGCATACTGTGAAATCAGGGAGCGTGAGATCTCCAGATTTGTTCTTTCTCAGGATTGCTTTGGCTATTCAGGACCTTTTGTGGTTCCATACGAATTTTAGGATTGTTTGTTCTAGTTCTGTGGAAAAAGCCATTGGTATTTTGAGGGAAGTTGCATTGAATCTGTAGATTGCTTTGAGTAGTACAAACATTTTAATAACAATAATTCTTCTAAACCATGAGTACAGTGTATCTTTCCATTTATTTGTGTTGTCTGCAGTTTCTTTCATCTTATACTTTTCAGAGCCTCCTGCTTTCTCTTGAGTTAATTTCATTGCCTTTTAGTGTAAGGGTGTATGACTAAGATTGTTCAGTCTTGCTAATTGCTAGCATTTCTGGGAAAAGGTTTGGCAGAGGGAGTTGAAATACAGGGTGCAGTTTGTATTATCTGTGAACTTCAGTTGTCTATTTTATCCTTGTCTCCCACTAATATGGATTGAATTTGAGAGTAGATGAGAGCAGATTTTTAAAATTTTCTGGAGGGGCGCCTGGGTGGCTCAGTCATTAAGCGTCTGCCTTCGGCTCAGGTCATGATTCCAGGGTCCTGGGATTGAGCCCCGCATTGGGCTCCCTGCTCCATGGGGAGCCTGCTTCTCCCTCTCCCACTCCCCCTGCTTGTGTTCTCTCTCTCGCTGTGTCTCTCTCTGTCAAAATAAATAAATAAAATCTTAAAAAAAATTTCTGGATTCTTTAGCCTCTTATAGAAAAACCCTGTGTACTTACAAAAATTTAATCTTGAAATGAAAAAATAACGTTAATAATATTTCACTATACTTTTTTTGATAATTGTAACTGTTTTTCATGAGTAATGCTTTTTATAAAATATATGAAAAGCTTTAAAATTATATATTGAGATTTCTGTCTTAGAATTTTATGTGAGTTTTAGGTAGCAAAACACCAGTGCAGTATAAATCACAGGATACCGCCTTTGTTTTTCCAGTAGCGAAAAAATTCACACTTAATTTCTTTAACAATACTCAAATTTCCACAGCTTAAATGTTGTCAGGTAATGTAAGATTGAGCAAATTAAGTAGATATGGAAATTTTTTGGCTTGTTTTTGTAGCATATTTTAGGTAATCTTAGAATTCTAGTCAGTGTTAATTAAGCCTACCACTTTCGCCATGTAAAAGGACCACCTACTTAACATGCCTTTTTTAATCGCTATTTCAAAAATAACTCACCATAGACAAATTTACGCAAATGGTGCTATTTAGGAAAAGATCCTAAAGATGTAATTTGGTTTTCAAATGTGGACAAATACAAATAAAGTGTAAACATATTTATATCATAGCAGACTACCACTTATTTTCAGGCACATTCTTTATGCAGTGATGAGGAAAAGCAAAAATGGCTTCATGGAAGTTGAAATGACCGTAGTGAGAGAGTATACAATCTAAAACGTTTCATCATGACTGACCTAAGAACTAAATAGAATAGTTACCTTTATACTTTCCTTTTTTAAAAAGCTATTGCTAAATGTTTGGAAAACATTTGAAAGGCATGCCTTTATTAATTAAATAGATCAGGTTGTATTCTGGATCCTTGATCTATTCAGCTTAATTTCTTTTTTTTTTTAAACACAGGTTTTGTTTTTTTTTAATTTTTTTAAAGTAGGCTCCATGTCCAGTATGGAGCCAAGTGCAGGGCTTGAACTCATGACCCTGAGATCAAGACCCAAGCTGAGATAAAGAATCAGATGCTTGACCACCTGAACCACCCAGGCGCCCCTTCTTATCTTTTCTATAAGTATATTTTTCCATAAGTTTAATTGAAGTTTAAAATAATATCCTTGAAGGTAGGGAATTTTTCAGTGATCTTCAGAAATAGAATCTGAACTTTTAGCCACAAGCATTGGAACTAAAAGTTTTCAGTTAATCTTTGATTCAACATTGAATTTTAGAAAGATGAGAAGAGAGAGTGCCTGTCTGGCTCGGTCACTAGAACATGCAATTTTTTTTTTTAAGATTTATTTATTTTAGAGAGCACGTGCACACACTTGCATGAGAGTGGGGGGAAGAGGAGGAGAGGGAGAGAGAAACTCAGGTGGACTCCATGGGCTGATCATGGAGCCCAGTGTGGGGCTCGATCCCATGACCCGGAGATCACAACTTGAGCCAAAACCAAGAGTCCGATGCTCAACTGACTGTGCTACCCAGGTGCCTGGAGCATGTGACTCTTGATCTAAGAGTTGTGAGTTCAAGCCCCATCTTGGGCTTAGAGCCTACTAAAATAAATAAATAAAAATTTTAAAAATAAAAATTCTTTTTAAATTGATGAGATGGGTTTTTCTGTAGTGATGATTTTATTATCTGGCCAGTAATCCAATATGAAAAATGAATATTTAACTGAACTCAATTAGAAGAGTATAGATCTCTAAAACAAGTGGTTATAGGATTTTTTTCTTAAAACAGAATCTAAAGAGAAATGCATACGTTTTTCCTCTAGTGAAGCAAGATTCTGAATTCTACATTTGAAGAGTCCTTTGGTTTTATGTTCTATATTTTATGTAATATATCTGATACACATTTTCTCAAATCTGTTATGTATAACAGAGTCCTTGTTTTTAAACTTAGCCTTTTATTCTCCTGTAAAAGTTCTTAAAGTAATGTGTAAACTTGCCCAGAGCAAAATATTTATTTGAAGATATTTATTACAATATATAGGTATCCTTTGAAGACTGAAAGTTAACTCTCTTTCAGCTTTGTTGAGCTCAAACCTTTGGGTTGCTCTGTCTTCCACCAGAACTGCTACTTGAAACTTACAGTTTCTAAGAAATCTTTGAAGTACATTTGATGCAAGATGTGTGAAGTTATTTGATCATACTTTGCAATGCCTTGTTGAGAAGACAGGATACGGGGAAAGTTTTTAAAAGTTAGAATTAAATACACTCTAAATGCTTTGAAGTGTTTTAAACTGATAGATTATAAACCTCTTTATTTAAAAAGCATTTCTTGACTTTTTTTTACCTTGAACTAAAATACTACTTTACCCATTACTACTATGGATTTTAATTGCCACACATCAGACCCATTAAGACTATTCCTTATTATTACAGTTTCCTGTGGTAATTACTGAAATTGTATATATTCTATAAAATATGTTAAAGATAGTTTCTTCACATTAGATAGCAGTTTAAACAAAAAATATCAAATGCAGTTTATTTGGTTTAGAGGGTAAATGAATACATATTAGAAATAAGCTGTTGGGTAAAATACTGAAGAGCTATATTTTAAATAATAGCTCTTCTTTTTTTTTTATAGCTATAAACAAGTTATGTATAAATGTTGGTGGTACCAGAGCATTGAAAATAAAACTTGTTTGTGATAAACTCCATCCTTGCTTGGTTCTCTATCCTAAAATGTAACTGAATGATAATAAAGTGCTATTCATCTGCAGGTGCATTGCTTCTACTTAGTTAAAAGATGGTTGAAAGGACAGGAATTAGTAGCATGTTGTATTAGCCTTTTGTAGTGTATTTTGTCCTAAGCATCTTAATTTCCCTGTTTTGAATGCTAAGTAGCAAGGGTCTTGGTTTAGAACTAATACCCATCATGCATGTAAACGGTATGAAAGAGCTGCTTAGTAAGTTAACACAAAGTGTTCTTGTGTCAGTCCTTGTGGAAATAGATACAATACAAACATTACAGCTGAACTCACGGCAAACTCCATTAAGTAAAAACCTGGCCTCATTGTTCAGGAAAAAGTTTGAATAGAATGCAAGCTCATTTTGTTGAATGTAATGTCAGGCTTTTAGGGACTGTATTGAGGGATAAGGTTTTGTTAAGTTGAGACCAATTCATTAAGTTTTATTGCCTGGTGAGAAGCAGTAATACTTTATTGTAAGACTTCATCAAATATTCATGGTTAAAGAGAAGTAGTAAATGTATTCAATCAAGTGGTCTTTTGGGGTTTTGAAAGGGATTATGAAGTCTGCTCAGCTGATAGTTTTAACATTCATTGAGGTTGTTTAACAAGGGTAATTTTAGTCTCTGAGTTTAATTTTGTTGTCCAGGCTTGTCTCTTTTTACTGTCACAAATCCAAGTCTATAAAAATTGTGTCACATTATAGAGATGAGTGGATAATATATTCATTCATATAAATTATGTATGTCCTAAGTGGGTATATTTTTTAAATTATCATGTTAATACTGAGTTTAATGTATGAGGGAGTTATGACCTGTCCACTTGTTCAATGTGAGTTTGCTTTTTGTTTGGTCAGACTATAGCCTCACCTTACCACTGTTTGTGATCTTTTCATGTCTTGGATAATATCGCCTCCTTGACGTACATAAAATAATAAGCAGCCTTTTGTTTGGGCCAGTTCAAATTGTACTGAAAGGATATAGTCAGCATTTTGTAGATGCTGTTAGAAATTTCAGTAGCATAGTCCTCATTCTTGTATTTGATTTCAGGCTACCTGTCTCTCCTTTTTTATTTTTGTATTACACTTCTGCTCATCTCAGATTTGGGTGATAGTCTCTCGTGCACACAAAATTCATCCTTTCCCAGTTCTCAATGTGTTTACTTCTTTAACTGTGAACTGCAGTTTTGTGATTTTTGTGAGTTTTGTCCATTTCAAAGAAATAAGCATATTCAACTAAAAGTCAAATTTGTTATGAATTTTTTCTTATGTCTTTTAACTTCTATTCTTTAGGCAGATGATGTTGAGGGCAAAATTAGACAAATCATCCCACCTGGATTTTGTACAAACACAAATGATTTTCTCTCTTTGCTGGAAAAAGAAGTTGATTTCAAGCCATTTGGAACCTTACTCCATACATACTCTGTTCTCAGTCCAACAGGAGGGGAAAACTTTACCTTTCAGATATACAAGGTAAAGATAAATCTGAATATTTCTTGGGTAAAAAGTGCTCCATTTGCCTGAAACCTGTATGCTGTTTTGTTGTGTTATTTTCATTGACTCATTTCTAGCTTCAGGAAACAAGTTTCTGTCAGCATTAAAAACAAAGATCTATTTTGTGTGTGTGTCTGTGTACACATCTTAATCTGAGACTTCTAAACACTTTCCCACAGGATAGTTTTGTGTTCTACAGACTTTCACTTACCTCTGTGATGAGTTTCACCTGACTTTTCCTGGCTTTTTCCCTAGGCTGACATGACATGTAGAGGCTTTCGAGAATATCATGAAAGGCTTCAGACCTTTTTGATGTGGTTTATTGAAACTGCTAGCTTTATTGACGTGGATGATGAAAGATGGCACTACTTTCTAGTGTAAGTACAGTTCTAAAGCAACAGTAGACCTTATTACCTCCACAAAGCCAGCATTTTAATTGTGGCGGCCCAATTATTGGGACAGTATAATGATATTTTTCCCAGGAAAGAAAAACTATTGTTTATGAGGCTTGAGTTTTCCTTCATTATGCTTTCGGAGACCTTGAGAATAGAGCTGAATTAAATGCTGTTGTCCGTTAGGACCCTGAATGTAGGCTTAAACAGTAAAATGAGCTTTGCCTGTGTTTTCTTTTACTTGCCACCTATTCATCTTTATAATAGGCAAGTGCACTGAAGTGATGTAAAGAGGTCTGATTTATCCAAGTTGCTGCACACCAATTAAGTGAATTGTACATTCAGAACATAGCAGGTGTACCCATTGGGCCCTCACAGAGTAGCTTGCTGACACTGAAAATTCAGTCAGAGAATGGAAAAGAAAATGGACACTGCATGGGAGCGCGACTGTAATTGACCTGCTTGGCTTTCTGTTTTATCTGCAGATTTGAGAAGTATAATAAGGATGGAGCTACGCTCTTTGCGACCGTAGGCTACATGACAGTCTATAATTACTATGTGTACCCAGACAAAACCCGGCCACGTGTAAGGTAATTGGTGGTATAACACGTGCCTTGTCTTTTATTTCAGAAGAAGGAACTGCTGAAGTTTCCAATACTTGTTATAATAGTGTTGATTTGTTTAAAAAAATCACCATTATTCATTGGCTATGTACTGATTTATTTCATTGTTCCCTTTGAAACTGTAGAAGATTAAACCAATTTTGAGTATCTCAATTTTTGGATTTCTTGAAGGTTGACTGAAAAAAAACCCACTAACTTTAAAATGTTAATACTACAGTGATTTGCAATTTTTAAACAGATCATGTTGTGATATTTTAATTTTACAATCATTTCTTTACTGTAGTCAGATGCTGATACTGACTCCATTTCAAGGTCAAGGCCATGGTGCTCAACTTCTTGAAACAGTTCATAGATACTACATTGCATCTCCTTCTGTTCTTGATATTACAGGTATGTAAAATTTGATTTGTTACTGAAAGAGCCTTTCTAAAGAATCTCTTCTTTACTGATTAATTTTGGTTTTGTCAAAAATAACTATTCTGTTTTAAATAGCAGCATTCTCTTGGGGTCTTTTTGGAACTGTGTAAAGATGGCTTATATGGTTACATTTTAAGTTATAATAAGCCTTTGGTGTGATTGGATTGTATATCCAAGTAAGAAGTGCTTTATGAATTGAACAGATTGAAGATAATAAATTGAATGTATATTGGGAAATCGTGGTCAGGTATATGTACTTTGTAAGTGTGGTGTGACTTAGTTCAGTTTATTTGGCCAACCATTGCATTGCTCAAAGGCCCTTCTCTAATTTTCATGTAGAGGAAGAATATTCTAAACCTCACTGAGAAAGAAAAACCAAGGCAAATAATTCCTGAATAGAATACACATTTCTTAAGGCATGTGTTTTTTATTCCTAAAATGCATGCCTTCACACCAGTAGTTTATAAGGTGAAATGCAGGCCTATTTGTTTTGGAAACATCTTTCATTATGAATTAGCCAGAGAAGAAGTATTATGAATAGGATTCTTAGGAGAAGGAGAGAGACTTTCCTCTTTAAAGTCATCATTAGATGGGGTTACAGATGATAGTATGTAAACATGTGAGCTACCACAGAACAAAGTGGCCCTGGAACATTTATGTTGTCATTATTTTCTTTCCCCTGAGTAACACTTTCAAATTTGTTAACTCAGAAAGTTGCTGATTAAACTGAAAGTCACCCTTTTTTTTCTTCATGAAAAATATGATACCAGATATTCATATCCAAATTAGGTATTACATTTTATTAATTCATAACAGTTTGAGTACATTTTTGTTTTTAAAACTGCAATGCTTAAAAAAAATAAAAACTGCAATGCTTAACACACACTAAAATTTAATTTGTTTTAAAAATTATGTTTTGGCATTTTATTTTACCACTTCGTTTAAGGACACCAAAAAAAAAAAAAAAGTACTGGATGTGGGACTAGCAAGAATATAAGTAGGCTTGTGAAAAGAATATAAATAGGCTAACAGGCAGATTTTTAGCTTTTCATGTAATGTAGTGGTTTTGCTTGTACAGAGTAAATAAAATTAAAGTTACTCCAAAAGAGATTCTGAATTGATCCTGTAGAGTAATAAAAAACATTTTGTTTTTAAAAGGGAGTTCCATGTTCATAGAGTTGAATTATTTTTTCATCTGACTTTTGTGCTACTGTGAAATGGTTTAGAAATTTGGGAGATAAAGAAGTAACTGCTTAAGTTGGTTTATATCAAAAGTTACAAATTGTTTAAGTGACACCTTTACTAGCTAAGTGAAAAATTATAGAAACATAATAAAAATGATTACACTTCTTTTTAACTAAGCTAAAATTGTTTAGCTTCTGTTTACTTTATAGAGCTTGGACTTGGTGTTACACGAAGGGACTTTTTTTGGTGATTTTAATCTAGAGACTTAGAGTTCACATAAGTAGTCTTTGTCTTCTCTAGTGGGTAATGTGCCAGCAGGAGTTGTTTCTGTGAAGCCTCTTAACCATTTTCTTCTGTCTACTCCAACCAATAAAGTCCTTGATACTTAGCACCAATTAGCAGATAAAGAATTTTATTTCTTAAATGTCAGTGAAGAGTCATCAATAGTGGTAGCCTTTATTCATTCCAAACTGAAGTCTCCAAAGAGAAAAGACTAAACGTGCTAAAGGACTTCTGAATTTGAAAACTAGATATCAGCTTTTATTTTCAGCGTTAACATTTCTCAGCATTATAAATTACTAAAAATGTCTTATCAGCTGTTTTCATGAAGATATTTCTTTTAGATTTCCATACCCAGTCTTTTTAAAAAAGAAAATAACAGAATTTTGCACTTTTTAGTCATTTTAGTTCCTGTTTCTCCATTATTTTGTATATATATTTTTAACTTTTTGGATCTTTAGCAGGTTCTGGATCTCCCTTTGCAATCCCGAATATTCTTTATATAGAGATGGCTTTTTGCTTACTTGACATACAGCCAGATATAGTAATAATTAAAAGTTAACATTGACGGGCCTATGTTACAGGATAGATAGGTGTTTGTGGTGTAATTGCCATTCATTTTCTTTTTTTAGCACTTAATTTTAAAGTAAAATACTGAAAGACAGTTCTTTATATCATGTACATCTTCCTGTTGAGGATGTCACTATCTTAAGATTTGAGTACACCTCAGTTGTGTGACCTTGTAAATTGAATCAATGATTTGTTTCTTCTAGAATTATGAAGAGATGCGTTTGGCAATAGAAACTGATCTTGGGCTGGAGTATATATCAATATTACTAATCTATTAGTTGTGTATTAAGAGCTAATTATAAGTGTCCTTTAAATATGCCTTATAGTACTGGAATGGAATATAGAATTATCTATAAGCTTTTTATACTTAGGTGGTTTGTGCTATCTCATTTTGTATGATTTTATCTCTAATATAGCACATTAATATTGAGAGGTTTTTTAAAAAAATGATAGAGGAGCACTTAAATTGTTAGATGATGTATTTGGAAAAAACTCAGTTTTTGATTTTGCAAGTCACTATAGATTTATACTCAAGAAAATTTCATCTTTTAAATGTATTGCTTATCTTTGTAGCACAGAAACAAAGGAATTGAAAGGTGTCACGAATTATTGAGTATCACTATTTTAAGTTCATTTTCAGTCTGACACTTTTGGTTAAAGTGCTTAAATATTGAAATGGTGACTTGGCCCCTTATATTGTCAGTCTATAACTGCTTATGTAAAGCTAAATGGAAATTTTTTGCCTTTTTTTTTAATTTGTGTGCAAATTTCTGATAGGAATATGGCATGAGTTTTTAGATTATTCTCAACTGTCATTCTTTTTCCTAGGATATGTTTTTTCCTAATCTTCTGAGGTCATATAAGTTACTTAAGCTATCACTCATACTAAATTTTATTTCAAATTGGATATTAGCAACACAGTTCTTTTTTCTAAATCAGTTTAGAAGAGGTAGACTTGGAAAAATTGACATTGAATAAGCTTGAGCCTCATTTGTTAGTACTTTAGTACTTTAAAAAAATTTTTTTAAAGAGATGCTTCTTTGAGAATTTTTGTCACTTAGTAGAGGTTTAATTAAAGCAACTTTATTGAGGTATGATTTCCATACCATAAAATTCACCCATTTTAAGTGTACAGTTCAGTGAGTTTTAGTGTGTCTGCCTAGTTTGCAGCCACAGTCCTGTTTTAGAATATTTCTATCACAGTAAAGAGATCCCACATGTCCATTTGCAGGCAGTCCCTATTCCCAGTCTCTTACATTGAGGTCTGTGATCCATTTCGAGTTAGTTTTTGTGTGTTAGTTTCTAAAATCATCTTTTTACATTTGGCTATCCAGTTAATCCCATACCATTTCTTAAAAAGACTGTTTTTCCCCTATTAAATTGTCTTGGTACCTGTGTTGAAAATCAGTTGACCATAAATGTAAAGATTTATTTCTAGACTCTAATCATCTGTATATGTCTATCCTTATGCCAGTATCATACTGTCTTGATTAGTTTACTGTAGCTTTATATTGAGTTGGGTTTTTTTAAATGATAATGTGAAGTTTAATATGCCAAATACATACATTGAATTTGTGGAGTGTGGTTTGCCTGGGTGCTGCAGAGTAAACAGAAGTTTTTTGAAATGATAGATGAGTAGGGTTAAAAATGGATACTGGCCCTGGCCAGGTGGCTGGGAATGGGGAGGGAAAGGCAGTTAGAGGGGGCTGGCCAGGGACGAGCCATGACCCTCAGAGACTCGAAGTATAGTCTCTTTCTGAGTGAGCACCCACGCAACACAGTCCAGGTCCGGTTGTTGCAAACTCATCAGTAGCTGACCCCAGCACAACCGCCCCTTATGGTGCAATCTACCTGGCAAATGAAAACTTCTTAACCCACCTCCTGTATACTCCCTCTTCCCCCCAACAGAGATTCTAAATTCTGAAGACAAAACCATTCCATTGGTTACATAGGAAATACAGTCCTTATCTTTTTGTCTCAAAGATTCCCTCCCCAGTCCCCCAGCTCTCCTTTCCCCCCAAATGATTTATGTGCCAAGATGATGAAGAGGAGGCCCCAGGCCACAGGGGGGCTTCTAGCTCTGAGGGGCTGCTTCAGTGACACCAGGGCATAGAGTGGGCAAGACACAGCAGAGGTCCTGGCAGTAGGGCCCACTTCCTCCCACAGGCCACGCTTACTTATTTGGAGTAAGTAATTGCATTCATTTTCCTGATAAATTTGCATCTTTTGCTTTTCTTGCTTCTTTCTTCCTGGTGACCTCCTGCACTTCTTTCCGCTCTTTATGGCTGATCTCCAGCCAGGTGAGGTCAACATTGGCCTGTTCTGTCTTCCCACTAAATGCATTTTAATGTAATGTTCTTTTGCTTTCTCTCTGTCTTCTTTCCTTGAAAGCTCCTTTGACTTGTCCCGATCCATCTGTGTTACCTTTCTGATTATGTGTGCCACCCGGTTGTGGTTCTTGATGTTGATGAGCCATTTCACACCTTTGCTGGTGGTCATCTTCATTATCCTCAGCTTCTTTCCTTGCTTCTCCTCTTCCCTGGCCTTTTGCTTTCCAGCCTAGAGCTGTGTATCCTTTTCCTAGGGGCTCATGTACTGCCGGCTAGGCCTTTGTGGCCTCCCTTGCTCCCTTTTTATGTGTCACGGCTCCTGCAGCAGTAGTGCCTCAGCCTTTCTGTTGAGTTTTGAAATCAGAAAGTATTCCAGTCGTGTTCTTTTTCAAAATTATTTTGGTTATATAAGATCTCTTGTGTTTTCATAAACTTTCTTTTTCTGTTTTCGGCTTGATTCCCACTTTGATTTTTATTATTTTCTTCTTGTTTCTTGGGGTTCATTTTGCTCTTATTCTAATGAAGACTGAAACTTAGGTGTTTTTTGTTTGTTTTTATTTATTTGAGAGAGAGTGAGCACAAGCAGCGGGGAGCAGCAGAGGGAGAGGGAGAAGCAGGCTCCCCGCTGAACAGGGAGCTGGATGTAGGGCTCTATCCCAGGACCCCGGGATTATGACCTGAGCCAAAGGCAGACACTTAACCGACTGAGCCACCCAGGCACCCTGAAACTTAGGTTTTTAATTTGATTTGATGTCCTCCTTTTTTAATATAGACATTTAAACATATAAATACTTCCATATTTATTTGTAACATGTATATTTATATATGAATATAAGCACTGTCTTAACTGATCACATACATTTTCTTTTTTTTTTAAGATTTTATTTACTTATTTGACGGAGAGAGACACAGCAAGAGAGGGGACACAAGCAGGGGGAGTGGGAGAGGGAGAGGGAGAAGCAGGCTTCCTGCTGATCAGGGAGCCGGACGCAGGGCTCGATCCCAGGACCCTGGGATCATGACCTGAGCCGAAGGCCGACGCTTAATCAACTGAGCCACTCAGGCGCCCCCACATACATTTTCATAAATGCTTTCATTCAGTTCAAAATATCTTGTTCTTTTCTCTTTTTTTTTTTTTAAGTAATCTCTATACCCAATGTGGGGCTCAAACTCACAATCCTGAGATCAAGAGTCGCATGCTCTACCCTCTGAGCCAGCCAGGTGCCCTGGTTCAAAATCTCTTCTTATGCCTTTTTGATCCATGGGTTATTTAGAAGCATGTTGTTTAATTTCCAAATATTGTGGATTGCCAAATTTCCTTCTTTTGATGTCTAATTCTGTTGTTGTCAGAAAGCATGTTTTGTATGACTTTAGTTCTTTTTCATTTACTGAGTTTTGTTTTATGGTTTACCTTAGGGGTCCACAAACTTTTTATTTAAAGGGCTAAGTAATAAATATTTTATGCTTTGCAAAGCCATATATGTTTTTTGGTTGCCATAGGTGAGACTTGGCCAATGGGCCATTGTTTACTGATTTTTTGCCCAACCTATGATCTATGCTGGAGAATGTTCCATGTGTGCTTGAAAAGAATGTGTATTCTGCTGTTGTTGGGTGAAATGTTACCTAACTACGAGCTAGTCAAGTTAGTTGATAGAACCGTTCAAGTCTTCTCTAGATTTGCTGATTTTTCTGTCTGGTTGTTCTAGCCATTATTGAGTAGTATTGAAATTTTCAGCTATTTTTGTTGAATTGTCTATTTCTTCCCCTCATTCTGTCAGCTTTTAATTCATTTACTTTGGGCCTCTGTTGTTAGTTGTGTGTGTCTTTTTATAACTTTAACATCTTCTTCATGAATTAACTTGTCATTATAAAAGGTGCCTTTTTTTTCCTCTTGTAATTTTTTTCATTTTGGACTGTATTTTTTCCCAGTTGTTTTTTATTGTGCTAATGCTTAAACTCATCCTTTGACTGTCAGCCTTTGAATCTAAAATGATTCTGTTGTAGACAGCATATAGTTGGATCTTTTTTTATCCAGTGACAATCTCTGCTTTTTGATTGGAGTCTTTAGTATATTTAGATTTAATGTAATTATCACTATGGTTGGAATTATGCCTCCCGTCATGCTGTTTGTTTTCTCTATGTTGCTTTTCATTGTTCTACTTTTGTTTCTCCTTTGATGCCTTCTTTTGTGTTAAATAGATTTATTTTATTTTATTTTTTTAAATAGGCTCCAAGCCCAGCGTGGAGCCCAGTACAGTTCTTGAACTCACCACCCTGAGATCAAGACGTGAGCTGAGATCAAGAGTCAGATGCTTAACCGACTGAGCCACCCAGGCACCCTATAAATAGATATATTTTAAATGAACAGTTTTAATTCCTTTGTTTTGTTTTTGTTTTTCACTTTTTTTTTTAAGGTACTCTCTTAGTGGTTTCTCTGGGGATTACAATATGCATCTTAATTTATCACAGTTTACCTCAGATTAATATTCAGTTCCAGTAAAATAAATTCTTTCATTGTAATTATTCTTCCTCCCCTCATTGTTCTACTGTTGTCATATATATTACATTTTTATATGTTAGGTACCAAACATTGGTTTTATAATTATTTTTAATGTAATTGTCTTTTAAAGAAGTTGAGAGGAGAAAAGAGAAAAATATATTTATACCAACATTTACATTTATTTTCATAATTAATTACCAGTGTTCTTAATTTCTTCATATAGATTTGAGGTATCATGTTCTTTTAACCTGAAGAACTTCTTTAGTATTTCTTGTAAGGGCAGGTCTGCTAGTAACACATTTCTTTGATCTTTACTTTTCTGAGAATATCTTTATTTTACCTGCATTTTGAAGGATAATTTTGCTGGATATAGAATTCTTGTTTGACGGTTATTTTTCTTTCAGTATTTTGAATATATCACCCCGCTAACTTCTGGCCATCTGTGGTTTCTGATGAGTGGTTTTCCTCTTGCTGCTTTCAGGTTTTCCTGTTTGTCTCTGGCTTTTGACAGGGTCTGTACTTAAGTTTATTTTGTTATTTTGTTCATCATCTGTGTACATTCCTAATAAACCATAATTTCATACCAAACTGATACAGTGACAGGATTTCACTTTAAAGCAATAGTCATACAATACTTACTTAATAATTACATGTATATGATGTTAATACCATAAGGAGGCATTAGGAAGGTATTCAGTACGGGGCACCTGGGTGGCTCAGTTGGTTAAGTGTCTGCCTTTGGCTCAGGGCATGATCCCAGAGTCCTGAGATCAAGCCCCGCATCAGGCTCCCTGCTCCTCGGGGAGCCTGCTTCTCCCTCTCCCTCTGCCTGCCGCTCCCGCTGTTTGTGCTCTCTCTCTCTCTGTCAAATAACTAAAAAAAAAAAAAAAAAAAAAAAAAAGGTATTCGGTGCATACAGATTGAATGAATGGAGGATTGGATAATGACTCAGAATCATAAAACATTACCCCTTGCTCAGACTTTTTTTAATAAACAGCTTTATTGAGATATAGTTAACATATCATACAATTCACTTAAATTGTACAATTTTTGAAATATTTACAGTGTAGCCATTATCATAATCTAATTTTGGAATATTCCTTTCTCCCAAAATAGAAACCCAGTACTCATTAGCAGTCACTCCTTTCCTCTTCCACCCCCCACCACCTATACCCCTCCAGCTCTAGGCAACCACTAATCTACTTTTAGTCTCTATAGATTTGCCTATTCTGGACATTGAAGTTCACATAATGTATCATGTTTCTTTCACTTGGCATGTTTTCAAGGTTCATCCTTATTACAGCATGTATTAGTACTTTATTTCTTTTTATTGACAATGAATATTCCCATTGTGTAGATATACCAAATTTTATGTATCCATTTATCAATTGATGGACATTTGGGTTGTTTCTACTTTTTGGCTCTTAGGAATAGTGCTACTGTGAATATTTGTGTACAGGTGTTTGTGCAGACCTATGTTTCATACCTCTTGGGTACATACCTAGGAGTAGAAATGGTGGAAAATCTGGTAACTATGTTTCACCTTTTGAGGTACCACCAGGCTATTTTCCAAAGTGGCTGTACCAATTTTACATTTCCACCAGTAGTATGAAGGTTTCAGTTTCTCTACACTCTCATCAATATTTGTTACTTTTTTATTCTAGTCGTTCTAGTGGATGGAATTTTATTTCATTGTGTTTTTGGTTTGCATTTTTTTTTGTGTGGCTAATGATGTTGAGCATCTTTTCATGTGCTTATTGTCCCTTTGTATATCTTTTTGAGAAGTGTCTGTTTAGATCCTTTGTTTTTTTAATTGGGTTCTCTTTTTCTTATTGAATTGTAAAACTTTTATATATAAAGTCTGGATACAAGCCCCTTATCATATATATGACTTGCAAATATTTGCTCCCATTCTGTAAGTTGTCTTTTCATTTTCTTAATGGTATCATTTGAGCACAAAAGTTTTAAATTTTGATATAGTCCAATTTATCTATTTTTTTCTTTTGTTACTTGTGCTTTTGGCTCTATTATTTAAGAAGCCATTGCCTAACCAAAGGTCATGAAGATTTACTCCTATGTTTTCTTCTAAGAATTTTATAGTCTTATCCCTTACATTTAGGTCTATGATTCATTTTGCATTAATTTTTTATATGGTGTGAGGAAAGGGGTCCAACTTCATTCTTTTGCTTGTGGAGATCCAGTTGTCCAACTACCACTTATTAAAAGACAATTCTTTCCCTCATTGATTTGTCTTGGCACCCTTCTCAAAAATTAATTGACCATAAATGTAGGGGTTTATTTTTAACTCCAATCCATTTCCATTGATCTACATATCTGACCTTATGCCAGCACCATACTGTCTTGATTACTGTAGCTTTGTAGTAATTTTTGAAATCAGGAAATGTGAGTCTTCTTTTGTTCTTTTTCAGGATTGTTTGCACCTGTAATTTTATTTGGCAAAGATAATGGTGCTGTTGTTTGATTAATAAGGAATAATCCTTTCTCATTGTACCTTTTCCCTTGTATAGTTCTTTTAAGAATATTTGTTTTTCTAGCCTAGCATGTATATTGAGATCGCAAATGATGAATTATGTTGGGTAAGGGAAATGTTATTCTGCCTTTTCTTTAGCGGAAGATCCATCCAAAAGCTATGTGAAATTAAGAGACTTTGTGCTTGTGAAGCTTTGTCAAGATTTGCCCTGTTTTTCCCGGGAAAAGTTGATGCAAGGATTCAGTGAAGATATGGCGATAGAGGCACAACAGAAGTTCAAAATAAATAAGGTATTTTTATTTTGTAGAAGAAAAAAATTTCAGTTTTGAAGTTTTCTTTCTTTTTTTTGTTTAAGTATGTAACTTAAACATTGCAAGTACATTAAGAATACATGTGTGGGAAGTAGCAGTGGTTGAGAGTACAGGCTCTGAAGCCAAATTGTCTGGGTTAAGATCTGGCTACAGCACTTAGTCTGTGACTTAGGGCAATTTAATTTCCTCATTAATAGAATGGGAAGATAGTTGATATTATGGCTATATTTAAAAAAGTGTAACAAGCAGAACAAAATAGTATGATCTTATTTTTACTTTTTTTTTTTTTTTAAGATTTTATTTATTTATTTGACAGAGACACAGTGAGAGAGGGAACACAAGCAGGGGGAGTGGGGGAGGGAGAAGCAGGCTTCCCGCGGAGCAGGGAGCCCGATGCGGGGCTCGATCCCAGGACCCTGGGACCATGACCTGAGCCGAAGGCAGACACTTAATGACTGAGCCACCCAGGCGCCCCTTATTTTTACTTTTTAAGAAAACGTTTGATATGGCAAAATAGTTAATACATGTGGAGAAGTATATATACTTCTATATATTTGAATTTTAAAGTAGTAAATATCCTAAAATAGGTACGAAAAAATAATCTGGCAGTTCAGAGGAGGGAGTTTAGTTTATTATATTTGTGTATGGAAGGGAATCAGAGTTTTTCATGGGATGGAGATGCATTTGATCTAAGCCTTGAAGAATGGGTAGGATTTGGATTATGAAAGTATGTGAGGGGCGTCTGGGTGGCTTAGTTGGTTGGTATCAGACTTGATTTCAGCTCAGGTAATCTTGGGGTCCTGGGATTGAGCCCCGTGTTGGGCTCAGGATAGAGTGTGTTTGGGTTTCTTTCCTTTTACCCTGGGGCCCCGCTCACATGCATGCTCTCTTTCAAAATAAATAAATCTTTCAAAAAAGAGATGTGAAGTATATTCCAATAATAAGGACTAGTATATGATACTGTTACCCTCTCCTCCCTTGCTTCTAAGGTATTATAGTTCCTGATTTTTTTCACTTAGTACTATGATCATCTTTTTTGAGATACTTTTACTGGCTTACTCTTCTGTATGTTCCCTAAAGATAATTCTTCCCCAAAGTTCTTTATTCAGTCCTCATTTTCTCTCATTTTCCTTACTCTACCTGGGAGATCTCATCTAACTCTCCAATGTAGATTTTCCTCTTGTACTCCCAGCACTGTATATAAAAAGTTTCCTGGGACGTGGGTGACTCAGTCAGTTGGGTGTCCGACTCTTCATTTCAGCTCAGGTCATGATCTTGGGTTGTGGGGTTGAGCCCCTGCATCTGGCTCCCTGCTCAGCAGGGAGTCTGCTTAGTATTCTCTCTCTCTCTCAAAATAAATAAGTAAATCTTTAAAAAAAAAAAAAAAGTAAAAAATGTTTCCTGGTCACTGACCTTCAGCAGCTTAATCTGAACTGAAACTTTCCATCTTCTCCTACATTAAAACACTTTAATAGCTTCCTGGTTTTAAGATAAATATATGTCTTAGAAATATTTGGTATATCCAGACTATATTAAACCTTAGAGAATTTATTCAACAGCTCAGCTTTTAAAAGAAAGAGAATATGAACACATTTTTCAAAGTCATGCTTTTTTTATTTTTCTTAAAGGAATTAAAATTTGGTATGGCACACTGAGCCCATCATAATTTGGACCCCACCAATCTTGGTAGACTCAACTTTCTGCCACCTTCCTACATGCTCTGGCATTACTAAACCTCTTGTTATTTCCCAGCTATGCTACATATTTCTTCCTTTTATATTGCTTTACATTAACTACGCCCTTTGCCCTTGATACCCCCTTCTCCTGTTCCTCCATCTTTGCCTTGCCAGATATTCATTTGTTCAGGTGTCCCTTCCAGAAAGTTCAAACATCATCTTCCCAATCTACCTATACCTAATCTCTCCCTCACCCCCAATTAAATACATAAGTGAAACAACACAAACAAAAAAACTATGGGCTACTCTTTTGGCTTCAGTGATACCAAGATTTCTTGATTTTTCTAATATTTCTTTGTTTTTCTCTGCCCTGTAATTGTCACTGTACTACAGGGTTCTGACCTCTCCCTCATTTTTTCACTGTTTATGCTTTCCAACCAATACTATGGTTTTAACTCTTGCCTGTAAACTAATACTGCTTAAATCCTCATTCTTAGACTAGAGTCTTCTTCAGATTTATATGTTCTGGTGCCTTCTAAATCTCTCCTAGGCTGTGAAAACTCACTGTCATTCCACACCCTCCACACCCAACCTTTCCTCTTCTCTGTATTAGAATCCTTGTTCTTTTAGTATTCTTACTGGTTCTTAGTTCATGCCTTCATCATTTTTTGCCTGATTTAATAGCACAGCCTCTTAATTGGTCTCCCTGCCCTTCTTTTTGCTACCATTTCTATGTAGCTGAGCGAATGCTTTTCCTTTCTTTTTTTTTTTTTAAAGATTTTATTTATTTGACAGAGACACAGCAAGAGAGGGAACACAAGCAGGGGGAGTGGGAGAGGGAGAAGCAGGCTTCCCGCAGAGCAGGGAACCCAGTATGGGGCTTGATCCCAGGACCATGGGATCATGACCTGAGCCAAAGGCAGACACTTAACGACTGAGCTACCCAGGCGCCCCGAGAATGCTCTCCTTAAAACTCATATTTGTGCACTTTGCTCACGCCCCCATTTAAAATCCATCAACTGGGGGCGCCTGGGTGGCTCAGTCAGTTAGGCGTATGACTCTTGGTTTCAGCTTAGGTCATGATCTTGGGGCCCTGGGATCGAGTCCCACATCGGGCTCTGTGCTCAGTGTGGAGTCTGCTGGAGATGATCTCCCTCTCCTCCTCCCCCTGCTCACACACTCTCTCTCTAAAATAAATGAAATCTTTTAAAAATAATAAAATAAAAAGTAAAATCCATCACCTACTAGATAAAAGCCCACCTCTTTAATATAGTATGTAAGGCTCTGTGCTTCTGCTCTGTCCTCACGTCACTTCTCACTACTTTTCATTTTGTGCTCCAGCCATGTCAAGCTGCACTTGCACGTGTGTGCTGTGTGCACTTGTACACTCATAGTGCCCTCTCCTCTTTCTAGACTGGCGTGGTCTCTTCCCTTTAAGATTTAGCTCAGGTTTTCTTTCCCCAGGAATCCTCTTCTAACATTTACACCATTCCCAGGCTATGCTACCATAATACCCTACTCATATTTCCATCATTAAATTAACCATACCTCAGTCATTCGTGTTATCCATTAGGCTGCTAGTTCCTCAAGGGCAGAGACTGTCTTTTATTGTGTTTCATCCGGTACCTAGCACAATTTCTGGCCCATAGCAGATACTCAGTATATCCTGTGTTCTTTTGGGAAAGTGTCACTATTTTGTAATTAAAAGTGTTCATGTTTTTCTTTTGTTTCATTAAGCAACATGCTAGGCGGGTTTATGAAATTCTTCGACTACTGGTAACTGACATGAGTAATGCTGAACAATACAGAAGCTATAGACTGGACATTAAAAGAAGACTAATTAGTCCATATAAGGTAGGACTTTCCAGAGTCTTAAACATTATATTCTTGTCACTGTTTAAAAATGGAGAAGAGGGGCACCTGGGTGGCTCAGTTGGTTAAATGGCTGCCTTTGGCTCGGGTCATGATCTCAGGGTCCTGGGATCGAGCCCCATGTTGGGCTCCCTGCTCAGTGGGGAGTCTGCTTCTGCCCCTTCCTGGCTTGTGCTCTTTCTCTCTCTCAGGTGAATAAATAAAATCTTTAGAAAATAAAAAATAAATAAATAAAATTGGAGAAGAGGGGCACCTGGCTGGCTCAGTCTGTACAGCATGTGACTCGATCTTGGGGTCAAGAGTTCAAGCCCCATATTGGGGGTAGAGTTTACTTTAAAAATTTTTTTTAAATATATAAATAATAAAGTGGAGAAGAAAGTGTAGCAATTGCTGGTGGATGGGACAGTCCAAATCATTTTCCTAAATTAACTTTTACAAAAGTGAAAATATTCTTCCAGTTAGTTATAAGAAGTCTTACTGTCATAATTTCCCAGGTAAGCTATAAATCTGTTTTTATTCACTTAAAAACTAATCCCAAGGATAGTATACCCATGGTTACTTTTTATTTCATATGTTTGCCATCTTTTAAAAATCTGAATGCTCAGACTTTTCCTGAATAAGTTATCTGGTTAATAGTCTCCAGTTTGTTCTAAACTAAACTTGTTCTAAGTCTCTAGTTTCCTAGTTGTTATATATATTGTCTTTGCAATTGCTCCCTTCTTCCTAAATATGGCCTTCATTGCCATTTTTAACCTCTGTACTTTACCATAGCTGAAACTGCAGCATAATATTATTTACTTTTTTTTTCTTCTTGCCCTCTACCCCCTACCCATTTTCTGATCTCCCATATTTTCCTCTCAGAAACTTGCCCTCCTAGCTCAGGTTTTTCCTCATCATCATTTGGCTATTATTGAGGTAGATATTGCCCATGACAGCCTGTGTGAATGAGGATTTGCTGTGATAGCTGCAGCTTTGCAGTAAGCTGATTGGGGAGAATATTTGTTAATTTGTTCAATAAATAATGAACACCTGACATGTGGTTGCTACATTTATATACACTATACCTATAGGCTTATACAGTGCAGTACCTGGGAACATAAATGACAAATCCAAAAATTTTCTGTCTTATGGACTACCTAAAACAGGTTGTAATACATTGTCATGGTCTCTCTTCCCCCAAATTGTTCAAAGTAGCATTTTATTCTTTGATATTTATCACTTCAGAAACACAGAAAATTGGTAAAAATGGTTCTTTCCAAAAGTTTTAAGTTTTGACGTAATATTAATTTGTCATCTAGAAAATGTCTTTATGTTGAAATTTGGGCATATAAAACAGTGTAATGCGATGTTATGGCAGCATTTCAGAATACAGGCACACCTCGGAGATACTGCAGGTTCAGTTTGAGACCCCTGCAATAAAATGAATATTGCAGTAAAGCAAGTCAAATGAATTTTTTGGTTTTCCAGTGCATATAAAAGTTACGTTTACACTATACTGTATTTTGCTTAGTGTACAATAGCATTATGTTTAAAAACTGACGTACCTTAGTTTAAAAATACTTTTATTGCTTAAAAAATGGTAACCATTATCTGAGCTTTGAGTGAGTCATAATGTTTTTGCTGGTAGAGTGTCTCACCTTGATGTTAATGGCTGCTGACTGTGATCAGGGTGGTTGAAGGTTGAGGTTGGCTATAACAGTTTCTTAAAATATGACAACAGTGAAGTTTGTCACATCAGTTGACTCTTCCTTTCTCTATAGTATGCGATGCTGTTTGATAGCATTTTATCTACAATAGAACTTTTTTCAAAATTGGGAGTCAGTACTCACAAACCCTGCTGCTGCTTTATCAACTAAATTTATGTAATATTCTAACTCCTTCACAGCATCTTCATCAGGAATAGTTTCCATCTCAAGAAATCACTTTCTTTGCTTATCCATAAGAAGCAACTCCTCATCTGTTCAAGTTTTATCATGAGATTGCAACAATTCAGTCACACCTTCAGGCTCCACTTCGCATTCTAGTTCTCTTGCTATTCCACTACATCTGTGGTTACTTCCTTCACTGAAGTCTTGAACCCCTCAGAGTCATCCATGAGGGCTGGAATAAACTTCTTCCACATTCCCTTCGTTGAGGTTGATATTTTGCCTCTTCCCATGAATCATGAGTGTTCTTACTGGCCTCTAGAGTGGTGAATCCTTTCCAGAGGTTTTCAGTTTACTCTGCCTAGGTCTATCAGAGGAATCACTATCTACAGCAACTACAGCCTTAGGAAATGTACTTCTTAAATAGTAAGACTTGAAAATTGAAATTACTCCTCGATTCATGGGCTACAGAGTGGATATTGTGTTAGCAGACATGAAAACAACATCAGTTTCGTTGTACGTCTCCATCATCTCTTGGGTAACCAGGTACATTGCCAGTGAGCAGTGATCTTTTAAAAGGAATCCTTTTTTCTGAGCAGTAGGTCTCAACAGTGAGCTTAAAATATTCTGTAAACTGTGTTGCAAACAGATGTGCTGTCATCTAGGCTTTGTTTTTCCCTTAGAGCATAGGCAGAGTAAAACTAGCATAGTTCTTGAGGGCCCTAGGATATTTGGAATGGTCATTGAGCATTGGCTTCAATTCAGTCGCCAGCTGCATTAGGGACCTGTGATTAAACCCTAAACAAGGGACTCAACGTATCCTTTGAAGCTTTGAAGCCAAGCATCTCCTCTCTAGCCATGAAAGTCCTAGATGGCATCTTCTCCAAAAGAAGGCTGTTTTGGGGTGCCTGGCTGGCTCAGTCAGAAGAGCATGTGACTCAGGGCACCTGGGTGGCTCAGTCGGTTAAGTGTCTGCCTTCAACTCAGGTCATGATCCCAGGGTCTGGGGATCGGGCCCCACGTTGGGCTTCCTGCTCAGCAGGGAGTCTGCTTCTCTCTCTCTCTCTCTCTCTCTGCCCCTCCCCACCACTCATTTTCTCTCTCTTTCTCTCTCTCAAATAAAATCTTTAAAAAAAAAAAAAAAAAGTATGTGACTCTTAATCTCAGGGTCGTGGGTTTGAGCCCCACGTTGGGTATAGAGATTACTTAAAAGAAAAGAAGAAGAAGGCTGTTTTGTCTACATTGAAAATCTTTTGTTTAGGGCGCCTGGGTGGCTCAGTCGATAAGCGTCTGCCTTCGGCTCAGGTCATGATCTCAGGGTCCTGGGATCGAGCCTCACATCGGGCTCCCCGCTCGGCGGGAAGCCTGCTTCTCCCTCTCCCACTCCCCCTGCTTGTGTTCCCTCTCTCGCTGTGTCTCTCTCTGTCAAGGAAATAAATAAAATCTTTTAAAAAAAAAAAAAAAAAAGAAAAAAAAGAAAATCTTTTGTTTAGTGTAGCCACTCTCATTGATTATCTTAGCTAGAGCTTCTGGAGAACTTGCTGCAGTTTCTGCATCAGCACTTGCTGCTTCCCCTTGCACTTTTATGTTATGGAGATGGCTTCTTTCCTTAAACCTCAGGAACCAACCTCTGCTGGCTTCAGTCTTGTCTTCTGCAGCCTCCTCATCTCTCTCAGCCTTCAGAGAATTGAAGAAAGTTAGGGCCTTGCTCTGGATTAGGTTTTGGCTGAAGGGAGTGTTGTGGCTGGTTTGATCTTCTATCCAGACCACTAAAACCTTCTCCGTATCAGCAGTAAGGCTGTTTTGCTTTCTTATCATTTGTGCGTTCACTGGAGTAGTACTTTCAATTTCCTTGAAGAACTTTGCATTCGCAACTTTGCCTGTTTGGCACAAGAGACCTACTTTTTGGCTTATCTCAGCTTTCAGTATGCCTTCTCACTAAGCTTAATCATTTCTGGCTTTGATTTAAAGTGTGAGATGTGCAATTCTTCCTTTCACTTGAACACTTAGAGGCCATTGTAGGGTTAATTTCAATATTGTTGTGTCTCAGGGAATAGGGAGACCTGGGGCGGGGGGAACACACCTGGTCGGTGGTGCAGTCAGAATACACACACCATTAAGTTCATCATCTGTGGCTCAGTGTGTGGTGCCCCAAAATAATTACAATGGTAACATCAAAGAACAATGATCATAGATCACCACCACAAATATAATAGTAATGAAAAAGTTTGAAATCTTGCAAGAATTACCAAAATGAGACACAGAGACGTGAAGTGAACAAATACTGCTGGGAAAATGGTGCCAGTGGACTTGCTGGACGCAGGTTTGCCACAGAGCTTTGCTTTGTAAAGAAACAGAGTATCTGCGAAGCACAGTAAATTGAGGTGTGCCTTTACTAAACTATTTCAGTAAAGTAAAATAATTTATTGAATTATGCATTTTAGATAATTATTTGATGTTTTATATAGACAGATGTAGCACATGAGAGATGATGAATTCTAAGTGGTCACAAACTCATGCCAAATAGGAATTTCTGTAGTTCATAAAAGCAAGTATTTTTTACTCTTAAAGAATGGTAATGATTTGATTTTTTATATTAAGTATCCTCACCTGCAAACAAGTTGACCTATCTGAAAGACAATTGAAAACTGGTTATTAAATTCTTTGGGTTCTTAACACAGCTGAGTATCACCATCCTTGCACTAAAGATTATACACAGATCATTTCTTCTTCAGAGGCTTGCTTGAACTGTATTTATAGTAATGTACATTTTAATAAGTTCAGTTATCCAGTATTCTATCCCATTGAGAAAAACAAGAAAACTTGAGGGTTCCCCCCCCCCACTTTAGGTTGATAGTCCCAATGCTTGGGGTAGGAAATCTACCACAAACTTTAAGAAAGTCTAGAAATGAGTTAAATGTCCAATAGGCATGGGAGGAGTGCTGTGATTTCCTTGTTGAATGGATGCAGATGATTTTCTTCAATTTGTTGTTCCAGTATGATATTATGTACTTTGTTGTGTTATTACAGTATTCTCAGATGTAAAATTGTATTTAAGAATAAAGTAAAATTCGGGCGCCTGGGTGGCTCAGTTGGTTAAGCGACTGCCTTCGGCTCAGGTCATGATCCTGGAGTCCCTGGATCGAGTCCCGCATCGGGCTCCCTGCTCGGCAGGGAGCCTGCTTCTCCCTCTGACCCTCCCCCCTCTCATGTGCTCTCTCTCTCTCTCTCATTCTCTGTCTCAAATAAATAAAAAAAATCTTTAAAAAAAAAAAAAAAGAATAAAGTAAAATTGCTTAATAATGAGTGCGATTTAGAACTTTTTTAGGTCTTTAAAATTATGCCTAATAGGGAAAGTTTGGAGTATAAAATTTACATGTTTACTTTCACATTTTATGAAAAATTATAATTTTGATTGTCACTGTTATTGCTGAGGTATGAAATTATTTATTTATTGATAGCAAATTCTGTGCTGCCTCTATTTGAGGAATCAAGGTTACCTGTCAGTCTAAACACACTCTCCCACTAAGAAATTATTTGGGTAGCTATTAGAAGTACTTGTACCTGGCATTAAAAGTCTTTAAACACTGGTAATTCATTTGTATCAATGCCAAAATGGGGGGGGAATAACCTATATCAACTAGAATCATTTTTTTAAAGCACAAAAAGTAAATCCATCTCTTGTACAGAAGTGATTTTCAGGTATTCAAAAAAAGACAAATTTGAACCATTTGGCTAAAAAAAGAAAAATTGGTTTAGCTGTTTGGTTTTAGCATTATAAAGCTTTTATATTGTTTCATGGGACTATTTTAATTCTTAGTTGGTTTACAAATATAAAATTTAGAATCATTGTTAATATCATTGCATTTGGAATCTGGAAACTCAGTTTTGAGATCTGGTTCTTTTAGAAATTGTGTAACTATTGACAACATTAATACCTGGGTATTAGGCTTCCCTTCCATAAAATGGAAATGCCTCCATAGTTAGGAACTGAACAGAAAGAAATAAAATACAGTGGTGCATGTTTTAAAAGATGTTTGACAAGTCTTTGGAATTAATATGCTTCCACACCATTATTATTTTAAAATTCTTATGAAAGATCCTTATCTCTGTACTTCACAAAAGTGACTAACTAGTTCAGCTAAAGGAAATTAAGGAGCCCTTAGAGGTGGTAGCATTTTTGAGATTGTATTTGTAAGCCCTCTAGGAACATGTGAAAGCTAGGCAAAAAGAAAGGATTATTTTCTGGAAAAATTCATATCCAAGCCAAATGTTAACATAAATAAGTTTAAAATAATGCCATCTTTGATTTGTCTTCATTAATTAAAAATTATGAACTGCCCTAATCTATAAAGGAATTAAGTTTTTGGTTTTGGTGGAAAAAAAATTATTCCAAAGCTTATAGAATATCTATTCCAATCTTAGGGGTTCTACCTTTCATTGTTTCATTTGTTCTCCCAGTGTATTTCACTTTGCTGGATAGGGGTGTTCCCCAAATCAATTTGGGTTTTTTTAAGTGTTTTTTTACACATTCTTTAAAAGATTAATTTGTAATATACTTATAGACAATGGAATATATACAATTTAAGGAATATTAAAGGCCAATAAAGCAAATAACCTCGAATTGTTTTTTAAAATTGAATCATACCTTACATGTTCATGAGGAGCTTAAATATATAGTTTTATATTTTTTCCATAAAGCTATTTATAGATATTTTTATTCCTATGTATTTTATTTTATCATTTTTTAAAAGATTTTATTTATTTATTTGAGAGAGAGCGTGGAAGCACTGAACACTAGTGGGGGGGATGGGGGTGGAGGGTAGAGAGGCAGAGGGAAAAGCAGACCCCCCCACTGAGCAGGGAGCCTGACACAGAACTCCATTCAGATCATGACCTGAGCCCAAGTCAGATGCTTAATAGACTGAGCCACCCAGGCACTGCTAATTCATAAATTTTCCATCATACCAATAGAAATTACAATAGTGATTAATTCTGACATCCAATGAAGAAATTGAAGGTCGGGGGGTGATAAATTGGGGATGTAAACTCTCAAATTTAAGAACAGCATAATAATTTAAAACAGTATGTTACCAGCACAGGATTCATTTTATAGGTTATTTGCAACAAAATTTGATAGTCTAGAAGTATTTAAGAATTTAGTATGATGGTTCTATTATATATATAAGAATTTAATACGATTGGAGGTATCTTCAAGCAATGGGGTTAGATTATTTAATAAACGTTATAACTGGTTAGCAATTTAGAAAAATAGCTTCTATTCCTATCACACACCACAGTAATTTGCTGATGAATTACCCTTTAGTTCCTGAACTGCTTTCTTAAGTTAAATGCTCTTATATAGTGCAGTCATGCCTGTTGGTAGAAAAAATAACTTTTACAGCAGAAACAAAGCATTTATCATTCACATGATTGAAGAGTAAGGAATACACTGTCCTGGTGGGTCTTAGGAACAATAAATTTGAACTTTCATCAGTTCTCTGGAACTGATATTCATAGTGTGATCAGTAGATCAGTAACATTAACATCACTTAGGAGTTTGTTAGAAATGCAGAATCTTGGGGGCACCTGGGTGGCTCAGTCGATTCAGCGTCTGCCTTATAAGGTCATGATCTCGGGTCCTGGGATTGAGGGCTCCCCCCCCCACCTGGAGTCGGGCTTCCTGCTTGGTGGGGAGCCTGCTTCTCCCTCTCCCTGCCTCTCCCCCTGTTTGTTCTCTCTCTCTAGCAAATGAATAAATAAAATCTTTAAAAAAATGCAGAGTCTTGTCCCCCACACCTACTGAGTCAGAATCTGCATTTTATCAAGGTCCCCAGGTGATCTGCATGCACATCGAAGTTTGAGAAGTTCTGCTTTAGAAGGGTGTTTTATATTAATGAAGTTAACTTTTTTTTATTTCTGGTTATAGTAATAGCAACCTTATTTACTATTGGTTCCACCAGTTTAGACCAGGATCAACCTAATTTTTTTGTAGTGTCAGAAAGGCTTATCTCCAAACATTATTCTTGTTCCCTTGTTTTAAAAACATGTCGTTGGTTATAGGGGCACCTGGCTGGCTCAGTTGGTGGAGTATGCAACTCTTGATCTCGGAGTCATGAATTCAAGCCCCACGTTGGGTATTGAGCTTACTTTAAAATAAAATAAAATAAAATAAAATAAAATAAAATAAAATAAAAACGTGGTTATTAATATAGTTATAATTATAATATAATATATAATAAATATATAATTAATATATTTATCATTTATTTTGAGCATTTTAAGTAGTAATCATGACACATTTGCCTAGTATTCCAAAATTATTAGGGTTCTCTTTAAGGGACATTTATTAGCTTTTAGGATGGATTTAGGGTTTGTTTTTTTAATAGTCTTTTGAAAATCAGTTAGATACAGGAACTAAATAATACAGATTTCCAACCAGATTGTTAGGGTTTCCATCCTGGCCTCTCATCTTACTACCTTTGTGTCAAGTTATTCAATTCCCATATCCTATTTTTTCTTTATCAACTGTAGAAAATTAGATTACCTATCTTATAGTTGTTAGGATTACATGAGTTAATATATGTGATTTCTGATCTTTATGTAAAGTTAGCTCTTTATTATATGTTCTAGTAGAAGATTGATATATTAATCTAGAACAGTTTACCCAAAATGTATTAAAGTTTCCTGTATTATAGTGTTTCCATACTGTATTGCAGTGTTGCCACCTATCCAGGAATCTTGGGAGTTATTCTTCATTCCCCATATCACCCAATATTTTCTTCCCTAAATCTGCCCTTTCCCCTCCATCTCTGCTCCTACTGACTTGGTCTAGGCTTTCATCATCTCACTTGAATTTTTGCAGTGGCTGCTAAGGTGGTCCTCCAGTCCCATCCTCAGCATTACTAACAATGTTGTTCTGACAGTGTCCTACCTGAAAGTTGTTACTGGCTCCCTTCTGGCCCATGGGTTCCTTCTCAGTAAAATGTGGCGGCGGAGGGTCGGGCAGGTTAATAAGATAATGTATTTCTGGATAGTAGAAATTCAGTAAGTGCTGGTTAATAATATCTTTTTAAAGTGGGACAGTTTTTGGTTATCTTTCTGAAACTCTTCAGTTTATGTTAAAATTAATGTGTGGTCCATAAATACATGCTGGGTAAGGAAACTTAGAGATGAACTTAGGTCAGGAAAAAGGCAGTTTGGAATTAAAACATTAGCAATGAATTAATGAATGAATAGTGAAATGAAGAATAATAGCACTTAATCTCAGTTGTCTTTCTTCAGTTAATATATTTATTTACTAAAGAAATTTTTGAGTGTCTACACTGGCCGGTTCTTTATTATGCTTTGCATAGGGGGCTGTTAGTGACATGTATATTTACCCATCAGTTGACACAAATTCCGAGTCTCCTAGTTAACTCCATTTAGAGGGTTTGTAATTCATGGTTAACATTATGTTTAGGCTTCCTTAAGGAAAAACTGTGTGGGACAAATTTGGGCATATTCCTACTAATCCTATTTTTAACAGTGGAGACTTAAAATTCAAAGAATATAAAGAGATTTATCTTCTTTCTTAGTCTAACCAATAATTGTGTTTGTTACTTAGAAAAAGCAGAGAGATCTTGCTAAAATGAGAAAATGTCTCAGACCAGAAGAACTGACAAACCAGATGAACCAAATAGAAATAAGCATGCAACATGAACAGCTGGAAGAAAGCTTTCAGGAACTTGTGGAAGATTACCGACGTGTTATTGAACGCCTCGCTCAAGAGTAGAGATTATTTGGCTCTGTACAGGAAGTTTGCAATTTCTGTACATTGTGTTGTGGAAAATCTGATGATGACTTTAATTTTAAACTCTTGTAACATTTACTTACATTAAAAGTTATCTATCTTATCTTTAGTTGAATATTTTCTTTTGGAGAGATTGTATATTTTAAAATACTGTTTAGAGTCTATGAGCATATATTACATTTTAAAAAAATATATAGCTTCTGAAATACCACTGCAGTTGCTTCCCTTCTTAACAGTATAATAAATGCTTAGTTGTGATATGCTAATGTGTGATGGTATGATTCTTAAGTACTTACAATAAACTTTTTGTTCTTGTTAAAAAACTTCAGGTTTTCACATCACATAATACCCTCTAGGTCCATTCATTTTGTCACAAATGGCTTTTAGGCTTTTAAGCACCTTTAAAACGCATTTCTTTAAGGTCTTCCTAGTAATCTTGTTTTTCCTGTGTGATTTCTCCAAATACGAAATATTCCTAGTATAGATTTGTTTTGTTTTAAATAAACTCCTCTATTAACTGTTTGTTGGGGGTAGGATGGGTGGGTAGAAATAGAAAGGAAACTAGATACAGCCTAAAGCCAAAATGTTTGACATCACATATTAATTGAAGATAATTTATAAGTTAGCATAAATGTATAAATAAAATTTTGGAAAAAGTTAGCATAAATGTTTTATAAATAATAATGTAAAATAATAAATCAGTTTATAAAAGTCAATTTATACACCATTATTGAAATATATCTTGTGTAAAATGAGGTTTATATGTGTTGTGATTTGTTACGAGGTTCTGAAGATGTCAAAGTCCAACAGGAAAAAAGCCCAAAGTAATGATAAACTGCGTACTATAGTTTTACTTTATTTTTATTAGAGTATAAATAAATTGCTTGATATGGAATCATTAAAAGTAAAAGCCTCATGTTTATAATGTGTACCAGTAAGTGAGGTATTGTATAAAATAAAAAATGGGATGTAAGTTGAACTTTACTTTTAAAATCTGATTTGTTCAGTGCTTAAGGCAAAATCCCAACTTGGATAAGCACTGTCTTGTCCTTAGATCAACTTTCCATCAATAAAACTTGTCAAATATAGGAGAAGCAAAGTAACTAGTACCTTCTGGATACAAAATAGCTGTGGCCAGCAGCACACCAACAGCACTAAGCCAAGCGCCCCTTCCAGGGTGTTGGAAAAGTTTTAGTCTCATCTCAAAAGCTTATTTATATAGATGAAACTTGGATTTCTGAAAGTATATATGTACATAGTTTGTTCAGATAGAATGAACTAGTTCAGTTAAAATCCTTTCTGAAAGTACATGAAAGCAATTTGCTTTCCATCTAAATTAGCTAATTTTAAAAATATTTATTAAAAAATTCACATTCGATACCTTGAGATGAGCTACCAAGTTGCAGGGGGAGAACAGTACAATCTAGACAAGTTATCTTTCAACATATTTTTCATCTAGAAACCAGAAAAAGCCAGTGGAATACCAATTTCTGTACTTTTTTTTAAGCAATGTTCTGTGATAAATTTATGGATAAAAATCTGATTTAGCATTAATCTTTGGGACTTGAAAGGCTGTACCTTCATTTGGATTTAGAAGGGTGAAAATCTGATAGATCTGTACCTTGTGTAGTGTAATTAAATACCAGGATGGGTGTGTAGTAGGACCATATATAAACCCAACACAGCCACCTTCTAGGTCCTGGGGATCACTTTTCCACCCTCCAGTAGTAGCCTTCACCCATTTTATCATCCACATACACATCTGTATTTACTTGTGGCCTTTACTTTTTTTCAGTGACCTTCCCTCCCCCATCACCCTTAATTTTTTCCCTGTCCTCCAAATTTTATTTTCTCTACATGTAAGAACATGTTTCCTTTCTGAGCATCAGTTTTTTCATCTGTAAAATGAAGTTGTACTAGAATTATCTCTAGGTTTCCTCCCCCTTCCAAGATACATGTTTATCCTTTTCATATCTTTTCTTCTCATTCTAAATGCTTTTATATTAAAATGTGAGTGTAGATGTGGTATATATCTAAAGCATTTTTGTAAGTCATTCAAAATTCATAGTGAGTTGAAGTGTGAGAGGAAAAAAAACAAACACTGTGTGTCCCTGGTTGTCTCCGGATTGCCAGGGCCCCAGCTGGCTGTATCAGAACCTTGTCTGTTCTGAAAATTTATCTCATCCACTGCCATCCTTGCGTACCAGAGGAAAGTGAACAGCAAAGCCCCCAACACTGTATCAGAGAATGATTAGAATCATAGACCTTAGAGCTCAAAAGATTTAATTCCTTAAACTCAATTTTAAATTCTTTTTATTAGAATTTAAAAGTCTGTTTAACAGTATTAAATACTGATTAATTAATAAAGTACCCATAATTCTTCCTTTTTTTTTTTTTTAAGGTTTATTTATTTATTAGAACACGAGCTTAGGGAGGGGCAGAGGGAGAGAGAATCCTCTAGGAGACTCCCTGCCTGATGCGGAACTCAATCCCAGGATCCTGAGATCATGACCTGAGCTGAAATCAAGAGTCAGACGCTTAACCAATTCAGCCACCCAGTCGCTCCCATAATTCTTTCTTCTGAGTGAAATTATTTTACATTTGTATATTATCTCTGTATATTATCTCTGCATTTTTAATGTTTCTAGTGTTCAAAATGGTTCTTCTAACAGAGGAACAATATTTCATATTGATATGCCCATAATAAACTATTTACTTAGGTTTTTTTATTACAACATTCAAATGAATTAATGTCTGTGTATATATATTTTTGTATCTGTTGAATCATTTCCTTAAGATAAATTCCTGGGAAATGAAGTTACTGAGTCAAAAGGCAGGAATATCTATGGCTCAGTTATACAAACATGCCATATTTTACAGAATAGCTTGTAAATTACTAACATGAATGTGTGTACTAGTTTTAACAATTTCTGTGGCATGGGATATTGATTTTGTTGTTTCAATAGTATAAAATCTCAAATTATATTCCTTTTGCTTAATGGGAAGGCTGAATATTCTTCCATTTTTTAATGAAAATTTTTCCCTAATATGAATTATCCATTTGATTTTTTTTAATTTATCTTTTGGGATCTACACTCTCACTTTATAGATGGACAATAGTTCCAGAGGTTCATTTGCATAAGGTCACCTTATAAATTTATTGCAAAATCAGGACTATCCCCTAGGCTTCTGACTTCTCCTTCAGTAGGCCAACCAAGTCTTAAGCTTGTCAGCCCACTAAGCTCTTTGTAAGAGGGGCTTTTTTTCATCAGCATCTGGAAAATACCTCTCTTGCATGACATTCACCCTAGGTACCAGACAAATACCCTAACTGCCCTCTTGTTTTTATAACCATTGAGGAGCAGGTATTAGGAAAAGGATATTTGGTTATAACGACTAAAAGTAATGATGCCTCATTTGAAGTATGGCTTGAAGTTCCTCATTTTCTCAACATTTTCAAGTTTTCAACATCTATACTTTTTGTTTCCATATTCTTTTATATCTTTATTATAATACATATTTCATTCTCCCTTGTATTATGTGTTATAGTGGAGTTATACTGTGCATTTACTCATTGATTTGGGTAGAGCTGTCTTATATACACAAGTAGTGTGCACATAGTACAAAAATGCAAAAGGGCATACAGAAAAAACTTCACCCCAGTCCTCCAGAAACAACCCCATTTCTGATAATTTTGAGTATATATCTGAATGTATATCACATATTCAGAGATATATGCATAAATGAGCACATATGCATAGGTCTTTTATTTTACATATGGTAACCTACATATATTGTTCTCTAAGTTGCTTTTTATTTTTTTTAAGATTTATTTATGGAGGGGGAACACGCGAGCAGGGGTGGGGCAGAAGGAGAGGGAGAGAGCACGAAGCCGGATATGGGGCTCAATCTCACAACCCTGAGGTCATGACCTGAGCCAAAATCAAGTTAGAAGCTTAACCGACTGAGGCACCCCTCCAACTTCCTTTTTAGGCGATATATCTTGGGGCACCTCGGTGGCTCAGTCAGTTAAGCAGCTGGCTTTTGATTGCCACTCAGGTCATGATCTCGGGGTCCTGGGATGGAGCCCCACGCCAGGCTCCAGGCTTAGTGGGGAGTTTGCTTGAGATTCTTTCCCTCTCCCTACCTGCACACTCTCTTTCTAATAAATAAATAAATAAGTATTTTTGAAAAATAAACTTGATATATCTTAGAGATCATTAAAGCTATCTTGTTTAATGGCTGCACCGTATTCCATTGTATGGATATACCATGAGTTACTTTACCAGTCCCCTATTATTTAGGTGGTTTCCAGTATTTTCCATCACAAACAGTACTGCAATGCGTACTCCTATACATGTGCAAGTATACCTACACACTGAAACCCTAGAAATCATGTACCTTATTCTGATCTCATTCTTCTAGTGACTGTACTACATTTAAAACAGTCAAATTAACATGAATTAAGGTTACAGAAGCTTGAACTGTACCAATGTGGAATAAATTATGCATACTGGACTAATCTAACCATCCTCATTCACAGCTAGAAATATGAATTACCTTAAAGTCACAGTGATTTGAACGCTTAGGCATATGCACCTGCCTATTTAACCCTTTAGTCTTGCTTAGCTCTTCTCAAACCTTATCATCCAGAATTGCTGTACAGCAGGGTTCCTCAATCTCAGCACTATTGACATTTTGAGTCAGATCATTCTTTGTTGTGTGGGGCTGACCATGTACTGTGAGCTACTAGATGCCATTAGCACTACCCTCAACTCTAGTTGTAACAACCAAACGTGTTTAGACATTGCCACGTTTCCCCTGGGGGACAAAATCACCCTTGGTTGAGAACCACTACTACATAGGATTGAATATTCATCCATGTTAAGCACTATTTTTTATTATGTAACATAGACATTGTACAAAAGTCAAAATGAGTAAGAGTACTTAATGAGAAGCTGCCCTCCCTTGCACCCAGTCACCCGAATTGTCACCCTTCTCCAGAGGCAGTTACTTTTACCAGCCTCTCTTGTGTCCCTCAGAGTTAATTATCAGTCTGCAAATATCTGTAATTTTTTGTTTTATCACAAATGCTGATATACCATATGCAGTACTCAGAATGTTTTCCAGTTAAATTTAACTCATTTTTATTAGTACGTATTAGAACACTTCAATTCTAAACACCTTGATTCCAAACAGCTATTTGATCTTCCATAGTTTGATTTCAGTGTGTTTAATCCAATCCTATTTTAATATTTAGGTTGTTTCCCATCTCACAAGCAGTGTGACAGTGAATATTCTTGTGTATACCTCCATTTTGTACATGTGGGAGTATGTATGCACGATGGTGATGGAATCACTGAGTAAAAGATTATGGACATTTTATGTTTTGGTAGGTTGAATACACATTTGAGACAATAAAGAAATTTGAATATGGGCTCTATATTAGGTGATATGGGATTTTGCATTTTTGTGATAATGATAACTGTGATTGTGTAAGAAAATGTCTTTACTCCTAGGGGTTACATGCTGAAGTATTTAGGGACAGAGTCATAGTGTCTGCAACTTACATGCAAATGGTCCAGAAGAAAAGTACGTGTAGGTGTGATACATATACTTACATATGTACATGCATACAGACAAATATATGTATATAAACAGAAATAGCAAATGTGCCAAAAAATTTTTTAATTATTGAATCTAGGTGGAAGATACATACAGGTGTTCACTATATGATTCTTCAACCTTGCTGTATTAGATTTCCAAAATAAAAATTGGGAAAGAAAAGTTATTGCATGCATGAAACAAAAACATACTGTGAAAAAGAAATAGTGAATAAAAAAGAGCTCTCGGAAATTTAAAATAAATATTCTAATTCAAGCAGCAGAAATGTGGGGCATAAAGTTGAAGAAATTTCCTAGGACATCGAAAAGAGAAAACGTGAGAGAAAAGATAAATCAATATGGGAAATCTGATAGCCAGCTTATTTTCATTTCAGAGAGGAAAAGAAAACAGAAGAACATTATCCAAAAAAGGGAGGATAATTCCTCAGAGTTGAAGAAGTCAATCTTCAAATTAGAAGCTCACTGAAGTTTGAACAAGGTTAAACCATCATCACTAAGATTTATTGAGCACTTACTATCTGCGAAGCACTTGAATCAGTCCTGTCAGTTCTCACAACAGCCCTGGGAGGCACATGGTATTCTCCTCACGTGAGGCCTGGGGAGGTTATTTTATCTGAGGTCACACAGGAAGTGACAGAGCCAGGATTTTAGTGCAGGCAGTCTAATTCGCTTGGGTTCTTAACCACTACACCACTTACCTAAAAAGACCCACATATAGACTAAATTATTAAATTTCAAAACACTGAGCATAAAATAAAGATCCTAAATGCTTTCAGACAGCAAAACAAAGGTCACCTGGGGGAGGAGGGGACATTTAAATAGCATTAGACTTAGCATCAAGCCTACTCCATGCTAAAAGACAATGGAACAATGTCTTCAAAGTATAGAATCCTACACCCAAACTAGCAATCAAATGTGAGAGTAAAATAAAGGTGGTTTTGGAAATCTAAGAAACTAGAAAACTTACATCACACACTTTGTGATGAAGTTACTTCTAGGTCAACTTTAGCAGTATGAAGGTGAAATCAAAGAGCAAGTTAAGATGTGGAGTATAAGAAATGGTAAAACTAATCTGATTCCAATAAAAAGAAATCTGAGGATGGCAACTGAGTAACATATCTAAAAGTATTTGGTCCAAATTATAGGAGACTATGAACTCAAGAAAAAAAAAAATGTATAAGAAAGTCAGAGTCCAAACATAATAAACTGTGGTTGGCATGGCTTTGAGCAGTAACTAGAAACAAATTGGTTGAGTCCAGTCAGACTGGGAAAGGTAGGATGGGAGATTATCCCTTTTCAAATTGTAACCCTTGTTATAATTGCGTGTGTTTAAAAACTGTGTTACTTTGATATGAAATTTTATTTAAATATTATTACTATATTGTTCAGCAACTAACGCTGAACATATATCATTATCAAATAAAATATAACTGTAAAACATGTAAATTTTAAAAACAGGTTTACCTGAGGCAGACAAGTGGCACCTTTAAACAATGAGACGTGCTCAGCCTGATTTCCACAAAGCAGAACTTGCCAAAAGAAAAGAGAATGAAGTGCTTTCTTTAATAAAAACAAAATTAACCAAAAAACCTAAAAAACACAATATTCAATCCTTTTCTTTGGAAGCTGATTCTCAAAAGGGACCATAGTTTACCATACTCTTTATTTGGGTGCCAAAAGAAACTGTCCCTATCCTTGACACCCCGGTGCTATGAATCAACAGATACCACATATAAAACCAAAGCTTTGAAATTTTTCATTTCATAATTTTGGGGGGCTTTCCATTAACCCTGTGGAGAAATATAATGCAATAAAAGCGTAATGCCATCTCTTATGAATATCGGAAGAGTGTAAGTAAGATGCTTATAAACATCTTGTAAAAAATACTTTTTTAAGATCTGTGTACGTATTATAACGTACACAGGCTCGAAAAGGGTTGTATCTTCTCTGCTACGACCTCTCTCTGGGCCTCACACTCTTGACCTTCAAATTGGAAGGGGTAGAGTTAAAGCTGGATTAGATGGTCTTTGAAGCCTTTTTTCCCAGTTCTTCAACTGTATTCTTTCTCTTCGAACTTAATAAAAGACCAGTTGGAAAATGTGCTTTGGTTAGACTCTCAGTTCACCTGGACAGTTCTTTAGATTTTTAATTAATAATTTTGGCAGGTGAATCTGTGTGGAAGTCTTGGGCTGTGCAGTGTGTTTGCCTAGCTCTCTGAATCCCCCTTTGTGAAGGCCGGGGGGCCACCACAGTGAGGCTTGTTTGCTGTCTGTTCCTAGAGCAGCTGCTGCTTTTCTTCCTTTATCCTTTATCAAGCAAAAGAAAGTGCAGTGATGTTTGTGTGTGCTTCAGGGGAGGAAAATGCTCTCCAGACAGGTTATTCTCTGGGTTAAAGTGGATGGAATGAGCACAGAGGAGCTAGCTCAGTGGGAAGAGAGGTCGAGGCAGCATCTGCCCTCCTGTTTGTTTTGACACTTTCAGTCTTGCATATAGAATGTGTTGAGTGAGAGGCAAGCAGAAGTTAAGAAATGCACTACTGCTTAGTTTGTCAGCCAGTTTGGGGAGTGGAGGCGGAGAGTGGGAGGGGAGAAGGGGACATACAGCTAGTTTTCTTTTTCTATTATTAAATCCCTTGCACTTTCATCATCTCCACTTTGGAGATTCTTACTGCAGTGTACTTTGCATAATTGTTAACTGACCAAGGAGTACTGTTTCCTGCTTATGGTAGGAAATATCAAAATTCCAAATATTTTCAACCTGTGACATTGATGGTCAAACTGCTCTCTCTAGGAACTGGTTTCACACAATCCTACAGGACCATGTATTTTTGCTCAAACACACTAAGCATGATACCACAAACAGAACCATAAAGCCAGGGGTGCCTGGGTGGCTCAGTTGTTGAGCATCTATCTGCCTTTGGCTCAGGCCATGATCCCAGGGTACTGGGATCGAGCCCAGAATCGGGCTCCCTGCTCAGCGGGAAGCCTGCTTCTCCCTCCCCCACTCCCCCTACTTGTGTTCCCTCTCTCGCTGTGTCTCTGTCAAATCAATCAATCAATCAATCAAAAAAAAAAAAAAAAAAAGAACCATAAAGCCAGTAAAAGAATATACAAAGATGGAAAGGTATGAGAAGGTACCCAGGCGCCCCTCTAAGTGTTTTTAAAGAGCACATATACATACTTCTGTAAACAGAAAAAAAAACAAAAACCCAAACAGACTTTTTAAAAAGTTCCAACAAGGGGGCGCCTGGGCGGCTCAGTCGTTAAGCGTTTGCCTTCAGCTCAGATCATGATCCCAGGATCCTGGGATCGAGCCCAACGTCGGGCTCCCTGCTCCGCGGGAAGCCTGCTTCTCCCTTTCCCACTCCCCCTGCTTGTGTTCCCTCTCTCACTGTGTCTCTCTCTGTCAAACAAATCAATAAAATCTTTAAAAAAAAAAAAAGTTCCAACAAGGAGATCAAGAGCATTTTCCTTTCTCCTCTTTTATAAGTGTGGATTAGAGATGCTAAAGGAAGAATTATATCCTTCTCTCACCTTCATCTTTGCAGGGGTGAAGGAATTATACAGGTTCTAATTTCCTGGAACCTTATCTAATTAGCGTTCAGCATTTTTCTGAGGTCTTGGCAGCCAGGGATAGCCAGACTCTGTAACCCTTCACCCCTGGAGTTGTTCCAATGGGCTTATCCTCTCAAGGGTATTTGGTTCTTCTTTATGAACAATCTTGTGAGCATGTTAGTCTCAGCTTTCCAATTAGTGTTTTTTTTTTTTAAGATTTTATTTTTAAGTAATTTCTACACCCAATATGGGGTTTGAACTCACAACCCTGAGATCAAGAATTGCACACTCCACCAACTGAGCCAGCCAGGCACCCCTCCAACTAGTTTCTTAAGAACAAAAATAATATCTCTTTGGAGCCTAGAGTAGGCATTTAAGTATTTCTTCATTGGCTGATTGATTGCTAAATTCTCTTGTAAACTTTTTGCCTTTTTTCCTTACTCTAAAGGGTATTCATTCTCCAGCAGAAGGGAATAGATGGCAGTCGCTAAAGATATACGTTTTTATTTAGATAGCATGGGGGCAAATACACACTTCTGCTTTAACTCAACTTCCCTCAGAGCCAAGTCCAAGAGATGAGGTCAAAGAAGTCTTCTTTTCCCCTCAAACCTGCACAGTTCCAAAGCCAAATCTGACCAAGACAAGTATTATCAGAAAACTCGGATGCATCAGTAAGTGAGGTCTTGGACTACCGTCATGCTCTTCCCCTATAGCCCTCCCATATCCTCCTTCCCTTGGCTTTTGCCACCACTCTATGCTCCAACAATGAATAGGCTATTATGCAGAAGCATTATTTCTTCTTTTTTTTTTTTTTTAAGGTTTTATTTATTCATTTGACAGAGAGAGAGATAGCGAGAGCAGGAACACAAGCAGGAGGAGTGGGAGAGGGAGAAGCAGGCTTCCCGCCGAGCAGGGAGCCCGATGTGGGACTCAATCCCAGGACCCTGGGATCATGACCTGAGCCGAAGGCAGACGCTCAACGAATGAACCACCCAGGCACCCCTGAAGCATTATTTCTGCTTACAATCTCCCATAATATCTTCCAAGCCAAGAGGTTGAACCAACTTGAAATTAATACTGGCCAGACTGGGCCTGAAAGCAACAACTCCCTTGGGACAATGTTTTGATCTTACCCTACAGCTAAGTTAGCCCTGTCTGATCCCATTTTACTCTGCTTACCTTGACAGACTGTTCAGGAAGGTGCAGCAAGCTATTTGCTAAGCCCATCTGGACCAGGCCTATAAATGGTTATAGATTCCTGAATTTTCTGAATTTCAGAGTAGGAGGGGCTCAGGTAGGACAATATTGTTCTTAGAAGGGGGTGGAACTTAAAGTTTCATTTACACAGGATTTATACGACTGAGAAAATACCATTAGACAAATCAAAAATGGGAGGGACAGGAGGGTCACGTACAACTAAAGTCCCACTCCCTTGCCCCCTGGTTCCTTCTTGGTTGGCACTGCTATAGAACAAGAAAACAGGGCACAAGCAGCAAGGAGAAATCCTCTTAATTTCTCACAACTGCCTTGGATATGGTATTACTCTTCCTCAAAAAACATGGAGCATCTACACATTTTCTCTAAGGACACCCCTAGAGTACTCAGTAATACATCCATTGTTGTCTCAAATGTTGGCATAGGAAATGACCTCCTGCCAGCAAGTTGGTTAAGAGTGCCTTAGAAATTTTCCACCTGAACATACAATCATTTGAAGCTGGACCCTAACTTTACAGGGGTCCAGTGAGCTGCTGAGACAGGTCCCTGTTGTATGTTCAGTTATGTTTTTATGCAGGACTCCTAGTTCCTGGAAAGAATGTTCATTTGACTTAAAAAAAATGTAAATAAATTAAAGTATTTCCTCATACTAAAATCAGATAAGTCAGAGGGCAAGATTGGAAATATTCTTCACAAGCCATGGAGTAAAATGCTAAGAAATGATCCTGAAATCAAATCAAAAGGCAAATTTTTCTGATTCATATAGCAAAATTGAGAAGCAAGGTCAGGAAGGGCAAATGAAGGCATTTCAGGCTAGATGACAGTCTTGCTGAAGCTGTGCAGGCCCTAGGGCAGCAGTTTCCCTCAGCAGGCCATAGAATCTGCTTTGTGCCCAGTAGGAAATACTTCCTTATTCCAGTTAGTTTTACAATGTGTTCATATATTCTTCTATAGATATGTAAGCATCTTAGTATGGTTTATGTTTTTAAGTATCTTGCATTATAGGTAATCTTAATAAGTATTTAGAAATCTAAACTTGTAAAACAAGTTACAGGATGATGTTTTACAAAGCAAAATTTATTTTTAAAGAGATTTACTTCATGTTGCATAATCCCCTAGAGCATTTAAAAAATGTGAATTTGAATTACAAATTCAATACATATGTTACAGAAACCAATATAATTTAAATTTGATTACAAACTATATACAACTTTTGAAAAAGTTATATGGTATAAATCTATAATAAAATATTGTTAAGTAGAAGAAGAAAAAACTGACTTCAAAAATATGAATATAAGAATTTATTTCTGATTTATTTCTTTTATAAAAGAGGATAAAAAGATCTTAAAAGGTGCTAATAAGACATGAACTTAGGTAAAAGGCAAAAACTGAGGTAAAAGACCTACAAAACAATAATTAATCGCAATTAATAAAAATATTTTAACATTAAAGAATGAATTTTTGGACACAGAAACTGAAGGTATTAAGAAGTTATCCTTTATTTCTTGAACTCTGGTTTTGAAAAACTACTCAACTTTTTATTCAAGAATCCCAAGCGCAAAATCTGAATATTGGTGGGAATTCAAATTAGTAAAGCACCACAATATAATTAACCTTCATTTTACAGGTGGGAAGATGGGCAGAAATGGAGTAGAGAAGTGAGTCAGTAGTGGTTACTCATCTAAATGAAAGCACTCTAATGCCCTGACTCTCCAGGATCACAGAATGCTAGAATTGCAAGGGATCTCAGATGTTGGTGGTCTAGCCTTTTATCTTGTTGGCATTTATCTCATAAACTGATGATTTTGGAGGACACACCCTGGCAACTTTGAATTCTTTTAATGTCAGAGGGATATAGTATGAGATAAGCCAAATCAGGTCAGTGGATGAGCTACATAATCTGTGCAAGTTCCCATCTGTGTCATTTCTAGCTCATCCTAGATACCCACATTCTATGCCGAACTTATTGGGCATCTCCTCACTGGATCCCACTATGATGGGGCCACCTCATTTCCACATGGTGTTTCCTTTTCCTTTTCTTTCTAGTTGCAGGGGAACAGAGCAGATTTACCATATTCAAAAGTCCTCTCTCTGGAACTGATCTGAGTTTGAAAAAGGTGGAGCTTGAAGTAACCTGTGGGAGTACTTTTCATTCTCATCCTTGCACATCTTACTTACCTCAGTGGAAAACATTATTTCTCTTTCTCTTTCAAGGTGACCCAAAAGCATCCAAAACTGGGTCTCCAAGAAGTATAGCATGTGTCCTCTAATGAACTGCCACAATTCATTCTTTGAAAGTAAAAATATCAAAACTATGTAGTCATTAAAAAGAATGAGTTTGAACTAAGATTTGATGTTTATAATGAGTGCAAAAAGCAAGTCCTAACAGTAAGTATGTGAGTCCATTTAAAATATTTACACATATTTGCCTGTAAAAGGCACAGAATGATGCACACAGTGGCTGACTGGAGAGCTGGACTGTGGTGCGCAGAGAGGGTTAGGAAGGGGACCTGGGCTTTTTTCCTTTATTCATTTCTGAATTGCCTGGATGTTTCACCAAGTGTGTACTTAAATTCTTTAAAATTAATTAGGGAACATGACACACATCCACCAAGAATCTTTATCAGTCTTTACTGCATTAAAAGTCTGGGAAACCGTTAAGTTCTTGGTTTGACTGGTTCCATGGAGAGTTCAATTCCTTCACCAGACATTCCTTAAATACTAGGTTCTTTGCCTGGCACCAGGCTACCAAGATCAGTAACACCTGGTCTATGACAGGATGGAAATCTGCCCCAAAATGCAGCTAAGAGGAAAAGTGAATTTGGTAAGAATGGGCACCATCATCACTAGGTATACAACGACACCCTCACTTGTCTCATAATTGGCCTTCTGTAGGCTTCGTCTTTCGGCAGCGCCATCCTCTCATTCTTAAAAGTCAGATTTACAATTAAGACTCCAGTTAATACCGTTGAGCGGGAAGTGTCCTTGGGGAAAGAGAAGTCCCCGGAACAGACCCACTGGGGTATCCAGAATTGATTTTGCAGCTGCACACAGATTCCTGTCTTAACCTGGAGTCTCTGCTGAGTAACGTAATTTCTGGGACAGCAAAGGGGCAGCTGGTGACTTTGAACCAAATTTTACCTTTCAACTCAATTCAGGGAAATTTCAACAGAGTGGCCGACGATGCAAAGTGCTATGTTGAACGCTAGATTGTGCTTTATTTTTTCCTCCCAACTTCACGTTTCCATGCACCAAAATGTTGATGCTACAAATATTGGATGCCACGCTTACCTGACAGGCTTCTTCCATCCCACCTGGGCGCAGGGGCTCTGAGCGAGCGCGCGAACCGTGGCTGGAGCCCGCCTCTCGCGGCCGGAGCGGGCTCGCCGGGCCGCGGGTTCCCCTGCTGGCCCCAGAGCCGGAGCCGCTTTGCTGCCGGGGCTCCCGCAGTCAGCCCCCCGCGCGCACGCGCGCTCCCCCGGGGCGGCCCCAGCGCCTCCAGTGTTCGGCAGGGCTGCGACTGGACAGTTCCAGCGGGCGGGGCGGGGCGGGGCGGGGCGGGACGGCTAAGGAGTGCTCCGCGACCACGTGATCGGCGCTAACATGGCGGCGCCCAGCGGCGTCCACCTGCTCGTCCGCGGAGGTAAGCCCCTGGAGAACCGCACCGCGGGGGTTGCACGGTAGCTCACTCGCTAAGCACCCGGGTTCAAAGGGGTTACACACCCGCGCTCAAACATTTCGCCGCACACGAATGTACTTTTAGTTCTACCGATACAGGCAGACACACAAGCTGACACAGGGACACGCCGCAGGAACACGACACATTTATTCACTCATTTGCCTGGACTGCGTCACTGCGTGGCATCTATTCGCAGTCACTCCTTGAGGTTTATGGGACATTGTCTGAAGTTTTCTTCCCCCACGTCAGTTGTATGATTAGTGTAGCAAACTTACTTATTTTGGCTGCGGAGCGATGAACCTACGGTAACTCGGGAATGCGCCTGGATACCCAGTTGCCACAGAGAAAGCAGTTGGTTTGTTGTATCTATTGGCATGATACAGTACGTCTTTTGGGAAACTTGCAACATGTGATTATTCTGTTACAGTGACTTAAAGTGAAGAAGCGAAGAAATCATGTCCGGGTAGCTCTCAGTAGGTGTTACCCTTGCGTGAATGGTGAGACTTTAGTAAATAGATACTTTTGCAGGTAAATTAGGGAAATCCTTGTTAGATTTGTTCTGAATCTTGGTTAGAAAGAACTAGGAAGTTGTTTCAAGGATTGGGAAAGAGGGGAACTAACATAGTTTGAGGGACTGCTTAGGTGTCAGGCACATAGGAACAGCAGTCCTGTGAGATAAATTTCATAGTAAATAGCTACCGTTTATTAAGTGCTTTTTAAGTACATGGTCCTGCGTCAGCACCTTACATATGCTAGCTACCTTTTAAAACCCAATGAGTTAGTGCGCGCTTCCGCAGCACCTATACTAAAATAGGAACGATACAGAGATTAGCGTGGCCCCTGCGCAAGGACGATGTGCAAATTCGTAAAGCGTTCCATATTTTTTGGAATTAGAATTTTAAGATTATAAGTAAATAAAGGAACACTGTACTGTGAAAAGTAAATAAATAAAATCCAGTGAGTTAGGCGTTACTCCCGGTTTGCAGAGGAGAAAAGTGAGGCAGAGAGGTTAAGTAATATGACTAAGGCCGCACAGATTTTAAGAGGAGCCACAGGAAGATTTGAAGGGAGAGAGGTGCAAGAAGAAGGTGATGTAAGCAGTATTTTGGGCTGGTTGGTTATTAGAGTGGAAGTCAACAGGAGAATGCAGCCCTGTGAAAAAAAGCCCCAATTTACATCTCTTAAGATCTGGGCTCCAGGCCAAACTCTGTTTACTAATCAAGTTACTTTTCTGTTTCCTCTTTTGGCAAGAAATAATGGTGTTTAGACTTTTTTGTGTACCACAGGTAATGGTGAAGAGGATCTGGGGAGATAGTCGAGGTAGAGGAGGAACCAAAACACACACACATGTGTATTTTATATATATACACATATATATGTATGTGTATGTATATAATCCCCGCAGATTACAGAAATAGTATATTATTATTATTATTATTATTATTATTTTTGTCACTTCTGATTTTGACAAATGGTGATTCAGACAATCCTGGGAAAGACTGCTATAGGGAAGCCAGGTCGGGTTATTGGTTCCTATAACCCATTCCATTATATCCCACAGTGCTGCAACAACTAAAAGAGGGATCTTCTGACTAGAAAAGGGACAGAAAATGTGTCATCAGGGAGAGATTTATTGACCAGGAAAGGTCACCTTTATGGACTATCCATAGCTAGTTTTAAATTGCAGACAGGTTGTCCTATACCACTTGCTCCCCAAGCCCCTAGGATGGAAAACGAAGGGTAAATTCATGAAGTCTCCTGTCTCTTCTTCCTTTTCACACACTTAAATTGATGTAAATCAATTCACTATAAGTCTTTCTGTGTCAGGGTTTATCATCATCATTTATGTGCATCTTTCCCTCCTGGAAAATAGGAAGAAAACATTTTTTTTAACCCATTAAGAAGGCATGAGGTTTTTTTCATGACTCCAGCTCACTGTAGCTTTAGTCACTGTATACTCTATAGACAGTAGTTACAAACCTCCTCTCAACATCCCCACTCCTGTTAATTCTTGTTCAGCAGGAGCTATGTTTTATCTGTCCAGTTTAACAAGCATAGTAACTGGCTCAAAGTTATACTTACTAAACATACTGAATTGAGAGGCTGTTAAGACTTGCTCTCTTCCATCATGGACTAAGGGATGGGTAGAAACTGTGAGTAGTGACATTGGAAAGGAGAAAGGACATATCAATCTGTTGAAAGCAAGAGATAAGGTAACAAGAGCCTTTTAGGGATGAAAGTATTCCCTGGATTAGCACTAGCAGGAAATCCCAGATCCTGGCACATAATGCCTACTGTCAGGCCCCAGGAACTCTTCCTTGCTTAATCTCTCAATCCCAACCCCATTTATAGGAATCCTTGTTCCAGCTCCTGAAGGCATTACACAGGATCCTTTGTATGGGAAGAAATGGGGAAGGCAAGTAAGTGGGGCATACTTTCTCCTTTACACTCTGGTCACTTTTATGAGCCTGGCTTGTCTTCTACCTCTCTGATTTTCCCAGACTTTCACTAGGCTCTCTGTTAGGTTTCTAAATATTATTGTTCCCCAGGATTTTGTCCTAAACTTTCATCCCTGCTTTCTCTATTTGTTGTCACGAATCACCTTTATCTACCTCGATGACTGCAAATCTAGGCGATTTTTTAAAAATGAACAGAGCGTCTGCTGGAACTGGGCACCAGCCTCAATGCCAGCTCTTTGTTGGGTATATTTTCCTAGATGTCTCTTAGGCCCTTTAAACTCAGCAGGTCCAACGTGGAAATGAATATTTTTCTCCACATCTTCTTCTGGGCTTATAGACTCTGTCTCCATCAATGGTATTACCATACAGTCAGTATTTAAGTGAAAGCATTTGCGTTCTCTTGGTCCCCACCTTTTTTTTTTTTTTTTTAATTTCTCTGTCCTGGGGCGCCTGGGTGGCTCAGTCAGTTGGGTGTCTGCCTTCATTTCAGGTCATGAGGCCAGGGTCCTGGGATAGAGCCCCACGTCAGGCTCCCTGCTCAGCGGGGAGCCTGCTTCTCCCTCGCCCTCTGTCATTCCCCATGCTCTTACTCTGTCTCTCAAATAAATAAATAAAATCTTTAAAAAAAGTTTTCTCTGTCCAGTGAGTTAGTAAATCCCATTTCTTTTTTTTATTTCTTTTTTTTTTTTCTAAGATTTTATTTATTTATTTGACAGAGAGAGCACACAAGCAGGGGGCAGGGGCAGAGGGAGAGGGGAAAGCAGACTCCCCACTGAGCACGGAGCCCGACACGGGGCTCAGTCCCAGGCCACTGGGATCACGACCTGAGCGAAGGCAGACACTTAACCATCTGAGCCACCCAGGTGCCCCAGTAAATCCCATTCCTCCCCCCGCCCCCAAGCTATGTATTTACTTATTTTTGTAATTCAAGTATAATTAACCTATAGTAATGTGTTACTTTCAGACATACAATATAATGATTCAACAATTCTATACATTACTTGGTGCGCATCATGATAAGTGTACTCTTAATCCCAGTAAATCCCATTTCTTGGATCCCTCCAGTTTTCGGCATGGTCTAGGTACAAGTCTTTAAGATTCCTTGGCTAGACAGGGCCTTTGTAACTGGTCTCCACCTCAGTCCATTCTCTTCCCCACAACTACAGTTCTTTCTCTCAAATTCTGCTCTGATTATGATGCTTCCCTGCTGAAAAACCTCTGGGAACTCTTCATTGCTGAGATGAAGTCCCTTAGCATGGAAAGCCAGCTCCAGCACAGTCTGGCCTCACTTTATCTTCTCAGCCTCATCTTCTGCCAGTTCCCTATCCTTAGATCGCTGCTCAGGTTAACCATGTGCACCTCCTTAATTGTGCTCCTGCAATGTCCTTTTTCACCTGACAAACCATTCATCCCTCAAGGCCACACATAAATGCCATCTCTCCTTTAAGCTTTCTTGGCTTCTGCCCAGACTAACCCACTCTGCTTATATCGCACTTGGGGCGTACCTTTACCACAACACCTGTCACCTGGCATCAAAGTATGTACACTTCTCTAAAAAATATTAGTTTACACCTCTATCTCCCCGATAGAATGGGAGCTTCTTACAGGTGTGTCTTACCTTCTTTGTCTCCCCAAAGCCTGGAGCACAGTGTCTGCGCATGGTAAGTACTCAGTTTCATAACTGAATGAAAACCCTTTCAGATTGCAACCTCCTATAGAAATACTTGTGCACAGAGATTGTATGGTAGGCCTAAAGAATCAGTATCTCAAAATGTCAGTTTTCTTCACATAACAGGTCTAGATAGTGAATTTTTTTCCTTCCTTCCTCCCTTCTTTCCTTCCTTCCTTCCTTCCTGTTTTATATTCCATATCTCTCCAAGAATAATTTTTTTTTTTTAAAGATTTTGTTTATTTATTTATTTGACAGAGAGAGAGAAACAGCATGAGAGGGGATAGGGTCAGAGGGAGAAGCAGACTCCCTGCTGAGCCGGGAACCCGATGTGGGACTCGATCCCAGGACTCCGGGATCATGACCTGAGCCGAAGGCAGTCGCTTAACCAACTGAGCCACCAGGCGCCCTCTCCAAGAATAATTTAAGGCAATTTTACTTCTGGGTATCTTTTTTGGCAACTATGAGAATTTCATTCCAGGTTATTTGAATTGTGAATCAGACTTATAATTAGAAAAAAAGAAGTTGAAATGGGGGAAGGGAAGAAATCTAAAAGAGAAGTGCTTGAAGTTTAAGCAGAGTAGCCATGGGAGAGATGAAGGAAGCAGATGGAAGTAAACCCTCTCACCTAAGCACTATCCTGCTGTGGAAACAAGCCACGTGGAAGGAGCTGACGCTGTGAGAGGAGAGGGGCCGACTGTTGGCAAGTCTGGCAGAAACACTAAGAAAGGCTGGTGGGTGTGTGGAAGAGTCTGGCCTTCCCAGAGGGCTGTGTGGCAATGTCTGTCAAGATGTAAGGTATACCTGCCTTTTGCCTAACAATTCTGCTTTTAGGAATTTATCCTAAGAGACCAGTATGATGAGTATGTAAAGGTGTTTAAACGAGATTGTATATTGGTGATATTGGACAGAATCTGAAATGTCCGGCGCCTGGGTGGCTCAGATAGTTGGGCGTCTGCCTTCGGCTCAGGTCATGATCCCAGGGTCCTGGGATCGAGTCCTGCATCGGGCTCCCTGCTGGGCGGGGAGACTGCTTCTCCCTCTGCCTCTGCGTCTCTCTCTCTGACTCTCATGAATAAATAAATAAAACATTAAAAAAAAAAAAGAATCTGAAATGTCCATTGGTAAGGGAATGGCTATATAAATTGTGGTTCATCCATGCACTGGGGTGCTATGCAGCCATTAGAAAAGATGATGTTGAGGGGCACCTGGGTGGCTCAGTTGGTTAAGCGTCCAACTCTTGGTTTCAGCTCAGGTCATGATCTCAGGGTCATGAGATCAAGCCCCATATGGGGCTCCACGCTCTGCATGGAATCTGTTTGAGATTTTCTCTTCCTCTCCCTCTGCTCCTCCTGCTCGTGCTCTCTCTCTTTCTCAAATAAATAAATAAATCTTAAAAAAAAAAAAAGATGATGCCGATGTACTGTAGACTTAAATAGTCATTGACACATATTGAGGAAAAAAAGGCAGGGTATAGAACAGTGTATCCCCCTTATGTAAAAGTATGTAGCTTTGCTTTCTCATGTATGTATGCACAAAGAGGTATCTAGAATGATGTTCACCCAAATGTTCATAGTTGTTATTTCTAGATGGCGAGATTGGACTGATTTTTACTTTTTTGTGTTTGATGTGTTTGAATTTTATATATTGAGCATTTTTGTTATCCAGGTATTATGTAATATATCCAAATAGAATATTTGTATTATTATTAATTACTATACTGTAATTTAAGATGCATATAACGCTACTAATATTTCATTATTCTTGGTTTTTTTAGTTTAACAAATGTAAAAAGTATTTACAAGTGCTTCTGTTCATTTGTGACTCTAAGGCCATCAATTCTTCTGCTGAGAATTCTCTTACCATAATGGTTTTCAAAAATTTAACCTCCAGGTCAGGGAGGGGCTGTTGTACATCATGAATTAAGTACTTTAAACTTTTGTCGATTGACCTGAGATCCTTACTATCTGTATAGCTTCTGTAGGAAAATGTATCCTCAATTTTGCCAAACCAAGTTAGAATTAAGTTTTGGGATGTGGTCTATGTGCAATTTGGAAAATGCTAATGTAATAAGGAGGTTCCTGTGACTTAAACTCTATTCATGTTGCTAGCCAGAGAATGAAATGGATTTTTGCTAATATGATATTTTTTAACAAATACCTTCCAACTCTATTATAATATAGCTTGTTACTCATAGATTAAGACATACTTAATAATCAAATATTGGTCCTAAATTCTCTAAAGTCAGACATGTCCCTAAAGCCATATATGTTCTTATGTTTTTCCTCTGCTTGAAACAGCTTTCTCTAACACAGATAGCTCCTGTCTCCCATTGAAATGATAAAATCTCAGTGCACAGTGTAGGACATGTAGACCCTCAATGATGAATACTTGCAGTCATTAAAAAAAAAAACACCCATGATGTTGACCTGTATTTGTTGACATGGAATGATGTCTACAACATATATTGTTTGGAAAAAGCAAGTTATAGAACAGTTTAATATAATCCCATTTTGTAAAATGAAACACCAGTATCTTTATGTGTGTCTAAGTGTATAACGTACTGAGAGAGAGAAAGAGAAAATATTCTAAATACTCAGTTTCTATGAAATGCCCACTTTCCCCAAGCACTGGAGATCTTTGAAAATGAAGAGTGGATGCTATATATCTGAGGGAATTTGGAAAGATGGAAGGAGAATAATATGCATGCGGAGCATCACTTGAACATATTATTTTACAGTTAAAACAGCTTTTTCTTGTGGAGATTGGATTTTCTTTTTTAGCTTTGAAAGCTAATTTTCTTGAAAGGAAAATTTCTTTTTTTTTTAAGATTTTATTTAATTATTTGAGAGTGTGTACACATGTGCAAGTGGGGGGAGAGGGGCAAAGGGAGAAGCAGACTCCCCACTGAGCAGGGAGCCCAACTTGCCTTGGGGGCTCAATCCCAGGACCCCCGAGATCATGACCTAAGCTGAAGGCAGACGATTGACTGACTGAGCCACCCAGGCACCCCCGAATATGGAGAATTTCAAACATACACAAAAGTAGAGAGAGCAGTAAAATAAACTCCCACATACCCATCACCTAGTTATAATAATCACCAACTTATGGCCACTCTTGTTTTAGCTTTACCCCTAGCCACTCTCTCCCTAAAACTGGATTATTTTGAAGCACATCCCAGATATCATATAATTTCACCTGTAGATTTTTCATTATGTATCTCTGAAAGACAGGGAGCCCTTTTTATTTTCTTCATATATCCTACATATCAGTTCTAGAATTTTCGATTGGTTCTTTTCTTATAGTTTCCATTTCTCTGTTGAGATTTCCCAGCTGTTCACTCATTATGTCTACCTTTTCCTTTAAGTACTTGAACATACATATTTTTACTAACCATTTTTAAAGTCCTTATCTGTTAATTCTGTCATCTGGGTGATTTCAGGGTCTGTTCCTGTTTTACTGACTGCTTGGTTTTCTGTTCTCTCAGCCATTTCTTTTTATTTACAGTTTGTGTCAATGCAGATCAATTCTATAACATGAGACGTTACTATGAATCAAAGCATAAATACACAAACACAATGTACAACCTGAAATAGATGTACAGCATTCAGATATGAAACAAAAGGGAATGTTCATTCACACACACAGTAGCTTGAGATCTGTTGGATATGGTTGTTCCAGTGTAGGTTCCTGAAGATGGGAAAAAATGACTTTGGTTATCAAGACCAGTGTGGCCATATTAGATACTGGAACATCTAAGCATTAGCATGTGACCATGAAAACAAAAGACCTTAGAGAGGGTCTATTTTTAAAAAGCTTTCTGTGCATTGAGGCAATTGTGAAAAGATTTACTCCCCAGAGTCAAGCCCACGTTAGGCTTAGGATCAGGTTCTAACTATCTAAAGATACTGACTGAGAACAGAAAGTATTCTAAATATGGGTATTCTGATTGAGTTGTTTTTTTTTTTTTAAGATTTATTTATTTATTTTAGAAAGAGAGAAAGAGGGGGGTGCCTGGGTGGCTCAGTCAGTAAGCATCTGCCTTCAGCTTGGGTCATGGTCCCAGGGTCCTGCGATCAAGCCCCGTGTTGGGCTCCCTGCTCAGTGCGGAGCCTGCTTCTTCCTCCTCCCCGCTCATACTCTGTTGCTGTCTCTGTCTCTGTCTCTCAAATAAATGGATAAAATCTTTAAAAAAGAGAGAGAGAGGGGTGCCTGGTTGGCTCAGTCGGTTGGGCGTCTGCCTTCGCCTCGGGTCGTGATCCCAGGGTCCTGGGATCGAGCCCTGCATCAGGCTCCCTGCTCACTGGGAGGCCTGCTTCTCCCTCTCCCTCTGCCTGCCACTTCTCCTGCTTGTGCACTCTCTCTCAAATAAATAAATAAAAATCTTTAAAAAAAAAAAAGAGAGAGAGAGAGAGTGCATGTAAGAGCACAATAGCAGGGGGAGGGGTAGAGGGAGAGAAGCAGACTCCCTGCTGAGCACAGAGCCCAATGTAGGGCTAGATTCCCCAAACCTGAAATCATGACCTGAGCTAATATCAAGAGTCTGATGCTTAACTGACTGAGCCACCTAGGCGCCTCTCTGATTTTTTAAAAAACTATTTATAGAAAGAGTATAAAAGTCTTTCTGAATTTAATGTAATTCCAGTTTTCACTTCCCAAATACTTGATTGACAGTTTTGGCTCCTGCACATATTTGCCTTTTTAATTTCAAGATTTGGCAATTTTACCTTCAAAACAGATACGTGTGTGTGTGTGTGTGTGTGTGTGTGTGTGAGTGATCCTATCTTTTTTTTCTTTTTACAGATACGTTTTTAAATTGTAAAAACTATTCAACATACACAGAAATAAGCATTTTGAAATTAATTGAGGTCAGTGTATTTTGACTCTTTGGAATCAGTTTAGCTAAATGAATCTCCTGCTTTTGTTGATTAGGAATAGGTGATAAGTATATAAACAAAATTCACTCATTATGCTTTGATTTGGGGTAGATTCCAATCCATCATTGCCCTGGCACATATCAATTACTATATAAAAAGTCAAATGCAATGTCAAACCCAAAGCCGCAGAGGGGGAAGAGTTCAGTTCTCAAAGAGAACAGTAATAGCTTAACAATGTAAAACTTTATCCTGAGTACACAGGCATTATATCAGTACTGCTGAAACAGTGCATTGAGGATTTATAGTAATGTCTAGAAATTTCTTCTAAAGGAGCTCATGGAAAGCTTTTTGTATTATCTGTTTTATGGCCTTAAAGATTTAATGAACCAAACGAAAATTGAATCTCTGTTCCACATTCCATTCTTTATCTCTAGGTAAGAAAAAATTTATTCTCATTTTCTTTTTTTTCTTTCTTTCTTTTCTTTCTTTCTTTCTTTCTCTCTTTCTGTCTTTCTCTTTCTTTTAGAGAGGGAGGGGAGGCAGAGGGAGAGAGAGAGAATCTTAAGCAATCTCCATGCCCAGCGCAGAGCCCAATGTGGGGCTGATCTCATAACCCTGAGATCATGGGCTGAAATCAAGAGTCAGATGCTTAACCGACTGAGCCACTCAGATGCCCCTATTTTCATTTTCAAAGTAGAGTTTTACGTGTCCATATTTCTTAAGCCACATTAAAGTAATCATCTCAACTCATTTTGGGTGTTAATATTGACCTTCATCATCTAGTCAAAACCTTCACATGCTCTTCAAACCAATCAAAACCTTCACATGCTCTTCAAACCAATCAAATTTGGGATCCTCAGCATTTTCTGAGTCAATAAGGTGTGGAATTAGCAGATTTGATGAAGACCTCTTTTTTCCTTGTCACATTGGATGTCTAGATGCCATTTGAATTGGGTTTAGAAGATGGGATAGTATAGGTGTTTCTTGGCCTGAATCTCTAAACAGAATAGATGTAGAAGGGATAACAGGATTATAAAGAAACTAGAGAGACTAGCTGTGGACTGCAGAGCACCAGCTGGATTTGGGGCAGCCAAAATATTCTGGGAGGAGTTACTTGAAAGTGTTACAGCAGTTATTTGATTTGAATAAATCTGTGTGGGTAGGCGCAGCACCAGACGCATTAGCCCCAGTCTGAGCCTGGCGACCCTCACTTTGCCCTTGTCCACTGCATTGTCATCAGTGCATGGTGCATCTCACTGAATGGAGGTGGAGAACCCCTGGCTTGGGGTGGGCACAGGTGAGGTCTACCTTTTTTTTCCCCTTGATTGTGGGTCACATTTTTCTGCTTCTTTAAATGTTATCTAATATGTAATTGTATATGTGACATAATGAATAATACCTTGTACAGATTATGTTGTTTTTCTTTAAAATATGTTGAGTTTTGTTCTGACAGGCAGTTAAATCACTGGAAAATCTTTTTGATTCCACCAGCCTTGGTTTTATTCTTTGTTAGAGTGGATCTGTTTGTTTTGCCCTTAGACCTAGAGTGTAGCCCTTACTCTAGTGCAGAGGTCAACAAACTTTTTCTATAGGGGGTCAGGTAATAAATATCTTAGGCTTTTGTGGACCCTGTGGTCTCTATTGCAACTCTTCAACTTGCCAATATAGTGCAAAAGCTGCATAAATAGTATTAAACAAATGAGCATAGCTATATTCCAATAAAATTTTCTTTACAAAAACAGTGAGCCAGGTCTTAATTTGCCCACCCTTGCTCGGCTAATGTGTGGTTCTTACTCCTAAGGCATGGTCTTTCTGAGGTCTCAGTTCAATGCATTTTAAGCTCAGTGAGGTCTTTCAACTCTGTTTAAGCTGGGACTCCAACTTCTCTTGGCCCTGCAACCCCTAGAATCCCTGTTCACACTCAGCCTACAGCAGCTACTGTCTAGTAAGCCTTGTGCCTCCCTTCCACTACTGTGACACACAGATTCCAGCTGCATCAGCAACCAGATCTCTGCTCTCTGCCTCCCTAACTAAGCAGCGAGGTGCTGTGTTTGGCTCAGCTTCCACCTCCAAATGCCACAATTGGGATCGTTTCCCCAGGCAGAACATTGGGGACAGTCTGGGTTCACTTGGTGTATTTGTTTACCCTCAAGGTTCACTGTTTGCATTGTTCAATATCCAGTGCTAAAAAAAATAGCTCCTTCATGTTTTGTCTAGTTAATTTAGTTGTTTAGGACAGGAGGGAATTCTAATAACAGTTATGTCAACATAGCCAGAAGAGTAAGTCACTTTTTTTTTTAAGATTTTATTTATTTATTTATTTGACAGAGAGAGACACAGTGAGAGAGGGAACACAAGCAGGGGGAGTGGGAGAGGGAGAAGCAGACTTCCCGCCGAGTAGGGAGCCCGATGCGGGGCTCGATGCAGGCTCGATCCCAGGACACTGGGACCACGACCTGAGCCGAAGGCAGACGCTTAACAACTGAGCCACCCAGGCGCCCCACATTTTTTTTTTTTAATCTATAGGTTTACTTTCCCACTTTTTGGTCTTTTTTTCTTGAAATTCATTTGTTGAAGCAGCTGGTTAGTATATCTGCCCTATGGAGCTTTCCACATTCTGGATTTTGCAGATTGTATATCTAATGGGGTCATTTAAAATGTTCCTCTGTAAACTCACTGTTAGATCTAAGGCGTGGCCTGATTTAAGTTAGACTTTTTTTGGGGGGGGAGCAAGAATACTTCATAGGGTGTTGCTTTTTGCTATGTTAGTGGCCACTGGTGATCATTACTTGGCTCCATTAGGTCATTGGAGTTTGCAAAATGGCAGTATCTTAATTCGATCATTCCTTCTTGATTTATTGTTGAAAAATGTCTACAGAGAGAAACTTTCTCATCAAGTATTTAATTACCCTGATAGACCTCATCCTGGAAAGTTAAATACTTGGTTTGTTCTCTTTATTTACCAGTTTTTAAATGACAAGTTTATCCTCCAAAAGTGACCAGTGAGTTGTTGTTTAGAATAATGTGGGTTTATTTTTAATTGTGTATCTACTTCTTTAATTTTATGAAAGTATATGTAAGGATCATGCAGTGTTGAAACAGAATCCTAAGGCAGGATTGCAAGATTCAAGGTAGAAAACTAAAAGCTATTGACAGAAGTAACATTTTAAAAAAATGAATTTAGGGAATTCTTACTATAACTTAATGTTAGAGTAGAAGATTATAAGGTAAAAAGGATTGAATGTCCCCCAGAGCTTGTTGCGAGTCTCATATTATTAGTCATTCACACTATAGCAAGAGACTCAGTTTTGTATCTAGTGAAATGTCAGATCTTGTGCTTACAATAAATATGCTTCTTAATATCCAAAGGATCATTGTATATAAGATGAAAGGCAACTGGGTAAAGATCTGATTTTGGATGCTGTCTCTACGACTTATCACATGATGAAAAAGAGTAACTTAATTTTCCACTCAGCTTTGCTGTGAACGTAAAACTGCTCTAAAAATGAAATCTAGGGGCATCTGGGTCATAAAAGGGGATAAAAAGGGATGCAACCTCCGCCTTGTTCACTGGAACAGTCATGCTTAGAGCCTGGGTTGTCTTGTAAAAAACCTAACTTCCCTGGGGCGACCGTGCTATGAGAAAGCCAAGCCACTTGGAGAGGCTATTTGAAGGTGGTCTGGTCAGGAGACCTAGTTTTTGAGTCATTGCATCACCAGACATGTGAGTGGATGAGCCTTCAGAGGGTTCCAGCCTCAACCATTGAGTCATCCTCAGCCTTCAAGTCTTCTTGACTAAGGGCCTTAGACTTCAGGCAGCCTCAGACATTCATTTTGGAATTCCTGACCCAAATAATCCATGAGCATAATAAAATTATTAGGTTTTTTTTTTCTTTTATACTGTCAAGTTTTGATTAACCTGTTATACAGCAATGGTAACTGGAACAGTTTATAATATTTACTAGCCAGCAATAACTAATTTCAGTAGAAAGCCTACAAAGAGCCACTTGGTAGTACATGCAGGCATGTACTGTCTCCTGCAGATCCTGGAGTCACCACAGACAACAAAGTATAGGTTCTTGCCAGATATTTAAAATTTATTTGTAGCCTCAGTGAAGTTTATCAATCTGGAGTAATTTTTTATCATAAGTGATAGTACTTAATATGATGGCTGACATTCCATCTTTATAAGGTTTCCAGGAGAACTGAGCTAGAAAATTAACCCATGGCCAAATTTGTCAACAGAGAAATATTCATTGAGAAAAAGCAAAGTAGCAATATTACAATTGGGCAGAAGAGAATTTAGGGCAAAAAGCATCAAACAGAACAAAGAAGTTCATGCACCTTTTCCCTCTGTACACTCACCATTCCCTTAATGATCTCATCAGTCCCATGATCCATTAAGCTGGCAACTCCCATATTTATGCATTCAGCCAAGACCTTTCTCCTAAATTCTAGGCTCATACATTCAACTGCCTACTGAACATTTCCACTTGGATGTCTAATAGACATCCCAAAATCAACATGTCCAAAAACTCCAAAACTAGACTTCAAATCTCTTCCCTAAAATTTGCTCCATTCCAAAAACTTCCCTACCTTAGTTGATGGTAATTTTGTCTGTCAGTTTCTCAGACCATAAACCTTTGAATCACTCCCAGTTCCTTTCTTCTTCTCACTCTGTACCTAATCTGCCAAGAAATCCTGTTTACCTTTAAGATATACCCAGAAAAGGGGCACCTGGGTGGCTCAGTTGGTTAAGCGTCTGCCTTCGGCTCAGGTCATGATCCCAGGGTCCTGGGATTGAGTCCCTCATCGGGCTCCCTGCTCATCAGTTAGTCTGCCTCTCCGCTTCCCTCCCCTCCCCTGCTTGTGCTCTCTCTCTCTCTCTCTCTCTCTCTCTCAAATAAATAAATAAAATCTTTAAAAAAAAAAAAGATATACCCAGAATGCAGACATTTTTTTCACCCCCACTGTCACCACCCTGAGTTGAGCCACTGTTGTTTCTTACCAGGATTACTGTAATAACCCACTGCTGGTCTCCCTGTTTCTACCCTCACCCTCCTCAACTCGATTCTCAGCACAACAGCCAGACTGAACTTTTAAAAATGTCAGTCAGATCATGTCACTCTTTTGTTCAAAACCTGTTTCACTCAGAGTAAAAGCCAAAGTCCTTATAATATCCTATAAGGCCCTACTCATAGCACTTAACACGTTCTAACACACTGTATGATTTACTTATTTGTCATTTTTGTTGCTGTTGCCCATCTCCCCCACCAGAATGCAAGTTCCATAAGGAGAAGGAATTTTGTTTATTTTGTTCCCAGTGTATCCCAAGTACCTAGAACAGTGCCTGACACATAATAAGCATTTCATAAAGATTTTTTGAATGAATGAATGAAAAGTGGCTAGTGTTGTTTCAATACAGTTATTAATAATGAATCTTTATGAATCAAATAACATGTTAAAATACATAAAACAGCAACATAAAGCTGTTAAAAGCAAAAGGATAAAACCACAATCATAGTGGGAAACTTTAGCATGCCTCTAATTTGGCAATTTAAGTAGACATAATAAGGTTACTGAAGTTCAGAATGTTATAATTAGTAAATCTGATTTAATATTAAATTTGATACCTTGGATTAAAGATTGTTTTTTATAAATATACATGAAATTGGGATAAAATTTGATGTTATGCCACTAAAAACCTTAAAAAGTTCTAGAAAAAAAATTGTATGAACTACATTCTCTGATCACAAAGCAGTAGTGTATAAATTAACGGAGAGAGAAGAGATTTGATCCACATATTGTGGAAACACAAAAGGAACCTAGATAATGAAGAATGTGACACTAACACTGTAATGGACTTGGAATCCATGTTTCTTGTCCTCTCTGAGTTCACAGTCGTTTAGGGGGGATCAGACATGTAAGTCAGTTACTGCAACAGAGTAAGATAGATGCACAGAGCGAGGTAAGCAAATGGTGCAATGGGATCATCCAGTATAGACCGAGGAGTCTTCAGCTTCACAGAGGAGAAGACTGGATTGAGTCCTGCTGTGCAAGGAGGGCCTGGTCAGAGGAAGGAGTCTAGAGACAGAGAGGGTGTCCAAAGGCACCCTCTTATCCAAAGGCAGAGACGGAGGTGAGAAACTCTGCAGCCTCTGGGAGCTTTGCTGGTTTAATATCGTAGGCAAGGAGGGTGAGAGCTAGGGAGTAGCCAGAGAGGGGGTTGGAACCAGCTACTTTGGGCAGTAAATATACAGGATTTGGGGGCCACCTGAATGGGACAGCTGAAGCACATGTGTGAGAAGGGGTGAAGATACTAGACTTCTCCCTTAGGGTTGGAGGAAATGATAGGTATGCATGTAGATGGTTCTTCAAGTGGGAGAGGGAAAAGAAAATTGAAGAAGCTCCTCATTCCCCCAAAGACTTCTATTTCTTTCTGTACATGTTTGCAGAGATCGGAGATGAAATGAGGTAGGGGATTGGGAAATAGGAGAGAAAACTGATAAGGGATAATAGAAGGATTGCCCAGCAGTGTTGAGATCCAAGTGAAATTAGAGTCAGTGTACTTGTAATGGCCCCATTCATTGCTACTGTGTGATTTTCTCCAAATGGGCATCATCTTGTGTGTATGAAAGAGTGAAGGTAGATAGTGGAATTGACTGGAATTTTCCAGGTGGATGCCCTGGAAAGACCAGGGCGTAAGAGAAGTAGGTGGTTGGCAAGAAGGGGATTGATTTAATGAATTCTAGAGTCTACCCTAGGCTGTAAGTTTCCTAAGGACATGGACCCTGTCTATTTCATTTATTTCTGGGTCCATTATTATTATAATGAATAATCTAGGATGTAGAAGTAAAAAGAGAAGAGGCTGATAGTTTGGGGGGATAAGGAGTTCTAAAATGAGAATTACTAGCAAGGTCAAAGAACAGGTATAGTGGGAATGAAGAGTGAGAAAATTGAAAGGTTTGAGGGTAGTCTGCAGTTTCATGATGGAGGTGACTTCTGAATGGGCACGTATAGTTTTTAATTTAATTGGAGGCAGCAGCGTTAATACATTTAACAGTGCAAAACATATAATGGGGCTCTGAGAATAAGAGGAAGGAAAGCTCATTTGGAGGGGGAGTGCTCACTTCACAGAATTGAGCACTCTGTTGAATTGTGCCTTGATAGATGATGAGTCAGGTGGTCAGCAGGGAGCCTGGGGGTGGGGCCATTCCTAAGGGGATAAGGCAGGGCAGTGGTGGGAAAACCACGAGGATACAGGAAAAATCAAGACATGGCTAGAGGGCTCTGGAATGGAATGTTTGGCTAGAGCTGAGCATTTGTGTAGGGGAGTTATAGGAGATGATTAATAATACAGGTTAGGGCCAGGTTGTGGAGAGCCCTGAGGGCCACCTGAGGGTCTGTCTTATGGGCAGCAGAGTTTTTTGACAAACAAGTGAAGTGGGGTCTCTGTTCACATGTGCTGTTGGTGGTGTTCTGGATGTACTGGAGAGGAAAAACCATTGCAGGTCAGTTAGGAGGTAGTGGCAGAAACAGAGAAATGGGGGCCTGAACTAATGCAGTGACCACAGGAAGGAAGGGGAGAGATGGATGCAGGAGGAATGATGCAGGGGAGAAATCCACAGGCTATGGTGGTTAAAAGGGGACTTACAGGAGGAGAGGAGTTGCCAAAGCAGAACAGGAATTGGCAGAAACCAACAGCCTAGTCAGGAAAAGAGAGGCTCAGGAGGAAGTTTCTAGATGGCTCAGTAAAGGTCAGTGAATTTGGCCACAGGAAGTCATGGTGACTTAGACCAAAATTTTAGCAATGGAAGGAACTGATGAAAAGTGATGGTGGTGGCTCTAGAGAAGTATGGAGGCCTGTAGTTTTTTTTTTTTAAACAACTTTATCGAAATATAATTCACAGACCATACAGTTCACCTATATAAAGTGCACAGTTTGGGGCGCTTGGGTGGCTCAGTCGGTTAAGCCTCCGACTTTTGGTTTCGGCTCGGGTCATGATCTCAGGGTCATGAGACAGAGCCCTGTGTCAGGCTCTGCGCTCAGCTTGGAGTTTGCTTGAGATTCTCTCTTCCTTTCCCTTTGCCCTTCCTGCTTGTGCTCTCTCTCTCTCAAATAAATAAACAAATCTTTAGGGAAAAAAAAAAAAGAAAGGGAAGGAGCAAAGTTCTGTCCACTGAGAAGGCCCACTCTCATTTTTTTTTTTTTTTTTTTTTTTTTTTTTAAAGATTTTATTTATTTTTATTTGAGAGAGAGAGAATGAGAGAGAGCGAGTACATGAGAGGGGGGAGGGTCAGAGGGAGAAGCAGACTCCCCGCCGAGCAGGGAGCCCGATACGGGACTCGATCCAGGGACTCCAGGATCATGACCTGAGCCGAAGGCAGTCGCTTAACCAACTGAGCCACCCAGGCGCCCGAGAAGGCCCACTCTCATTAATGTGAGAACACTAACAGCAGTGAGCTCACCTGCTCACCTAGCAGATCTTGGCTTTGAAATGCCATTTTCCTCTTCAGAAAGAGAGAGAGAGAGAAAAAGGGAGGGAGGGATGGGGAGGGGAGGAGTGGGGAGGGAAAAGCCAACAAGGCTCCTTGGAGAAATGGCTGATTCCAGAGCTGTGGCAGAGATAACAGATGAGCTTCGAATATCTTGTTCCAGAAAGTAATCAAAGAATGAAGTATAATCAAATAAGGAGGAGGACATGTAATGTAAAACACAGAAGCCAGGGCGCCTGGGTGGCTCAGTTGGTTAAGTGTCTGCTTTTGGCTCAGGTCATGATTCCAGAGTCCTGGGATCGAGCCCCACATTGGGCTCCCTGCTCAGCGGGGAGTCTGCTTCTCCCTCTGCCCCTCACCCCACTCTCATGCTCTCTCTCTAATAAATAAATAAAATCCTTAAAAAAAATAAAACATAGAAGCCAGCATGAACTGGGCTCCCACCAGCCAAATCAGGGACAACATAAGGACCAAAATAAATTATAGGAACAGATTATAATCCACTCAATAAAATGGGAACTGAGGGGCGCCTGGGTGGCTCAGTTGGTTAAGCGACTGCCTTCGGCTCAGGTCATGATCCTGGAGTCCCTGGATCGAGTCCCGCATCGGGCTCCCTGCTCGGCAGGGAGCCTGCTTCTCCCTCTGACCCTCCCCCCTCTCATGTGCTCTCTCTCTCTCTCTCATTCTGTCTCAAATAAATAAATAAAAAAAATCTTTAAAAAAAAAATCCAAAAAAAAAAATGGGAACTAAATAAATGAATTGGAAGTTTAATGAAAAACTGACAGGTGCTGTAAGATCTGCACATCACTTCTGTGATATCCCTACCAAAGATACAGAACCTGAAATAACCATGAGCAAACATCAGATAAACCCAAACTGAGGGACATTCTACAAAATAACTGGTCTGCCGTCCTCAAAGGTGTCAAGGTCATGAAAGTCGAGAAAAGACTGACAACTGTTCCAGTCTGAAGGGGACAAAAGAAACAAGGCAACCAGATGTAAGCCCTGATCCTAATTAAACTGGATCCCTTTGCTATAAAGGGCATTTGGGGACAAGTGGGAAAACTTAGAGTCTGAGAATTAAATGGTGATAATGTATTGATATTAATTTTCTAATTTTGATGATTATATTCTGGCCATGTATACTAATGTTCTTGTTCACAGGAAATATACATTAAAGAGTATGTGGTGATGGTTCATCAAGTCAGCAATTTATGCTCAAATAGTTCAGGGAAAAAAGGTCTTTGTATTTTTATATTTCCAACTTTTCTGTTAAGTTTGCAATTGTTTAAAAAACAAAACAAAACAAAGAGGAATGCAGCCCACCAGATCTGTTGCATGTCTCAATCTCCCAAAAATTGGGTTTTAAATTCAACCCCCCTCCAAAGCAGCTATTTGTGGGGAGGGGACCTCAAACCTCACTGAATCATGTGCTCAGTGTGCATTTCATTGTCTGTAAATCGTACATCACTTTTTTCATCTAACTTTATCCTGTGTCTTCCTCTAGCTGCCCATTTCTCAACTCCACTTCTGAGCAAAATTTCAAAAACAGTCTATGCTCCATTTTTAATTCCTCTCCTCTTAATCTCTCTTAAATTACTTTTTAAAAGTAGATCCTATGACTCCATCACTTCTCTCGTTAAAAAAACATCAAATCACTAAATCCCAAGAGCCCTTATGTTATGAGAACTACCAGCAACACCTGACATAGTTAACTACCTCCTCCTCCTTCAAACACTTTCATCATTTGGCTTCCAGACACGTCATCCTCCCAAGCTATCCTTCTCAGTCACACTGGCTTCCTTAATATTCCTTGAACACATCCAGCACATTCTGCACTTGCCATTCTTCTGCGTGTGAACACTCTTCCTTGAGCTATCTACACTGCTCACAAATTCATTTCTTTTTTTATCTACTCAAATGTCACCTTAGCAGTAGGACCTAATCACCCTGTATTTTCTCCATAACACAAATCACTATCTTTCATGTATTTATGTCTATTTCTCATAACCAGAGTGTAAGCTCCATGAAGACAGGATGGGGGAGAGGCAGAGGGGGAGGAAGAGAGAGAATCTCAAGCAGACTCCCCACTGAGCGCAGAGCCCACCCCAGGGCTGGATCCCATGACCCTGAGATCATGACCCCAGCCAAAACGAAGAGGTGGCCGCTCAACCAACTGACTACCCCGGCGCCTCTAGTTTCTTCATTTTTAAAATCAGGATGAGACAAGTACCAACCTTACTGGGCTGCTATGAGGATTTAAGAAATAATGCCTGACAGTGGTATTAGTCACCTATTGCTGTGTTAACAAATTATCCCAAACAACAAGCACTTATCATGTCACAGTTCCTGAGGGCCGGGAACCTGGGCGTGACTTAGCTGGGTGCCCCTGGCTCAGGACCTCTCAGGAGGTTGCCGTTGAGCTATTGGCTGGAGATACACTCATCTCACAACTTGACTGGGGCTGGAAGACCTGTTTCCAAGCTCATTCACATGGCTCACAGCAGGCCTCAGTTACTTGTGGAGACTTCACGTTTTTGCCACCTATGTCTTTACACACAGGACTGCTTACAACATGGCAGCCTGCTTCTTCTAGAACTGGTGATTTGAGAGAGAGAGAATCAGAGTGCCCATGACAGAATCCGCAGTCCTTTATAACCTAATCTGAGAAGTGACTTCCATCACTCCTGCCATATGCTGTCAATCACACAGAACAGCACAGTGTGGCCGACCAGGGTGTGAATGCCAGGAGGCTGGGTCATTGGGGACCGTCTACCATCGGCTCTTAGCACAGTGCATGACACATAATAAGCCCTTACTAACTATCTGTAGTGGTGGTATTAAGGTATTACGAAGATATATAAAGAAGAAAAAAGTCACTTACAGTCTTACCATTTTGATAGAAAGAGTAGGCGTTCCTAAAACGATTTTTTCCTAAGAAGGGCTACTAGTAATACAACCATGATTTTAAAAAACTTCTACCACATCCACAGAAAAAGCTTAAAAATTACTGAAATATTAACTTAGGAAAATTAACCTTGAGGTCCTTTTATCTCTCATACTTGGAGTCTCTATAGCACACTCTTGTTTATCCTTTCTTGTTTATCCTTCTCTTAGGCACTGTGATAATTCTGAATTTGGGGCATCATACTCTGTCTCTGTCATTAGTAAGTTTATGATTTTCCTATAAGATCAAATAAAAAGGGCGCCTGGGTGGCTCAGTTGGTTAAGCGACTGCCTTCGGCTCAGGTCATGATCCTGGAGTCCCGGGATCGAGTCCCGCATCAGGCTCACTGCTCTGCAGGGAGTCTGCTCCTCCCTCTGACCCTCCTCCCTCTCATGCTCTCTGTCTCTCATTCTCTCTCTCTCAAATAAATAAATAAAATCTTTAAAAAAAAAAAAAAAAAAAAAGATCAAATAAAAATAGGTCAGGGATGAAAAGAACACCCTTACCATACTCGCTGCCAACTGGCTGATGCGGCTGAAAACCAGCCGCTCTAGGAATTGATATTTCAAAAGACAGCTCCTCTGTTGTCTTCTGTCATTTCTCCCCTACTTTATGCTCTGTGAATAGCAGCTGTTCAGGGCATTGCTGAGCAATCAGAAAAGTGAGTGAGCGACACAGCAGGAGAAGGCTGGGGCAGAGGGAGGTGCTGTTCTCTGCTGATAGCGGCAGTAAGTGGGCGAAACGACAAACAGCACTGTGATGGCCTGTTGGGAAGCATGTGAAAGATTATCAATTACCTGGATTAAAAAAAGGAAAGCAGAAAGCCCGCACACGTCTCTTTCAGCAGTCACTTTTCAGCAAAGGCTTCTAGCTCAGGGGACGAGGAGACAGTGCACGTTAAAGAAAAATCACAGCTGCCGCGGAGAGTCTTCAAAGTCGGCTCAGGTGGATTGGTCCTTTGTGCTAGCTCCTTTTATAAGGGTCAGATTCATTTTCTATTACTGTTTTCTACTTTAATGTTACTGCTTTAATCATTAAACTACCACCAGTTCCTTCAGGCAATAGGAAGTGATTGAAGATTTAATGAGATTCATATTGCTTATGCTTAAATGTTGATGACTTCCTCCATGCATATTAATCATTCCTGACCTTGATCTTAAATTTCTTCCCAGTACAAATTCTCGTCAAGCATATCTACTAGATCCCTCAGTGTTCACCAAATACCTAGTTTGTTTCCAAAAGTACAGTAACTCTAATGTTCAGTGTGTGTCTGATTTTTCAGTACCCTTGCTTGGTTTGTCTTTCAGTTCTTACTATGACTGTAAATCTGGAAAATTTAGGGGGAGAAAAATCGGCAACTCTTAACAGGGGATTTAGCCTAGTTTAAAAGACTGTTCTGTTCAGCAGACCTTGAACATGCCTTAATTGGCTGTCTAGGTCAGTATGGCCAACTGACAACTCTCAGACCCCATCCAGGCCACAGAGCGTTTCTAGTGGCTTCTGTGTATGCACTCCGGCTGTCGAGCAGCAGGACTCGGCCTCTGTCTCCTGCTTTGGCGGCCCCATCCTTTAGTTCAGGCCTACCCCCTCCTGCCACAGAGGCCTGGGAAACCCTGGCTGGCCACCTGGTCTCCTCATGCCCAGCATCCTTGCATCTGCACCCCCACCCTTGCCCTAATTATCCCCTCAGCCACCTCGGCAGATTTCCCTGAACTAGGACCCGGGGCAGGAGTTGTTCCAGTCAGTGTGTGAGAGGAGAGGTGGGAGGGCCAAGGAATCTGAGGGAAGCCAAAAGTGAGGGTGAAGGGATGTGGGAGAAAAAGAGGGAAAGGCTCACATCCTGGAAGAGAAAATAAATATGTAGGAACTTGAAGGTGAGGAGGCATAGAGACATAGTATGAGTGGGAAGAAGGTAAAAAGGTAAAAGGAGCTTGTGTTTGGTGATGCCACTTGGTAAGATGAGATACAAGAGGTAAATCTGCGTGTGAAAGAGGCCACATGGGAGAGAACAGAAGAGAAAATAGGGAGCAAAACTACAGCTCTGCTTGGCAGAACAGGACCACACGCATCATGGGGAAACATGGTCTGACAAAGCATTTCTTTCAGGTTTGTGAGTGTATTTTTAAAAACACCAAAAAAAGTATTGTTATAAAAAAGTAGAACCACAAATAGATATACCCTTGGAAGATTACATTACATCAAGACTATTTTAGGATGTCCCAAATATGTAGTCATTTGATTCCGAAGCACGGCCTGCTTGCTGTCAGGTTGGTTTTTTTAAATGTGGCTCATCCCAACCAAGAAGTTGGACAGTATTGATTTTGAAGACGTAAGTGCTTACCATTTTTAAGAAACAAATAAATGGGAGTATTTTTTACATATAAATGCAAGTTTTTCATCTTTTTATCATCTGTGGATATCATTTAACTGAATAGGTGGGGAGATACCCATTTGGTGAAGTATATTTTTCGTATTTAATAATCAAAATCTTTATTTTCAAAAAACAACTTTAAAAAATAGCCAGAAAATTTCATACCTTTTAACTCAATTATTTAACTCTACTTGTAGAAATCTATATTCAGAAAATAACCAGGGATGTTGGCAAAGATTTAGTTTCAAAGAGTTCTATGACGGTATTGCTTATATTAGCAAAGAACTGGAAACACTAAATGTCCAATAAAATAGAGGAATGATTAAGCATATTATGAGACATCTATAAGATGAGAGGAACTGTGATACAGTCATTCACCTACTTCCACACTGCAGTCAAGTGGCCTTTTAAAAAGCACCCTGAGGGGCACCTGGCTGGCTCAGTGGAGCTTGTGACTCTTAATCTTGGGGTTGTAAGTTCGAGCCCCACATTGGGTGTGAGATTACTTAAAATGAAAATCTTTTTTAAAAAATTAAATAAATAAAAAGCACACTGGGTCATTTCACTCCCCCTTACCACCTCTTGTTGGCTTCCCATTTTACTATCATGAAAATCCTGACCTCTAATGCCCACTGGCCTTGTCTTATCATCCCAACTCTCCAGTCCCTCCACTTCAGTCTACTGGCCTGCTTTTTAGGTGTTCTAATACCCTACACCATTGCCTCCTTAGGATCTTTGTATATGCTGTTCCCTATACTGAGTTGTTCTTTCCCCACTCTTACCTAGCTAAAGCCTGCTCATTTTTGAGGTCTTAGCTTCATCAGAGGGATTTCCTGACTCCCTCTGCCACCCTCACACTCTACCCTCTAGTATATTCTCTCAGTGCTTCTCCTTTATAACACATATCACATTTTATTTTTTTTAAAGATTTTATTTATTTATTTGACAGAGAGAGAGAGCACGCATGAGCACAAGCAGGGGGAGAGGCAGAGGGAGAAGCAGGCTCCCCGCCGAGCAGGGAGCCCGATGCGGGGCTTGATCCCAGGACCCTGGGATCATGACCTGAGCTGAAGGCAGACGCTTAACCGACTGAGCCACCCAGGTGCCCCACATACCACATTTTAAAATCATATGTTCATTTGTGTTGTTCTTTTAATGCCCCGCTCCCATCTGGACTTTGTCATTCCAGGAGAGTTCCTCAAGTTTATTCTCTGTCCCTTCAATTGAGGTTTTACAGTTTTTGTTGTAATATTTTTAATCTCTAAGAGTCTGTCTTGTGTGCCTGAAAATTTTCTAAATAGTATTCTGTTGTTTCATGGTTGTCGTATTTTTCTTGAGCATGTTATTAATAGTTTTCTAGAAATTTTCTTCCCTGGTATCCTGTTTCCTCTGAGTTAGTTTCTTTCTTTCTTTCTCTCTTTCTCTCTTCCTTCCTTCCTTCCTTCCTTCCTTCCTTCCTTCCTTCTTCTCTCCCTCCCTCCCTCCCTTCCTTTTGTTTGTGTGGTATTTATCTTCTATAGAAGAGGGTTTCTCCGATATCTGGAAATCCACAGTTGTTTTCTTCTCTGTGAGTGGGGGATTTAAAAAGCTGAGTGGGCCCATGAAAGACAAGGAAAGACTGAGAAACTGTCGTAAGATTGTAGAAGACTAGAGAGACTTAATAACTAATTACATTGCGGAATCCTGGATTGGATCCTGGAAGAGAAAAAGGGGTATTAGTGGGAAAATTGGTGAAATTCAAGTAAGATCTCCACTTTAGTTAATTGTGTTTAGTATTATATATAATAATTAGTTATTAACTATCCATATTTTGGTACTAATGTTAATTTCCTGGTTTTGATGATAAAACTATGCTTATATAAAATGTTAACATTAAACTAAGGTGGATGGGGGCGCCTGGGTGGCTCAGTCATTAAGCGTCTGCCTTCGGCTCAGGTCATGGTCCCAGGGTCCTGGGATCGAGCCCCGCGTCAGGCTCCCTGCTCCATGGGAAGCCTGCTTCTCCCTCTCCCACTCCCCCTGCTTGTGTTCCCTCTCTGGCTGTGTCTCTCTGTCAAATTAAAAAAAAAAAAAATCTTTAAGCTGGATGAAGGATGTATAGGAACTCTCTGTACTTTTGTTTCCCTTTGAACTATTTTCTGTAAGTCTAAAATTATTTCAAAATAAAAAGTAAAAACAAGGCAAACTGAGTGGAAACTCTGAGCAAGTGGTGAGGGGTGGGTTGCTATGGGTCAGCTCTAAGCTGTGGAGTGATCTGGTTGGCCGTTATCCTGTGGAATCAATATCAAGAGTCAGTATCTTCAGGTCATTTTTCCTAGGCTATTCAGAGTCTCCAGAGCAGGTTCTGCTAATCCCCTGCCTGAAAGGTGGAGGCCTGGCTGCCAATATTCTGGAAGCTAAGTGGGAGGGCTACAGGGTAAGGAGAAGTGGGTCTCAGCACCCAAGTATTAATACAGGGGATTAAGTCAACAATATATTTGGGTCTATTATAGCACCCCACCCTTAAATGTTCCTGGTGCTCTCCAGCCAGAGACATTCTGTTTTACTCCCTCCCGAGAATAATTCTTTTGCCAAAATAGTGGTGTCGGGAGGTGGTCATCCCACTTTGTAGAGCAGAATATGAGATCTGGGGATCAAGCTGTGTCTAAATTAAAACAGATTTGTGGCCACTCTTCCTTATTTTAGTTCCGCTTCACCCTGATATCTAGAGAAACCTGGTGCCACCAGTTGACTCCTGGGAATTCTCACAGCTCTCCACCACCTACACAGGATTCAGTTTTCTTGCTTCCATTAAATCATCTACCTCCCATCATCTGCTTTTCAGCTTCCAACCTTCTTCCCCCACCATCATCTACTCTCCTACTCTCTCTGGTCTTATAGGTTCATGCTTTAATCTGCAAGAGAAGCAGTAAAAGTAGATCATGCACGTTCAGTTCACCATCTTTATTGACTTCTTTTTTTTAAAGATTTTATTTATTTGAGAGAGAGAATGAGTGGGGGGTGGAGGGGTAGAGGGAGAAGCAGGCTCCCCACTAAGCAGGGACCCAGACATGGGACTCGATCCTAGGATCCTGAGATCATGACCTGAGCTGAAGGTAGGTGCTTAACCAACTGAGCCACCCAGGCACCCCTCTTTATTGACTTCTGAAATGAATTTTGATGCATTTTGGCCAGAAATATTGCCCTGCTATGTGTCAGATTTTGTTTAATTTTACTTCAGTTTCATAATTTCTTCTGTAGGGGTAGCCCTCATCTAATTTTCCTTCCTTTTCCTTTACCCAGACTTGTTGAATGGTTCTCAGGGTCTTACCACCTCTGATATGATGAAAGCTAAGGGGTCTCAAGTTTTTCTGCAAATCTTTTTATTTTTCTGTTAAGTCCTAGGTAGGATAACAGTGTTAATCTTTGGGGTTTTGATTGTTTTTTAAAGATTTGTTTGTTTTTTAAAGATTTATTCATTGATTTGAGAGAGAGAGAGTGCACACACAAGTAGGGGGAGGGGCAAAGTGAGAGGATCTCAAGCAGACTCTGCACCAAGCACGGAGCCTGACTTGGGGCTTGATCACACGATCCATGAGATCATGACCTGAGCTTGAAGCCAAGAGTTGGACGCTCAACTGACTGAGCCACTCAGGTGCCCCACAGTGTTAATCTTTGAAAACTGATTTACCCATGAATCACATTTTGTCCATATTCCTTATTCTCTTTTTCCTTACTTTACTTTCTTTTGCCCTAATACTTCATACCTGGTAATTTCACTGGTCAGGAATCTATCACTTACTGTGCATGGGGCTTCAGTGATAAAGAAGACCTAGTCCCCGCTTTCAGGGAGCTTACAATGTAGTGGAGAGTATAGACAGATATGAGGGTATTGGCATAACACGTGTTAAGTGCTGTGATGGGGTAGGCACAGAGTCTGTGAAGCACAGCAGCAATGCACCTACCCCGGTCTTAGGGGATCAAAGCAGACTTCCTAAAGAAGGTGTATTTAAGAGGAGACCTGAAGGATAAATGATAGTGAAGTGAAAGAGTATTCAAGGTAGAGGAACAACATGTACAAAGACCTAAAAGGGAAAGAGCCTATTATGTTGAAGTAGATGAGAGTCCTGGTACAAGGGTCAGGTTTTAAGTGGTGAGGCGTAAGAGGTAATCAGATCCAGATCATAAGAAGTTTGTAAAGTACATGTATTTGGTAGATTACAAAAGGCTACAAATTCTTCCCCTTTCTGTATGTATGTTATTTTGTAGGATGACTTCAAAGACCTTCCCATCAAAAGATCAACTTTTGTTTCTCTACCCTTTGAATCTGGGCTTGGCCGCCATGTAAGTTCTTTGGCCAATGGGATGACCTAAGCAGAGGCTTGAAAAGTACTGGTATATTGGAGTTTACTTTCCTTCTCCTGGGAACCCTCTGATCACCATATATGAGTGCCGCCAAGCTCGCCTGTTGGATGATGGGAGACACATGGTTGAGTCTTCACCATCTCCCAGCTAATGCTGAGCCAACCTTCAGACATGGGAATGAGGTCATCTCAGTCTTAGCAGAGCCCCTAGCTGATTACCAAAGAGATCAGCTGAGATTGCCCAGACCAGAACTGCTCAGCCAACCCACAGAGCCATGAGAAATAAAGTTTGTTGTCTTAGGGCACTTATTCTTGGGGTACTTTGACAAAGCAAAAGCTAACCAACACAAGTAATGATGTTTAGGTTTTATCAATAATGGCAGTTAGGAAGTCAAGTGAGAAATCATAAGTGAGGAAGTGACCTGTTCAAATTTGCATTGGTATAAAGATCCCACTGGCTTCAGGAAAGAGAATGATTTGTAGGATGATGACTTTAGAAACTGAGAGAACAGTAGGGAAGTAGTTGCAGCTGTTTGGGGTAAAAGATTATAGTGGCCTGGACCAGGATAGTGGGGGTGGAGAGAAGTGAATGGTTTTAGTAGATATTTGTGTGGTAGACTCACAAATTGGTTATTGGTTGGATTTGGGGATGGTGGTGATGGAAAAGGATAAGTTGTGGGTGACCCACTGATTTCCAGCTTCAGTTTTGGGCAATTGAGTGGATTATGGTGCCATTCACTGGGGACACTGGAGTAGGGACCAGGTTTGGAGGAGAATATGATCAGTCTAATTTGGGACATGTTGAGTCTGAAGTGCCTGGAGACAGCCAAGTAGAGATTCTAGTAAACAGAGGAGATAAACAGATAAGGAGAGTTCTAGGGAGGGATCTGGGTTAGAGATGCGGATTTGGAAGTCATGAACATGTGTTGACAATATAAGCTCCCTAGGGGCAGGTGGTAGATTGTCAAGAAAAGGAGTGAGAATGGGACCCTAAGGAAAACTGATTTGTAAGGGGTGATCAGGGAAGGAAAGCCTGCAAAAGAGGATGAGGAGTAGCTAGAGGAGTAGGAAGTCTTTATAGTTAGTTTCTATTTAGTTAATTCTTTAGATAAAGTGTCATCAGATAATGAGGTAAGTTTCCAGATTCAATATGGTTGACTTATCTTCTCAGGACTAACCCTGTCTTTTCAAATGCTCTCTAGACACCCTCACATAAGGTCCTGCTACTACTTCACATTCAGTAAATCCAAAGCCAAATTAAGTCTTCCCCAGACCAGAACCAACTCATCCCCTCCACCTCGGTGCTCCCTCTTTCTGTTAATGGCACCCCTGTCCTCAGAGTCATCTTTGACTACTCTCCCCTAATCTGTATATATTTAATCAATTGTCAAGTTCTGTAAATTATATCTCTGCAGTCTCTTGTGTCCATCCCCTTTCGTACATTGCCTAAATTACCACAGAGGTTTAATCCCTCACTACTTCTCATCCATCCTCTTGCGATAACCTCCTAATTGTACCATATCCTGATTCCCCATTCCAATCCTTGTTACCCTTTTCATTTCTCTAAGAAGTCATTTCTAATATTGGCATTCCCCTACTCAAAAACTTTAATAATTTGCAGAATTAAATCTAAACTCTTTACCCTAAGCACTTTAAATCTTTTGGAGTATGGTCTTATTCTACCCTTCCAAAATAAACATACTTTAACAAAAACTAGACCACTCAACCCTTAATGTACCCTGGGCTTTCATAACTCTATACTTTTGTTCACACTTTACTTTCAGTCTAGTGTGCTAGTCCCGTCCCTTTCGTTTTTGTCAAAATACCTTCTGTATATCAAGTACTATGTCAGGCACCACCTTCTCCATTGGGCCTCTCTTGATCTTCCCTAATAGTTGTGATCTTGTCTGTCCGCCTCCCCTCCTCCCTCCCTTCCTTTTTTCCACCAATATTGGAACCCCACCAGTTGGAGTTAAGTTGCAGAAAGCTGAGGTCACTCCAGCTATTTCAAGTAGAAATGCCTTTAGTGTGGGAATCGGGTGTTCCTAATTGTTGGGAGGTGAAAGAAACAGCCTGTAGGCTGGGCCTGCAGGAACAACATAGGCAACAGCTCCCAGAACCGACCCAGCAATGGAGCAGGTTGGACTAGCCTACCATGGCGGCTAAGCTGCCACCGCTTCCCGCTGCTTCTCACAAAGCTAATATGGGACAGCAGAATGCTGCTCAGAAAAACCTAACATTTCCACAAGTATGCTTCCCAGCAGAAAAAAGAATAGCAGAAGCAATAGAAACGAGACCTTCACCACACTACCCCCTTCAAATATTCCACGAATGCATCTAATTGATAGAGCAAAATTCAGATGTAGAACCTCTATGTAGAGGAGTCTGGGAAATGTAGTTTTTAGCAATCCAGTCTCTGCAGTACAGAAGACCACTGAGAAAGAGGTTGGAATGGGATGAGAATGGATGGGATGAGATGGAATGAGTCCATCTTTTCTTCCATAGTCACTTACTGTGAGTCATGAGCTGTTATATTTGTAATGATTTTCACACTAACCTTGGCATGCTACTGGATTATCGAGACTGCTAGGGCAGGAAATGTGTATAAGTAATTCATAATCACCTCTCTCCCTCCCCAGTACATACACAAGAGGGTAAGAACTAAATAACTATTTGCTAAATGAGTGAAATTTAGTCATCTTGCCAAGAGTAGCATTAATACTCGGATACAAGGGAGAACCTTTTAATATTAACCCAAGACAAGGTAAGGTGGTAATTAGAAGGGAGTATAAAAAAAACCTCCAAGGGAAAATTCAGGGTTTTTATGTAAAAAACAGAGATTTAATTGAGAATCCACTACACTTGTGATGAGCACTGGGTGGTGTATGGAAGTGTTGAATATTATACACCTGAAACTAATATCACACTGAATGCTAAGTAACTGGAATCTAAATGAAAACTTAAGAAAAAAAGAGAATCTTGCTATAAATAACTCCTTCCCAACATTGAAGAGAGCCTGTAAATGGTCCTGGTGTCATTGAATACGAGGAAGTGTCCTGTGGAGGAGATGCAGTTGCTATTGAACACGGTGTTTGGAATGAGAAGATTCAGAATCGTAAATAAAATTGAGACCTATACATTTGTGTCTGCTTATTATGCAGATGACCTACTGTGATGATTAAGATACGAAAGCAGAAAAGCTTTAAAAAGGTTATTATAAAATATGTGCATCTGGGAAATGAGAGGACCTTTCATGCCACAGATGGCAAAGGTGATCAACTGGACTTCATGACTATGGACACATTTATGAGAATGCAAAGGTTCCAGTAATGAATTGCAGTCGGAGTTTGAAGGATATCCTGTTATATTAAGGTACAACAAATAAGATAAATTGTATTAGAAGTCTTTCCTTTATCTAAGAGCCTCACTTAAGAGACACTTGCATGTTGTACAGAGGTAGCAAACAGGAGACTGTAGGAGTGGTAACTTTGGCTCTGGTTGTAACTTGTCATGTGACCTTAGGCATGTCTCTTAGTTGGTAGCTGATGGCTTTAGGCTTTAGACTCCTTTCTAATCTATCTATCTATCTATCTATCTATCTATCTATCTATCTATCTATGATCTATTCATTCCCCAAAGCTAACTATCCTCTGGAGTTAGAGATCAGGCTATGTCAGTGGTTCTAAACTTCAGTGTGTATTAGAATCACCTGGAGGGCTTGTTGAAAGATAGCTGAGCTCCACCCAACTCCCAGAATTTATATTTCTTTCCCTTTCTTTCTTTCTTTCTTTCTTTCTTTCTTTCTTTCTTTCTTTCTTTCT